>NC_066585.1:523425081-524116331 GCF_024323335.1 Lathyrus oleraceus | reverse complement strand
GGACCTGGTTCCTCTCATAACTTCCTGATTGTCACCATTAGCCACAATGCAAAGCTCCTTAGTAAACTGAACATGAAACCCTTGATCACACAACTGACTTATTCTGATGAGGTTTGCAGTTAGTCCTCTTACTAACAGCACATTATTCAGTTTTGGAACTCCAGAGCAGTCCAGCTTACCCACACCTTTTATTTTACCTTTGGCACCATCACCAAAGGTCACATAGCTGGTAGTGTGAGGTTGAATATCCACCAGAAGATTTTCCATACCAGTCATATGTCTTGAGCATCCACTGTCAAAGTATCAGTCTTCTCTGGTAGAGGCCCTTAGAGCAGTGTGTGCTATCCTAGCATACCATTGTTGCTTCTTGATGGGAACATAGCGCTTATATGGTTTATGCTTAGGCCTGACATGCGTGGCTTGGTTAGGGAAACCATGAATCCAGTAGCAGAAGGCTTTTATATGACCAAGCCTACCACAGTGGTGACACCTCCACTCCTGGTATTTCCTCTTCTGATGATCATTCATCCTAGTTCCTCGATGTTGAGACATTGGCTTTGACTTCCGCTTGAACTTCTGAACTTTTGCCTTTGGGCGTTTGAGTTTAGCTGAGGATCTTTTCCCAAATCCTAGGCCAGATTTGGTTCCAGACTGCTGTCCCACCTTTAGTATCTCTTCCAAGATGTCAATTCCCTTATTCATCATTCTGATGGATTTGGTCATCTGATTCAGCTTGGAGGTCAGCAGGGCTATCTCACCATTTAGACCCTCTATGACAGACAGTTGCTTTTGTCTCTCATCTTCAAGTTCCTTGATGAGGTTCTTCTGTTTTTCTCCTTGTGCACGCACTTCTGCACTGGTGGTACACAGCTTCTTATAGGCTGCAGCAAGTTCATCAAAGGTCAGTTCATCTGCACTTGAGTCATCATCAGAGGCACAAACACTGGTTAGTGCAGTGACATGTTTGGCAGATTCTCCTTCAGATTCACTTTCAGAATCTCCTTCAGACCATGTGATAGTTAGCCCCTTCTGTTTCATCTTGAGATAAGTAGGACATTCAGCTCTGACGTGTCCATACCCTTCACAACCATGACACTGGATTCCCTTGCCTTGGTTGAACTTTTCTTCAGAAGTTGATCTTTTCCTGATGTCAGATGGGATGTTCTTGACATTAGGTCTCCCTCTTTGATCAATCTTCTTCACGAACTTGTTGAACTGTCTCCCAAGCATGGCTAAGGCTTCTGATATACTTTCATCACCTTCAGTATATCCTGCTTCTGACTCCTCTTCAGCATTAGATACAAAAGCTATGCTTTTGTTCTTCTTTTCAGCATTCTCACACAAGCCCATTTCAAAGGTTTGGAGAGAACCAATGAGCTCATCCACCTTCATATTGCAGATGTCCTGTGCCTCCTCTATGGCTGTGACCTTCATAGCAAATCTCTTTGGCAAGGACCTGAGAATCTTTCTTACAAGTTTCTCTTCAGCCATTTTCTCACCTAGTCCACCAGAGGTGTTTGCAATTTCAAGAATATTCATGTGAAAGTCATGAATAGTCTCATCCTCTTTCATCCTCAGATTTTCAAACTTGGTGGTCAGCATCTGAAGTTTGGACATCTTCACCTTGGAAGTACCTTCATGAGTTACCTTGAGGGTATCCCAAACTTCCTTAGCTAGTTCACAGTGGTGTACCAGCCTGAAGATGTTCTTACTGATTCCATTGAACAATGCATTCAAGGCCTTGGAATTTCCAAGAGCTAATGCCTCTTGCTCCTTGTCCCATTCTTCTTCAGGAATCTGCACACTGACTCCATCTTCACCTGTCCTCATTGGATGTTCCCATCCTTTGTTGACAGCTCTCCAGACTTTGTTGTCTAGAGACCTTAAGAATGCTATCATACGAGGCTTCCAGTCATCATAATTAGAGCCATCCAACATGGGTGGTCTGTTTGAGTGTCCTAAATCCTTATCCATGGTACTAGAAAGTAACTTCCCTAGATCTCACCCAGAAATTCACAGGCAGGGTGCCTGCTCTGATACCAATTGAAATTCTAGTTATCATACTTTGGATGTCACACGGGTTGTTATGACATCCAATTCTGCACAGACAGGAATTATGCAGAACTTAAAAGTAAGTGCAGTAAATAACACAAGTAATTGTTTACCCGGTTCAGTCCAACATGACCTACATCTGGGGGCTACCAAGCCAGGGAGGAAATCCACTATTAGTAGTATCAATTCAAAGCTAAACTCACCCGTTTACAACTTATCACTTAATCCCTACCCAATGCAATTTCAATCTTACACTAAGATCAGAGTTCCTACTCACTCCCCCTCAATCACCTCAGTGATTACTATCTTTAAACAAAATTAAAGACACGTTGAAGTCACACTTCAAACAACTCTTGATTGTGCTTCACAGCTTTAATCAAGATACACAGCACTCACGCTTAAAAGCTTTGAGCGACACAACACTTACAACTCAATGAACACCCTATGCCACAGCAATCATCTACTTGATAATGGCTTGGCTTACAAGATACGTCTAATACAAGACTCACAAAAATACAGCAGTGAAGTATGATGGACACACAAAATCTTCACGCCTCAAAATCCCCGAAACTGAATGAAGGAACGCCTTCCTTTTTATATTGCAGTACCTGGGCTTTTTCACCTGTATTCTCCTGAATTTAAGGTCACACAAGTTCCCATAAATTCAACATTTAGGTTACTAACAAATAGGCTATTTGTTAGGTTCATTAAATGTAACTTGGTTGTTGGTTTCTTGGTTTTTATCTAAGCCGTTGACTTCCTGAAGAATAGCCCAAGAAAAGCTGAAACAGAAAACTGAACAACCTACAATATAGCATATGTTGTCAGGAATGAATGTCACGACATTCAGCTTGACATCAAGGTCCATATGCTGAGTCTGTTTTTCCAGAAAACAGACTGTACAATTTTGCTGACCTGTACATGATCAAAATGACCATACTACAGTAACAACTTACATTAATACATGTTAAAGTGTCCAACTTAACATTTACACATTTGGCCTTAAGTTAGTTCTGTTATTCTCTTGAAGAACAAACTAAGTTACATACTGAAGTATAGCAGAACACCACTCTGTCTAATGTTCAGTAGCTGCTGTCAGTGATGAATGTCATAACATCCAATTTGACATTCAGTCAGTAGGCCTTATGCCAGGTCTGGTCTTTCCTTGATAACCAGACTGGAAATAAATACTAAGTTCTAACAGAACACCAGCTGTTCTATTTCTCAGTATCTGTTGACAGGTATGAATGTCACAACATCCAGTTTGACATTCAATAAATCCTGTGTTAGCTAATCCTGCAGTAACTACTCAAGTGTGTCATGACATCAGTCAAGACATCAGAATACAGTTAGATATTCTAACCTACAATGTAGTCACATATACATACTATGTCATGACATCAGTCAAGACATTTGTAACCAGCTAGTGTTTTACTATATAATGCAGCCAATTAAACACCTACAACACTAATATGTGGAAATTAGTTAGAATCCTATGTGGCATTATTTGTGGAGGCTTGAGATATTTTAGGAACTAAATATGGAGATATTTTAGGAACTAAAAGATTGAAGACCTTGTGTGTAGCAGAAACTTTCTGCTGTATTTGTAACAGCAAAGAACAAGTTTGCTGCGATTTCTGAAGGCCGAAATCCAGTTGGGTGATTAGGTTATAAATAGCATATTGTAACCTAGTCTTTGTAAGCCTCCTAGAATGAAAATTTAGGGGTGTGTGTGAGGTAAACCTCCCAATCTGTGGGGAAGGTTACCATGTGTTTCTCAGTGTTCAAAGCTGAGAGTATTTGTAACTCAAAGTCTGTAGGCAAGAGTGATTTTGTTCTTGAATGAAGCTGTGAAGCAAGTTCAAGTTGTTTAACATTACATTGTAATTGTAGTGATAGGAATGGAAACTGGAGGTTTCTATCTAGGAGTTCCTAGGTATAGATTGCATTGGGTAGGGATTAAGTGAAGAGTTGTAAACGGGGGAGTTTAACTCTGAATTAATACTGCTGATAGTGGATCTTCTTCCTGGCTTGGTATGCCCCCAGACGTAGGTGAGTTGCACCGAACTGGGTTAACAATTGCTTGTGTTTTTACCTTCTGCACACTATATTTTGTCTGTTATAACTCAGTCTGATTTTAGTCTGTTTATGAAGGGAATAACAAACATGACACATAGCCTGCAGTCTGAATGTCAAACAGAATGTTATGACATTCATCATTGACTGTTGATATTGATGGACTGGTTGATCTGTTACAGTTCACTCATCTGTAATGTTGGGACAGGTGATGTTCAAACCAATGTTGAGACATCATGCTGATAACTGGGTAGGATAAATAAACATAAGGGCTATGTTTGATCTCTACTGTGTGTTTGCACTAGATGGACAGAACTGGATGTTCTTCTTTCCTGTGTTTGCATTAGCAGATGTTGTAACATCTGTGAATGTGTGCATATGAGTACTGGATCATAATTTATATAACTGTCTTGCTGTATTTGCAAAAATGTTAGATAAGATGTCATGATATGGAGTAGAACATCTGAACTCTGACTACACCAGAATTTCAATTTACCTCTTAGGGAAATCGATTTACCACTGTAAGTTTTTGAAAAAATTTAAATGTTTCCACAAGGAAATCGATTTACCCACTATGTAAATCGATTTACCATTTTGCGTTTTTGAAAAATTAGTAGCTTTACTAACACCTCTTCTTGCACCACTTCATGAAATCATTTCATTTCAACTTGACAATTGTTCATGATATTTTTCAGAACATTATCATGTTTCCTTTGAGGTGTTATGCATATATAAATACATGATCTTTCAAATTCAAAATTTCACATCTTCCAATCAAAACTCTTAGAATTTTCATAATTCACATTTCTTGTTATCAATTTTTATTCAAGATATTTTCTGCATATTTTCACATCATTCAAACCAGAAAATACTTGAGCAATCTAACACCTTTGTGTTTATGAATTATTATCATTGGAAGAGAAGATCAAGTACATTGATATATCACTTAGTGTGATCCTTATACTACAAACTTTACACTAAAAAACTATTGTTGTAATTCATATCTTATTTTTCAGAATTATTGAAAATAAGACTGTTTGTTTTGTAAACACCTTGTTGTCCAGGATTGTTGGAAGCAAGAGAGTTGGGTTTGAGAGGATTGTTCTCATATCAACTTGGTGAATCACAAGAGGTTGTTCTTGGTGATTGTGTTTGTTTTGTACAAGTCATAACCGATAGTAAAATCTCTTTCGTGTTGAAAGGGGACTAGACGTACCTTCGAATTGTGAAGGAAACTAAGATACATCCTTGTGTTCTTTATTTTTCTGCACTTTATCGTTTTTCAAACTCATCACCAAACCAAAAAAATAAGAATAAACTTGTCTCTAAAACTAGAATTTTTAATTGGTCCTAACTTAGGCGCACTCCGAACTTACAATGACAAGTTGGTTACCACTATCACACGGTAACGTACCGAATAGGTGACTGACTCAAAGAAGAAGGAATTTCAGGACTTTTCTGTCTGAACACTTCAATCCGTTGGACCTTGTGATCAGGGAGGTCATGTACATCCCGGAATTCACAAGACCGAGTTGTTAAGGTCGTGTAGGAGGGAACAATCATCTTGAGCTGCATAAATATGAACAAGTCGAATCATCGTCAAAGGGAGTGCTGATATATGCCAAGAATAGGTCGGTCCTGGTCCCATAAGAGCGTTGGTAGACGACATGAGCAGGTCAGACCCGATCTCTTAAGGGTGTTAAAAGACAACATGAACAATCACATATAACGGTTACAAGATAGTTCCATGATTACATGAAAGTTATAAAAAAATGATGGATGAGACATTATATGATAGTTAGAGAAGGCGGTGGACGTTATCAAATATCACTTAAACATGGAATTTGAAGGGACATTTCTTAAATGACCCTCGGTGACATGACATGTATAAAAAGGGGCTTCCCATCGAAGAAGAGTGTCATTCAACAAATACCTCATATAAACAAAACGATTGTGATCTCATCTGACTTAACTCAAAGAGATTAACCAAATAGTATTTACCGAATAGTGTTAAGCTTAACCAAGTGTCACTTAATAAAGTTGTTAACATATAGATCAAATAGACCATACGATCCTTTAGATTATAGAGTCTGTCTGAATTTAAATAGTAGTACTAACAAAATAGCCATTTAAGGTTTTTTTATATAAAGTTAAACTTAATATTTTTAGTCCTTAGTATCTACTACATGCATCAAAAACAATATTAAAATAAAAAACATTAATTACATAAGATTGCAAACTAAATAATCTCAGCAGTTGAATAACGAGAAAATAGAAACTCTGTACTTTTACTCTAAGAAACTTCCTAAATCTGTCTCTAATTAATTTTATATCTATAACTGAATAATTGGAATGTTGCAGATTGAAATTCGCCCTCCTCAGTGTCTGATGTGTTGCACAACTCTAATTAAGCTGATTTAACACATAACAAAATAGCACAAATTTTTAACAGAATTCACAAATTACAATTTTACACTAACCCGGAAGCATCCGGAAGACCCTGCATCATATCATAATTTCTCGCCGGAGCCGCTGCTGGCAAACTCCGGCGTTTACCGGAAACTGTAGCTCGGCAAATCGGACAAGTAAACCGATTTCTAAGCCACAAATCAATACAGTCAGCATGAAAATAATGCTTACAACAACTCAACTGCCGGAGTTTTTCACCGTCAGTGAACACCGACAAGCAAACAGGACACTCTCCGCCGATCTCCTTCACATGAGCATCCGTACTGAACATTAGATCGAAGATGGAAGCAGCGTCAACTTTGGTGTTGTCATCGGAAGAAACGGAGAGTTCACGAGGGTTTTGCTCTGTTCGCCGGCGACAAAACGGAAATCCGAAGGCGAATATACAGGTATAGATCAAGGCGGGTATGGTGACGATGGCGATAAGGGCGAGTAGAAATTCGAGAGGGGAGAGATCGACGGAGTGGGGAGGAAAAGGTGGTGGCGGTGTTGTGAGGAAGGTGATTTGTGCGGCGGTTAGTGGCGGTGCTGAGAAAGGTAAAGGTGGTGGATGTGTGGTCGGAGTTGCGTGTTCCATGATGATGAGATTATATGATTAGTAACAACTAAGTGTGGGACTATAATATGTCATGTGATTATGTTTTTTCTTAGATTATGTTTTTTCTTAGGTGAAAAGAGTGGTTCAGAGTGTTTGTTAATGACATATGAAGGTGATGGTTATGTTTTGTTTTAGTTGTTTATGTTTTATTAGGAGTATTTTACTTCTAATAGTTGATAAGGTGATGGGAGTGAGAACCAATAAAATATGGATTAGGTCTTACTTCAAAATATAAAATAGAAGTAATAAAATATGTTTTGTAGTGATATATTTATAAAGACCTACTAAGTATGAGGAAGTCGTAGCCATAGGTAAGGGATGACACTTTTCTCTTGTTCGCGATCGAGTGCGGTTTTTCCTTTAACCCTCTCGTTCCATCGTGGGAAATATGGGGAAAAACACGTCTTGATTAGTGGGAGTTCAGAGTCAACAGACTAAAGTATGCCTCTCTATAAAGTAGGGATTCAATGGTTCACTATTATGACTAAGTGGACGAATATCATTTCCGAGTGACCCTAACCCCAGACACATAAGCCTCTATAAATACCTCATCTCTAGCATGAAAAAGGACAATTGATAACAACTCGGAACATACACAAAATACCCTAAGAATATAGAGCTTCTCACCTCACGTGAGCTTACTCTCTCCATAGCCAAAACATTACCAAACAGGGCCTCTCACCATCGTGAGCAAGCCCACAAAAAATTACTAAGGCCTCTGGCCACCCCTACAAGCATATGAGTGTCAAACATAATGTACTTTTTGATAAGTACAGTGTGACCCACCGTGGGATCTCGGTAAAACTAAATCACACCTTCCATCGTCGTTGTCATTTTCACCAACTTCTTTTGAAATGGCCAAGAAAGATCCAGAATTCGTCATTAGCAACATAGTCGGAGGTTTTATCAATGGAGGGAATTCGAGCTCTTCCTGAAGTAGATATGTCATGAAGGTTCTGACTGCGAACGTAATTCCCCAGGACTCGTCGAAGTTAAACAAAGAAGACCATGGGCTAGCATCATTTTCTCTAGTACTGACGCCATCAGGGTCATCCCTCATGAAAACAACTGCATGGGTCATCATTATGGAATACAATAACTGGGATATCAAGTGAGTCTTGATAGACCGGGGAAGCTCGGATGACGTCCTGTTCCAGGACACCTTCAAAAGATTCTAGCTTGATCTGATAACATTAAGACGTTTCAAGGCTCGCTAGTAGGTTTGTCAGGAGAACATCTGTAAGTAAGGGGACATGTAATCCTAGATACAACTTGCGGTGTAGGATTTGATTCCAAGGAGATTGAAGTCAACTATCTCATAGTAGGCGCTTTATCGCCCTACAACGATATCCTGGACAGGTCGGTCATCAACTCGTTAGGGGCAGTGATATCCATCTAGTACATGGTCCTGAAATACCCGCCACCCATCAGGCGAATTGGGACAGTTCGAGGAGACAAACAAAGCACCCAAGAATGCTACCAAGGTAGTCTGGGCAATGAGAAAGGAAAAGTTTGGCCTTGAGGTTGTCCCATTTCCCATAGCACAGGACACAGACACTACTGGTTGGGATCCCAGACTGGGTGTGGAAAATGAGAGGCTCACGCCTACAAAAGATTTGAAGGATGTTCAAATAGGCCCATTGGCTCACCATGTGACAAAGATAGGCACCTCGCTCTTTGAAGAAGAGGGGTGCAAACTAGACGACCAACTCATTAGAAATGTAGACTTATTAATCTGGACCCTCTCCGACATGTCAGGTATAAATACTCGAGTAGTATGCCATCGCCTCGCCGTTAACCCTACATGAACACCAGTTTCACCACATAAACGAAATACCTAACCTGGTTAGCCAATGTGGTGTTGGTGAAAAAAACATCAAACAAATGGTGCATGCGCATAGACTTCACCGAACTCAATGTGTTATGTCCCAAAGACCCCTATCATTTTTCGAATATTGATAGCCTAATTGATGGTTCTTCGCACTACTGCATGTTGAGCTTTATGGATGTCTATTCAGGGTACAATCAGATTAAGATAGATCTCTTTGACATGCCAAAGACGGTGTTCATATCACGCAGCGCTAACTACTATTATAATGTCATGCCCTTCGGCCTCAAGAACGCCGGCGCCACTTACCAGCGACTCATGGATGTCGTATCCTTCCACCAGATAGGGCAGGACTTGGAAGTATAGGTAGACAACATAATGAAGATTGCAGAAGGACATAGTCATGCAACAGACTTAGAGGACGTCATGTAATCAGTCAGGAAGTGTAAGACCCCAATTTTGGGCCCTAAGATCCCTCATGGCCCATATCATATCATATCATGGCCTCAAGGATCATTGCATGCCCTAGCTTCCCTCCTAGTGGGTAGGTTGCCTCGTGGGTTGTTTCTTGATCACCAAGCATGCCTTGCATTTGTATATCTTTGCTTTCATATGTTTATCATTCAAAAAGTACAAAAATATTGTCAGTCTAACCTTGTTGCTTGCAGTTGAAGCAATCATCAGCAATTAGGTCAAAGATAGTCAACAGTCAGTCCAAGCAGTGGATGGTGGCCATTCTTGCAGAATTTGGGCACCATGATCAATAATCAGGAGTTCATACATTTTGGGACATCATTTGAAGTCAAGGTCTCAAGGAATCAGGGTTTGGAATTCATCAGAAGTGGTCCAATCATCCAAAACCCTAGAAAAGTCAAACTTGGTCAACAGTGGATTTAATCAGTGATTTGATGAATGGAATTGATTTGAAGGAGTTCATTCATGCTCATACAAGCCTCATATATCATGTTAAACCTCATCATGGAAGAAAATCAAGTCAAATCAGAAAATTTCCAGAAATAGAAAGTGGACCTGTAATTTCAACTGCCAAAAATGGAAACTTCTTGATCTTAAACTTACATCATGATACAAGCTTCAAATGAATTTTTGCCCAACATGAAAGTTGAAGATCTTGTTCTCCCATTTTCAAAAAGTCCAAGAACTCTCAAATCCCATGTGTGGTTGTCAAGATATGATCAATTCAATTTCAGAAATTTGTGAACTTCAAAGAGCCATATCTCTCAAACCATAAGGCCAAATTTGGTGGGGTTTTTTCCTACAAACCACATTTTTCATCCTCTTTCCAAAAATATAAATTTCATTCATTAAAACCCTACCATTCAAAATGGCATTTTTGGACCTATTTCATTAAAAATCAAAGTTTGACCAACCATTGACTTTTTGATTTAAACACTTTTTCTCATTTTTGCCAATTGGGAAATGTTTTAAACCATTTTTGAAACTTGCCTCAAGCCTTAAATCATGTTCATATCACCATTACACTACCATTTTGGACAAAAATTCAAAGTTGGCAAATTGTACAATTGGCTTCAATAAGCAAAGGCATGTTAACAATTAATGTACAGACCACAAACAGCAAAACATGTTGGTCCTTGGCAGCCTGTAGCAGGCCCAAATCCGTGCAGACAAACACACCTCCATTTCCACTTATGCACAAACTTGGCAAAATGCATTTTTGATTCATTAAGTAAAACAAGTACAGCAATTCTTTCAGCACACAAAACAGCAATTTGGTTGGTCATTTGCTGTCTGTACCAAGGCCCATTTGAGCAGCATTGCACCTCCCTTGTTCACTTGCTTCCAACTTAGCAAATGTGCAAATAATCCATTTTGAACTAAACTAGCTTACCACTTGATTAACAAATGCTAAACAGACCCTTATAAGCAATATTTCTGCTCATTTTCAACCCTAGTTTTTGCAGCCTACCAACGAAAAATACACTCTCACTCTCATCTTGCATTTTGGCAAAAAACACAATTTCTGCACAAACCATTCAAAGAGCTCGAGTAACCTTTGCATCCTCCATCATTTGAACCTCATTTGGGAGTCCTTTTCACCTCCATTCCCCTGCTGTAAACCCCTTTCTCACTCTGTTTCTCATCAAGCTCAACAATGGCAGGTCAAGTGTTGGAAGTTTTCAAGAGGTGCTAAGCTAACATACTTCACTCTCCATCATTGCAAGGCCAAAAGAAGCAACTGTTTGAGCTCGAATCAACCAATACAACACTGTTTCACATTTTCTTCAAAAATAAGTACTTTAGTTGCTTAAGTTCTCTGAACTTGCTTGCTTTGCTATTTAGCATTTGCTTTGAGGTATAAACCTTTCTTCTTCATGTAGTCTGGAGACCCGGTCTGTTATTTGACCGGGCAAACTGTCTGAAGTCCTCCTTAAGAGGCAATGCCTGTGTGTGTTTAAAATTGTCCCAAGCAGGAAAAGTCCTTCAAGTAAGGCAATTGGTGGAAGGTAGGGATAAGCAATCTATCCCCCACTATTCAGTGTGTCCTCTCTTTGCTCCCATTACATGGTTGAAGCATTGAGATAAATACCCAAGATCTAATCGGGTCAATAATGTGGAGAGAGTTCCTACTTTCTGAACTCCCACACTTTCTTTGATGCTCTCTCTGATTTGAGATAGAAGCAATGAGGCACACCCCTCATCTCCTTTTCATCTGCTTCACCTTAGCCTCTCAATGGCAAGGTTAAGAGCGACCTTTACCAATTACAGTGGACTTTCAAAGTCAAACCCTCTTGTGTGAGCCCCCATTGTTTGGCTATAGAGTGTGCTGTCTGATATTCATTGCTTGATTGATTGCTTCATATGCACTTGCTTGCTTGTATGTTATGCATTTATCATCATCAATTGCCATTAGTGCATGATCATATCATTTGTCTGTGTGGCTTTTATTATTGTTATTTGCCCATGGAGGACAATTGTAAGTCCATTGCTTTGGCATTTGCTCCTATGATATGGAAGGATAGAGTGTAAGACCATCACCTTGGTCACTTATATCTTTTGTTTTATCTGTTTGTATGTGAGGATACAGTTATAAGTCCCTGTAAGTTGGCATCTGTTGTCCTGTGATCATAATTTGATCTGTTTGGTTTTGTATGTGAGGTTGCAGT
Organism: Lathyrus oleraceus; assembly: GCF_024323335.1. NCBI lineage: Eukaryota > Viridiplantae > Streptophyta > Magnoliopsida > Fabales > Fabaceae > Lathyrus > Lathyrus oleraceus. The sequence goes on along the minus strand of NC_066585.1, from coordinate 524,104,165 downwards.
TATAAGTCCCTGTAAGTTGGCATCTGCTTTCCTGTGATCATAGTTTGTTCATCTGTTTGTGTGAGAGGTTGCAATTATAAGTCCCTGTAAGTTGGCATTTGCATTCCTGTGATCATATTGTTGCTTTTGTTCTTGTATGTGAGGATCCATTGTAAGTCCCTGTAATGTGGCATTGGATTTCCTAGGACCATACTGTGGAATTAACCTAAGTCCAGACAGATTGGCAGTTGATTCCCATGTTTCATCTTTGTTTTTCTTTTGAGGAGATTAGTGTAAGTCCATTGAGTGGCATCTGATATCCGTTTCTGTTTTAGGAGACTGGTGTAAATCCATCTATTGGTATCCGGTATCCGCTTTTATTTTCTTTGTTAGGAGATTAGTGTAAGACCATTGAGTGGCCTCTGATATCCCGTTTTATTTTAGGAGATTGGCATAAGACCAGTGATTGGCATCCGATATCCTTGCTTTTCTTTTGCTTTGGTTGTTTGTTATTATCCATTGCTATTCCAAAGGACACACTTGAATCATCCGCCATATGATTTCAAGAAGTGAACCTTCTAAGAAGTTTTACTATCCATCTTCATCCATTCATCATTCATTATGTCCTAGACTTTTCACACTTTATCTTTCAAACTTGACATAAGTGTTGTGCAAACTTCTTCATGTTTTTTTCAAACTAAAAACCTGGACCCCAAGTCCTTGACTTTTTTCAAACTTCATTTCATAATACTTCTTTGAATTAATCTTAATCATACTTTGACTTCATTTTCATAATCACAATCAATTAACTTCACTCATTCACTTGTTTTGGCTCTGTCCATTGTTAATCTTTTCATGCATTAGCCATAGGCTTCAATTATCTTTGTGGTTGATGTAAATCTTGCCTATCCTTAGTGAGTCGACAGTAAGACTTCCGTACTTCAAACAGGGCTAACCCCTCTAGTACGTCGAAGCTATCCTCGCATGGTGGATGTTGTTTTTGGTCGAGTGTTCTCCCATTGATAATGAAAAGCCTCAGTGCTTGTGTTTAAAACTGAATCCACCAACTTTTGGAAATCTTTTAGCCGAACTACGGCGTTTTGATCCTTACCTTTGATGGAAGGTACGTAGGCAGCGGATTCATCCGTTCAAACCCAATAACCCAATAAAAAATTGTATATTCTTTTCTCATCATCCCAATCATGTTTGCACAATATTTATGTCATAACAAATAACAATTTTAATACAACAAGTGTGAAAAGGGCTCCCTAGGAGTACCTAGGACGTAGTGGGTGCCTAACACCTTCCCATTGCGTAATTTACCCCTTACCCAGAATCTCTGATCTTTTTATTAGTTTTCTACGTGTAAAACTTCTTAGGCTTTTGTTCGCTTTTTAGCCAGTCCTTTGGATAAATAAAAGTGCGGTGGCGACTCGAAATTTCAATGTATCTCTAGCTTATGATTTAATCGATAGATCATATAGCGACGAATACACCGCTACAGAAAAGTGGCGACTCTGCTGGGGAGATGTCACAGAAAAGTGGCGACTCTGCTGGGGATATCTCACCAGAATCCTTGGTGGTATTGCCTACTTTTCACCCTTGTTGTGATATATTATTATTTGTCATTTGACATATTTTTGTACAAATTGGGATCACTGTATTGATTGTAATGTGTGAATTGCTTGATATACATTTGCTGTTTGCTTTGGTGATCTGTGAGATGAGTTCTATACCCGAACTCGAGTGCACTCTAGGATAGGAGAATGGCATAGTCTTGTTGACTGGTGTGGAGTATTCCTTAGCCAGTTGACTTGCGAGCCCATTCACTTGGTGGAGGTCATGTTGAACTAATAATGTCACACAAGTTATTTGTGGTTAGGCATTATTCTTTCAATCATGTTCCGCAGAAGCCAAGGACCTTAGTTTACCAAACCCATCTTGGCCTATTTTTAGGACCGTAGTGCGGAGGTCGTTCAGATGTCAGTTCTGATGCGATTGTTACGCGATACTACACTCATAAGAGTTTCTCTTGAGAATATTCTTGGAATACGAGTATTCGTTCCTCCGATAATATTCGAAAGATGGAACGATGATTATGGGAACCTCTGATAGAACATGTCTGGCAGGTTTAAACCCTAGTACACTCCCTTTGGGTGGTTCTTAACCGAGACTCCATGCTCGTGACTCTCAACAAACCCGTGATTCGTGGTTGAGTCGTTCAAACATTGTTAATATCAATGGATCCCGGATCAGGTGTAAAACCTAAAATCCACCAAAGCGGCTGGTTGATATTAAGAATGTTAGAGCCGGTTCATGTACCGTTAATATCAATGGAACTTGGGTGTCGATAAGGTGAAAACCTAAATCCACCAAAATGGATGATTGATATTAGGGATACATAGAGCTTTCTCACGACCTTTGTTTGGCGTGCATTGCTTGATCCTTGAGTGTGATTGTTGCATTCATGCATTCACGCATTCATCCGCATCCATGTCATCAGAAAAAAAGAAAATTTTCAAGGAACTCAAAGGAGTTTATTTGCAAAAATTTTCAAAACATGAAAAAACCGGGAAAATTTTTTCACCTGATATATCTGATGAGATATTCTCATGTATGATCAAAATACTTAAATATTTCAAAGTTTGCAAATAAAACCCTCGGGTTCCTTTGAAGTAAAAAACAAGCATATGCATAAACACTTCATGCATCATTTGCATAAGCAGGTGTTTTATTCCGGTCTCCCATCCTGTGGTCCGACCCTGCGATCTTCATTTATTTTGAAGACGCGCTTTGCCGGTATTATATCAGAGCCAATCTCTCCGAGATTGATGGATCATCCCGAGCTAGAGCTGTGAATTCGAGGAGGATTTTGCCAGCCTAAGTGCTTTTGATGGATTTGTTCCTGTTGATGGATTTATTCCTGGTTAACCGATCTCGGGCTGGCATTGGCTACTGTTCTGGGGCACTTAATGAGCAAGGTTTGTTCGCAAGAGTGGAGGATTCATCCATGCCGAGCAATCTGAAGAAGAAGCTGCTGCTATTCTAGAAGAAGATGCAGAAGACTTGAACAATTTCATCATTCCTGGTGGTGTCTGCCACAATTGGGTCGCTGTGGATGTTCCTACGGTCATTCATAAGTCAGCGTGATTTGTTCATTTTTGTTTAAAACTCTTCTCCCATGCCAAAAGGAGAAGTGATGACATTGTTGGCAGCATTTAATACAATGATGTTTTCATTCAATTAATGCATTGTTAAACATTTGTTTTTCCTTTGTTTTCACTTTTTGCGTTTGCATGAAATCAGTGATCACAAAAAACCCTGAAAAACAAGAAAACATCTTTTCATCTGCATCAATGATTTGCTTGTTTAAAATTTAAAAGCTTTTCATTATCCAGAATCATTATGCAGGGATTTCTAAACCCATTGAACATAATGATCCAACGCCATCTCCCAATCTTGAAGTCCTTGTATCTGAGGCAGAGGAAGATGATGTTAAAGGGGATTCCTGACGAGATTACCCGCCTTCTTGAGCACCAGAGAAGCTCATTCAGCTGTATCATGAGAATCAGCAAACCAGTCAAACTGGGGCATTACAAATGCAATCAAAAAAAAAAAAAAAAAAAAAAAAAAGAGAAGAGGGTGAAAAAGATGAAAAAATCAAAAATCAGAAAAAAAAATTTCAAAATTTTTCCAAAGGAAAAAAGAAAAGTATACCCTCAAGTCCCTAGTTGACTGATGCTGAATGGATTCAGAGTCGTTATGACCAACTGAATTTAATTGAAGAAAAGCGTTTAACTGCCATGTGCCATGGTCAGCTATATCAGCAGAGAATGAAGAAAACATTCGATAAGAAGGTCAAGCCTCGTGTGTTCCGAGAAGGTGACCTTGTGCTCAAGAAAGTTTTGTCTTTCGCGCCCGATTCCAGGGGCAAGTGGACTCCAAACTACGAGGGTCCATATGTTGTTAAGAGAGCCTTTTCAGGCGGAGCTTTGATGCTTACAACAATGGATGGGGAGGATTTCACTCGTCCTATGAATTCAGATGCAGTCAAGAGATACTTTGCCTAAAAAAAAGGTATATGCAAAAGAAAAAACAAATGAAAAAACAGAATAGCTCGCTAAGTTGAAAACCCGAAAGGGCGGCTTAGGCAAAAATGAGCGTCTCGGTGGAGAACCCGCAAGGGTAATCCAGGCAAAAATTAGAGACTTGAAAAAAGAGATATATTTGCATCCCGCTAGATTGAGTACCTCACTCTGGGGCAATCTAGGCAAAAATTAGGGATTTGGCAAGTAACTGCATCCTGACAAGACTTTCTGGTTCATCAGTCGTCATTTCGTCAGAAGATTCTCGACTCGTCGTCAACCGAAGCTTCGGATACATCGAGATTCAAATTGGTAGAGAAAGGATCATTATGTTCAATGTAGCCCTCTTCCAATATATATCACTGATTTCAAATTTGTACAGATCTATGGAGTCTTGCCATTTGCAGGCTACCATTCCATCAAATCAATTTGAGCTTTTTATCCAATTATTTGCACTCTTATTTGTTTCAATTCAACAAATGTTTTGCATGTTTTAAATTGATAAAATGTCATTGTTTTAAACAAATCAAATTTTTCAAAATTGTTGTTTTAAACAAAGTGAACATTCACAAGATTGAAAGGATACTCAAGAATATCTCAGTGCTCTCCCGAGGGTGGCATGATTCCCAACAGGTAAGACATGTGTTCATATTCCTGGTTTGGTGGTATCTTCTTTCTTCAGATCTTTGTTGAGGTTGTTCCTCAAACAAAGTTGTTGTTGGGGTTGTTCCCCAGTACAGTCGCAAGTGATGTGTTGTTGAAGACTTCGTACTCTCCAGCAGCAGTTTTCCCCTAGCATGGGTGTTTCCTTATAGAAGTTTCGGTGGTGGATGGTTTGTCATCCTGGTGCCCCGTCACTTTCTCCAGTGGGTCGTATGCCCCAGACTTCATTTGTCTCCTCAGCATAATCATGAGTATAGCTGTTGATTGATACTCCCCTCGGAGTCGCGAGTAGAGCTGTTATTAACATCCCCACCAGAGTTGCAAGTGGAGTTGTTACCGCTTTTCCCCATGCAGTGTGCCAGCAGGATTTGTCTGTTTCCTCAGCACGTTTGTTTTCTTTTTGAAGACTTGGTAGGTCAGTGGTTTGATACACGGTACTTTACCTTTTCCCCGGCGAAGTCGTCTGCGGAAGTTTTGCTATCTCTCCATCAGAGTTATTCTCTCCAGCAGAGCAGGATTTATTTTCCTACTCCGTGGTTGATTGGGTTGGTATCCCAGTATTTCAATCATCTTTTCCTCAGCTTAGTCTGCAGGATGTTTGTTGTTGCAGTTTCGCCAGTTGAATACTCTTTCAATCCCCGTATGGTCGGATGATGGCTTTTGCCTCCAGTGAACGGATTTGATTTCCTGACTGTTTGTGATCCCCAGTAGAGTGGCTTATATTGCAGAATCTACTTGCTGTGATCAGTTTTGCTGTGTATATTCTCCCAAGTGGAGTGGTTCGTTGCAGAACCTATTTGTTTGATCTGTCCTCCTTCAGTGGCTTGTTCCCAAGAGAGTAGCCGACAGTTTTCCCCAGTAGAGTTGCTTATGCAGTCAGATTCTATTTGGATGATATCATTTCTCCCTCAGTGGGTTGTTTCCCAGTGGAGTTATGTGGATTTGCTTCTACAGCAGTTCGTGCGTATGCACCTTTTTGTTCCTCAGTTGACACTGGGATCCCCTGCAGATACTTTGGGACTTCTCTTGTTCCCCTACAGATTCGTCTTGGTGGCTGCTTTGCCCGTTGTGACTTTCTGTACCCTGATTGGGTTGTTTCCTGATATCTATGATTCTCTGCTTCTTCAGCAGTACCTGCAGATCTTTGCTTCTCAGCATGTAGATCTCCGCAGATTGGCTCTCCAGTTGGTTTTTCCCCTGGAAGTATAATACCGGACGTTTGGTTCCTGAACCTGTTTGTGGTAGAATTGTCTGTTTTGTCAGCATTCATCAAACATAAATCACGCATATTCATGCATATTCATAAACATTCAGATATTCATGTCGCATTTCTTGCCATATATCTTTTGTTTGTCGTGTCTCCTGCTATGGTGATATAGATCTCTTTACAGATCTCCCCAAGCAGATGTCGGGTGTTTAAAATCTCTCCATATAGAGTCAACCCCATAAGCAGAAAATGTTGTCTTTCCTTCTGCAGTTCCCCACTGAGATATATCCTCGTGGATGACGGTTTCTTCCGTTTCCTCCCAACACATATATTGGGATGGATTTTCCTATTTGAGTTACATCCTCATTAGGACGTGTCTTGATTCAGTCTGTCTTTTCGGATTATTCCCGAATTGGCTATTTGTCAGATGTCTTGTGTTTCCCAGTGGGTTGTTCCCCAGCGGAATGTCTTTGGGCCTCTGCCTACAAACCAGCAGTTGTAAGTCCTATCTTTCCTGGCTTTTTAACAGAATTTGTGGTTATACACCTTTTATTCTCCAGCCAGAGGTTTTGGTTTTCTACCTACTACCCGGTAGTTGTAAATCCTATTTTCCTGCTCTCCAGCAGTTTGTGGTTTGTTATAAACCCTATTTTGGTTTCCCGTGCGGATTTGTGATTTGTTCTATCCCCACGTGGAGTTGTTGGTCTTCTACCCCGTTTTCGATAGATGTAAACCCTAATTTTGTGGTTATCTTCATCTAGTCTTTGATGTTGATTTTCCTTTGCTTGGATAAGTTGCTCAGATCAGCACTTATATCCTCAGCAAGTCTTTTGTGGATAATTGCCGTATGCTAGCAATTTTATCCCCAGCGGGTCTTTTCACCGTATGCTAGTGATTTGTTCCCTGGATCATTGATTCTTTATCAATGCATCCCCAGCTATTTCTTTTGTCGATAATTGCCGGATGCTTGCAATTTATCCTCAGCAGATCGCCTTTCATTTACCCTTTTGTCGGTAATGTCTGTTGCTCCTTTTGATTGGCCATCATTATATACCTATTCTGGTATCTCGATGCCTTTCTTTTCGGATTTTTATCCTTAAACAACCCAGTAACCGGTTCAGGATAATCTTCCATACGAGTTTATTATTCACGGTCTGCCGGTAATGAATAATATATCTCATGCGCTCTTTAGTTGGAATCCTTTGTTGATTTTCCCCAACTGAGCAAGGTTCGTATTCTTTGTAGAATCGAATATCCATCCTTTAACCAGTTTGCGTTTTGGATGATGAGTGTTTTGGAACACACACCAATTCACGCTTTTTTGTCCATCCTATAAACAAGTCTGCTGTTCTAGCTTTCTTCAGGGTGATGAGTGTTTTGGAACACACACCAATTCACGTTTTTTTGTCCATCCTATAAACAAGTCTGCTGTTCTAGCTTTCTTCAGGGTGATGAGTGTTTTGGAACACACACCAATTCACGTTTTTTTGTCCATCCTATAAACAAGTCTGCTGTTCTAGCTTTCTTCAGGGTGATGAGTGTTTTGGAACACACACCAATTCACGTTTTTTTTGTCCATCCTATAAACAAGTCTGCTGTTCTAGCTTTCTTCAGGGTGATGAGTGTTTTGGAACACATACCAATTCACGTTTTTTTTGTCCATCCTATAAACAAGTCTGCTGTTCTAGCTTTCTTCAGGGTGATGAGTGTTTTGGAACACACACCAATTCACGTTTTTTTGTCCATCCTATAAACAAGACTGCTGTTCTAGCTTTCTTTCGGATGATGAGTGTCTTGGAACACACACCAATTCACGTTTTTTGCCCATCCTCTAACCAGTTTGCGTTTTGGATGATGAGTGTTTTGGAACACACACCAATTCACGTTTTTTTGACCATCCTATAAACAAGTCTGCTATTCTAGCTTTCTTCAGGGTGATGAGTGTTTTGGAACACATACCAATTCACGTTTTTTTGACCATCCTATAAACAAGTCTGCTGTTCTAGCTTTCTTCAGGGTGATGAGTGTTTTGGAACACATACCAATTCACGTTTTTTTTGTCCATCCTTTAAACAAGTCTGCTGTTCTAGCTTTCTTTCGGATGATGAGTGTCTTGGAACACAAACCAATTCACGTCTTCGGATTTTATCCTTAAACAACCCAGTAACCGGTTCAGGATAATTTTCCTTTCGAGTATATTATTCACGATCTGCCGGTAATGAATAATATGTCTCGTTCACTCTTGGGTCAATCCTTTGTTGTTTTCCCCCTCAGAGTAAGATTCATATTCCTTGTGGAATTGAATATCCATCCTATAAACAAGTTTGCTTTCGCTCTCTTCAGGATGATGAGTGTTTTGGAACACACACCAATTCACGTCTTTGGTCGGTCACCTGCTCTACCTACAACCCGGTATCTTTGGTGTTCCTTCCAGAGTTTGTTACCCTTATACCGGTAACATCTCCTTTGTTTGTTGCTTCCTCAGTGAAGTTTCCTGTTGCTTCTCCCCCAGGAGTCAGCTTGTGTCTCTCCAATGGATTTATTTTCCTTTAGAATTTTCTTTTCCCCAGTGTGAGTACTTCACTCCCCAGTGAGTTCTCCAGTCTGTTTTCTGTTACCCTAATCAGAGTCGTGTCTTGTTCACGCTGTGTCAGCTTTGTTTATCCCCAACTAGAGTCTTGTCAGAGTCTCTGTTCCTGGTGAGTGCATCACTCCGATGGATCGTCTTTTCTTCTGTGTGAACCATATATTCCCCACAGAATTTGTGTCTTTTGCATGCATACATTTGCATCATGAGGTCTCTTAGGGACCAAAATTTGTCTCATTACTGTTATTTAAGCCCATTCTACCGCGTCGAGATGAAGATTTCTAAACTTCACTTCTCCGGATAGAATGACCTTAAATAGGGGCATCTGTAAGACCCCAATTTTGGGCCCTAAGATCCCTCATGGCCCATATCATATCATATCATGGCCTCAAGGATCATTGCATGCCCTAGCTTCCCTCCTAGTGGGTAGGTTGCCTCGTGGGTTGTTTCTTGATCACCAAGCATGCCTTGCATTTGTATATCTTTGCTTTCATACGTTTATCATTCAAAAAGTACAAAAATATTTGTCAGTCTAACCTTGTTGCTTGCAGTTGAAGCAATCATCAGCAATTAGGTCAAAGATAGTCAACAGTCAGTCCAAGCAGTGGATGGTGGCCATTCTTGCAGAATTTGGGCACCATGATCAATAATCAGGAGTTCATACATTTTGGGACATCATTTGAAGTCAAGGTCTCAAGGAATCAGGGTTTGGAATTCATCAGAAGTGGTCCAATCATCCAAAACCCTAGAAAAGTCAAACTTGGTCAACAGTGGATTTAATCAGTGATTTGATTAATGGAATTGATTTGAAGGAGTTCATTCATGCTCATACAAGCCTCATATATCATGTTAAACCTCATCATGGAAGAAAATCAAGTCAAATCAGAAAATTTCCAGAAATAGAAAGTGGACCTGTAATTTCAACTGCCAAAAATGGAAACTTCTTGATCTTAAACTTACATCATGATACAAGCTTCAAATGAATTTTTGCCCAACATGAAAGTTGAAGATCTTGTTCTCCCATTTTCAAAAAGTCCAAGAACTCTCAAATCCCATGTGTGGTTGTCAAGATATGATCAATTCAATTTCAGAAATTTGTGAACTTCAAAGAGCCATATCTCTCAAACCATAAGGCCAAATTTGGTGGGGTTTTTTCCTACAAACCACATTTTTCATCCTCTTTCCAAAAATATAAATTTCATTCATTAAAACCCTACCATTCAAAATGGCATTTTTGGACCTATTTCATTAAAAATCAAAGTTTGACCAACCATTGACTTTTTGATTTAAACACTTTTTCTCATTTTTGCCAATTGGGAAATGTTTTAAACCATTTTTGAAACTTGCCTCAAGCCTTAAATCATGTTCATATCACCATTACACTACCATTTTGGACAAAAATTCAAAGTTGGCAAATTGTACAATTGGCTTCAATAAGCAAAGGCATGTTAACAATTAATGTACAGACCACAAACAGCAAAACATGTTGGTCCTTGGCAGCCTGTAGCAGGCCCAAATCCGTGCAGACAAACACACCTCCATTTCCACTTATGCACAAACTTGGCAAAATGCATTTTTGATTCATTAAGTAAAACAAGTACAGCAATTCTTTCAGCACACAAAACAGCAATTTGGTTGGTCATTTGCTGTCTGTACCAAGGCCCATTTGAGCAGCATTGCACCTCCCTTGTTCACTTGCTTCCAACTTAGCAAATGTGCAAATAATCCATTTTGAACTAAACTAGCTTACCACTTGATTAACAAATGCTAAACAGACCCTTATAAGCAATATTTCTGCTCATTTTCAACCCTAGTTTTTGCAGCCTACCAACGAAAAATACACTCTCACTCTCATCTTGCATTTTGGCAAAAAACACAATTTCTGCACAAACCATTCAAAGAGCTCGAGTAACCTTTGCATCCTCCATCATTTGAACCTCATTTGGGAGTCCTTTTCACCTCCATTCCCCTGCTGTAAACCCCTTTCTCACTCTGTTTCTCATCAAGCTCAACAATGGCAGGTCAAGTGTTGGAAGTTTTCAAGAGGTGCTAAGCTAACATACTTCACTCTCCATCATTGCAAGGCCAAAAGAAGCAACTGTTTGAGCTCGAATCAACCAATACAACACTGTTTCACATTTTCTTCAAAAATAAGTACTTTAGTTGCTTAAGTTCTCTGAACTTGCTTGCTTTGCTATTTAGCATTTGCTTTGAGGTATAAACCTTTCTTCTTCATGTAGTCTGGAGACCGGTCTGTTATTTGACCGGGCAAACTGTCTGAAGTCCTCCTTAAGAGGCAATGCCTGTGTGTGTTTAAAATTGTCCCAAGCAGGAAAAGTCCTTCAAGTAAGGCAATTGGTGGAAGGTAGGGATAAGCAATCTATCCCCCACTATTCAGTGTGTCCTCTCTTTGCTCCCATTACATGGTTGAAGCATTGAGATAAATACCCAAGATCTAATCGGGTCAATAATGTGGAGAGAGTTCCTACTTTCTGAACTCCCACACTTTCTTTGATGCTCTCTCTGATTTGAGATAGAAGCAATGAGGCACACCCCTCATCTCCTTTTCATCTGCTTCACCTTAGCCTCTCAATGGCAAGGTTAAGAGCGACCTTTACCAATTACAGTGGACTTTCAAAGTCAAACCCTCTTGTGTGAGCCCCCATTGTTTGGCTATAGAGTGTGCTGTCTGATATTCATTGCTTGATTGATTGCTTCATATGCACTTGCTTGCTTGTCTGTTATGCATTTATCATCATCAATTGCCATTAGTGCATGATCATATCATTTGTCTGTGTGGCTTTTATTATTGTTATTTGCCCATGGAGGACAATTGTAAGTCCATTGCTTTGGCATTTGCTCCTATGATATGGAAGGATAGAGTGTAAGACCATCACCTTGGTCACTTATATCTTTTGTTTTATCTGTTTGTATGTGAGGATACAGTTATAAGTCCCTGTAAGTTGGCATCTGTTGTCCTGTGATCATAATTTGATCTGTTTGGTTTTGTATGTGAGGTTGCAGTTATAAGTCCCTGTAAGTTGGCATCTGCTTTCCTGTGATCATAGTTTGTTCATCTGTTTGTGTGAGAGGTTGCAATTATAAGTCCCTGTAAGTTGGCATTTGCATTCCTGTGATCATATTGTTGCTTTTGTTCTTGTATGTGAGGATCCATTGTAAGTCCCTGTAATGTGGCATTGGATTTCCTAGGACCATACTGTGGAATTAACCTAAGTCCAGACAGATTGGCAGTTGATTCCCATGTTTCATCTTTGTTTTTCTTTTGAGGAGATTAGTGTAAGTCCATTGAGTGGCATCTGATATCCGTTTCTGTTTTAGGAGACTGGTGTAAATCCATCTATTGGTATCCGGTATCCGCTTTTATTTTCTTTGTTAGGAGATTAGTGTAAGACCATTGAGTGGCCTCTGATATCCCGTTTTATTTTAGGAGATTGGCATAAGACCAGTGATTGGCATCCGATATCCGCTTTTCTTTTGCTTTGCTTTGTTTGTTATTATCCATTGCTATTCCAAAGGACACACTTGAATCATCCGCCATATGATTTCAAGAAGTGAACCTTCTAAGAAGTTTTACTATCCATCTTCATCCATTCATCATTCATTATGTCCTAGACTTTTCACACTTTATCTTTCAAACTTGACATAAGTGTTGTGCAAACTTCTTCATGTTTTTTCAAACTAAAAACCTGGACCCCAAGTCCTTGACTTTTTTCAAACTTCATTTCATAATACTTCTTTGAATTAATCTTAATCATACTTTGACTTCATTTTCATAATCACAATCAATTAACTTCACTCATTCACTTGTTTTGGCTCTGTCCATTGTTAATCTTTTCATGCATTAGCCATAGGCTTCAATTATCTTTGTGGTTGATGTAAATCTTGCCTATCCTTAGTGAGTCGACAGTAAGACTTCCGTACTTCAAACAGGGCTAACCCCTCTAGTACGTCGAAGCTATCCTCGCATGGTGGATGTTGTTTTTGGTCGAGTGTTCTCCCATTGATAATGAAAAGCCTCAGTGCTTGTGTTTAAAACTGAATCCACCAACTTTTGGAAATCTTTTAGCCGAACTACGGCGTTTTGATCCTTACCTTTGATGGAAGGTACGTAGGCAGCGGGTTCATCCGTTCAAACCCAATAACCCAATAAAAAATTGTATATTCTTTTCTCATCATCCCAATCATGTTTGCACAATATTTATGTCATAACAAATAACAATTTTAATACAACAAGTGTGAAAAGGGCTCCCTAGGAGTACCTAGGACGTAGTGGGTGCCTAACACCTTCCCATTGCGTAATTTACCCCTTACCCAGAATCTCTGATCTTTTTATTAGTTTTCTACGTGTAAAACTTCTTAGGCTTTTGTTCGCTTTTTAGCCAGTCCTTTGGATAAATAAAAGTGCGGTGGCGACTCGAAATTTCAATGTATCTCTAGCTTATGATTTAATCGATAGATCATATAGCGACGAATACACCGCTACAGGAAGTACAACATGTGTTTGAATCCCGCTGAGTGTTCCTTCACGGTGCAGGCAGGCAAATTCCTAGGCTTCATGATAAGCCCCACCAATGTCAGAGAGATGCAGCAGCTAATGGGTCACCTTGCCGCTTTATCTTGTCTCCTCTCATGTGTGGGAGACAAGGCTTTTCTGTTATTTACCTCCCTAAAAAATAAGGAGATGTTCGAGTGGACAGGGGAATTCGAGGAGGGACTTTCACGAATAAATACCTTCCTCACATTTCTGTCTATCCCCACTTATCCCAAAGAGTGGTCGCCTCTACTCCTCTACCTTAAATTCACATACCAGACAATGAGTTTAGTACTCGTACAAGAGACAAATAAGGTAGAGCGATTCGTGTATTTCGTAAGAAAAATGTTTAAATATGCGGAGGTGTGTTGCATTAAGATCGAGAAACTAGCTATGGTCGTTGCCATCACGACAAGGAAGCTTTGGCCCTATTTTCAAGGTCATAAAGTGATCGTAAAAAGTAACTGCCCTATCTGACAGGTCCTCAAAAAGCTAGACACGACAGGAATAATGGTGTCTTGGGTGGTGGAACTCATAGAGTATGACATCCAGTATGTCCTAAATGGAAGCATTAAGTCTTAAGCTCTAGAGGATTTTTTTTGCGGAATTCATCTCTCAGGAGAAGGAAGAAACTCCCTCTGAATGGACGATGTCTATCAATGGTGCCTCAAAAATTAAGAGGAGTGTAGTATGGATAGTATTAAAAGGACCATGAGACATACTAACCGAGCAACACTAAAGATCGAGTTCAAAGCAAGCAATAACTAAGCCGAGTATAAAGATATCATCTTCATTATGGTTCTCGCCCTTGAAATGGGTGCCTCCAAGTTGAAGGCAAAAAGTGATTCCCAATTGGTTTCGAATCAAGTCGTAGGGGAACATCAGGAAAAAGAACCACAACTCGTGAAATATCTCCACAAGGTACGAAGTTTATCATCACACTTTAAATCTTTTGAAGTAAAATATGTGCCTAATAAACAAAACTTCAGGCCAGACCTTTTATCCAAACTCTCCACCACAAAGATAGCAAGATGCAATCAGACAGTTTTACAAGAGACTCTCGTTGCTCCCAACATTAAGGCAGACAAAATTTATACCCTACAGGTCTCCCCAGACTTAAGTTGGAGGTGTCTCATACCATGCTATATGCAGAAGGATGAACTCCCTAAAGATGAAGGGGAGGCGAAAAAAGTCCGGAAGCAGGCTTACATGTATACTCTTTTGACGGTAAAACTCTATAAGTTGGGAAGGGCATCTACAATGTTATGGTGTCTAAGGGGGCATGAAACCTCCTAGGTACTCGTAGAAGTTCACGCTTAGGGGCATGTGAATCCATATTGGCGACAGGCTCTCGTCCACAAACTACTTAGAGAAGGTTACTATTGGCCCACCTTTATAAAGAACAACATGGTGTTTGTCAAGAATTGTGATCGATATCTCAGACACACCGACCTCTATGACGCCCTAGCTAAACTCCTTGACTTCATGATATCTCCTTGGCCTTTATATCAGTGGGGGAGGATATTCTAGGTCAGTTTCCCTTGGCACTAGGGCAACTTAAATTCTTAATCGTATGGGTTAACTACTTCACAAAGTGGATTGAGGCAGAGGTTATCTCCAATATTACAACAGTGAGAGTTCTTCGTTTCTACTAGTAGAAAATCATGTTCAGGTTCGGGTTGTCAAGCATTATCATCTCCAACAATGGAATGGAGTTCACCATCTCCATGGTCATTGACTTTTACCGTGATCTAGGAGTACAAATAAATTCCGTCTTTGTTATCTACCTCTAAGCCAATGGACAAGTATAATTGGTAAACAAGGAAATCCTAAAACGGATAAATAAGAAGTTGGATGAGGCGAAAGGGTTGTAGGTTAAGTCACTCCATGAAATATTATGGTCATACCAGAACATTTTCCATACAACTACCAAGGAAACCACATTTATAATGGTATATGGGGCGGATGTTATGTTTCCCGTCAATATCGATACAACCCCATGGTGTCACTCTCAATTCAGACAGGAAGTGAACGATGCAGGGATAAAGTGTGTTGTCGATCTGATCGATGAAGTAAGGGATGTTTCCTATATCCGATATTTCTCCGCCAAGAAAAAAATGGCTAGAATATACAACTCAAAGGTGATGACAAGAGAAATTTAGGAAGGCGACCTGGTGATGAGATAAATGGTACTGCCTGCACAACAAAGAAAATTTCAATCCAATTGGGAAGGATCATATCGCATATTCCAAAAGATGTCACATGGAGCCTATAAGCTGCAATAATTGGATGGGAAACTCGTACCTAAGATTTATAATTCCATATGCCTAAAGAGTTATTACAATTAAATTATTTATGAATGTCCATAGGGGGCATAGTGTCCACTTATGTAATTATTTTTTAATATTTATGATAAAAGAGAGTATTTCAATTTTTTCTTTTATGCACGTGGGATTTAAATATCGTTGGATTTCCATAAGAAGATCTTTGCGCCTCTCAAGGTAACATGAATACGTTGGACTTCCATGGGGAGATCTTTGCTGCCTCTCAAGGCAACATGAATATGCTAGACTTCCATAGGAATATCCCTTTCACCTATAAAGGCAACATGAATACATTGTACTTTCATGGGAAGATCCTTGTCTCCTCTAAAGGAAATATGAATATATTAGAGTTCCACAAGGATATCGTTATAACCCTTAAAGGTAATACAAATGGGTTATCTCATCTAACTGCCTCACCTGAGGGATTCAGAGTCTCCCCGGGCAAGGTCTAGCCTAAGGGACTTGACCAAGTCTGGCATGAGAGACTTACCTTAAAAGTCTTACCTGAGGGTATCGACCAAAGTCTTGCTCGAGAGATTCAACGCCTCTCCTGAGGGACTTGGAGTCTCATCAGATAAACTTAACATATAATCTCGCTTAAAGAACTTAGAGTTCCATCAAACAAGATCATGTAACCGGATCGCTTGGGAGACTTAGAGTATCCCTTGGAAATGTTCATCTTAAGGTCTTGCTTAAGGTATTTGACCAAAGTCTAGTCCGAAAGACTTAACTTAAAAGTATTTCTTGAGGGTCTCGACTGAAGTCTTGCCCGAAAGACTCAACGTCTCTCCTGAGAGACTAAGAGTCTCATTAGACAAGCTCAACATATAATCTCGTCTGAAGGAGCTAAAGTCTCATCAAACAGGTTCATCTAACTGCCTCGCCTAAAGGACTTAGAGTTTTTCCAAGCAAGGTCTAGCCCAAGGTCTCGCCTAAGGGACTCAACTAAAGTCTGCCCTAAGAGACTTAACTTAAAAGTCTTGCTTGAGGGTATCAACCAAAGTCTAGTCCGAGAGACCCGTCTAAATGCCACTCCTGAGGGACTTCGAATCTCATCAGAAAGGATCAACATATAATCT
The DNA here is from genome assembly GCF_024323335.1 of Lathyrus oleraceus. Classification (NCBI taxonomy): domain Eukaryota; kingdom Viridiplantae; phylum Streptophyta; class Magnoliopsida; order Fabales; family Fabaceae; genus Lathyrus; species Lathyrus oleraceus. The sequence continues at coordinate 524,087,689 of NC_066585.1, read as the reverse complement.
CGTCCAAAGGCCTTAGAGTCCCATCAGACATACTCAATGCATTATCCAACTTAAGGGACTTATGAGCAGTTAAAGTAATTCGTCATTTATCAAGCCCTCGTGCTTGAGGGACTATATAGTGATATATTTATAAAGACATGTCAAGGACGATGATATTAAGGCCGCTTGTAAGGGGCGAAAACCCTTCTACCATTCACGATTTGGGCGACCTCGCCTTTAACGCCCTCATCTCGCCCCGTCGTAAGAATCTTGAGAAAATACATGTCTCGATTAGTGGGAGTTCACAATCAATAGACTAAACCGTGTTTCCCTAATAAGTAGAGATTCAACGGTCTACTATTTTGACTAAGTGAGCGGTTATCATTCTCGAGAGACTCTAACTCCAAGTCCCTAATCCTCTATAAATATATACCTCATCCCTAGCATGAGGAAGGACATATAATAACAATTCATAACATACACAAAATACCCTAAAACAGAGTTTCTCACTTCACGTGAGTTTGCTCTCTTCATAGCCAAAACATCATCAAACAGGGTTTTTCACCACCGTGGATAAGTCCTAACCCACATAACATTACTAAGGCCTCTAGCCACCCCTACCAGCATAGGGATGCCAATATTTTATACTTTTTTGACAAGTAAAGTTTTAATAAAGAATATAAAATACATTTTTTTAAACATATATTAAAAAGGAAGATAGAAGAATTAGAATTGGGTCATCGACAAATTTGAGTTCAATTGATAAAAAAATAACTCGATGTCACTAAGTTGAACGTCAACAACAATGGTTTATATAAATTTTATTTTTAAAATGGAGGTGTCTAATTATTGCGCATACATAAATTGTGAGTTGTGTGAATTAATAGATTCTAATATCATCTTAAAAAATATCGATTTAATTCATTATTACAAAATCATTTTTAAATTGATAAATATCAGTCTTAAAATTTTTTTGTAAGGTTGAGATAGTTTAATTTTTAATTTATTTTTATTTTTTTATGAATAATTTTGTTAAAGTAAAAGTTTAATGTTTTAATATTCTTAATGTTATTTTAATTGATAATAATTTTAACTTGCGCTAATTATTTTTATTTTAAAAAAAATTCAAAGTTTGTATCTATTTGTTTTCATTACTTCCACTTTTCAACGTGAAATTGTTAAATTAGTGTGTGTCTTGATGTGATGTACTTGACTTGAACAAGGAGGATGAAGCTTCAGATCATATGACTGCTTGCTCCACGAGTACTCACAATAAGAATGTAGTGTTTGGTTTATTAATAACACAAGCACCTGTCTTTGAGTGTTTTTAGAATATGTTTATCATGAATTACTTGAATTAGAAGAATGTGATTATAGTTCAACATAAGCATTTAGTAGTTCAACTATTTTATTATTATTTGTGGCTTTGATGATGAAAAGGATGTGCACATAGCCTTATTTGGATCTTCCTAATTGAATTTAGTGTCGATTTTATTGGTTGATATTGATTAGTTTAAATTCATAATTGAATAAGCACATAGTTTTGTTTGGATTTTTCTAATTTAGTCGTAGTATTATATATAATTGAAATACACTGACAGTGTAAAAGGATTTTACATCGTCAGTTAATCTTAGACGTTGGATATTGAAATAAGTTTGACTTTTATTTTAAAAACCTATAAAGTAATGCAAACGGATGATGGTGATGAATTGACCGTGTAAATCTTTTTACACTGACAGTGCATAGCGATTAATCTCATATATATATATATATATATATATATATATATACTATATATATATATATTATATATATATATATATATATATATATATTATATATATATATATATATATATATATTTATTTGCAATATTAATCTTAATTATTATAAAAGTAAAACAAAACTATACTATAGATGTCCTAGTAGTAATGATATGCACTATTGACTAAACTATGTTAACAAAGAACAATAATATTCATTATTTTTACTTTCGATTTTTTAATCTTTTATATTGGTTGTTGTTCTAACAATTGGTATCAGATGGGAATTAATCCTGAAGTGAAATTTGAGGTGATTTCAACGGGATGAGTAATTTTGGATTATAGCAAAGGAGGATTAAGAATGAGTTTAAATTCTAGGGTAACATGTTTGACATATTGAAATTCCTCTACGACCATATGAAGGCCATGGAAGATGTGAACAAGGTGAAGATAATAGGCTGGCAAAAACTTACCAAAAACATCAACTCATATCTAATGAGATGTGTTGTCCTGATCTGATGCCTGTTTGAATCCAGGGAGAATTATGAGAGAGTAAGATCAAACTCAACCAAGAGATCAATCAGCTGAAGAAACAACAGAAGATGCAGGCGGATAAAATATTTGGCCTGGAGAAACAATTGTTGAAGGAGAAGACAAAGATGGAAAAGTCGGGGCTAAGAGTCAAGAATTTTAGTCCACTGTCACTAAGAAATTCGAGATGAAACTAACTCGGGAATAAAATGACCAACTGCAGAAAGCCTTGTAGAAATCTGAAATTGACGTTCTTGATGTAGGCGATGATGCTTTTGACATTGCAAAGGCTTAAGTCATGTGCATCCATCCGAGCATGATTTGTTCGAGATGGGCCTTTTTAAAGTTATGGTGGATGGTTGCCTCGTGGGTATGGAAGAAACTGAGCCTTCTCTCGCTAATGATCTAACCAAGGAAGACTGTGTTGATGACACGAACCTATGAGTTGTTGATGAGGATAAGAATGAAGAATAATCTTGTTTCTATTCCATTTTTTGTTAGTCATCCATTAGGATGCATTTTGTAATGTTTAAAGAATGTTGTCCGCTTTTCCTTTTTGTTTTGTATTCGGATCCTGATGTGATCTGTAACATCTATGACATTCTCGTATCTGGTTCCATGTTACTGGTTGTCTTCTTTTCATAATTTGTATTTATAATTGGTTTTCTGAAGTGGTTCCTTATAGAAGCCTTAAGTGCTAAAAATAAATTTTTAAACATAAGTGGTTCAATCAACCCCACTCACCAACTAGTGGCAAGGCTATGGTAAGTCAATTCAGATATTTCTAATTTGATAGACCACTTGGGTACCTCTATGAGGCATGGTCAAAATGATAATATAACTTTGAGCACTTATAAAACCCTGGTTAATTAACAAACCAAAGACCCCAACCATGATAAGCATATCCCGACCAAGGATTTCTCTTTATAATTCAGTCAAACCCAATTTTGTCAGAGGTTTCTATTAACTTGGACTTCAGTTAGGCCAGAGGTTTCAATTAACTTAGTCTGACTGCAACCAATTATGTCAGAGATTTCAATTAACATGGATTTCAGTTAGGCTAGAGGATTCAATTAACGTAGCCTGGCCACAGTTGATTATGCTAGAGGTTTCAATTAACATGGACTTCAGTTAGGCTATAGGCTTCAATTAACTTAGCTCGGCCACAACCGATTATGCCAGATATTTCAATTAACATGGACTTCAGTTAGGCCATAGGTTTCAATTAACTTAGCCCGGTTGCAGCCGATTATGCTAGAGGTTTCAGTTAACTTGGACTTCAGTTAGGCCATAAGCTTCAATTAACTTAGCCCGGTCGCAACCGTTTATGCCAGAGGTTTCAATTAACTTAGACTTCAGTTAGGCCAGAGGTTTCATTTAACTTAGCCCAACCGCACCCGATTATGCCAGAGGTTTCAGTTAACTTGGACTTCAATAAATGTTTCAATTAACTCAACCCGACCACAACTGATTATGTTAGAGATTTCAATTAACTTGGACTTCAGTTAGGCCAGAGATTTCAATTAACTTGGCTCGTCCGTAGCCGATTATGCCAGAAGTTTCAATTAACTTGGACTTCAGTTAGGCCAGAGGTTTCAATTAACTTAGCTCAGTCTCAACTGATTATATGGAAAGTTCTTGGCCTTTAGATGATTACTCACCGGCTTTGGGCTTAATCTTGGTTCATGTCCTAGGACCTTTTTGCCTGCTTTAGAAATCTACGATACAATTGTTTTAACTATGGTTGCCTCATTAAAAACCCTTTCCCTTGCATGGGAAAAGAGTGCATTCCCACAATTTTATTCATGATGTTTATTACATAGTTTAGCTAAAATAAAAATTAAGGTTGGTTACATTCCAAGCTCTGGGTATTTCAACACCCTCTAAACTTTCTAACTTATAAGCCTCATTATTCAACTTTTGACGGATATGAAAAGGTCCTTCCCAATTCGGAGCTAGCTTGCCTTTCTTCTTAGGATCGATCACCTTTTTCAACACCAAATCTCCTTTGTGAAATCCTCTTTGCCTTACTTTGATATTAAATCTCTTGGAAATTCTTTGTTTGGATGCCAACTCCCTTATGTGGGTTGTTTCTCTGACTTCATCCAATAGATCTACAGAATTATCCAGACCGTATGAGTTAGAATTCTCATCAAAAGCAATACGCCTCCAAGTCGGAGTATTGATTTCTATCAGTATCATTGCATCATCTCCATAAACCATCATGAAAGGATTTTCTTGAGTAATCAAATGAGGTTTAGTATGATAAGACCATAAGATCTCGTGCAAGTACTCAACCCATAACCCCTTATCTTCATCCAATTTCTTTTTCATCCCAGATAGAATGATCTTATTTGATGCATATGCCTGACCATTTGCTTGAGGATGCTCCACCGAAATAAATCGATTTTGTATTCTCAAATCCTTACAAAACTCTACTACTGACGAATTAGAAAATTGTGTGTCGTTGCCTGAAAAAATGCCCCCGAGAAGGCCGAAACGACTTATTATGTTTCTCTAGTAGAACCGGCGTACCCTTTCCATTGTGATCTGCACCACTGCTTCTGCCTCCACCCATTTAGTGAAGTAATCAACAACTACTATCAAGAACTTCAGTTTTCCAGCTGCAACGGGAAATGGGCCCATAATGTATGACCCCACTCATAAAACGGCCATGGTGAAAATACATAATGCAAAATTTTTGTAGAAGAGTGGTTGAAGGGAGAAAACACTTGACATTTCTTACATCGGCTTACGAACTATGCACAATCTTGAAGCATACTCGGTCGATAATACCCTGCTCTGAGTATGTTTCCCGATAACCCTCTTCCTCCAATGTGACTTCCACATACCCCTGCGTGGACTTCTTTCATGACCATCACAATATCTTCTTCTGAAATGCATGTTAACATAGGATTTGATTTTCCCATCTTATATAATTGATCATTAGTGATGAGGTGTCTAGCAGATATCCTTTTAATGTGCCTAGCCTCAATCTCTTTTTCTGGTAGTTCATTCTGGGTCAAATACCGAATGATAGTTACCATTCATCCCCTTCCATTATCCAATGTCATTACTCAACCTCCATACTTGGTGCTCCAGGGTCTCTTGAATTACCTTCTTGTTTAAATTGGAATCTTTGGTGCTCGCTAATCGAGCTAAGAGGCCGACTCTGACATTCGTCTCCCTAGGAATGTGGTCTACCTCAAATTCCACAAACGTTTAATACATCTTGATAGATTTTTGCAACTATATGACTAATGTTGGATCCTTCGTCTAAAACTCTCCTTTGACCTCGCTGACGATTAACTGAGAGTCAGTTTGTACGAGTGTGTTACTCCAACCTCCTTTTCCAACCTCATTCCCGCAATTAAAGCTTTGTACTTCGCTTGGTTATTGCTAGCCTGAAAATTAAAACATAAAGAATATTACAAGACAAGGTCACTCGGGCCGTCCAATACTATTCCGACTCAACTTCCTTTAAGATTATAGGATACATCCACAGATAGAGTCCATCTGCATGATGACTCTTCCCAGGCCGGAGCACTCAATTCAACCAGAAAATCATAAAGCACTTGAGATTTGATGCTACTCTGAGGCACTTGAGATTCTGCAACTCATCATTCATCTCACATTGTTTTATTAATAAAATCTCTCCAATACTTCTAGTTTTTGTTCAACTTTCTTCCATATTTATTTATTTTTCAAAGCATCAAATTTTACGTTTTCAATGATTAGTTAGTAGAAAAGGAATTGTTGAATAAAGAACTTGAAACATTTGAGAGATTTTAACCATAAAACAACATGAGAATAATGATGAGTTGCATAATGCTTAAAAATCATAAACAGTGTAAGTTGTTCTTCAAATATAATGCAATTGTTCATAGAATTATATTTCTAACCATTTTTTAGAAGTTATATGTTCAGTATAGGGTTTAGTGAAATGAGCAATCCATATTAGTTTTAATAAACTCAAAAATTATTTTATCACTCAATTTTATGAGATAACCGAAGTAAAAATATGGTATATCCGTCGACGAAATTACAAAACCGATGGGACATGTGTTTTCGCCATTTCAGAATTTCAAAAAGGTCTCCCTGAATATCGAATTCATGACCTTTTCACTTACCCATCGATTTTTTTTAAATCGATAGGTAAAGCTTTCACTTTTCATGACGCCTTTTTTTACCTCACATCTATAGTCGAGATTAAATGCATTTCGTGTCTGAGGTTAAACGTGTTTTTTCTAGTAGTGAGTTCTATTTTTGAAAAACATTAAAAAAAATTGTTTTGACATTCCAATTAATTTGGTTTGAACATTATTTTGACTAAAAACCAGTTAGTTTGGTTTGAACATTATTTTGACCAAAAAACGACAAACTGAATCATTCCCTAGCAGGGTACGTGGCAAAAGACGAAGCTGCCAAATAAATCTTATGGCGTATTTGGCATTGTTTGGACTTATTAATTGTTTCTTAATGTTAAGTTGGAGATGCATCTTCTTAATTGACAAGATGTGATTGTCATGCAAGAAGTCTTCATAAAAGTTTGATATTCACCAAAATGAAGAACTACTTATTTGTAAGAGTTTAAAATTACATGAAGTACATATTTTTTTGTTTATAACCTTAAATGTTTACTTCGAGAAAAGTAGATGCAATAAGATAATGAACTATATCATAAAAAAAATAAAAAAATAAAAAAATTAAAAAACAAATAAAAAATTATTTAAAAAAAAACATAATTTAATCCAAAACAACAAGTTTCTTTGATCAGTGTACAAAAACCTCAAAAGGACACATAAAAAGCAACAGATGGAGCAACTTAATTACTTCATCTAGATAAAAGTGAATTATGATGAATTGATGTTCCACTCTATTCTTTTATTTTAATTTTCTGTTTTCCTTATTTCATTTGCACAACTTCAAATGTTGCATAGATCAAGCATATACTTGTAACAAATGATTGATAATTTTTCTAACCATTCTAAACTTCTATAAATTCTCAAAAGTCTCCTCTTTCAAATACTGCAGCAGCTCCCATACCAGAACCTGAAATGATGCACAATTCAATAATGCAACTTTTATTTGAATTATATGCTTTTTTTTATAATCTTTTTCTAGAATGTCATTTAGTGAAAAGTTAAAAAGAAATCACCTATGCACATTGAGATCACACCATAGCGACAATCCTTCCCGCGACGCTTCATCTCATTCAACAAAGTTGCTACACAGCGTGCACCTGATATAAAAGGAAGCAGAAAAAATTCACCAGTTGTAAGCGCCCACATCAGAAAGATCAATAAATCAATCTGTTCAACTGTCGCGAGTTTAAGATTTCTTGGTGCATTTCTAATATAAACCTTCTCGAACGTTTATCTTATCAGTGAAAATAAAAACAGAAAGCACGCGACTACGGGCTTGAATATCTCAACTTTACCTGTGGCGCCTAAAGGATGTCCGAGAGCAATGGCACCACCATTGACATTGACTTTTGTTGGATCAAGTCCTAATTTCTTGCTGGAATAAATAAACTGTGATGCAAAGGCCTACAAAAGACGATCAAATTGCTAAATGCTTAGAAAATGTAGAATAGAAAGCTATTGTCATTGGTTATTATAAAGAAAACTGCTAAAACTTTACCTCATTGATTTCGAACAAGTCAATGTTACCAAGTTCGAGACCAGCGGCTTTCACCGCAGCTGGAATAGCAAAAGCTGGACCAACTCCCATGACAGATGGATCTACACCAACTGCAGAAAAACTCCTGCAACATTGAATTCATTGTTTTTAAATGAGGCCTATATTGACCTAATCAAAGCAAAAATAAGGTACGAAAAACGAGAGACTGAAAAAAGCGAACAGATGGACAACAGATGCTATCCGTCTGCACGCTAGTTTTAAAATGATATAGAATATATATCGTTATCGTGTACCTGAAGATTCCAAGAATAGGAAGCCCCTTTTGCACAGCGATGCTTCTCTTCATGAGGAGCACTGCTGCAGCTCCATCGCTAACTTGGCTAGCATTCCCTGCAGTTGTGGTTCCGTCTTTTTTGAATGCAGGCTTAAGTTTTGCGAGATCAGCCAAATTGGCGTTTGGGCGGATACCATCATCAACAGAAACAATAATTTGCTTCTCCTCTCCAGTTTTAGGATCCACAATCTTCATAAACAAAATCATCAGTATAATATTATCACAAATGCTAAAAGGAAACTCTTTTTGGCAGTTGGAACTTACCTTAGTAGAAACCGGAATGATTTCTTCTTTGAATTTACCAGAAGCTGATGCAGCTGCAGCGCGCCTATGAGACTCGACCTAATTACACGTGATTAAAAGAGTTAACTCACATGAATAATCTTTACTTAAATTCTTATAGTATATCTAAAACATATTTCATACTAACAGCAGCCTGGTCTTGCTCCTGCCTTGTCACACCATAACGTTGCACGACATTCTCAGAAGTGAGTCCCATCGGAAGAAGACAGTCCCGGGCTTGTGCAAAATTTTCCGCCTGTTAAAATAATAAAAAAGTCAAGATAAGTAGTAAGCTATTTTCATAAGATATTCTGAAGAAGTTATTTATCTGGAATTTGAAAAGTGCGACATCAATGTACCTTTGAGCTAGTTTTGACGATCCTTGAAATATTATCTTGTGACATACACTCCACTCCAGCTCCAATTCCTTCATCAAATAAGAGGAAGAAAATTAAGCCAAAATATTTCAAGGACCTTAGCTTTTAAATAGAGTCTAGAATCATTTTTAGTTTCTTACCAATGTCATAGAACCCAGCTTTTATGTAAGCAGCAACATCAGCTACTGCTTGAAGTCCGGATGAACATTGTCTATTGACAGTTCGAAGTGGCACAGTCTCTGGTTGAAATTAAGAGATAATCAAATATTGGAAACTTTTAGAACACCAAATGAAATCACCTACATGAACTCTACATTTAGTGATTTTCATTTAAGTTCATGTATAATCATGTACTTGCTGTCAATGATCGATGAAGGATTGAATAAAGCATGGAAAGTTTACCAGGGAAACCAGCGTAAAAAGCTGCCATTCTGCACGCAATTGCTCTTTCGGATCCTGGTCCTAAAACTGTGCCAACAACTATGTCTCCTACTTCACTAGGTTCCACATTTGTTTTCTCTATCACAGCCTACATAAAACTCATGAATAAGAACCAAAAAAAAGTAAGAAAAGAAATACTATTGATGCATAAGGATTTTTAAATCTTTTTTGCTAGATCCAACCACCATTGATAAATTCTGTTATAGATGTTCGCTAAACCGTTTTTCTTACTTGGTGGTTGGCACTATCCTTTCCATTATTTTTCTCATCAAACAATTGTTAGAACAAAAACTCGGTTCTAAAGAAAACAGACGAATAAAACGCACACAAAAACACAAGATTTTCACGGAGTTTGGCCAATAAACGCATACAAAAACACAAGATTTTCATGGAGTTTGGTCAATAAACACACACAAAAACACAAGATTTTCACGGAGTTTGGTCAATAAACGCACACAAAAACACAAGATTTTCACGGAGTTTGGCCAATAAACGCACACAAAAACACAAGATGTTCACGGAGTTTGGTCAATAAACGTACACAAAAACTAAAGATTGAGTCTACGTTTTCAACAACATGCTTGGGCAATTGCTCACTTATCAATGAATAGTACACTCATATTTCATCTCAATTGATTAATCAAAGAAGTTACCTTGAGAACTGAAGCAAGTAGATCATCCGAAAGAGTATCCTTGAACCCCCCACGCTTCGCTTTGCAAATAGCCGTACGATATGCACTGGTCATTATCACAGTAAAATTAACCTCAAAAGTTTATTACTAACCCTTAACAAAACTGAAAGAAATGAACTAAATCTAACTATATTTTGTCAACAAACACATACAACAGACACACGTCAACACTAGTACTAATTTGAGAAGAATCAACTAAATCTAACTATACTTTGTCTCTTTCATGTTATTGACACAGACACATATCAAACACCTAACACGCGCTTTCAATTGCTATATATAATCAAAGAACTTACGCTACAATCACCACATCATTTTCAGATCCACCTGTTTCTCCAGCAGAACAGAATGAAGCCTGAAAATGAAAAAAAAACTTTAATCAAAAGATACAACACAACATATAACTACACGAAATCATAAGAGCTAAGAACATGTAAAATTACAGAAATATCAGTGGATTGATGAGTATGAGAGGATGAGAAAACAGAATTTGAAGAATTTGGATTTAGATGTTCAAGAAGAATTCTTTGTCTTTCAATTGCTTTCTCCATTTTCTAAAAATTCAGAATCTCTCTCTTTCTCTGTTCAGTATCTACAACACTGTTTGGTTCTGTCACTATATAATGGATGAAAGAAAGAATAAGATAAAAATTATTTTTAAAATTGACTTGAGTAAAGGCAATGGCAAGTTTCACAAACAACAATTAAAAATTATATAAAAAAAATTATGATAATAAATGTTAGTTATTTAAAGCACTTTTCGATTTTCAATGTATCTGAATACACATATTTTAAGAATAAGTTTGTTGGTCGGTCAACATTGGACGGTACGAGGAAGGTTCTAAATTACTTTTAATAAATACTAGTATTTAAGTTGTACTAGTATATTGAGCTTCAACTCATGTTTCAAGTTGGAGCAATCAATCAATTTAGCCGCCACTTTATATATTTTTTTAAATGGACTTTTTATATTGAAAAAGAAATATCTCAAAAACTATGGAGTTCAATTTTAATCAAATTTTTTGGAAAATTACACTAAGTGCTACTGTTTATCTTTAAAAAAATGTTTTCTAGATTTATTTTTTATAAATTGATAAATTTAACATATAATAATATAAATGTAAATTATTATTAAAAATTTAAATATAATAAAATTTATTTTTTAAATAGATAAAATAAACTGCCCTAAAAAACACATGAAAATAGAATAACAGAAGATCCGGTAAGGGATGTTTAAGATCGAACGCTATCAAGGATTACACAATAGAAAAGAGAACCTCCGTACTCTTTATCATAGACGATCTCGGTCCTTAATTCATCACACACCATCTAAGTCAATCGGACAATCCTCATCATGATAGATCGTTTTCCACATGAAGCGATTATAGTCGCCTTATTATCAATGGCGGAACTGAGGGGGGGACGTGGGAAGGCCATGACCACCCTCAACTTTTTATTTTTATTTTAATTCATATATATTAAATTACTAAAATATCCTTATTTTAAATTTAAATTATTTTTTATTTTTTGTTATTCATTCAAAGTTAGGTTAAAATACAAATAAGGTAAAAAAACTCCTATCTTTCCTTTCTTTCTCATATGGGTTTGCTACCGGCACCGGAATCGGGACAGATTAAAGTGATCGGTATCTAACAGGTAAAAAACTTTATTCATTCTTCTTCTATAAAAAATAACAAATTAAAGTGATTGCTTGATTTGTGTTTTTGAGATTTTTAGGGTTCTTCTTTCTTGATGTGTTAAAATAATCTATATGAGTTTATTAAGCCAATTCATAACACTATAATTTACAAATATAGTTATACACTATAATAAGGTTTATTTAATCATTGTTGCTGCTAATTTCTAATAGTGAAGTTACCGGTATTTGAAAACGGATTAAAGTTGATTAATTAAGTTTATTAATTTTTTTCTCTTTTAATTTTTGTGTTCTCTAATTTGATTTTTGGACCTGATATGATATTATAGGAAGAGTAAAGATGAATAATATGAAAATTGATTCTTTTTCCAAAAGGAAAGCATGTGAAATTGAAAGAGAAGAGAGAGATGAAGAAATTATAATCTCGACATCCAAATCTGAAACAGTTCTTGAGAATCCAACAATTGAAGAGCATCATGGTTTTGAAAATTCTTTGGAACGCGATCCTGGAAAGCGTCCTCCGATTTGGCAATATTCACCAAATCAAGTGGATGCAATACGAAGAGCTTATCTAAAATGGGGTCCATATCAAATTCATTTAGAAAACTATCATTTATCCGGTAACGAGGATCATCTGAGAAGGTTTCAACATACTTGGTTTAGCATATTTCCATCATGGTTAGAATATTCACTATCTGAAGATTCCGCATATTGCTTACCATGTTACCTTTTTAGCAAAAAACTAAGTGGACGTCCCGGATCACTTGTCTTTATTTCTATGGGTTTTAGAAATTGGAAGAAAGTTAGGAATGGAAAACATTGTTCCTTTCTTAAACACATAGGAAAGGATCCTTGCTCACCACACAACAATGCAATGAAAGCTTGCCAAGACTTGTTGAATCAAGATGGTCATATTAGAAATGTTATTCAAGTGCAAAGTTCAAGTCAAAGAATGAATAATCGGTTACGACTCAAGACTTCAATTGACATTGTTCGTTGGTTAACACTACAAGCTTGTGCTTTTAGGGGTCACGATGAAAGTAGCAAATCAAGAAATCAAGGTAACTTTCTTGAGTTATTGAAATTTTTAGCATCCTACAATGATGAAGTTGAAAAAGTTGTGTTGGAAAATGCTCCACAAAATTGCAAGTATACTTCACATCAAATTCAAAAAGAGCTCTTGCAAATTCTTTCTAGTAGGGTGAAAAAGAGTATTCGTGAGGAAATTGGTGATTCCAAATTTTGTATCGTTGTTGATGAAGCTCGTGATGAGTCAAAAAAGGAACAAATGGCTCTTGTATTAAGATTTGTTGATAAAGTTGGTTTAATACAAGAGAGATTTTTTGATGTGGCACATGTTAAAGACACCACGTCTTTAACTCTTAAGGAAGCAATATGTGATATACTTTCTCGACATAACCTTGATGTTTCTAACATTTGTGGCCAAGGGTATGATGGTGCTAGCAATATGAGAGGAGAATGGAATGGTTTACAAGCCCTCTTTATGAAGGATTGTCCTTATGCATACTATGTTCATTGTTTTGCTCATCGATTGCAACTTGCATTAGTTACATCATCAAGAGAAGTCAAACCTATTCATAAATTTTTTGAGAAACTGATCTTTGTTGTGAATGTTGTTTGTTCTTCTACAAAGCGTCATGATGAGTTACAAGCTGCCCAATTAGAAGAAATTGCTTATTTGTTAGAGATTGATGAAATTGTAACTGGTAAAGGTGAAAATCAAGTTGGTACATTGAAACGAGCCGAAGATACTCGTTGGGGATCACATTACGATTCAATTTCTAGCTTGATAAACATGTATGAAGCAACTTGTTTAGTTTTAAAAAAATTTGCAAAAGATAGAGGGAGTTATGCTACACGTGGGGATGCAGATAGTTGTTACAATTACTTTAAGGCATTTGATTTTATATTTATTTTGCACTTGATGAAAGAAATCATGGGAATAACAGATATGCTTTGTCAAGCCTTACAAAAAAAATCAAGATGTAGTTAATGCTATGAACTTGGTTCGTTCAACAAAACATCTTATTCAAGGTTTGAGAGAAAATGGTTGGGATATATTGTTTACTAAAGTGGTATCTTTTTGTGAAAAGCATGGTATTGAGATTCCTGATCTTAATGATGTTCATTCAACAACAAGATTTGGACGCTCCCGTCTTGAAGAGAATCAAGTCACAATTCAACATTACTTTAAAGTTGAAATCTTTTTCACTATCATTGACAAACAGTTACAAGAGTTGAATAACAGATTCAGTGAGCAGGCAATGGATTTGTTAACTCTTTCTTGTTCTTTATCTCCTAAGGATGGATATAAAGCTTTTAGCATTGATACTATTTGTTCTTTAGTTAAAAAATATTATCCTATGGATTTTAGTGATCAAGAGAAGAATAATTTGCAATTTCAACTCCAACATTTTCTATTTGTTGCTCGTCAAGCATCAAACTTGAATAATTTATCAACTATTCAAGAACTATGTTCATGTTTGGTTGCATCTGGACAGGCTGAAACTTACTTCTTGATTGATAGACTACTTCGTCTTATCATGACTCTTCCCGTTTCTACAGTCACAACTGAGAGGTCTTTTTCAGCAATGAAAATTATTAAGACTAAGTTGAGAAACAAGATGGATGATGGGTTTCTTGGAGATAGCATGACAGTATATATTGAAAGGGAGATTAGTGCAAGCATTAGTTCAAAGTCAATTATTGACGATTTCAAGTCACTCGGAACACGTAAAGCATTACTTTAAGGTAGTTTTAAGTCATGTAATTTAAATTTTTAGTAATTAACTTTGCATTTATTTTAACTTTAATGTTTTATTTAAAATACTATTTACATTTTATTTATAATCTTTATTTTACGTTAGCGCCCATCCCAAATTTTTTTATCTGGCTCCGCCACTGCTTATTATATAAAGAAAAAAGATGTCATTTTATAGGTAATATTATTTCTCATTCTCTCACTGACTTGAAAGTTTGAGTGATAATCTTGCAGGCACACCTCTCTCCTTCGTATAGGAAAGCTCAACTCACTGCATCGAAAATCAAATCACTGATCCATCTCACATTTTTTGTTCCCTCACGGAATAGAGATGTGGTATATGGGAATTGACTTTTGATTTCTATGAAATTCGGCAAGAAACCTTCATTCTTACGTCAAAGATTCAGATCTCAGATCTTTGGTCGTTGAGTTATTGATCTCTTCATCGGAAATCTAAAATTCGTCAACTTTTATTATGGATGATTCCAAGTCTACTAGATCTGCCTAGGTTGTCGTCGCTGTAGTGGCAGAAGCAAGCACAAGAATCCTCATATTCCTCTTTCTCTAAGATCGAATGATCCAGTGTTGGTAACTTCACCATCAAATCCAACTGACTTAAATGTAATTCCTCAGAGTTGTTTAAGAAATATTTCCACCTCTCCCGTTTTTTCAACCTAATCAGTCCCTTGTCTCGCCGTACTTTCTAATCGACCTCTACCTCAAGCTTTGATGGTTGCACACCAAAGATGTTCATCGGGCTCCAGATATTGCAAGCAAACTTAGGCATACGAGGAACAACTAATATGATGAATACCATGTACAATATGATGCAGCAAAAGAATTCCCAAATTTTGACTGAGAGGATTATAAAATCGGAGGAAACATACAACTTTCTCCTCCTCAGGGAAGCACTGTGTGCAAGACAACTTCTCAGGATCATTTTGTAGTTGTTCCATATTCAACTTCGGCCAAGGCACCTATGATACATGAATAAGTTCCACTTTCTCTTCGGCCTCGCAGGAGCGACAAGCACCAGACTCCTCCCCCGACTCGTTAGAGAGAAGCGGAAACCACGTTTATCAAAAGCTCCTCGTCTAACCCGTTCCTTGGCTCCCGATACATAAGAGAGGAAAAGATCTTAAGTAGTTTCTCTAATGGTCGAGCGAATGAGAAACCCTTTGTCCTCTCATATTCTTGACAGTAGAATACTGAGAACATGGGAGTACCCTCTAAATCCAACTGACTATAATGGGAACAAGGATCCTGACGTGCATATCGAGCATTTTGATAATCAATTAGATTATTATCACGTTGAAGGACTTGTCAAGTGAAAACTCTTTGCACTAATCCTAACACAAACTAACATGAAGTGGTACAAGTTTATCTTGGACGGGATTATAAACTCGTAGGGTGACCTTTCTGATGTGTACACCTCTCAATTTGCGGCCCAGAAGAAACAACCGACCATAATGGCGGTACATAGTGGAATTACACAAGGCAAGAAAGAAACCTTGCCGGAATACATTGACAAGTTCACCAAAGTGGATGTAGTGTTAGAAGATGGAGAATACGACTTAAAGTCTTGGATCTTTAATAAGGGCCTGAGAGAGGATGGTAAGTTTCATGAGAGTTTGGGGCTAGAATAGGCGAACAACATGAACGGATTGCTGAACTAGGCTCGGTCAAACATAATTTGGGGGGAAAATCTCCTAGATGGTCATGTGGTCTCAGGTAAAAACCACGAGTATGATAAATACACTGAGAAATATACTAACCGTTGAAGAGATGACTGTGAGCAGGGGTCTCGATCGAGAGGTTCCTCTTATACCCCTTTGAACACTTCCAAAGGAAATATTTGGTATGAGTGTGCCAGTACAAATTTAAAGAGACCCACATTAAGCTTCCATATTTGCTTAAAGAGTCCAATAGGATAAAAAATAGAAATACTTCTATTTCCACAAAAGTCACGACTATAACACTAATGATGATATCCAGTTGAAGGACTCCATTGAAGAGTTGATAAATAAGGAAAGCTTGACCGAGTACACCTGGGAAGGAGGAAGGAAAAAATAGGGGAGGGAATGGGAAACCCTGAAACTTAGAAAACTCACTTAAGAGGAAGTGGTGTCCCCAGAAATATGAGACATCCCCGAGAAAAGTAATTGAAGTCGTGTCCATTGGAAAAGAAGGCAACCAATGGGGAAAGAGTTTGTACAATGCTTATGTAACGATTGGTATTTGACGATCGAACAATCCTTCAAAGGGAACTCTCAAAAGGAGGATAGTCGGATGATGGCCTTCAGTAAAGAGCCTGGAGAAACCTCATTCAAGAAGCCTAAGAGGTCCATCCTCGGGTTTAGACAACAAAATGGTGGGAGTAATTCCAAATGATATTTTCCTTTAAGTCATAACAACAACCATGGCCAAATTTGATTTCTCTAGGGTTCTCATCGATGGTGGAAACTCTTGCAATATCATGTACACAAAACTCTTTGAAAAGATGAGAATGAAGAAATAAAAGATTTTTCATACGAGGGCTCTGTTGGAACAAAATTGGTTTGTCCCATATCCTTTGGATTTTGATGAAAACAAAGTATTTAAAGAACAATAGGATATACTGATGTTTGTTCAAGTGTGCAGGACCATAAATTAAAATTCATATTAAATCCAAGTATTGGTTATGACTCTGAACATTCAAAGAGTAGCATGAAGATTATATTCTGATGTATCAAAAGTTGAAGAACTGAATCTGAAGAAGTCATCTTCCAAATATGTCAATATTGAAAGATCAGACTCTGAAGGAGTCAGCCTCTAGAGAACATACTTTGGAGAAGTCTGCTTCTGGTGATCAAAACCTGAGCTAGTCAAAGCGTAAGGACCAAGGTGACACCGATGGAACACTGTTCACGTGATAACCCAAAGCTTTAGGTTCTTCATAGAGTCTGCTATAATGCAACTGTTAATTCCTTTTGTAGCAAAGGTTTTTCAAACTAGGTTTCACCTAACCCGACAGTTTGGTGAAACATCTCAACGTCTCCCAACATATCTTTTGAAGCTTCTCAAAGGACTAAACGGTTTTATCTTCAACCATTACTTTCCTAATTATCTAAGGACTAAAATACTTGAAGATCTACACAATACATGAACACAAGAATAAACAAGATACACATATACACGCTGAACATATTAAACAACGATTGCCATCTAAAGAGAAACTACTCTGTAAAAGTTTTAGCACAAGTTAAACTTAAGATTTATTATCCTTGCATATCTTAGAAATCCTTAAGTCTTAAACGAGTCTCATTGTGTTGTATTATTTATACACTTCTGATTGTATATCAAGTGTATTAATCCAACAATCATTTATCTGCTAGGTTGATTGTTAGAAGTCTTCAGCTTGTGTGCTTAAGCAAGGAAGTTTTTAGCTTGTGTGTTAGATAAAGGAAGTCTTGAGATTGTATGCTTGAGCAAGGAAGTCTTTAGCTTGCGTGCTAGAGAAAGGAGATCTTGAGCTTGTATGCTTGAGCAAGGAAGTATTGAGCTCGTGTGCTTGAGCAAGGAAGTCTCAGACTTGTGTGTTTGAGCAATAAAGTTTCATACTTGTGTGTGTGAGAAAGGAAGTCTCAGACTTGTGTGTTTGAGCAATGAAGTCTCATACTTGTGTGAGAGAAAGAAAGTCTCAGACTTGTGTATTTGAGCAATGAAGTCTCATACTTTTGTGTGTGAGAAAGGAAGTCTCATAGTCGTGTGTTTTGTAACACCCCGATAAAATAAGATAATTATTTAATTTAAGTTAATAATATATTTATTAATTTAATTAAATTATTGGAATATTATTATTGGAATTATTATTATTGGAATATTAAGTTGGAATATATATAAAGAGTTCCATTTGGTAAAAAGGGTTTTCACGTGAAAATCAGAGAAGCGGCAGAAAGTGAGAGAAGGGCAAGGAGGAAGAGCAAGAGAGTAAGGGTTGAAGAAGGGAAAAGCTTGAAGCTAAAGGATTTGCCGGATTAACTCAGGTAAGGGGGGTTTATCGTCGCTTAATGGGTATTATGGGTTAACATGTAATGGGTAGTAATAAGTCGTTGAATTGACCCTAATTGGGATGATGAGTGCTGAAAAATTGTGATGAATAAGTTATGTTAAAGCTGTAATTGAATCTATATTTGGATGAGTTGTAAAATTATGGACGTGTAGCTTTTTACGGAATTGGAATCGGAGGTCCGGAAGTCCTCCAACGGCGGAAAATGCGGAGAATTCTGCATTCTGCTTCATGTTAGCGCAGGAACAGCTTTCTGTCTTGCGTTAACCGGTTAACCCAGAGTGTTAACCGGTTAACACTGTTATGAATTGTGAAATATTGTTGTCTGTCTTGCGTTAACCGGTTAACCCAGGGTGTTAACCGGTTAACACTGTTAAAATGTGCCAGGAAGCGTGTTCTGTGTTGCGTTAACCGGTTAACCCAGGGTGTTAACCGGTTAACACTGTTTGAAAAGTGAAAAAAATGATATTTAATTGTTGTGTACAATTGAGGATTGGCCTATATTGGTGTATGATATAGGAGGGATCATTTCCCATTGTTTTGAGCTGTATGGGTATTAGTAGAGTGTGCTAATACTGTGATTTATGATTTGGCATGATATGATATGATTTTGTGATAAATATGCTGATGATGTATGATGGTATGCATAATGCTGTGAATGTATATGTTATGTATGAAAATTTGAATGGACTGTTTATGGCTTAGAGTGTGAGCATATGTCCATCTTGGAATGTTGTGAATGTTTGCATGCTAAGTGATGTGGCGTGCATATTGTGGCCTTTATGGTGGTAGCTAATTCCCACGGTGAGGAATTAGTGAGTGAGTATTGTGGATTGTTGTTGATGTTTGCATGCTAGGTGATTAGCGTGCATATCATAGCCCTTGGGGTGGTAGCTAATTCCCATGGTGAGGAATTAGTGAGTGAGTCACTAGGTCTCAAATGAGTGGGACTAGTGAGCTTGGTAGCCGTATCTGGATTTGATCGGTGAGGTTGAACTATATGTTCACGAATAGTCGGTACCGCATGCATGGAGTCTCATTGCATAATGTATGTATGTATGGCGTATAATATGAATGGATGTATTCCAATATTATACGTGTTGTTTTGGTGATTGTGTTGAGTATGATTTTGGAGTTGATAGTGCCGTTACTGATTGTGTGATCTGATTAGGGTGATTGAATGTGTTAACTTACTTAACATTACATGATAATTTATAATGCTTATTATATCGATTGAGGAACTCACCCTTACAACTATGTTTCAGGTAACGAGCAGTGATTGAGTAGAAGCTAGTCCTTGGAGTCTAGTGTAGTTCCTTAGTGGGTCATGCTCTGGTAGATGTAACATCGGGACGGGATGTTTTACTTGTTTTTCATTGATGATTGTGGAACAAGTTTACATGTAATGTGTTACATGTTTTGCATTGTTGTTAGACTTTATCCGCTGCGAATTATGCAAATGTTTTATTTTGATTAAATAAATGAGCATGACAGGATATTTTGGAAAACGGTGTGAAGTGTCAAGTGTGACACCCTTAAATTGCATATCTACTCTGATTTATGTTTTGATGCTTTAATTTAATTTTGGGGTATTTTAGAAGGGTGTTACATTAGTGGTATCAGAGCATAGTCGGTCGAGTCGAGTCGTAATTATTCTGTTCCCCTGTACGGGATAGGTGTTGTGTAACCCTATCAGTACTTATTGTTTTAGCTTGTTGGACTTTCAGAATAGAATGGCTGGAAGAGGTAGAGACGATGCTGGGATTGCTGAGGCTCTGGGTATGCTAGCTGGAGTACTTGGAGGGAATCCGAATGTTGTGGGATTGGGAGCTGCTCGTCAACTGAGTGAGTTCCAGAAGAACAATCCTCCAATGTTCAAGGGAGCATACGATCCAGATGGTGCTCAGAAGTGGTTGAAGGAGATCGAGAGGATCTTCCGAGTGACTGAGTGTGCCGATAACCAGAAGGCCAGGTTCGGTACGCATATGCTGTCAGAGGAAGCAGATGATTGGTGGGTTGCTGCCCGCACTGAGTTGGAAGCTGCTGGGAATGCTGAGATCACTTGGGCGGTGTTCAGAGAGAGATTCCTGAGGAAGTACTTTCCAGAGGATGTCAGAGGAAAGAAAGAGATAGAGTTCTTAGAATTGAAGCAGGGCGACCGGTCTGTTACTGAGTATGCTGCTAAGTTCACAGAGCTGTCGAAGTATTACACTCCCTATGATGAGGCTACTGGGGAATTTTCGAAATGTGTGAAGTTTGAGAACGGGTTACGTCCCGAGATCAAGCAGGCTATTGGGTATCAGCGGATTAGAGTGTTTTTCGACTTGGTTGACTGTTGCAGGATTTTTGAACAAGATACCAAGGCCAGAGCGGAGAGCTATCAGCAGAGGGTTGATAGGAAAGGCAAGAATCAGAATGATCGTGGGAAACCATATGCAGCTGGCAAAGGTTTCCAGAGGCAGAGTGGGATGAGGAGACCTAGTGGGGGAGACTCCAGTGCCCCTGCTAAGTGTTTCAGATGTGGTCAGGCTGGACATCGTTTCCATGAGTGTACCAGTAATGAGAAGAAGTGTTTCAAGTGTGGAAAAGGTGGTCACTTGGCTGCAGAGTGCCGGTTGAAGACTGTGACTTGTTTCAACTGTGGAGAGGTGGGTCATATTAGCCCACAGTGTCCTAAGCCGAAGAAAGAGAACCAGTCGGGAGGCAAGGTCTTTGCTTTATCGGGTTCTGAGACTTCTGCAGATGATCGTTTGATCCGAGGTACGTGTTATATTAATGGCTTTCCTCTTGTAGCTATTATTGACACAGGTGCGACTCATTCCTTTATATCTTTGGATTGTGCTGTGAAACTTAATTTAGAGATATCTGAGATGCATGGAAGTATGGTGATTGATACTCCTGCGAAGGGTTCAGTGACTACTACTTCAGTTTGTTTAAATTGTCCTTTGAGTATTTTTGGTAGAGACTTTGGGATGGACCTTGTGTGCCTTCCACTAGTACAGATTGATGTTATCCTGGGTATGAACTGGTTGGTGTTTAACCGAGTTTATATCAACTGTTTTGATAAGACTGTGATCTTTCCTGAGATTGAGGAAGGAAAGAGTTTGTTTCTATCAGCAAGGCAGGTGAATGAGGCAGTAGCAGATGGGGCAGAATTGTTTATGCTGTTAGCGACTTTGGAGGCTAAAGATAAACTGGTGATTTGCGATCTAGCCGTGGTGTGTGATTTTCCTGATGTGTTTCCTGAAGAAGTGAATGAATTACCGCCAGAGCGTGAAGTTGAGTTCTCGATTGATTTAGTACCTGGTACTAGGCCGATATCGATGGCTCCGTACCGTATGTCTGCTGTTGAGTTAACTGAATTGAAGAGTCAGCTGGAAGATCTGTTGGATAAGAAATTTATTCGTCCGAGTGTGTCGCCGTGGGGTGCACCAGTGTTATTGGTTAAGAAGAAAGAAGGTACTATGAGGTTGTGTGTGGACTACAGGCAACTGAATAAAGTGACGATCAAGAATCGGTATCCTTTGCCGAGGATTGATGATTTGATGGATCAGTTGGTTGGTGCGAGTGTGTTCAGCAAAATAGATTTGAGATCGGGGTATCATCAGATACGTGTGAAAACTGAGGATATTCAGAAGACTGCTTTCAGAACAAGGTATGGACATTATGAGTATTTTGTAATGCCTTTTGGTGTGACTAATGCGCCTGGGGTATTTATGGAGTATATGAATAGGATTTTCCATCCGTACCTAGACAAGTTTGTTGTGGTGTTTATTGACGATATTTTGGTGTATTCGAAATCTGAAGAAGAGCATGTTGAACATTTGAGAATGGTTTTGGGAGTTCTACGAGAAAAGAAGTTATTTGCTAAACTGTCCAAGTGTGAATTTTGGTTAGAAGAGGTTAGTTTTCTTGGTCATGTGGTTTCAGGAGGTGGTATTGCTGTTGATCCTTCTAAGATAGAAACGGTATCTAAGTGGGAAGCTCCGAAGTCAGTTTCTGAGATAAGGAGTTTTCTTGGACTTGCAGGTTATTATAGGAAATTCATTGAGGGATTTTCTAAGTTGGCGTTACCATTGACGATGTTGACTAGAAAGGGGCAAGCGTTTGTTTGGGACTCAAAATGTGAAGAAGGTTTCCAAGAGTTAAAGAGAAGGTTAACTACTGCTCCTATTCTGATATTACCAAGTCCATCGAAGCCATTTGAGGTTTACTGTGATGCTTCATTGTTGGGTTTGGGTGGTGTTTTGATGCAGAATAAGCAGGTTGTAGCTTATGCTTCGAGACAACTGAAGGTTCATGAGAGGAACTATCCGACACACGATTTAGAGTTGGCAGCTGTGGTATTTGTTCTGAAGTTATGGAGGCATTACTTGTACGGGTCAAGATTTGAGGTTTTCAGTGACCATAAAAGTTTAAAGTATTTGTTTGATCAGAAAGAGCTGAATATGAGACAGAGGAGATGGTTAGAGTTTCTGAAGGATTATGACTTTGGTTTGAATTACCATCCGGGTAAAGCAAACGTAGTGGCTGATGCATTGAGTCGGAAATCATTGCATATGTCTATGTTAATGGTTAAGGAATTGGATTTAATTGAGCAGTTTAGAGACTTGAGTTTGGTGTGTGAGAGTACTCACAATAGTGTTAAATTGGGAATGTTGAAGTTAACGAGTGGTATTTTGGATGAGATTAGAGAAGGTCAGAAATTCGATGTGCTTTTGGTTGATAAGATGACTCTAGTGAATCAAGGTCGAGGTGGTGAATTCAGAGTTGATGAGAATGGTGTTTTGAAATTTGGTAATCGGGTGTGTATTCCGGATGTTACCGAACTTAAGAAGAGTATTCTGGAGGAAGGACATCGTAGTGGCCTGAGTATTCATCCTGGGGCTACGAAGATGTATCATGATTTGAAAAAGTTATTTTGGTGGCCGGGAATGAAAAGAGAAATTGCGAGTTTTGTTTATTCTTGTTTGATTTGTCAGAAGTCAAAGATTGAGCATCAGAAGCCGTCTGGGCTAATGCAACCGTTGGCTATTCCAGAGTGGAAGTGGGATAGTATCAGTATGGATTTTGTTTCTGGTTTACCGAGGACGATTAAGAATTTTGAAGCTATTTGGGTGATTGTTGACAGATTGACAAAATCGGCTCATTTCATTCCGATCAGAATGGATTATCCGTTAGAGAGATTAGCTGAGTTGTATATTGAGAAAATTGTAAGTTTGCATGGTATTCCGTCGAGTATTGTTTCGGACAGAGATCCTAGATTTACATCGAAGTTCTGGGAAGGTTTGCAGAGGGCTTTGGGAACTAAGCTGAGATTGAGTTCTGCATATCATCCGCAGACTGATGGTCAGACTGAGAGGACGATTCAGTCACTGGAGGATCTTTTGAGGGCTTGTGTTTTGGAAAAGGGAGGTGCTTGGGATTGTTATTTACCTTTGATTGAGTTTACCTACAACAATAGTTTTCATTCGAGCATTGGTATGGCACCGTTTGAAGCTTTGTATGGTAGGAGATGTCGGACACCTTTATGTTGGTATGAGTCCGGTGAGAGTGCTGTGATTGGACCGGAGATTGTTCAACAAACTACGGAAAAGATTAAGATGATTCAGGAGAAGATGAGGATTGCTCAGAGTCGTCAGAAGAGTTATCACGACAAGAGGAGGAAGTCACTTGAGTTTCAAGAGGGAGATCATGTGTTTCTTCGTGTTACTCCGATAACTGGGGTTGGTCGAGCTTTGAAGTCGAAGAAGTTGACACCTCGATTTATTGGTCCTTATCAGATTTTGGAGAGGATAGGGGAGGTAGCCTATCGTGTCGCTTTACCGCCGTCACTTGCGAATTTGCATGAGGTTTTTCATGTGTCTCAGTTGAGGAGGTACA
The DNA here is from genome assembly GCF_024323335.1 of Lathyrus oleraceus. NCBI lineage: Eukaryota > Viridiplantae > Streptophyta > Magnoliopsida > Fabales > Fabaceae > Lathyrus > Lathyrus oleraceus. The sequence goes on along the minus strand of NC_066585.1, from coordinate 524,063,276 downwards.
TTCCTGATCCGTCGCATGTGGTCCAAGTAGATGATGTCCAGGTGAGAGATAACCTGACTGTTGAAACATCACCTATGAGGATAGAGGAGCGAGAGTTGAAGCAGTTGCGGGGTAAAGAGATTGCTTTGGTAAAGGTAGCTTGGGGAGGACCAGCAGGTGGCAATGTGACTTGGGAACTTGAGAGTCAGATGAAGGAGTCTTATCCAGAGTTATTCGCTTGAGGTATGTTTTCGAGGTCGAAAACTCTTTTAGTGGGGGAGAGTTGTAACACCCCGATAAAATAAGATAATTATTTAATTTAAGTTAATAATATATTTATTAATTTAATTAAATTATTGGAATATTATTATTGGAATTATTATTATTGGAATAATAAGTTGGAATATATATAAAGAGTTCCATTTGGTAAAAAGGGTTTTCACGTGAAAATCAGAGAAGCGACAGAAAGTGAGAGAAGGGCAAGGAGAAAGAGCAAGAGAGTAAGGGTTGAAGAAGGGAAAAGCTTGAAGCTAAAGGATTTGCCGGATTAACTCAGGTAAGGGGGGTTTATCGTCGCTTAATGGGTATTATGGGTTAACATGTAATGGGTAGTAATAAGCCGTTGAATTGACCCTAATTGGGATGATGAGTGCTGAAAAATTGTGATGAATAAGTTATGTTAAAGCTGTAATTGAATCTATATTTGGATGAGTTGTAAAATTATGGACGTGTAGCTTTTTACGGAATTGGAATCGGAGGTCCGGAAGTCCTCCAACGGCGGAAAATGCGGAGAATTCTGCATTCTGCTTCATGTTAGCGCAGGAACAGCTTTCTATCTTGCGTTAACCGGTTAACCCAGAGTGTTAACCGGTTAACACTGTTATGAATTGTGAAATATTGCTGTCTGTCTTGCGTTAACCGGTTAACCCAGGGTGTTAACCGGTTAACACTGTTAAAATGTGCCAGGAAGCGTGTTCTGTGTTGCGTTAACCGATTAACCCAGGGTGTTAACCGGTTAACACTGTTTGAAAAGTGAAAAAAAATGATATTTAATTGTTGTGTACAATTGAGGATTGGCCTATATTGGTGTATGATATAGGAGGGATCATTTCCCATTGTTTTGAGCTGTATGGGTATTAGTAGAGTGTGCTAATACTGTGATTTATGATTTGGCATGATATGATATGATTTTGTGATAAATATGCTGATGATGTATGATGGTATGCATAATGCTGTGAATGTATATGTTATGTATGAAAATTTGAATGGACTGTTTATGGCTTAGAGTGTGAGCATATGTCCATCTTGGAGTGTTGTGAATGTTTGCATGCTAAGTGATGTGGCGTGCATATTGTGGCCTTTATGGTGGTAGCTAATTCCCACGGTGAGGAATTAGTGAGTGAGTATTGTGGATTGTTGTTGATGTTTGCATGCTAGGTGATTAGCGTGCATATCATAGCCCTTGGGGTGGTAGCTAATTCCCATGGTGAGGAATTAGTGAGTGAGTCACTAGGTCTCAAATGAGTGGGACTAGTGAGCTTGGTAGCCGTATCTGGATTTGATCGGTGAGGTTGAACTATATGTTCACGAATAGTCGGTACCGCATGCATGGAGTCTCATTGCATAATGTATGTATGTATGGCGTATAATATGAATGGATGTATTCCAATATTATACGTGTTGTTTTGGTGATTGTGTTGAGTATGATTTTGGAGTTGATAGTGCCGTTACTGATTGTGTGATCTGATTAGGGTGATTGAATGTGTTAACTTACTTAACATTACATGATAATTTATAATGCTTATTATATCGATTGAGGAACTCACCCTTACAACTATGTTTCAGGTAACGAGCAGTGATTGAGTAGAAGCTAGTCCTTGGAGTCTAGTGTAGTTCCTTAGTGGGTCATGCTCTGGTAGATGTAACATCGGGACGGGATGTTTTACTTGTTTTTCATTGATGATTGTGGAACAAGTTTACATGTAATGTGTTACATGTTTTGCATTGTTGTTAGACTTTATCCGCTGCGAATTATGCAAATGTTTTATTTTGATTAAATAAATGAGCATGACAGGATATTTTGGAAAACGGTGTGAAGTGTCAAGTGTGACACCCTTAAATTGCATATCTACTCTGATTTATGTTTTGATGCTTTAATTTAATTTTGGGGTATTTTAGAAGGGTGTTACATGTTTGAGCAATAAAGTCTCAGACTTGTGTGTTTGAATAATGAAGTCTTAGACTTGTGTGTTTGAGCAAGGAAGTCTTATACTTGTGTGTGTAAGCAAATAAGTCTCTTGCTTTTGTGCTTGAGAAAATTGCAATCTTATGCCATTATAGTGAAAATCTCTTGTAAGTACAAGGGTACTGGATTACTCTCGATTTATGAGAGGAATCAGGATAACTTCGTGTGTTGTTTATTCTTTCTTGCACTTTATATCTGCTGCCTATCTCTAACTAACTTAAATTCAATAACATTGAGTTTAGAATATGACTTAAGAATTTCAAAAATAAAGAAATAACCAACACAATTCAATCCCCCTTCTTATATTTTTCTCACCTTCAATTGGCATCAGAGTACGGTCTGTGCTTAAAACTTAACATCGGTACATAAAAGATCTTGAGAAAAATATATTGAAACATGTTTATTATTTCTAGATCATAAAGTGGTACTACTATTCCACGTGCTACTATAAATCATGATTATAGCAATATAGAAAAGAAAAAATATACAGCTAGACCTTCAACTTTCAGTGGAGACTTTACAGATTTCGAATGGTGGAATTTAAAGATGTATACTCATATTATAGACCTCGATGATGAGTTGTGGGATATTCTATAGAATGGAATTGATATTCCAATGAATGAAGTTAGAAAATAATCCAAGGGAGTCGTGCAAGAGATCCCACTTATGTGGGAATCAACTGAGAGAAAATCCTTGCTGACTCTGAGAAGATATGCGGCTGATAACCTCCCATAGAAAGTGGGGAACAGTTAAGACTACGTCTAGGAGGTAAAAATCCTTGGCGGAAGGGACTCACATAAATACTGTATCTCTTAAGAGGATAAGGGATTCTCAAGTCATACACATTTACCACTACTCAAAGAGAATTACGCTCATAGTAACCTTAACACAACATCAACCTAACCCCCACTTGCAACCCAGCAACATCGGCCATTAATATGGTCTTTTACCTCACGCGAGTTGATCCCTTAAACAACCTAAAAAGCCACCATACATGGATTCTCGACGCCGTGAGTAATCCCTCACTACCCAAATTATAATACATCTGCAGATGGAACACACACACCTTGTACTTTTTTATCAATACAAGTATTATAGGGACTTCCCTTCTCCTTTGTGGCCTCTTGTGAGTATGAGATCCCACGTGTGTAGTTTCATCAGTTTCAATGCCTTCACAATTTATTTCATCATAAAAATTTGCATTATAATCATGTTCTACAAATATTTTTATGTCCTCACTTTCTCTTGTGCGTTTAGTCTGCCATTTCCAAGTATCTGATTAATCAGATATCACATCTCTATTGATGTCTACTTTTTGTTAATAGATTATACAATTTGTAGGGACCTACTGAATGATATCATATGGATATCATTTTCATACTCTTGTCTTGAATCTTGATCCTTTTTTGACCATGGATGTGTTTGAAGCAGACTGATCCAAACACTTTTAAATGCTTTGTAGATGGATTTCTTGCACACCAAACTTCTCTTTGGCACCTTCATCTTCAACATTTTGGTGGGAAATTTATTAATATAAGTTCTTGTATTGACCTCCTCACCCTAAAACACATGTGCCGGTTTTTTTTGCTTTAACATGCTTCTTGCCATATCAAAAATGGTCATGTTTCTCCTTTCTGCAATACCATTGTACCATTGTGTGTATGGTGAGGTCACTTTATGCATTATGATTTTGCTAAGTCAATATGCTTCAAACTTATTTGAAGTATATTCTCCACCTCCATATGTCCTCAATACCTTAATTTCTTTGTCGCTCTCCTTCTCAACCAAGACTTTAAATTTTTTGAAAACTTAAAATGCTTCACTTTTGAACTTAATGGTGTAGAGCCATAACATTCTTGTCAGGGCTGACCCAAACAAATTGGAGGTCATGTTCTGAGTTTTATAAGAGTCCGCTAATAAAATAAAGTATAACATATATACTAAAATTTCTCTTTAAAAATTACATAAAACTTTTATTAGTAATTGATATAATAGAATAGTTGTACAAAGATATAAGATGCATGGACGTGAATTCAAATCTGCGACATCTCACTTATTTATATTTAAAAGTGAAATTCTCAACTACTAGACTAGTTGATAAAAAAATTATGATTATATAATTACTACATTAGACTAGTGTTATGAATTTAACTATGTACATTCACCTCCTTTTAATTATTAACTCAATTATATAAACCAATCGAATTACATTTCATATATTAGACTAGATTAAGCCAAATTAATCAAACACTTTTTAAATTTAACAATTTAATTTATTATTTATTTAATCATAACGATTTAATTAAAATAATTTTAAGTTTACTAAACTTTTTAAATATTATTATAAAATAAAATTTAAAGAATACATTAAAAAATATCAAATCACTATAAAATAGAATGAATTGATGCAGTGTATAAAATAATAGTGTAAGATATTTGCTTTAAAATGATTTATAAAATTAAGTAAATTGGATATACACTAGATGCTTTCATGATAATATTGTTAGTTGAAGAAATAGTGTCATGGTTAATTGGAATAGTTTTAAAATGATGAATAACACTTGTGAATATAAAACTAAAACAATCAAAACAAATAATGAATTAACACTCTTTCAAAATGACGAGCTTGTCTTAAAATAATAGTCACACATTGTTTTATTTAGACTGATGTGATATTGCACAAATACTAATCATAGTATAGGGATCACATACTATAATATATTTTTATTTTGAGGCCCACCACACATATGAGGCTCTGTGTTGTGGCACTGGTTACACAGGCACAAGGTTAGACATGATTCTTGTGTGTTCATCACAAAGGTGATGAAGTATCTGCTACCTCCTAATGGTTGTACTTTAAGAGGACTACATATATTATAATTCATAATTTCAAAAGCATATATTAACCTCTTAGGAATTTCTGCATCAAGGGGTTCTCTATTTTTCTTAGTCCTTAAACAAACTTCACAAGTCCTAATTCTTTCACTCAATTTTGGTATACCAAGCACTAGATTCTTAGATTTTAACTTACGTAAACTTCTAGAATTTAGATGTTCACACCTTGTGTGCCAGAGCCATTATGGTTCCTTAATGCTTGTAAGACATACTTCTTTTGTAGTTTGAATATTGCATTTAAAAGTTCTATATTTTGACAATTAAGAACTCAAAATCAACTTCTAACTTTTAACAAACTGTTGAAGTGCATCTTCAATCATTGTTATTGAGAAGACTTTTCCCACCAATTATTCTATGCTTTGCATATTGCGTTTCATCCGAAACACCCTTTCCATTCTTTCTTTTGATCACTATATCACCAATACTTGCTGCTCCAAGGTATTTGTTATTTGCAAGCTTTACATTAATCTTCTTGTTTGAGTCTAAATTAGTAAGCTATTCCTTACATCTTGTTAAGTGATTTGAGTATCTTGAATCCAAGTACCACTCCTCACAAATCGGATTCCCTTCACATGTGGTAGCCATAAGTAAAACTATCTCAGACTCATAACCATCATCATGAGCTATATTGACTTCTTCATCTTTTTTTTTACATTTATTTCCTCATTCATTTTGATACCAACAATCATTTGCAAAGTGATCATACTTTTCACAATTGCATCATTGCATCTTAATTTTATAAAAATCTTTTTTTTGGTATGATTCTTTCTTGATCCTCATCCTCTCTTAAAGGATTAAGCTTTTTCTTCATACTTTTATCTAGCAACATTGGACCAGTTTGAATTCTTGAAGCCCCATGTTCCTTTCTTTTTGACGTTCTTTTCATTTCCATTCTTTTTCATCACTCGTTAACCTTGTCTTTCAGCGCCTCTATCAATCACCATAAATTCATGTTCTTCTAATGAACTATACACCACATGTCTTCATCTGATTCACCAAAGTAATAAACTTTGAGAAATAATCACTAATTTTCTGGTTCTCTTCCATTTGCATAAGCTTATATTTTTTTCCCTTAGTGGCTATGGCTTCAGTTGTTTCACCTTTTCTCCACCCTTATGGTAATTTTCTAACATATCTCATGCTTCCTTCGATCTGGTGGCTTTCAAGTTCTTCTCAATGTCGTGAGAATCCATATTCTATTGAGTGTAAAATAATGCCTTATAATCCTTCTTTCTTAATTCTTTGAAAGTGATTCTTTGTGCATTAATAATATCTTCACCTAATTCTTCATAGCCATCTTGCATAATTTCAATCACATCTTGTGTTCCAAATAATGATTTCATTAATATATTCCACCTTACCCAATTGCTTCCATCAAGAATCAGGATATTGGATGAAAAACCACAATTTGCATTCATCTTGCTTCTATTGCAAGAAACTTTTTAATTCACTCTTCTCTCAATGTTTCCCAAGTGTTTCCCTCACAAAATCACTAAAGTTTTCCTATGAATCAACACCAATCCTTTGATGTTTAGCAACCAGACTCTAGATGTCAACTAATGACACAACAAAGTTGTTACGTGCAATGCAAGTAACAAAGAAACAAAAGAGAAAAATCAGAAAATAGAAAATCAAAGAATAAAGTTTGAGTCATAAGTAATGGCTTAGAACCCATGCATTAATTTGAATGGAAGACAACATTAAACTATATATAGTTAAATGATTTGTGGATTAATTAACAAACTCTTAAACATCAAAGTAACTAACTAATAAACTTTTCTAAATTATTTTGAATTATTACAACATTTCATAAAAACATCACTAACTATATTATTCACCCTGTCAAACTATTCACCACACTCTATAAGCGTTTCCACACTTTATAAGCGCTTCATTGCTTATGATGTATTATTAACATCAAACCCAATATTAACACGCTTCATTCATCCACCATGATTAATCTACACCCAATAATTTTTTTACAAAAATTCTTATTTTTTGTAAATATTTATAATATCTTATTAACTATAAATTATTTTACATGTACATTTAAAACACAAATATCTTGTCTCTCACTACCCTACAGATATATTGGAAGCAACTTCTTTATTGTAGAAATTTATTTACTGCTACTTTTAAGAATTTTTTTGTATTAATTAATAAAAATTTAAGAGAAAATTAATGATGCACGAATATTATAAATTAATTTTACACGATCAACTAATGACAATCATGTATTTCGTTAAATCTAATTAAAAAATTTAAATTATTTATATAATATAATAAAATAATATATTTTTTATTGGAGAATAGTATATAACTTTTTTACGATATAAATACATCTCCACAATTAATTAAAACTTTTACTTCAAGTTAATTAAAACTATCAATTTGAATTTGGGGTGGAAATATAAGTACATCTGGGTTCAAATTAATTTCTCTTACTTTTCTAAAGTTTAAGCCCAATAATATCTTAATCAATATTCTATTCAAAATCTCACTTTTTTTCTACAAAAAAAAAATATAAAAAAAAAAATTCTCGTCTTCTTCATAATTCGATTTTCATCTATCAAAACAGAAAACCCGATCTATCTGATTCCGTGAAGTTTCGGCTATGGCGTTCATGAAGGGAAAAGCAGTGGTCACCAAAGTTGCAGCGTTGGCGAGATACGGCGTGTTACCGGGAGCCATGGTGGCTGCGCTCGTCTACTCTCCTCCTAATTACGCCGACAAACACGCCTCCGCCACTGGCAATTAGGTAAACCATTTCTTCAATAATGCATTCTGTTTGATTCTATGATTTCACTGTTAAATTGAATCACCGATCTAGTTTATGAAATGAAGAAATATCGAATTTGGTACTGAAATCGTAAGATCGTTTCAGGTTAATAGTGATATTAAGATTGTTTTTAAATGTTGTTGATATAGGAGATTGGTGTTATACAGTTCTAGAATTTCAGGTTGCTGTAGATTTCATCACTATTGCTGCTGCTTTGTTTCTGACTCTTACGAGTTCTTTAGTATGAGTTTTCTGGTCTTTTGTGTAGTTTATACGACGGTGAAGAATATCATTTTGAGATTAGTATTGATGCATTTAATTTGATGTATTTGAAGCCTTAAATTTGGTTGCATGTTGTATTTAGGGGAGAATTTGAGGGTTTCTAGTTCTATAACTTTATGTTTTCAGTGCTTTCTTTCTCTTTATGTCTTTACTGTTTTTATCATTCATTTGGCAGAAATTTTGGGATTGTACTTGTATGGTATAGGGTTGAAGATATGTTGACAGGTTTTGTATATTTATTTGAGAGTAAATGTTGGGAATTCTTGACTTATGGAAGTAATTAAAAGCATTTTGAAACATATTAGCTCACAGCAGCAGGTAATTCTGTATGGAGAAAACCTCCGGGGTTGGCCTGTTGGTGAAGGCTTGGGTACTGATAGTGTACTCCTCTCAAGGTCTCAGGTTCGAATCCCGCTAGGTGCAAATAATTCTTGTGTTGGGTTAGTTCATACAAAGCTTTGCTTTGGCTTTAAATGGGGTTCCACAAGTGGACGGTGGGATTGATTCCCTTGGATTAGTCGGTCGCAAGGCCGAATACTAAACCTTAAAAAAAAAAAAAATCGAAGAAAATTTTCAGTTGAAGAGGGGCCAATTATGTACTGGGATGCATTTTATATATCAATAAAGAATGTTTAGTATTCATTGTTCTCAAAGAATGCAACGACCATAGGGCTTCCCTGTGATAATTCTGTTAGTGGTGCAGAAGCAATACAGAAATTACAGCCATGTTTTGTTTTATTTGGCAGGATTAGTTGCATGAGTGAATTGAGTGTGTTGGGGTCAATCAAAAACCAAACCATTTTGTTTTGAAAAAATTCGTCTAATCATACCATGCCGTCTATTGGTTTACCCTTCTAGTTCTAATCACACTGTCTTCTATTTGATCTCATTGTTATTCGAGCCTCCATTGGTTTTCTTCTCATGTGATCAAAGATTATGCAAACTCGACTACTATAGTGCCTCCATTGGTTTTCTTCTCATGTGATCAAAGATTATACAAACTCGACAACTATAGTGCCTCCATTTCGCTTCTTCTTACCAAGTACTATTCCATACTTCTCTTGAACTCATTGGTTCTTAATCTTGTAGTTTCTGTATGGTTTTTGTTTCTTTTTTCAATTTTTCCGTCTCTCTTTTAATACCTACCTCTATGAATAGCAGTTACTTCCATCAGCCATAGTGGATTATGGTGGCAGATTTTAAGACAACAGCCATGGGCAATTTGTGAAAGATGATAGCACCAAGACATTCTGGTGGGTTTTCGGATGTCCGCGATCCGCCATAGATAACACTGCCTTCCATACATATGAAGGCCAATTAAACCTTTACCCCTTTGATAATTTGGATCTCAAATATCTTTTGCAGCCTTAGCTAGCCACCCATCAAAACCATTTAAATCAAATTTAGGCAATTAATCTTTCTAAAAAGCCTTCTTATACTCATTTGGAATATCATCTTTAAGGTTCACTTAATCAAGATCAAAATGCCTTTGATCATCAAAATTCCTTTGATCATGCGTTTAATTATTTCAAACATTGTTAGAACTTTGTGCAAGCTAGCCTCATTTCGCTAAGCTAAATCCTTCAAAAATTGAAGAATGCCATCCACACTGTCAAGTTTCTCGCTCATTTCTCCAAAATCTCACATTTGATCCTCGTGGTATAATTCAAACTTTGCATCTTGGCATTCATGTCTTCCATGTTTCGCCAGTCTTTCTGCTTGAGTCCATCCTTGTCAAACTCAAAGGCATTCCGTGGGTCCAACCAAATCATTGGACTCTAGAGCTCAACCAAAAAATTCTTGATTTATCATCTGTAGCATTGACATAGACACATACCCATACACACAGACGATAGTAATAGTTTGAAAAAATAGAAGTGACTGAAGGTAACATGTGTCAGTGTCGTGTCGGTGTATAATACCAACATCTGTCGGATAGTGGACACACCTTTAATCAGAAGCATCAATGCTACAAAGTTTATTAATGATTACTGATAGAATCTAGATATAGGACAGATTTTACTACAAAACTAACCAAAGAGGGTTTCACCCCTAACAAGGAATCTCCTCCTTCCACTAAATTGACAAAAAGAAAACCTGGAATCTCATAACTTGTATACAACTTTCCCTATTAATACTAAACAATATGCAAAATCACATTACCTCCTAAATTGTGATTGCAAAGCATACTGGCAATATATTGTTGCTAACAGAATTACCATCAGCATAGTTGTATCTTATTTTGTGACACTATTTTAATATTAGGTGAAATAACATATTATTTTGTTGGATGGAACAGGTGCACAAACGTTACATGAAGAAAATCAGCAATATGTGAGAGTCCTTTAATGTAGCATGTTCTGTAATAATTTGGGTGACTAGTTGTTTTAGAAATATTTAGGAAATGACTGTTTTGGGAGACAATTTGTTTCATCTGAATTTTGTGGGATCCTTTAATGATCCGACAGAAAAAAATAAACTCTTTTCTCTCTTGAGCATCACTGAAAATAATATCAAGGAATTCCCCCCACATTTATTACCAAGAGAAGTGTTATATAATACAAAATATTTTTCACATAAATTGCAAAAATATGACCAAAATAATGCATGAGAAAATATTTTTAAGATTCAATCATGGAGGGTCTTGTAGTGTATAATAACTTTTACGTGATACGAAAAACAAGAGAGTGAGAGGAATGTATGATTCAAAAATAGTTTTAATTTTTTCTTTTTGTTTTAATCTCTATCCATCTTTTTTTTCATCTTTGCAAATAGATTAGAATTTTATTTTGATTATATTTCTAATTTTATGTGATCTCAACTTCAAATGATAGTATTTGTAATTGATGAAAGTTATTATTATTATTATTTTGAATAGATAGTATGATTTATTTTGTATATGATGGTATGTTATTTTAAATATGTTGTATCGATTTATTTAATAAGGCAAATGTATTTGTATTTGAGAAAAAAGAGTATATACCGACAGTGTAAAATATTTTTATACCGTCCATCAATGAGAGATGTGTATCCTGCCACATCATATTTTTATTTTTAAAATACTGTTATGATTTGATAATATAAAATATTCTGGATTTGACAATATAAAATATGCTAATTGGATATTTGTGTAATATTTTTTTACACTCTTTGTATTTTATGATAAAATATAATAATTTTGAATATATTGTAAGAAATTATTAAATTTTAAATATGAACTTACTTAATTTGATTTAAAGTTATTTGAGAAATAGAAAGCGTTGAATAATAAATTATCATTTAAAAAACTTGAAAACTTGAAATAGAATTGTTATAATATGAATTAATTGTTTGAAAAAATGTATTTCAAATCGATCAAACTGTACTAAATTAATCAGTTTAGTTTGATTTCATCTTTAAAAAAAAAGTAAAAACCGAATTAAATTAAACTGGTGTAAATTTGATTAGTTAAAATATATTTTTGACTGAAAATTATTTAAACTAAATCACTACACCCGTGAAAGTTACAATATTGTTATTGTTTAGAAAAATAAAAAGTAGTGTGTTCTAAAAAAGAAATGATTTATTTAAAATCTTAAATTTAGTTAAAACTTAAAATACATCTTGATCAATATTATCTAAATCTTAACTACTAAAAGAGAACACATGTTAAAAAAGTATAAATTGTTAGTCATTATTTTAGGGATTGCTCATTTACACTTAATATTTTTCTCAAACTTTATGAATATTTGAAATTTCTTGCATGGTTTGAATTTTGAAATGTGAATGCACCACATAATATAAGTCAATTTAAATTTACTTGAAACACATCCAATGCACAAATAAACATGTTTATATATTGAAATCTGAATACATCCTTTGAACTTTGAACTAATGTATAAGCATATGGATTTTGATATTTGCATAAACAACATGGAGTTTGAAATATGTATATGGCACACATACTTCATTGCATCATAAACCATAACTCTTGAATGTACTGAACTAAAACCAAAACAAACCCGGACGAATAATTATAACATTGCAATTAGATGGAATATGATATAATTTAATTAAAAACTATGAATAAATTGTATGCATCTCTCTCTCTCTCTCTCTATATTATATAATATATATATATATATAGATATATATATATAATATATATATATATATATATATATATATATATATATATATATTATATATATATATATATATATAATATATAATATCCAAACTTCATAAGTATATTTTCTATTATATGTGATACCCTAACCGTCTTTTTTACATTACCATTTCTAATTTTATCTTATCTCATGTTTATTTTTAACCATCATTCTGAATCATACAACATTACAAGTCTTTTGATGTTCGATAAACTATTTCCTTCAGTTTGAACGGTACATTTGTCACAAAAATCCTCAGACTCTCCTCTATTTTAGCCATCTAATTTAAATTTAATGGTTTACACCTCCTTTTATTTCTCCATCATTTTGTATTATGGACCAAAGACATTTAAACTATGTGGCTTATGGCATGATATGATCTCCAACTTTCATCTCTAGTTCAGAAAGATTTCTCATTTTTCTAAACTTGTATTCCATACACTATCTCTTACTCCTACTTATGCGAAAGTCATGTGTTCTAAGGCTTTTCTTCAATTCTCCAACCTCTCATTTTAATCCCCCTTTGACTCTCCAAGTTGGGATATATTATATGCATAAAGTATACATCTCAGTTCTAGCTCATGGATGTGTTCTGTGAGTACATCCAACATTAAAGTAAAATGGTAAGAATTTAGGATTGAACCTTGATGTAATCGGTGGCAGAGCTAGAATAATTTTATTGAGGGTATGTATATTTGAAATGAATAGTAAAACTTTATTACAATTAAAAGGTGGTTCCATAGTGCAGTGGAGAATGTAAGAACAATTTTAGGTATGTGCATGAGTTCTATTTGTAGATATATGTGTTGTGCAAATGTAACATTCATTTAGCTTTGATGATGAAAACTATCAAACTATTTAAAATATGACAACTTCATAAGTCAAATGATTTTGGTGTTAATTATTCAAGAAGTTTTTGGTGATAAATGTCAAAGGAGAAGTTGATTGAAACTAACAGTGGTTCCTAATGATGGCATCTAAACAAGATACCACAATTCTCATCAGTCAAAAATATCAAGTTCCAGTTGAAAGTTACGGACAATATTGTATCAAGTAAATGATCTTAAAGCTCTTATGTGAAAGCTTGAAGGATGTGAAAATATGAAAGCTTGCATGGTCTTGTGCTTATGATTTTTTTCCTAGTCTTGATCAGTTTATTGTAAAAGGAACAAGAGTAAGTCTTGAGGTACTATGACAATGTTCACACACACAAATGCTTTTCGAACATATTCTCTTTTTTGATAAAATCTCTTAAAACCTCTACGAACACACACTTAATTGATTAGAAGCTTGGTTAATTGACTAAGAATGTATTTTACACTAGCTAATCGATTAAGGGCTTCCTCTAATCGATTAAAACCTATTTGTAATGGCTCTTATTCAACTAAATACAATATTAATCGATTGGGAATCAATTGACATGATCAAAAAGAAATTTTCTTATTTTCACTTTGAGAACAAGGTGACTCTTTTATTGGGAATATAGGTGGACCTATTATAAGAAATTTTTATAAAATAAAAGGGGAAGAAACTGCTACTATAACATCCAAAAAGTGAAAGTGTCTAGAACTATCACATTTAGAATACTAGACATTGGTACTTATACATCAAATAATATTTAACGAACATAAGTATGAGAATCCACCTAAGCTACGACAATAATGAATACATATATTACATGTCTAAGCATAAGGATCCTAGGAACAACTAGCGGAAAAATAGGATAAACATGAGAATCTTCTTGCATACATCAAGTCGTCTTATATTTCCCTTTTCTTGAAACCTAATCAACTGAAAATATAAAGAACAATATGGGGTGAGATAATACTATCTTATATGGATTCCTTCTAAAACTAAAAATCCTCTCGATCAACAAGTTATCTAGGACTACTCAAATTATACTAGATTCTAGCACTCACGTGACATAAGATAAAACAAATGAGTTCTAGGAGTATTCAACCTCATACAATGCATCTTTATATACCTTTTGATTTCAACAAAGGGGGAGAAGTATGCTCTCATGGGGAGTAGAGTACACTCAATGCTTAATTTAAGGGGAGTTTAATCACTCCAAACATATATCTATTGTTTCTTTTACCACCTCCCTTGGAGATGTGTTGTCATCATCAAAAAGAGGGAGAACGTGGAACCTTGTTTTGCTGGTTATTGATCAAGGAAGCTCTATTGAAGATGAACATTCTTTTGATGGTGACAACGAGTTCTTGATGACAAAAACTAAAGTGAAGTATAAATCTATAAAAGATGCAACCAGATTAATTGGACTTGATAAACTTGATTCTCTGATGATGACATCTAAAATGGAATATAACTCAAGCCTAATCACAAAGTAAAGTTTAAGTAAGTGTCTACAAGAGTAAAGTATCCGACAAGCCTTGAAGTATGTGAGTAAATCGAGACAATACTTTGACTTATTTTTGAATGTTACCTCCTTCCATTTTCTTTGTTTGATATTCTGGGAAGTACTTTAATTTATCCATCATAGACATCTCAAACTCCCTTATGCACAAATCAAAAAATTCCTTGCACACTTTTTCTCTAGTATAGCCAAAGATAATATTATCTACATAAATTTGTATCATTAAAAGATGTTTTTCTATATGTTTCATAAAGAGGATTGTATCAACCTTGTCAATTTAAAATCCTCTTATACCAAGTTTATGGGGGGTTGGTTGAGTTTGTATAAATCACATTTCAGTTTATATACATAATTAGGATCATCAAAAGTTTCAAATACATGCAATTGAGATTCTTATATCCACTTATTTATAAACACATTACGAAAGACACTATTTACATTCATTTTAAATAATTTAAAACACATGTTTCATGCAAAAGTTAATAAAATTCCTATTGTCTCGAGTCGAGTTATGGGAGAATATGTCTCATTATATTCAATCCCTTATTCTTGGTTATAACCTTTAGATGCAATTTGAACCTTATTTCTAGCAATTATATTGTTTTTGCCGAGTTTGTTGTAATTACTCATATTGTGTCATTCACTTGATGAACTCGAGGAAGGGGTACCAAATCAGTTATGTTATTTCTTTTAAATTTATTAAGTTCATCTTTCATGACCATTATCCAATTCTCATTGAGAATTTTATATTCAATGTTCACAATCTCAAATTGAGAAAAGAAACCTAAGTACTAGAAAAAGTTACTTACTTATTGACTTATATTTAATTCCTTATTGATGTCTACTCTTTGATATATTAAACCCTAATTGAATATTATTAATGAATTCTTTATTATTGTGGTAATTCATCGCCTACTTATTAATCTTTTAGGTTATGGTGTCCTCCTTCTTCATTTTTTTAAACTCAGTCATATTTTGTTATTTTTTTCATTTTATGTTTCAATTTTTTGAATAACTCACTTGGTTATATCTTCATTATATTATGTGAAAGTATCTTCGTCCATATCATGTGGTATTTGGATTTTCAAGTGTTTTATGTTCTTGACGTTCTTGATAAATTTGAGATTTTACATTTTTTTTTTGTATTTTGCTCCAAATCATGTTTAATATTGAGTTGTTAGTTGGTCATAATTGTTATAATATGTGTGAGATATTTTAATTTTTGTGATTGTTTTTTTATTTTATTTTGGGTGAACTTTTGTAGCTAAGGTTGTTTTTTTTTCCAGAAAAGTTATTGATTTCATCATTACATGCAACAATTTGATCCTAAATTTCATATGCAAACTTGTTTTTGATGTCATTTCAATATATACTTAATTATGAAAATTCAAAAATCCTATATTCATTTTTAAAATGAGAGATATTAAATATGCATAATATAAAATATCTGATATTTTTTAAAAGTGATTAGGCACAAAAGCACTTATAAAAAAATGACATTTAAGAAAGAAAAAAGAAACTTGAAATTTTTAGAATTGTTTAATTTGACACATCAATCTTGTTTGTCTTTATTCTACATTGCAAATTTAATTTTACTACCTTACCAACCATATGCTTGTGTCATTAAAAGCTTGAATGACTTAGTTATTTTCATAATTCATTTAAGTGTGTTTTTCTATGCATGTCTTGTATTATAGTACTCTTTGAAATATTATGTTGAAAGCTTTTATGATATTTTTTTTCGCTGTGTTAGGAATTCATTGATTGTGATTCTTGCTTGAGTTTCTTTTTTTTAGAACTTGAAAATAAGACTTTAAGTGGAAAATCTAAGAGTGAACATTATTGGGATCTTTTATATTGAGTGAAACATATGGTACAAGTTCAATAGTGTAAACACTTATTTGAATAGAAAAGTCATATTATTTTTCATTTTATTTTTACTACTTGCTTCATTTGCATAATGGTAATGTTTGGTGCTAGATATTATGACGTGAAAGAAATATGGCATGACAGGGTAGATGTATTGAAAGAAAGAAAATATGTGTATGTGTGTGTGCGCGTGTATGTGTGAACATGCATGCGTGCGTGCGCGTGCGCGCGCGTGTGTGTGCGTGTGTGTGTATACGTGCATGTGCATGTGTGTGCGTGTGTGTGTGGTTATAGTTATGTGTGTGCATGCGTGTGTGCATATGTGGTTGTGTGTGTGCATACATGCGTGCACGCGTGTGTGTGGTTATGTGTGTTTGTGCGCGTGTGTGAGAGAGAGAGAGTAAAAAAGAAAATAGATATGCTGTATGAGGGTTACATTAAATATTTTGTATTAGATCCCAATTATGTTAAATATATTTATGAAATAGGCATGCCAAAGTTGCAAGAAAAATATAGCAGTTAACTTTCAAATAAAATGAGAAAATAAAATAAAAGCGTGAAAGAAAAATTGATAGTAGTTTTCAAAAGAAGAGAACAAGGAAAATTGTTGTGAGACAAAGAGATAGAAAATGATAGCATTCTTCCAACAAATTTTGTAAGGTTATTCTTATTTTTTCACCCTAAATGTTTGTCTAGCTTTGATAATTCTCTCGAGCAAGAGTTTGAAGAAGTGTTTACTAAAGTGGAATCTCACAATATATTGATGTTAAAGAGAATAAATAAATTAGAGACAAGTCGAAAGTACCCTTAAATAAAAGAGTAATCTGAATGAAACAATGTTAGTGCTTGAAGGTGATTGGTCATTGGTTCATCAAAAAGATTTTTGCAAAGAAACACTTGGTTTTACCTCTATAATTTCCATTCTTCTACTACATTAATTGATGTTGTTTCGTTATGGAACCAAAATTGATCGGAGAACGGTGGTTGTAATACGCAACAACAAACTTAAACTTCTAGTGTGATGAAGGAGGGATTGACTTGCAAGGTTATCACTCAAATGCTTAAATCAGTATGTAAATGATATGAGTGAATGAAGTTTGAATTTGAAATTTTTCCCTTGAGAATTGCGCACTTTCATTTATATATAGGAGAAGTTGTAACTACCCTCTATCTTTAAGGTGTAAAATATGGGGAGTTGTTGGATGTATCATAGCCTTGGATCTCATATGCTCTTCCCTATGGTAGTATGCCTATGTTACAGGCAGACCTACCGAATCTTCCAATCGACCCAAAATACTATCCACCAAGTCTTTGTCTCAACTCGACAATGCAAGGATTTTTGTTGTATTTTCTCCTTCGTGTTGGTCATATCTGACTTGAATGGAAAACCAAGAGGTAATGATGACGTCCTTAGGAATTCTCACCATTATATGCACCACATGCTTTAGAAGTCCTTTCGTAGGTTCCCTCATAATGACTCTTGTAATCTGAAATACTCTAGTATCTTTCTGAGGCAATTTGGAGCGTCCATAGTGTTTAGTGTCATTTCGTAAGTGTTCTTGGTCGGCCAAAGACACACTCATCTAGACTTATCCATTGAGCCCAAAGTATAAATACAATTACAAAAGGATTTTAGGTACACAATCTCTAACATTCCTCTGACTATGATTATCTTGAACCCTAACCTGACTTGGGTGTTGGAGTGCTAACTATGTAGGTATCAGAGATTAGTGACCCGCTGTCGCGCACGAGTCAAAACGAGTAATTAAAAAACTATAGTTTAGCGGAAGCGACAACTCGAGTATCGTATCGCAAGGATTCTTGTATTATTGTTAACCCATGAAATCGATTTAGGGGGGGTTATGTTTTAGTGATCGATTTAGAAAACAAAGCAAAAAAGTAATTAAAATAAGTGATTATAAAATAAGCCAATCTACTGTTTTTCGGTTTTCGGCTAATCAATGGTTTTTACCTACCAATTCCCTAAGCGGCTTCGATCTCTATTCGATTCAATTTCGATTGACAAGAGCAATAAATATATGACAAATTTATATTCCTATATTCCGAATTAAGCAAACGGATGAATACAATCATGAATTAAGCAAACACGATTTACAATCACAATTTAACGACAAAGCGACGAAAACGACGATTAATAGTTAGGAATGCAATCATACGAATTTAATCAAAACCATTCCATAAAATAAAGATTAAGCAAATGAAATTTCATAGAATAGAATTGAAAGAGAACGAAATTAAATTGATAGAATAAAAACCTCAAAGCCTTGGAAATTCGGTTACAGCAGATTGACTCTAGAAGATTAGTTCCTCTTCATGATCGCACAAAAGCAAAAAGTTATCGTGAATAATGTGTCTTTGCTACAGTACCGCGGCTGCCCTTTTAAACAGAATAAGAGTTTCACTTATAATTTAAACTGGGTTGGAAAACCTAAATTCGGCCCAACAAATGGCCAAAAATAAATTATTTCCTAAAGTACGAAACTTCAACAAATTATTTGATACTTATACACTCCGAATCAGCTTTCATCTTCAACACAAAAGTTGTATCTCTTTCTCTTAGCTTTCCAACTCATGTTAGAACGCGTAAAACGACATCCCGTAGCTCGAGTTATGATCCGAACAGTAGACAAATATCAAATAACCGCTAAAATTGAAAATAGCAAACGAAAATAGATTAAAGGAAAATATGAATTTAAATCTAAAAACATAATAAAATAGAAAAATAAACAAAATAAACTAGATAAATGCCTAAGTAGAATTATAGAAGAATGTACATCAAAATGTACTGATCAAATTCCCTCACACTTGAACTTTTGCACTCCGTGCAAAATTACAATTTCAAAACAAAAGGAAAGAAAACAGAGCATGCACTTCCAAAAGTTTTCAAGATACAAAGTATAAGCATAATTCTAAGTCTAAGCTTCAAGAATATGGTGTTTGTAAGCAACTTTTTGTGACATTCAAAGCAGATAGAAAAACAGATTACCAAAAAGTACATCAACCGCAATAAGATCCTCACATGATATAATTCACTCAATTCTCAAGTGTTTAGATTAACTGATTACACTCAAAGCATAATATGAAAATTAGTACTACCATAGGCTTGAAAAGACTCTAACATCCACAATTGGAGTATATGCACACAAAGATTAAAAGGACTTTTATTTGGTTGTAACGTGGTCAAGGTAAGGGTGAGATAAATCCTAAGGGGTACTAGGCTAAAATTCAAAGCGATAAAAGAGACTTAAAAGAAACTGCGGGAGTTGAATTTACCAAATATTTCATTCACTTGAACAACTCTATAGCAATTGTTTTCTCTTTTCCTTCCTCTTTTTATTCATTTTCATTTTTTTAGAAGGAGTATGTATTGACATCATTCTATTTTTTTCATTCATTTTTTTCTTTTCTATTTTCTTTTTTTATGTATTTTTCTGCCAACTTCTGAAATATTACAAACATAATTATTCAACCCCACACAACTCCAAACAAGACTCTTTCAACCCTTTGAATATGGTGATAACATTGTTTTTCACTTCTCGACTTGTAATGAGTTTTAAACAAAAAAAGGGAGAATAGGCTCAAGGGGGTTTCAAAAAAGGGATGAAATTATTTTAGGGTTGCCTTTTTGGCTAATTGGCTAAAAAAACAAAAAAAACAAAAACAAAATTGCCTTTTTCATATCAGTGTGCACAAGTAAACAACAACATCAACAAGAGTCAATTCAAGTTCTAGAGACTAACATACATGAGTGAATCACACAAGAAAGAAAGATATGGATTTTGGTATGTTATCCATATAAGGCTCAAAGCTCATCAGGGTTAATGATCTACTGCTAAAGATATACAATTTAGAGTTTAGTCCTACCTATCATACTAAAAATGCACAGCAAATTTTTCACATCACACCACAAGACTTTAGTCAAGATAACTAAGAAAAATACTCATAATTGTAACTCAAAAACCAAAGGAAAAAGCATGCAATTTTTTATTTTTTTTTAAATTTTAACCAAAAACAGAGAAAAACTGAAAACAAAACAAAGAAAACAAAACAAATAAATGGTTCCCTCCCCCACACTTAAAATATGAATTGTCCTCAATGAAAGGACACAACTATTAAATAAGAGTGAGAGAAAAGGAAAAGGTGCTCCCTGGTCAAGTTGCAGGGTAGGTGGGCTTTTCCAAGGAAAGCTCTTCTAAGAGTGCGTCTTTAGGCACTGCACTTTCATGGAATATCTTCAGGCACTGCCCATTGACCTTAAAGGTTTTGTCAGTACCTGCACTTTTTATTTCTATTGCACCATGAGGGAAAATATTAGTAACAACAAAAGGGTAATCTACTTGGATCGAAGTTTCCCAACCATAAGCTTAAGGCGAGAGTTAAATAGTAAAACTTGTTGGCCCACAGAGAATTCCTTCCTAGAAATCATCTTATCATGGAAGTGCTTAGTTTTCTCTTTATAAATCCTAGAGCTCTCATAAGCCTCTAGCCTAAGTTCTTCAAGTTGTTGTAATTGGAGTTTTCTTTCAATACCTACTTGTTGCATCTCCAATTTACAACTTTTTACCGTCCAATAAACACGGTGTTCTATCTCTATAGGAAGGTGACATGCCTTACCAAAAACAAGTCGATAAGGGGACATCCCTATTGGTGTCTTAAAAGTGATTCTTTGAGACCAAAGTGCGTCTTCTAGATGACGGCTCCAGTCCTTCCTGTTTGGTTGCACCATTTTCTCTAAGACCTGTTTGATCTCCTTGTTTGAGATCCCATCTTGCCCATTAGTTTGTGGGTGAATGCGGTAGAGACTCTGTGAACAACTACATACTTCCGGAGCAAAGCTTCCATGGTGCGGTTACAAAAATGAGTGCCTTGGTCACTTATGATAGCTCGGGGAATTCTAAACCTGCAAAAAATATTGGACCTGACAAAATCTGCAACAACTCTAGAATCATTAGTCCTAGTGGGGATAACTTCCACCCACTTTCAAACATAATCAACAGCAAGCAAAATGTGTAGAAAACCAAATGATATAGGAAAGGGACCCTTGAAGTCGATTCCCCATACATCAAATTCCTCACAGAAAAGCATAGGTTGTTGAGGCATTTCATTCTTACGAGTGATGGTTGTACCTGCTATTTGGCACTCTTTACAAGTTCTATAGGTCTCATATGAATCTTTAAAAATAGTGGGCCAATAGAAACCTGAGTCTAAGACTTTTCTTGCAGTCTTTTGAGGACCAAAGTGCCCCCTACTTGAGAAGCATATGAAAGATGAAAAATAGATTCAATCTCATAGTCAAGGACACATCTCCTAATTACTTGATCACTACCAAACTTCCAAAGATATGGATCATCCCAAACATAATATTTGGTGTCGCTCTTGAGTTTGTGAATTTGCGTCCTAGATGCACCTGCAGGAAAAACACCAACAACAAGATAATTAACAATATCAGCAAACCAAGGAGTAACCCCATGCAAAAGTAAAAGTTGCTCATCAGGAAAGTCATCATGAATGGGAAAAGGATCTTCATCCCTCTCTATCCTGCTTAAATGATCAGCCACCAAGTTCTCAGCTCCACTTTTATCCTTAATATCCACATTAAACTCTTGGAGTAACAACATCCACCGAATCAATCTCGGTTTTTCTCCTGGCTTCTTCAACAAGTATTTTAAAGTTGCATGGTCAGTAAAAACAACAACCTTGGAACCTAGCAAATATGATATGAATTTATCAAGAGCAAAAACAATAGCTAGCAGTTCCTTTTCAGTGGTGGTGTAATTAGACTGCGCAGAATCTAAAGTCCTAGAAGCATAATAAATAACATGGGTAGCCTTGTCAACTCTTTGTGCAAGGACCGCCCCAACAGCATAATTATAAGCATCACACATAATCTCGAAATGGAGGGTCCAGTCAAGGGGTTGGATGATGGAGGCGGAGGTCAATGCTTTCTTCAAGAAGTCAGATGCTTTTTTGCAATTGTCATCAAAGTTGAAAGTGACGTCATTCTTCAACAAGTTTGACAACGGAAGAGCTATCTTGCTGAAATCCTTTATGAAGCGCCTGTAAAAACCTGCATGGCCAAGAAAGGAACGAATCTCGCAAATGCAAGATGGGTAAGGAAGTGTAGAAATAACATCAACCTTAGCAGAGTCTACTAAAATTCCTTTTTTAGAAATTATGTGACCTAGAACAATTCCATGTTCGACCGTAAAATGGCATTTTTCATAATTTAAAACAAGGTCAGTTTTGATGCATCTCTTTAAAACCAAATTTAAACTAGTCAAACATGCATCAAATGAAGATCCATAAACAGTGAAATCATCCATAAACACTTCCATGCAATTTTCAATAAAATCAGCAAAAATGCTAATCATGCGTCTCTGAAATGTGTCAGGAGCATTACAAAGACCAAAAGGCATCCTCCTGTAAGCAAATGTACCGACTGGGCACGTAAAAGTGGTCTTTTCTTGATCTTATGGTGCAATATGAATCTGAAAGTAACCTGAAAAACCATCAAGAAAACAATAGTGTGATTTACCAACCAACCGTTCAAGCATTTGGCCAATGAACGACAAAGGGAAGTGATCCTTTCTAGTAGCCTGATTCAATCTCCTGTAATCAATACAAACTCTCCAACTACTCTGAACTCTAGTGGGAACAAGTTCATTTTTTTCATTTTTGACCACTGTGAGTCCAGATTTCTTAGGTTCAACCTGCACTGGGCTTACCCATTTACTGTCAGAGATAGGATAAATGATACCTGCTTGCAAGAGTTTGGTTACCTCTTTCTTCACAACATCGATAATCAAAGGATTAAGCCTCCTTTGGGGCTGCCTCACTGTTTTACAACCATCCTCAAGTAAAATCTCGTGCATACACATTGAAGGACTAATGCCTGGTATGTCAGCCAATGTCCACCCAATCACCTTTCTATGCTTCCTCAAAACCTGCAAAAGCTTATTTTCTTGATCAAAATCAAGGTTAGAATAAATTATAACCGGAAGTTTTTCATTACTATCTAAATAAGCATATTTCAGATTTTCAGGGAGTTGTTTCAGCTTTAGGGAAGGTGGTTACTCAATGGATGGGGTGTTTGGGACAACCGGGATGTCGAGAGCTTCAACTGCATAAACAACTTCATGGACAACTTCACTTGTAGGAGAAATATTACCCTGCAAGATAGCATCAATCTCAGCACATACAACACAAAGGTTAGTGTCAGTACAATCATCACATGAAAAAACATCATCAAACCCAGATAGAGATGGAAAATCAAGTGAAAACAATTCAGAAAAAAGTGTCATCAACCAACTCAGAGATCAATTCAATATGAAAAATAGAATGCTCCTCCAAGGGATGTTTCATGGCATCGAAAATGTTAAATTTTGCGACAATGTCACCAAATTCGATGGACATGGTTCTATCATCGACATCAATTTTTGTTTTCGCCATTTTCATAAACGGTCTGCCTAAAATGATGGGCGATCTACTTGAATTTGTTTCTCCATACATGTCCAAAATGTAGAAATCTGCAGGAAAAATCAAGTCATTAACTTGAACAAACACATCTTCCACTACTCCAATAGGGCGAGCATTGCTTCTGTTCGCTAGTTGAATGATTAAACCTGTATGATGCAAAAGACCAAGATCAAGGTTATTATAAACAGAAGTAGGCATAACATTAATGCCCGCTCCCAAATCAAGCATGCAATTTTCGAATTTACCTTCCCTAATGGTACATGGAATAACAAAAGTTCCTGGATCCTTGCACTTTTGGGGTATGACCTGATTGAGGGATGAAACAATAGCTTTTTCAGGTGAATGTTTAGGCTGGATAAGGGCTGAAATGTTTCGTACCAAATTTACTCTCTCATTGCCCTTTAACCTTCTCTTACTTGTGCACAAGTCTTTCATAAATTTTGCATACTTTGGAACCTGCTTAATAACATCAAGAAGCGGAATGTTTACCGCCACTTTTCTGAACACATCTAAAATCTCTCTCTCCTTGTCTCCATCATCAGTCCTTTTATTTTTCATTATTCTATGTGGGAAGGGAACTGGTGTCACATACTCTTTCTCTTTTTCTTTTTCAGTTTCTACCACAATAGAGGGTTCAGTTTCTATCACAACGGAAGAAGGTTCAGGTGTTACCTCAAGAATTTTTTTATTTTTTTCTGGGGCTGGTTCTGTTACCTTCCCGGATCTCAACGAAATTGCACTCACATTAGCATTAGGGCCTTTTGGATTCACAACTGTTTGGGCAGGAAATTGGTTTGATCCTTGGGCTTGCTGCATGATATTCATCGAAGTGGCAAGCTGTCCAATCCGTGTCTGCAAAGTCTGAATACTGGAATCTGTTCGTTGCTGAAATTGGAGATTGTTCACAAACATTTGTTTGACAAGATCCTCTAATGAAGGTCCGAAAGGTGCAAAGGTAAAGACTTGGGGAGTGGTTTGTGGTTGTGGCAGGGGTATGACTAATTGTTGTTGGGTGGGTTGTTGGTTTCCATATCGAAGGTTTGGATGGTTCCTCCAATTGGGATTATATTTATTGGTGGACAAGTCAGGAATGTTGTACCCTTTCTGATTGTTGCTTTGGTTGAAAAAGTTAGTTGCATATGCTTGAGGCAACTGAGTGACCGACTCATGTTGAATAATATGACATGTGTCAGTTGGATGCTCAGTAGAAGTACAAATACCACACAACTTTGTTGTTTGAGATTTACTCACTGCCATTTGTTTCACTAAAGAAGTAAGCTCTTCAATTCTGGTTTCTAGAGCCTTGTTGGAAGAGGAAACCTGAATCTCATTCACACCTTTTGTTTGGGCCATAGAATTATTTCTGGTTGTGAACTGTTGGGAGTTGAGTGACATGTTCTCAATCAGGGCTTTGGCAACAACTGGAGTTTTATCGACAAGTGCTCCACCACTAGCAACATCAAGAATGTTTCTATCCATTGGTAACAACCCCTCATAGAAATACTGAATAAGTAGTTGTTCGGTAATTTGATGTTGAGGGTGGCTGGATACTAATTATTTAAATCTCTCACAATACTCAATCAATGACTCATTTCCCTGTTTAATACCACATATTTCTTTTCGGATTGATGCAGCCCCAGAGGCAGGAAAATATCTCTCTAGGAAGACTCTCTTCAAACCATTCCAAGTCGTGACAGAATCCGGCTCAAGATAATATAACCAATCCTTGGCAGCACCCTGTAGTGAAAACGGGAAGGCTCTTAGCTTGATGTGATCTTCGGTGATTCCTTCAGGTCTCAATGGTGTAGAGCAAACAACCTGAAATTCCTTAAGATGCTTATGCAAATCCTCACCTTCAGGACCACTAAACCTTGACAACAAGTGTATTAAACCAGATTTCAACTCAAAAGGAACAGTAACATCAGCATATTCAATACATAAACCATTGTAATTCATATCAGGAGCAGCAAGCCGCCTTAGTGTTCTTTGTTCAGCCATGTTATTAAAATCAAGTTCAGAATTAGAATCAAATCAGTTATGCAAATAGTCAGAATCAGAATCGCTAACGGGTGGTGAACTAGTGCTAGCTTGATTTGCTCTACGGCGTGCGTGCAAGGCTTTCTCTATCTCAGGATCAAAATCAAAAAGATCAGAACAACCAGACTTAGTATCCAGAACTAATGCATCAACAAATGCGAAAATGCCAACAATGTCCCTATTAGGCAGAAACAAAAAGAAAGAAAAAATATGATCAAAATAAATTCAGAAAAATACAAAAACACAAAATTTAATCTAATTAGGCAAAATAAGAATTTTGGAATTTTTTCGAGACTATGAAAACAGTAAAAAAATCATAAAAAAATAGAAAAAAGATGAATTTGAGAATTTGAGGGTGGTTTCCCATAACTCTTTTCAAGAGTAAGGGACTAATGATAGCACAATTTTTCTAATCCCAGTAGACAAAATAAAATTTGAATCGGACGCAATTTTTCAAAAAACCGGGTTTTCAGACCAGGTCGGACGAACGGACACGAATTGGCAAAAGCAGCAAATCGGAGGGCCAAAACACTACAATCGACACCTATGACTCAACTAACGATTAAAAACAACAAGAATCCCCGGCAACGACGCCAATTTGATCCGCTGTTGCGCACGGGTCAAAACGAGTAATTAGAAAACTATAGTTTAACGGAAGCGACAACTCGAGTATCGTATCACAAGGATTCTTGTATTATTGTTAACCTAATGAAATAGATTTAATGGGGAGTTATGTTTTAGTGATTGATTTAGAAAACAAAGCAAAAAAGTGATTAAAATAAGTGATTATAAAATAAGTCAATCTACTGTTTTCAGTTTCCGGCTAATCACTGATTTTTACCTACCAATTCCCTAAGCGACTTCGATCTCTATTCAATTCAATTTCGATTGAAAAGCGCAATAGATATATGACAAATTTATATTCCTATATTCCGAATTAAGCAAACTGATGAATACAATCATGAATTAAGCAAACACGATTTACAATCGCAATTTGACGACAAAGCGACGAAAACGACGATTAATAGTTAGGAATGCAATAATACGAATTTAATCAAAACCATTCCATAAAATACAGATTAAGCAAATGAAATTTTATAGAATAGAATTGAAAGAGAACGAAACTAAATTGATAGAATAAAAACCCCAAAGCCTTGGAAATTCGGTTATAGCAGATTGACTCTAGAAGATTAGTTCCTCTTCATGATCACACAAAAGCAAAAAGTTATCGTGAATAATGTGTCTTTGCTACAGTACCGCGGCTTCCCTTTTAAACAGAATAAGGGTTTCACTTATAATTCAAACTGGGTTGGAAAACCTAAATTCGACCCAACAAATGGCCCAAAATAAATTATTTCCTAAAGTACGAAACGTCAACGAATTATTTGAGACTTATGCATTCCGAACCAGATTTCGTCTTCAACACAAAAGTAGTAGATCTTTCTCTTAGCTTTCCAACGCATGTCAGAACGCGCAAAGCGGCATCCCGTAGCTCAAGTTATGATTCGATTAGTAGACAGATATCAAATAACTGCTAAAATTGAAAATAGCAAACGAAAATAGATTAAAGATAAATATGAACTTAAATCTAAAAACATAATAAAATAGTAAAATAAACAAAATAAACTAGATAAATGCCTAAGTACAATTATAGAAGAATGTGCATCAAAATGCACTGATCAATTAGCAACATCATTTCAAGATCAACGTCTCTGATTCAAGATACATTGCGATCGCAACCTTCGGTCCAAGAAGCCACACCATGGAATCTCTTACAAAGCTTCGTTCAACCGTAACTTCAACAATCTCCTTCATTGATGATTCTGTAATGGAACAGTAAGTCATCACATCATTCTTAAGACTAAATTTTGTGTTTTCTCAGAGACATTGCCTCTTCTTCTTTATTACATTTTCTTATATGTAAATGTGGTTTTGATGATAATAAAGAGAATAAATTAAAATTGTCATAAGCATCATCAAAGAAGATGAAAAATTCAATAAAATAAAAAAGCTAGATAAGGTTATGATATCTAGCTAAAAGAAAATCAAATGTTCTAAACAAAAACAAAGAAATTGAAGTCTATGCAAGCTCCCATGTTATCTTGTGAATTTTTCATTTTTATTTGTTTTATACCATTAGTTTGTAATAGGTGAGACTAGCTCTCAAAGTACTAAAGTAGTACGTACACACACTTAAATATTTTTCTAAAACGATTTTGACTTAAGGCTAATTGATTAAGAAGTGTACACAATCGAGTAGGAAGACAAATTTTTCTCTCTAATCGATTGGAACATTTATCTGATCGATTAGGGAGCAAACTCTCCCTATAATTGATTAGGCTTCTAACATAAAAATCTAGGTAATAATAGATTAATGTCAGTGGCCAATTGATTAGAAAATTAATTTGGCCCAAAATTCTTTCTTTTTTTTGGCCAAATCGATTCATATATAAGAAGGTCACATGTTTACTTTGAAACAACATAATAAATGTAAAATTTCACTTCTCTCTCTTTCTCACTCTCTTATTATAAACATTTTTATAAACTTAGAATTATTTTAGTGTAACTACTATTTGAATTTGATCAAAAAGTAATTGTAAATCAAGATTATCATCCTCTTGTATTATTGATATTATTATAAAGGTTTTAAGTTGAACCTGGGTAAAATCTTGGTGTAAGAAGATTGTGGGTTCATCATGTGATCAAAGCTAAAGTTGTTAATGGAACTCCCTGGGGAAATCTTTAGTGATTGAAGTTGGCCACATGGTTTAAGGACCAACCTGTCATACCCCAAAATTTGCCCCATTCTTTTTTTTCTTTCCAATTTTTATCTGGCTCAGGATAATAACTTTTTGTTTATTTGCATACATTTCTCAATATTCATTTAGGAATCATTCATTCATTTGCATTACATGCCATTAGCTTTGGATTGATTTTGTTCTTAGTGATATTTGGCTCATCTGATCAAGTTGCTTATGATTCAAGTTATTTGGTTTCTCTTTGTGTTTACTTTGGAAAAAATAGAAGAATCGAAGATATTCACATTTGGCTATATGTTGACTTTTGTTGACCAATTCATATTGACTTTCTCATTTATAATGGACTCTTGCTACATTATTGGGTGCGTTGTGCACAATAACTATTGGATCTTATTCAAGACATTAATAAAAGAGAATTTGAATTTAAAAATTGAAAAAAGGAAGGAAATTGTATTTCATTCTAGTTTACTTGGATCACAAGTCATTCAATTACAAGATACTTCAAGTTACAAGTCAAATCTATTACAAGAAGAAAAAGGAAAATTACATTCAATTTATAATAATTGACTTTTTGACTTGTACTTACCAGTTGACCTTTCTAAGACCTATCTTATTCTAGTTCAGCGTCATATTGATCTCCATTTTTCAAATTCGATTTTAAGGCTTTCACTTTTCTTCATGACTAATGACCAAACTCCAACTATCTTGTTCCGTGGTCATTCCTTCATAAACCTGCACAAACTCATCAATACAATTCAAATGCATCTAAAGTTCAACTCATGTCCATTTTAACCATGTTTACATGACAAGCAATACAAGCACATTGCCATCAAAATTCAGTACATAACTACCAACTTATACTCACATTCATGTTCAAATCACTTCAAACATTCAATAATAATGGAATCCAAAACAGATGGACATCTAACAATCAACTCAGTTTTGAAACTCATGGCAATTTCGCATTCAAACCATTGAAGTTCAATATATGAAGATGCAATCTAAATAAGAACAAGTAAGGTCTAGTCAAGCATGTCATTCAATTTCACCACAAGCATACATCTAAACCAAGAGTATGCAGTTCAAGCTCAATAATACTCAGTCAAAGCTGTGCAAAACCACTACAGATCACTGCCACATAATGCTTCGACACAGTTCAACATGCTAATACAATCATAATTCAAAATTCCACAACAAATTCAATACCAAATTAACTTCAAATTCAATTCAAATAAATTTCAAAGTCCAAGACAATACAACAACAAATTAACAGAGTCGTCACATTTAACTAACTAACACTTGGAAAACTAACAGAGTAACTAACTTCCATCCTAACCTAACTAACTATTCAATTTGCCACTAACAATTTCTAATTGAAATTAACATCTACTGTAAACGGTCCCCCTGTCTGGCCTGATTGTGAGTATTGGGCCTTGCAATAAGGCCTACGCCACAATTGCTCAAACAGACACTATGAGTGCTTGTTGTACCCCCTCCATTAGTATTAATTGTTGCTTAATTAGTTAAATCACAATTACATTTTATTAATCAAATTCTAGTTTATTATGATTGATGTGATTAATCAAGATTATCAGATTAATAAATTAATTAGAATTTAGGATAATTAGGTTTAATTAGTTAATTGTGAGATTAATTAGTTAATTGTGATTAGTAGAAATTAACTATGATTAATCGGTAAATTATAATCATTAGAAGTTTTAGGTTTAAGTTAATTGAACTTAGCCTTTTTTATTTTTTTCGTCATCATATATTCATGTCTCATTTCTAATTGATTAATTAGAGTTGATTAATTCTAAAATAATCTTGATTTTATTTCCATTTAATCAATTTGTATTTTGACCATTTTGCCCTTAGGTAGAAAATTCTGATTTTTTACATGATTCCTTAGTTTAGGGTTTACTTAGAAACATCTGATTTCATTAACTGATTATTCCTTAAGTGGTTGTACATAACCCAATTGACTTCTCTGAATCCCACTGATTAGTGTTGATCAAAGGTCACTTTGGTCAACCAAATCCTTTGCATTATGTTTAAATCCCCAAGCCTATTCAAGTGATCAAAAGACCATTGATCACTTGATGGGGAAAATCTATTTTGCTAAAGTTGTATTGGATATGCTGAATCTCAGGAGCTCAAGACCTCAAGGTTCAAATCCAAGATCAAGACACCAAAGTCAATACCAGTCAAGCATAGCTGACAAAATGGACTACTTCTCAAGCACAACAAAGGTATCAACCCTTGTCAATCATAATTCAGATTGTATGGCATGAGCCTTAAGAAATAGAGAATGAATGAGAGTGGAGAATTCTATTAACTCATTCTGAATATTTTTGGGTATGGGACGAATGACCCAGTTACTCATCGTATTCACCTCTATTCATAGACTTTAGCATAATTCGAATCAAATGATTGTCAAGTCTTCTTCTACAACAAGTAGCATTGCATCATAAGGATTAAAAATCAAGATATATTATCATCAACTTGTCAATTATGATTCAAGTCGTATGTCATGAGCCTTAAGTAACAAAGAATGATGAGAGCGGAACATTCCTATCCTTGTCTAGAATATCTTTGGGTACGAGACGAATGACCCAGTTTCTCAAGGTATTCACCTTTTTTCATAGACTTTAGTAAAATTTAAATCATACAATTGACAAGTCTTCTTCAAGCAAGTATCAATCATTCAACACTTCAACAGTGAAGCATCATTTCACATCAATCCTCCTTCAACAGTGAAGCACCATTACCATCCTCTTGCATTCAGTACCAAACTTTTCTCCTTGGCGTCCATACATCTTTTGAGATCATTACCTTAGGATCACATACCCATTTCTTAATGAATTGCCTCATGCATTGCCATTACAATTACAAACTTTGGCATTCTTATTTCTTTCCTATAAAGTATAGATTTTGGCAACTTCTTTTCCCATGGAGTTACAGACTCTGGAAACCCTTGATTGTGCCTATAAAGTTCAGACTTTGGCATATTTTTTTCCTTGCCTATAAGGTACATACCTTGGTATCCAGCCCATGGAGTACAGGCTCTAGAAATCCTTTGATTTTGCCAATAAGGTACAAACCTTGGAATTCTTTCCCTACAGAGTTACATACTGCGACAAGCTCTCTTTTGCCCCATTGAGTTATAGACTCTAGCAACCTTGATTTCATCTATATAGTTATAGACTTTGACATTTCATTTTACCTATGAAGTTCAGACTTTGGCATTCTTTCTCTTTGCCCTATGGAGTTCGGACTCTGGCAATCACTTATGCCTGCCTTATATAGTTACAGACTATGGAACATAACCTTGCTCTTTGCCTATACAGTTACAAAATTTGGTAAACAGACATTTCTTGGAGTTACAAACTTTGATCTTTGTTCAGCTTGCTTACACAATTACATACTTTGGCATTCAGTTCATTCAGCCTTATTGGGTAACATACTTTGGCATTCAGTTTCTTCTGTCTTGTATAGTTACACACGATGGCACACTTATGCACCTTGCCCATTGGAGTTACAGACTCTGGTAATCTGTTTCTTGCCCTTGTATAGTTACAGACTATGGCATATCTTTGCGCTCATGACTTATGGCAAACATCTATTTGAGCACTGTAGAGTTATACATTTTGACTTATGGGGTTGCAAACCATGGAAAATATATTTCCCTACCTTGTAGAGTCTCGAACTCTGGTAGCATCTTTGGTTTAGACCGTGCCTTCATAGTTTCATTGTGGTTGATTACCATCATTGGTTAATGCGACACTCTGGCTTTTTAAGCAATTTGATTTGCCTCTTGGCAACCCAATCAAATATCTTTCTTTGTTCCTCATTAGTTCCACGAACTACAAAGCTCTGACTTTCTCATTGCACAATGAGAATACGTAGGGATGAGGGTTCAAATCCTCCACGAGCATATTTATTATTATTTCTTCTTCTGTCTTAGGGCATCATCTTGATCTTTCATCATATTCTACCTTCATTTACTTCATGTGATAGACCTCTCTCTTTGAGACAAATACACTATTTCTTTGAGCTTCATCTTGTGTCTGCTTATGAATCGAGAGATGTTTATCTTGATGCCAAACACTAAATTCCTTTTGTTTCAGTCGTGCCATATATTGGTTACATGCCTCAAGCTCCCCACACATTAGTTAATGCCAGTTTTCCTCTTGGGTTCAGACCATACCTTTATCACAACTTCTTTTCACCTCCCACCATTGGTTCTATGAACTATAGAGCTCTGAATTCCTTATTGCACTATAAGGATATGTAAGCATGAGGGCCCTAATCCTCTCTGCGCACTCTATATATTATTCTTCTTTCCCTTTATTTATTTCGCGAGTAATCTTTAGATATAACCCCCATCCGAGCAAAGAACAATCAAAATGGTTCCCGTTGAGTATAACGGATGTTAGGGGTGTTAATACCTTCCCATTTCATAATCGACTTCCTTACCCAATTATCTTTTTCCCCCGGGTTTTATCGATGTTTTCCTTTTCCTTCTTGAATAAATAAAGTTCGATGGAGAATCTGTTGTAAGTTCGAATGTGCGATGCGTTCGGGTATATTTCCGCTAGCTTCACAACCAGTATATATATCTTGGTGTGTATTTTTCTATTTCTTATCTCTTTATGTTCTTGTTATTTACTATTGGGTGCTTAAATATATGCTCCATCTCTTTTCTTAAAATTGATCAAGTACAATTAATAACTTTTTTAAAAGTTTTGAAAAACATTTTTATTGCAATTAGAACCCCCGCTTGTGTTTGAAGTCACTTGGTCAACAGAAAGATCCTTACCAATAGGTGTAAGAGACCCTTAATTCTAGTTGTTAAAAATCAAGATGTTTCATACATTGTTGAAACAATGTGGGAGACAAGATGATCTAAATTAAACAATGAACAACTTAAACAAATAACGAATAAAGAAAACAAAGAATTGGTAACCCAGGTCGTTGCAAAATCACCTACGTCTGGGGGACTTCAACCCAAAGAAAAGTAAATTGACAAATTCAAGTAGTCAATAATACAAGACGATCTCATTTTGTTGGGTTATCCCTCATATTTGGAGTGGTCCAACTGAATGTGGGTTATTAGCTCATGTGTGTGTAAACATTTTTTATTATCTAACAAAGAGGAATATGGTTAACATGTGGAAAAAAACCAAAGAAAATAGGAGAGAAGAATGAAAATCCCAACAACCACACCAAATCCCGTAACCCCAACTTAGCACAGACCAATTCCACGAGATCGAAGTTTGTGCATAATTCAACTCTTTGATCGTCCTGCAATTTTGGAACAATGTTTGTCACTCATAAGAGTACATTCTGAAAGGTGGAGATCAGATTCTGAGTATTCTAAGCCTGTCTGACGAGTCCATTTGTGAGGTGAAAATTTCTTGGTGTTTTTGGGTTATTTGTCTCTCTTGATTCTTGTTGTATTCCAAGATTGATTGTAGATCTTGATGATGTTTATGTATGCCTCTAACTAGTATTAGAGAACACATTGCTTGTATCTATTGTTGATTACAGTGGAGATATTAAGTGGCCTACGGGTCCCATGGTTTTTTACTCCTAGTTAACAAAGGTTTTTCCACGCTAAAATTGCGTTGTGTTGTTTTCTGAGTTTTGTTAATAGTCATTACAATTGGTATTAGGGAGATTATTGTTGAATTATTTTGTTACGTTTGTGTTTTCCTCCTAACAAGTGGTATCTAGAGTCGTGGTTTGATTTGTATAACGATGGATACGAACGCATCTAGGATGGTGAGTTTGAATGGATTCGACTATAATGTTTGAAAAGGGAAGATGTAAGATTTTCTTTATGTTAAAGGCTTTCACTTACCGGTTTTCTCTAGTGAAAAACTCGATGGAAAGAGTGATGAAAAATGGCCTTTGTTGCATAGACAAGTTTGTGGTTACATTCATCAATGAGTGGATGATAATGTTTTGAATCATGTGAGTTCGATGACTCATGCTCGCTCCCTTTGGACCAAACTTGAGGAGTTATATGCAATAAAGACGGGGAACAATAAGTTTTTCTTATTTAACCAATTGATTTCATTGAGGTATAATGATGGTTCACCAATGACCTATCACTTGAACACTTTCCAAGGGATATTAAATCAATTATCGTAGATGAATCTTGCTTTTGATGATGAAATTTAAGGTTTGTAGCTTCTTGGTACTTTTCTTAATTCTTGGAAGACTTTTAGGACATCCTTGTCTAACTCCGCTCCGAATGGTATCATCAAATGGACTTGGCTAAAAGTTATATTTAAATGAGGGGTTGAGGCATAAGTCACAAGGTTTTTCATCATATTCCAAGGTGTTGGTTATCGAATCGAGAGGGAGACATCACAATAAAGGTTCAAGCAATTGTGGGACATCACATGATAAATCATAAGGAGGCTCTAGTAGATTCTCTAATATTGAGTGTCATCATTATGGGGAAAAGGGACATATAAAAAGGTAGTGTCGGAAGTTGAAAAGGGAAAACAAGGAGATGAGCTACAACAATAATAAAAAGAAAGGCAACAATGATGAAGATATTGCTATTGTTGATGATTTATTTGTTGTTTGTGTAGAAAATGTCAATCTATCATGTGATGAGATGGATTGGATGGTTGATAGTGGTGCTTCTACTCATGCAACCTTGAGACGTGATTTTTATTCAACTTACAAGACCAGTGACTTTGGGGTTGTTCGTATGGGAAATAATGGGCAAGATAATATCATCGGAATATGAGATATTTTGGTCGAAACTAGCAATGTGACTACTCTAGTTCTCAAAGGCGTGAAACACATTCTTGAACTTTGATTTGATCTTATATCCGTAGTAAAGTTGGATAATGAAAGATATGATAACTATTTTTTCGGCCAATGAATGGAAGTTAAAGAAAGGCTTAATGGTGGTTGCTAAAGGAATAAGAAATTTGAGCTTGTATATCGTATAACTTGAGGTTTCGAAGTGCTGCATCAACACTTGTGACAATGATAGCTCATCTGAATTATGGAACAAGCATTTGGGTCATCTTAGTGAAAAAGGTTTGAGCGTTTTGGCAAAGAGGAATGTGTTATATGGTGTTTTCGATGCAAAGTTGAGAAAGTGTTCGCATTGTTTGGCGGGTAAGCAAAAGCGAGTTTCCTTTATGTCATCCGAACCAAAAAGGAAATCAGAAGTGTTGGATTTAGTACATTCCGATGTGTGTGGTCCAATGAAGACACTGTCACTTGGTGGTGCATATTACTTTGTGAATTTCATTGATGATTATTCTAGAAAAACACGGGCTTATACTTTGAAGACGAAAGATCAAGTATTAGATACATTCAAGTCATTTCAAGCATCGGTTGAAAGAGAAACGGGGAAAAAGCTCAAGTGTACCTGAAGCTTATTCATAGTCGTGATTTCGTATTCATGGAGGATTATACCATTGAGGATATCGACAAAGTTGAGAATAAAGATCCTATTTTTGAAGATGAAGAAATGGTTGATATGAACTCAACTACTATTGATCTTACCCCTATCACTTTCGAAGATGTTCCAATTAAAAATTAAGGTATGGATTTAAATGTTGATAATGTTTAAATCCTAATGATATTGTTGATGTAGGTGCTACTGAAGATGTTGTTGAAAATGAGGTTGATCAAGAGGTTGAAAGTGTTGAGCAACTAGTTGCTTCTAATGAGTTGAGGTAGTCTACTCGTGATAAAATTCCTTTTGTCTGATCCCCCTTGAACGAGTATGTTTTTCTTTCCAATGGTGGAGAACCCGGAAGCTTTGAAGAAGTTTTGGAGGATGAGAACAAAAAGGAGTGGATGGATGCCATGGGTTAGTGAAGTTGCCAAAGGGTAAAAGAGCATTGAAGAATATATGGGTTTATCGAATTAAGCAAGATAGGTGTACTTCTCAAAGAAGATACAAGGCTCGCTTGGTGTTAGAAGGTTTTAAACAATAGAAAGGAGTTGACTTAGGCGATATTTTTTCTCTGGTTGTGAAGATGCAATCTATTCTAGTGGTTCTTGGGCTAGTCGATAATCTTGATTTGGAAGTAGAGCAAATGGACGTGAAAATGACTTCCCTTCACTGTGATCTACATGAAGAAACTAACATGGAGCAACCTGATGGATTCCAAAGAAGGGAAAAGAAGACCATGTTTGCAAATATGTAAAGAGTCTTTATGGTTTGAAACAAGCACCTCACCAATGGTATCAAAAGTTCAACTCAGTGATGATTGAACATGGGTACAAGATGACCAAGGCCGATCATTGTGTGTTTTTCCAAAATGTCTTCGAAGGTGATTTCATTATTCTCTTGCTTTATGTGGATGATATTATAATTGTTGGAAAGGATATTTCAAGAATTAAATTGTTGAATAACACTTTGAATGAATCTTTTTCTATGAAGGATTTAGGAGAGGCTCGGAAAATTATTGGTATTGAAGTTGTTCGAGGTCGAAATGAGAAGAAGTTGAACTTATCACAAGAAATGTATGTGGAGAAAGTCCTTCGACGTTTTAGTATGGATAAGACTAAAGCGGTGAACATTCCACTTGCTTCTCATTTCAAGCTTAGTCATAAACTATGTCCATCTACGGATGAAGAAAAGTTGAGTATGAAGAATATTCCACACTCGTCGGCCGTTGGTAGTTTGATGTATGTTATGAGAATGGTGAGTCGTTATCTATTAAATCCTGGAAAAGATCATTGGGAGGTCGTAAAGTGGGTGATGATATATTTACGTGACTTGTCGAACTTGAAGCTAACATTGGGATGCAAGAAGCCCATGTTGGTTAGGTATACGGATTCGTATCTAGCCGAAAGCTTAGATGATTGAAAATCTACTACGAGGTATATGGTGACTTTTGTCGGGGGAGCCGTGGCTTGGAAATCAAAGTTGCAAAAGTGTGTTGCACTCTCTACTACCAAATCCGAGTTTATAACTGTCATAGAAGCGTCAAAATATTTGTTATGGTTGAGGAAATTTGCAATGGAACTTGGTGTGAAACAAGAAAAGTATGTACTATTTTGTGATAGGCAAAGTTCCATTCACTTATCGGAGAATTCCTCCTTTCACTATAGGTCGAAGCATATTGATGTTCGTTAACATTGGATTTGTGATGCACTATATTCCAAGTTGATGGAGCTTGAGAATATTGACACCGATGACAATGGTTCGAATATGTTGACGAAGGTATTGCCTAGGGGAAATTTGATTTTTGTCGCACGGTAGTCGGATTGGTGTTGCCCTCCAACTAGTCGACCGGGGAGTTTGTTTGGTTATCCCTCCTATTTTTAGTGGCTCAAATGAATGTGGGTTAGTAGCCCATGTGTGTGTAAGCCTTTGTTATTATACAACAAAGAGGAATAGGGTTAACATATGAAAAATAACAAAATAAAAGAGGAGAGAAAAGTGAAAATCTCAGCAGCCACACTAACTCCCGCAACCCTAATTCAGCACAGACCAGTTCCACAAGATCGGAGGTTGCACATAATTAAACTTTGGATCATTCTGAAAGTTTGCCACAACTTTCGTCACTCATAGGAGTATATTCTGAACGGTGGAGATCGGATTCTGAGCATTCTAAGTATGTATGACGAGTCCATTTATGAGGTAAAATTTCTTAGTATTTTTGGGTTGTTTGTCTCTCTTGATTCTGGTTGTATTCCAAGATTGATTATAAATCTTGATGATGTTTATGTATGCCTCTAACTAGTGTTAGAGAAAATCTTGCTTGTATCCATTGTTGATTATAATGGATATATTAAGTGGCCTATGGGTCCTGTGATTTTTTACTCCTAGCTAACATAAGTTTTTGCACGCTAAAATTGTGTTGTGTTGTTTGGTGTGTTTTATTAATTATCGTTATATTTGGTATTAGGGAGAGATTGTGTTGTTGAATTATTTCGTTGCGTTTGTGATTTCCTCCCAACACACTTAAACTCTCTCAATGCCCTTTTTCTAATAATACTAATGAATTTCAACTAAGGTTTCTCTTAAATTTAAGATTCACTCACTCTCACTCAAATACTCTTCCAAATGTTTGCAAGAATCAATTATTTGTATTATGATTAAAATCACAATTACAAATCAAATACTATATCTTTCTAAAATTTGAAAGACATACGAATGATATTACAAAAATTTCGAAGAGATGATCCATAACACTACTACAAATAATTTATCCATTGTTAACTTTAAACTATATTTTATATAATTTGGGTTACAATGTGAAGTTTATTAAATTTCTGTTATACATGCTTTTGTTCAATTTGAGGAGAAAAGATTTATGAGTCCTACATTTTTAAAAAAAGTATATACTTTTTGTTGTTGTGATCTACTAAAAAAAAATATACACTACTACAAATAATATATTTCATGATGATGATTTCATCTCACTTGTTGAAAAATCGAGGTCAATTACCTGAATGCACCCTGTTTTTTTTATTAAAAAAATACAATATATTTCGTCGATTATTTGAAAAATTGAGGGATAAACCTATTGAGTGGACATGCTTCGAATCCGAGCATCCTCATTTTATATTTTTATCTCATTAAAAATGACACATTCTTAAATATTTTATTTTAAATTTAAAAATACGTTCCTTTTCACCTCAATTTTCTTACTAACAGAGGTGAATATATTATATGTCCTTAAAAAATTGTTAGCAAGTCTCTTGAAAATTAATAATAAAAATCAAATTTTATCAAATAAGAAATTGATGGATGATTTTAAACTTTGTAATCAGTGTCATAATATAAAATATTTTGTAATTTCTATAATTGCAATTATTATAACATCAACAAAATTTGTTTGTATTTCTTAACTATATAATTACAACTACAATTTTCTATAAGTATTGACGATCCAAAAAGTCTTAATAAACACCATTTAATTTTAGTCAATTAATTTACCTATGAAAATGAAAAAAAATATTTAGCATTATTTAGATTCATTTTAAATTCATTTAATATAAGAAAAAAAAACTTATTAAATTATTAAAATTAATTTAAAAAAAGATAGTGTTAACTTGTATC
Organism: Lathyrus oleraceus; assembly: GCF_024323335.1. Lineage (NCBI taxonomy): Eukaryota > Viridiplantae > Streptophyta > Magnoliopsida > Fabales > Fabaceae > Lathyrus > Lathyrus oleraceus. The sequence goes on along the minus strand of NC_066585.1, from coordinate 524,023,353 downwards.
CTAGGAGAACAAGTTAAGAACTAAAAAAAGTAATGTTGTGTTAAAAATAATACATTGATTTTAATAAAAATATAAAATTATTTTTTAATTATTTTTTTCAATACAAATTTTTTATAAATGAGTTTCTTAGCATTACCCTCAAAAACTAATGTATATATGTATTTTGATTTCGTCAAAAGAAAAATGCGTGCATGAGATGACCACAACATCCATTGGAACTCAAACATTCTCTATATTTTTTCGATGTAGATAAGATTTTTATGGGTCCGACCCACCAATCTGCGAATTCATTCACTCAATTCAATTCAACTTTTATTTTTATTCAACCCATTCATGTACAAATTCAACCCAAACCAACACATTTAAACCCATTAGTATTTAACTTGGATAACAGGTTTGAAGTTTTAAATCCATGAAGATTAATTATCACATAGAGATGAAGATTAATATCAAATTATTAAATCTTTATCTTCATTCTTAAAAATACAACATTCATAATCGAGCTACAAAGAAATTAACCCCTAAACACTCAAGCCAATATCATCATGCCAGCGCAACAATTTAAATAATAAAATAAAAAACAAATATTAAAATAAAAACACTAGAAATAAATTAAATTATAGTTTATTATAATTCTTGATCAACCAGCACTTTCAGCATTATCATATTCTCTCGATCTATGCACTAGCCCGATACAAGAACACATAACAATACATGTTATTCTTATTAATTTTATTAATTCTTATTATAATTTTCTTTTCTAAGGTTGTTTTCCAATGGTGTGTTTATTGTTAAGTATCCACACTTTAAAAACTTGAAACTTCACCCCAATTTTATTACAAAATTTTTCAACAGCATTCTTATCTTGTTTACGAACCTTCCAACCTAATTTCACAGCAAAATTGAACATCTTCTCCTTTTGTTCACGACTGAACTTTGTTCTAAATCTTTTTTTAAAGCTAGTCAACCTTTCTTCACCGCCATTTATGGTCCCCCTTGACGAGCCAGTCATATGGATGTAATCATGAATCGGAAAAATTGTAGAGATCGGAGTCGGTGAAGGGTAGTAGACGGTGTTGGCCGGAAAATTAAATAGATCTCCGGTGACAAGTTCTTTATGATGAAAATTCCGGTGACAGTTACAAGCAGCACATTTAAAAAACTCGATAGTACCTTCAACTCCGGCCGGTAAAAACTCGCAACAACCATCAACAGCAAAGCCTCCAATGCCGGAAGCATGATTTCTTCGACATTCTTTAAATATTTCTTTTCTTTGAAAGTTCAAAATAGGTTCATCTACTTGATGATTCGAGATTTCCATTGTTTCAACATCGTGACTTTCATTTTTCATTTGCTCTGTTAAAAAGCAAATGCTCGAAAAGAAAACGAACAATGGAATGGAAAACAACATAGTGTCTCTCTTGGTAATTAATTTATCTCATATCTTTTATCCGTGTCATCAGTTGTGTTTAAATAAGCACAATTTTGGTAATTTTTTTATTATCTAGAAACTTCGATGTTAAGTATTAAGTAAGAAAAATAATATTTCTTATATATTACAAAAACTAATTACAATACTAATAAGTTTTGTAAGAATTAAAATAAAATAGTATGGACAAAAAATAAATTAGAAATGATTAAAAATAAAATTTTAAATTATTTTTCATTTAAAAAAATTAATCTCAGCAATATAAATAAATTTAATAAGATATTAAATTGATTATTTTGTCTTATCAAACTTATATTACCTTTTGTTTCTTTTTTAACTAATAAAAGCTATCATGCCTTTTTCCGGCTGTATTAATATCAAGATTTTTATGAATTTTATTTTTAAAGTTATTGTTTTCTTCCTCAATACTATTTTTTTCATTGTTATAGTTTTATTTTATTTTTTAAAATTCTTTTGATAAGATTTTTAAGGAGATGATTATAATTAATACTCTTGGTTGTTTTTTTTGGATTTTGATCTATTTCTTTAAAACTCTTTTATTCTTCTTTTTAATATAATAAATTTATTAAATACGAAAAATATGTGATAATTGGGGTGTCAAATTAGTTGAAATGTCAGTCCTGTCATGGATGTCTTTGCAATATAATTTTTACTTTCTTAAAATAAATGTTAAAAAGGAAAAAATATTTATTGATATCAATTGATAACATGTTGAAAATATAATATAAAACTATTTTTAATATTAGATAACAATGTAGAGACATTTATCAAACAACATTTATTTCCCGTTTTTCTGTATGTTTTTCCCAAATTAAATCATATATATTTTTCATTTGACTGAATTAATTATATATGTTAAATTTTAATATTTAAAACATCATTAATATTTTTTAACTAAAAATTAAAGTGGAAAACATCACATAGGAGTAATGACATCTCAAAAACTTTGGCACTCCAAAACTACTACTTATTATTTTCAGTATTATGTATTTAAGGGACAAATGTCAAAAACAATGTTCGAGATAACAAGTTCGACAAGATAAACCAGAACCTTAACAGATTAAGAGTATAAGATGATGGAGAAAAAACAATAAAAAACAGAATAACCGGTAACCAAGTTCGATACAATAACACCTACGTCTGAAGGGTTGACTTCCAACCAAAGAAAGAAAAATCACTATTAGTAGCTTAGAACAATTAGTCTTACCAACAACAACAAACCATATGTTGTTCAATCTCTCTTCCTAACACTATCCAATGACTTTCTATTTAAGACTCCCCCTAAGTATGACAAAATCTCTCACTTTCTCTCGATCACTACATCCTAGTTATTAGTGATTCACTCAATTATCAATGTCGAATATTACAACTCAACTAGACAAACTTTTTATATCAAGTTACTGAAACATAGAGATGTACATAAAGATGTTTAATTTAAAACTCAACTAGACAAACCTACAACTATGTCAAATTACTGAAACATAGTGTGGTGTACATAAAAATAACAAGGACTCTTGTAAATCCTAGCACTCTAAGATGTTCAATGTCAGTGTTTTTGCTTTCCAATGTAGATTTGAGCTTCTTATATATATATATATATATATATATATATATATATATATATATATATATATATATATATATATATATATATATATATATATATATATATATATATATATATATATATATATATATATCATAATAACTCTGAGCTTTTATCCTTGGATAATAGCTTCAATTTTATCCAGAATTAATGCAGAATTTGTTGGATATAATTGGTTCCGTAAATCTTTCCAACAAGATATGATTTGTTTCAATTTAAATCTTCATTTAAATCGGAATCAATCTCCGTCCAATTGTCAAACAAATCACATAATCATATTGCTAAGCCAACTAGCAATAAAATCTGATTCAATCTTTGACTAGAAAGTCTTCCAAAATACATCAACAATAACCTGTTGCGCAAGCCCTAGATGTCATACCCACATGTTATGACATCACATCCATCATGTGTCTCTTCTACACCTCCATACAGCTTAGGCAAGCTATATTAATCTTAAACACTTTGAGCACTTCTACATTATTGTTTTTTTTGTAAAATGCAATCAATTCAAATGGAACAACAATCTTCCCCTTTGGTAAATTATGGCAAAACAACTTTTCAAGATATATCACTTATTCAGACCAAAACAAGTCACAATCTTCAGAACATACAATCATCAGCAGTGGAAAATCAGTCACATTCATCACAACTGCCACACAAAATAATGCTCTAGAATCAAGCAGACAGACATGCAATCATTTACAATTTGGTCATGCATGGCACTCAGTCAGCTCATAGTTAATAGCACACAATCCTAGTAACTAACAATTATCAACATGCAATCATTCACATACTTAGTCATGCATAAGACAATCAATTAGTATCTAATAATAGAATATGTAAAAATCTACTAACACAAAAGGTCACATCAAAGGGTCATATGTCTTGTCCGGTGCTTCAACATGTGAGCACAACATTAGCGCTTACCATAGATGGTTAGTACTAAATAGATACTCGTGTTACCTCAACAACACTATATTACTCCCCTTTTTTTCCATAATTTATCAAAGGGTAAGTATCAAATAGCACCATAACAGCATCCAGAAATGCATAAGCAATTGATATGTTTTATTGTACAAAGTTCAAAGAGGCTATAGAGAATTTATAAATACAAAAAAAATCCCAAACACAAGGGTCATCAAACTAAAAAACTTAAATTTTAGCAATGAAACCTTCAGTCTTCATGCCTAATTGAATATAAAAAGTTATTTCACTCTTCATCTGACTCGGAGTCACTTGATAACAATAGCTCTTCCACAATAACTTCTATCTTTCTTATCTTCTCAGGGTTCAAATTGGTGATCATTATCTTCTTAGTCTCGGAGGTCCCACCATAATGTTCAACAATTGTGGTGTTGTTCCTAATACCTCCAACTTCCTTGACCTTATTTAACCAAGACTCCAACATATCACCAATATCCTTAGGAACCTTGATTTCTTTTATAGGTAATCTCCCACTAGATTGGTTAGACGAATCATCAGAACCTTAATTCATGTTGAGGGGAAGAGTTGAAAGATCTAAGAAAATGATAAGGCAATATGTCCATTTTTCTTGCTAGTAACGAGAACTCAGATATAACACACTTGAGATAAAATAATTTGTCTTATTTTTTATGGCAAAGTGGTCTTAGGGGAGAGAAATGCTTTTTCTCTTTTGGAACAACTCCCTAGCATTGATTACTATTGACGTAAGAACAAGATTTGGTTCTACATATGACCTTTATTTTTGATGATAACAATAAATTATTTCTTAGAGAATAATTTTGTACCCTAATAGTTTTGTCTAGTGTGTAGCTTTTTTAACAGGTTCTTATTATGAAGATTTGGCGTGTGACGTCATCAGATTTTGGACTCAACACACATTAACTCTAAAGAGATAAAAAAGTGATTTACAAGATGATGTCAAGTTCTGGAATGCTCTTAGACAGCGGTTATGATAAACGTTTATGCTAAAAGCTTCTGACTATGACTCTGATAAAAGGGCATTTCAATGTTTGTCAAGCCTTCAAGATTTTGCGCTCTTAAGTTCTGAAGAATCTGAAGAACAAGCTCTGAAGACTCTAAAGACTAGGTTCTGAGGAACTGTGTCAAGACTCTGAAGACCAAGATTTTAAAGGTTCTCTCAACCAGACTCTTGATCCTTCTAAACATGCTTCAACATCATTTATTCATAAGCCTCTGAAGATTAGAAGATAAGATCAAAAGGTTTTGCGTAAGGAAAATAGTACACAATACAAGATCAAATGTTTCTTCCACTACGCTGATTTTGTGGGCTAAGGACCGTACTATTGTACCATTTTTCCTCCCATTATGCAAGTCGTTATGCAAGGCTTCAACTGCATTTTGATATTCCAATTTTACCCTCCAACGGATCTTTTCATTTCCTATATAAAGGAGACTTGGAAGATTGGACAAGTTGCTAGTTGATATTGCTAAATTCTCTACACTAATTCGCTGCTACTACACAATGCTTTTGTTGAACTGAATATTATTGTGTATAGAGAATAGAAACACACATAGAGATTTTGTTCATTATTGTGTGAGAAATTCATTGTACTTAATACTTCTGTTATGCTGCTTTCTTAGAAGCAATCTTGTAAACACATTCTTGTAATATCATTTATTGAGTTGTATTCCTTGGGTGACTAGGTTTTAGTCATATATACTCGAGAAGACATTGACGGGTAGGCTTTACGTGTCTGTAATCAGTTTGGTTATAGTGGATTAAGTCCTTGTTGATAAGGCAAAATCATTTTGGCGGGTGGACTGGAGGTAGCTTAGTTAACAGCGAACCAGTATAAAAATAATTATGTTATTTATTCTTGTTCGTGTTTACTGTTTGATTGTGTTGGGTTTAAAAAAAGTTTTAATTTTAGAAGCCCAATTCAAACCCCCATTTCTTGTGTTTCTTGTCACCTTCAATTGGCATCAGAGCTTCGGTTATGATCTTAATAAGATTATCAAACACTTAATAGTGTCAGATAAAAATCTGGTTTGTGAAACACAATGGCTGCTCTCCCAACACTAGTTGCTCTTGTAAATGATAGAGGTTAATATAACATTAAATCTCCTATTTTTGATGGCGAAAGGTTTGATTACTGGAAAGATAGAATATAAATCTTCTTTCTAGGTCATGACGTAGATCTATGGGATATGGTAGTTGATGGCTATATATACCCTGTAGATGCTAGTGGCAACAAAATAGAAAGAAGAGTGATGACTGAATAACAAAAGAAAGATAAAAATCACCATAAGGCTAGAACTATCTTGTTGAACGCTATTTCATACACTGAGTATGAAAAGATCGCCAACAAAGATACTTCAAAATATGTATTTGATTCTTTGAGGATGACTCATGAAGGGAACGCCCAAGTTAAAGAAACCCAAATACTTGTGTTGATTCAGAAATATGAAGCGTTCAAGATGAAAGACGATGAAACTATTGAGAACACGTTCTCAAGGTTTCAAACTCTTGTTGTAGGACTTAAGATTCTGGATAAAGGCTATTCTACTGTTGATCACGTGAAGAAGATCATCATAAGTCTACCTAAAAGATGGAGACCTATGATGACTGCTTTGAAGTTATCAAAGAATATGAACAACACTTCTCTTGAAGAACTCGTTAGTTCTTTAAGAAGTCATGAAATTGAGATTAAAGAAGACGAGCCCAAGAGAAAGAGAAATTTTTTTGCTCTGAAGTCTTTGGGAAATTCTGAAAAGACAAAAGCTCTTCAAACACAATTTTTACTTTGATAATCATATTTATAAAACTCCTGAGCTAGGTTAGTAAGCTCCCCTAGAGTTTTATAATTTCAAAATTATTTCTTCAATTTAAATCTACAAAGTAAGGTTTGCAATCTCCCCTTAGTTTAAGATTCAAAATGATTTTCCTTACAATAAAATCTCAAATCATATAAATATCCATGTTTTTTGGATAATCATATTTATAAAACTTCAGAGATAGGTTTGTAAGCTCCCCTTGAGTTTTATACTTTCAAAATTATTTCTTAAACTCAAATCTACAGAGTGAGGTTTGTAAGCTCCCCCTGAGTTTAAGATTCAAAATAATTTTGGTTTCAATGAAAGTTCAAATTAGACAAATATGCTAAATTTTAGAGTAAGGTTTGTAAGCTTCCTCTGAGTATTTAGACAATCAAAATTCTTCAGCTTAAGTACTGAGTGAGATTTGAAAGCTCCCTCTGAGTACAAGACTTAGAATTTTGATTCCATGAAACTCTTGATAGAAAAAACTTTTTCTTCAGAGTAGTCAAATTAAATTCTTCAAATTCATTATCCTTGACTTCTTTAGAATGTTAATGTTAACACACTCTTAATGTTTGGGATTTTATCAAATGAATAAAAATGATCAAAATAATTACTTTTCTCCCTATTTGTCGTCATAAAAAAGTATCATAAAATGATCAAAGAGATTAACTAAAGAGAGAGAGAAAGTGAAGATATTCATTTACAGAAAAAAGAAAGATATAAAACAGTTAAAGGGAATACAAAGAGAAACAATAGACAAACAAATTGACAAAAAATCATCTAGAGAATTTCCCCAAGGGTCACACTTCCTCTTATTCCGAGTCTCCAAGCCCTTAACACATATAAGCTTCTTTACCATGGAGGTCTCAAGCGTTTCAGTTTGACCTATCATTTATACTTCCTTAACTATCCCTTTTTGAACAAACAGTTCAGAGAGAACTCTCTCAAAACAGATGAAGGAAAACTCACCCTCGCGAGAGGTTAAGATCTTCTCTTTCAGATAGTTAAAGATAGTAAGAGGTATATTAACTCTTACCCTTGAAATGAGGAAATATAGAATATGTTTGTCATCTATAGACAGGAAGGGTGAGTTCTGATCCCTTGGTAAAAAGTTTTTGATAATTATCTGATACCACAAATTTATCGTGGGAGTTAGATCAGAAGCTTTGTAATGGTTTCCAGAACTTTTGGTGATGGAGAGAATGTCTGAGAAAAGTGAGGTTGGTTTTGTACCATTTAATATTGGCACATCTTCTTCATACTTAATGACATCAGCAATAAGTGAAGGAGTGATGGTAATAGGAGTGTTTAAGACAATAGATCGAATTTCCTCAACTTTTTCATCAATAAAATGAATCGAAGAATTCACCCAATTTTTTTTAACAAAGATGAGAAAAACTAGACCAGGAAGCATAGAAAAGTAGTTTTCCCAACGTTGAGGGGAACAAGATTTTGAATGTTGGAACCCATAGCTTTTAGCTCTTCAAAGTTAACAACTTAGTCCAGAATAGTAACAAGCTTGGTTTCATCACCTTTGAAGGTTTTGCAAGAAGCCATTAAAGAGATAGGTGCTAAAAGGAGATGAGAGTGAAAGAAAAAAAGGAGCGAGGTGATAAGAAAACAAAATAATACTTGGTTTATATAGAGGTGGGGAAGAGGAAGAGTAAGAGTTTTGAAGGACTCAAAGCTTAGAGAGAAATGAGAGGGAACACAAATGTCACTGAAAAGAAATGAATCAACACGAAATGTATGAATAAAGATAATCATTGATATTCTAATTAATTAATGATATAGGTGGCACCAAAGAATGATTTCATTTTACCCAAGAATATAATAATTACTCAGAGGTACTTTCAAGCATTTTTTACGGCATAAAAGATAGTGGGACAACTTGTCATACATCTTAGCCACAACATAAGTACTTGAGAATAACCAAAGATATTCAGAGATCAAAAGCCAAAAAAATCCCAAAAAGGATTCTGACTCCTAATCTTCTAACCATGACAACATTCTCACTAAGAGAGTTGGTTGGTTCAAAGGCAAAGAACTTAGAGTCAGATTTAATCATTTTGATGCTACAGGTTCTAAGATTTCATCATTCATTCAATACAAAATTTTCTTTTAAATTCTTCTAAATGAAAAGAATATTATATTCATCAAGGGTTTTTAGATAAGATATCGGCCCATTGAAGGTATGTATTAGTGAATATCCTTCTGAACATAGTTTTTGATGAAATGATGTTTATCTTGGTATGGTTAGAACTTAAAATATATAATATGATTCTTGGATAAACACAAGGAGAAATAATTATCATAGGGAAATGAATGCTACTCTTATTAGCTTGATAACCTTCTCGTCCATAGAATCTAAAAACTTGAGTGCAGTATTTAGATATTGATTGCTTTCATCTTTCATTTCCTTCAGAAGGATAACTGGTTCAAAGGCACATCATTTAGGAGAACTATATTGACTCTTCATAGTCAATCCCTTTGAATATGAAGACATATGTCTTAGTATCCTTAGAGTCACTAGAATAACGTCATCATCAAATTCTAAACAAATTTGCAATCAGCATTTTTCAGAGTCTTTTACTTCAGATTCCTCATCTTTAGAGTCTGACAAGCTAACTTGCAAATATGATAAATCTACAAATAGATTTGAGTTGCCAAGGTCAAACTTATCATCAAACTTAACATGAATTAATTCCACAACAATTCTTATTTCAGTGTTATATACTCTGTAGACTTTTGGGCAAAATAACTATCTTAACATGGTACAATTTTATGCCTTGGAATCAAACTTGTTCAAGTTTTTTAGTATAAAATAAGACAAATATATCAGAGGCTGAGTGAGGGAATAGTTACCAATAGTTCCTCTACCAATTGTCTTATTCTCTTGATCTTCTTCGTAACCTTCCGAGCCATGAGGTTTAAGTTCTAGATCTTGGAGCATATGCCTTCTTTTGAATGTTGAGAGCTCTATGTACCAGGTTCCAGGATTGATGTCCCAACCTTGCTCCCTAGGATATCTCATTTGAGTCAGATATTGATTCTGATGGAGATTTTGATCCTAGTTCATAGACAATTGCTTTTGTGCTTCTTTAGCTTCTTCTTCTGAGGCGTCGGGTGCTTTTGTGCTTGTTATCAGCTTCATGTTAACTTGTTCTTTATTCATAATCTTATTTTGAGTTGCTATAAGTATTCATCATAATTTTGTTATTGTCCTTTATGAGTTCCTTCTATGGCTTTTCTACATTGAACTTAGAACACTCCATTTATAGTGACATGTCTCCTTATGCGTAAGGTATATGACCTTCTAGACAAATCCAGACACCTTCTGCTCAGAGGTTAGCTTCATAAAGTCCACATGTTATTCTTTGTCCTCTAAAGTTGATTTGACAATGCTTCTTTATGAGCACATGCTTCTTGTGAGGTTCATATTCTTCTTGCTTGATCTTATGACTACCCAGAGAACTAGATAGCTCTTCAGTTCAGAATTATGAACAAATTGAGAGTAGTCATTGTAGCATTTTGCTTCATTGGTAAGCTTCCGATGAACTTCTTCACTTGGTATATTGTATTGACCTTTTTCTAAGACTTTCAAACCAAAACAGGAGTTTGAAAATTTGAGCATCATGTACTCAAAAGTTTCACCGGTTCTTATTTTGAAGGCCTCAAACTTGAAACAAGGTTAGCACCTTAGATTGTTGTACTTACTCATTTCTTTTATGAGTCATTCTCAAAGATTCAAATGAAGACTTAGCAAAGCTTCCATTTGCAATATTTTCATACTCATTGTAAGAAATAACATTCAAGGAGACAGTTTTGAATCTAAGATGATTCTAGTTGAATTTCTTTGTTGTTCATTCATCTTGTTCCAATTCAACATCACCAATATCTGAAGGGTGTGAGCATGTGGTGGATTAATGGTATTTTATCATTGTAGCTTGTGTTACCTTAATGTATTTCAAAAAATGAATCTTTTATGACATGGTTAAGTGTTAGCCACAATGAGTTAATAACATAACTGGTGCTCTCATACCAATTAAAGGCGCAAGAAACACAAGAAAGAGGAGTTAGATTTAGGTTTCAAGTATAACAACTTTTTATTTCCCAAAACAAATGCAAGAATAGCAAAAACAATAATAAGGACAATGATAAAAGACACAAGTATTTTATCCCGGTTCGTTGTTAACAAAGCTACATCTAGTCTACCCATGTGAATGATTTTTCCTTAGACAAAGACTTAATCCAATAATCAATCCGATTATAAAATAATGACAGTCTGTCAATGATTTCTTAAGAATTCTGGCGTACCCGGTCCCCTAAGAAATATGAAGGTCATTGACTCCTTAAGATCATGACCAACCTGTTCGCTTAAGGAGATTTATCCTCTTTGATTATCTATCAAATCCCTCTCATGAACCTAACCAACATGGTCTCTTGAGGAATACAACCTCAACGACAAACTATCATTACCCTCTCAAGATCCTGACCAAACTGGTCGCTTGAGGAATATAACCAAAATTTAGTTATTAAAAATTTGTATTCACAGAGTATGCTTCTTGATCAACTGATAACACACAAAATGAATATCAACAAAATAAATTTAATAAGATATACAATGAAATCTCTAAGTGTTTCTCTCTATGTTGTGTTGTGGTGTTTTAGCTTCAGCGTCTGCGAAGACCGACACACATCCACTTGTACGCCTGCATCAACATAATTTGTATTCCATATTCTTATTCCTCAAAATATATAGGAGATGAATAGATCCAGTGTAGGAAAGACCAGTTAGAGGGTAGAAAATGCATTTTCCTCAAAGTATTCGTTGTGAAGAGGTCACTTCATTTGCAACAATATAGTGGCGCTTGCAGCAAAGAATATGTGATGATGGGACGTGAGAAGCTTCTTTAATTTGAAAGTAGATTTGCTTTTGTACTTATGCCACATCAAACAGTATTGACCTTTAATTCAAATCTTCTAGTCATAGGCTTCTTATGCAAGTGGATTGAAGCTTGAGTAAAGATAAGAGTTTGTTTTCAAAAGGAAATCTCTTGTTAGTTATGCTTTCCTTGAGTATACTTCTCATCATAATCAGAGGTTTTATATAAGAGATGAAGTGAAGCTTGATCAGAGTCCAGATCCTAGATGATGTAGACTGCAAAGTTTATTCGAAGTGAGGCTTAAAAGTACCACAGTCCAAAGTAAGTGTAAGCAAGAAATGCATAAGCCTTTACTAGTTTATTCATATGCTTTTACTGTTCAAGAAGAATTTAATTTTTCTTACTAAATTCTAGTCAAAGGCTTCTAATATAATTTGATGAAACTTGAGTAGAGTTCAGAGGTTATGTTCATAACACGGAGAGACTTCAGAGTCCTTGGAGTACTGGGTTCTGAGACTTTCACAAACTTGTAGTCAGAGCTTATATTAGAGATTGTTTGGATGGTTTATGTTCAGAAATGTTGACTTGATAATCTTGAAGCTTGATTGGATTGTACACATGATTTTGATTACTTCCTTTTGTTTAGAGTGTGTCTTATCTTTAGAATCTTCTCTCAGCTTTCTTCAGACTTTGACTTCATTCAGATAAGACCTCTTTAATGGTATAACTTTCTTCAAAGTCTGGCTTTTATAATAGATGTCGTTCAGGCCTTGCTTCATACATTGCTTTGTTTGAAGTTTTCTTTCCATTAGACATTGATTCCTTTTGAGTTGATTATAATACTAAACTTCAGACTTAGCATTAGAAGTTTCTTGATCAGAATTTGTTTCTCTCAGCATTTGCTCTCTTCATTTAGATTTTATTTTATCCTTTGAGTTTCTTCACACTTGATTAAACAATTAGTGCATACAATTGTTCTTTTATACTTTATTATCATAAAAACTTAAAGGTATGTAGATGTAGAACCAAAGTTGTTATTATACTGTCTTCCGATAAAAAAATTATGTGACTCATTTCCTCATCACCGTTTTCTGCCATTTTTCGATCACCAGCGTATTGTCGCCACCACTACCACTGATTCTGGTGGCTTTCCGGTACACCACCTCCACAAACAGAATCGCCTGCTCCAATCTGGTCGTCGTCAACCACCTTCTCACGCGCTTTCACGTGTAGCCAAAACTTCAGCGTGTGATCCTCACGCGCCTTTGTCCCTGCCACGTATGACATCACATATGTGCTTCGATCCAGTCGTCGTTTTCACCGACTTCCTTTTCTATCCTGATTCTATATTTGCACTCAAAGTTTGTTTTTAAGCCATGGGAGATACCGATTCTGTCTTGTTTACCAAAGTTTTGCTTATCCCATGTGAAAAACTAACTAGGACATCCAACTACAACATATGGGTCGGTGTTGTCAAGATGTGGTTTCAAGGTCAAGGATTTAAAGATCACCTAACCACACAATTGCATGTATTCTCGCCGCCAAACTAACTAAATAGAAACAAGTTGATGCCTCTTTGTGCATTGTGTTATGGTTCTCCATAGCACCTAATCTCCAAGCGCAATACCAAACCTTTACCACTTGCTATGAGGTTTGGGAAAAAAAAGGCCAAGAAAGTCTTCTCCAACGATGTTACTATTGTATTCGATGATATAATGAGTTCCTTCAGTACAAATCATCCCATCAACCATCATCATCTATTGTTGTTGCTCAGTCTGGTAACCATGTAGCATTTGTCTTCAACAACAAATACAACATATTATTCTCCTTGATTAATATAGTAAGAATAATCACCTTGAAGAGATGTGAAGAATCTATTATCTTCACCTAGAACCACTTTGATCAAATCCAACTCTTTAATCTAACCCTATAATATCATTTCCACATATGACCATGAATACAAATGTGTCTTATACACATTCAACTACAACAACAACAATAACAACAACAACAATAACAACATAAACATTCAACAACAACAACAACATAAACATAAACATTCAACAACAACAACAACATAAGCATTCAACAACAACAACATAAACAACACCAACATTCAAGATCGATAATTTACTGTACATGCATGGTAGAGAAAAGTTTACGTACCGAAAATGTGATGAAGCAGTAAAAGAGCTAAATATTGTGAGTGTTGTCCTTCTTTCTTGTAAGTTTCTTCGTGTTCCTCCTTCGTTTTTCCTGCGTTTTTTCTGTTGCTTTGTACGTTAAGCCAAGAACAATAATGATGATGTTTTTTCCACGTTCATTGAAGAACTGTATTGATGGTACATAAATAATGTTAAACAGGTTGAGGATGAAAGATATGATGCTTCTTTTCTTTAATGGAGATGAAAAAATGATTAGGGTTCAAATGGTTTTTCAGTGTTGAATGTGTGTTTCGTTTCGTAAGGCATGACAACTGAATAAACATGACAAGCTAAGATGTATTGCTTGTTTTTGAATAAAATATTTCACCACGACTGATTAAACCAGCTGTGGTGATATTTGATTTATTTAATTAAATTTTATAAAAAACGTCGTTTTTAGCCATTTAAAAATTAAAAATAAAAGAAAAAATATATCATCAAATTTGGTTTTTATCAACCGTATTGACATCTAGATTATTTTCAGATTAAAAGTAAATCAAAAAGAAAGGTGTCATTATAAAAATAAAAATAAAAAGAAATAAATTATATCACAACGGTTGAATTAATCAACACTAGTAAGATTCGATTTATATTTAAATTAAAAATAAATCAAAAAAGAATCACTATAATATTAAAGCAATCACAAATTTGCTGGGATGAGATTCGAACCCATAAAATTTATGAGCGCATGATTTTAAAGATGCCCCTACAATCCTTAAAAAAAATTATAATAAAATAGACATAGTAATATATATTCTTTTATAGTAGTAATCCTTAAATAAACTCTATTGAGATGACAACACAATGATAATTTTGTTATATGCAATATTTTAAATGTGACTTCTCAAATTTATTTGAGTAGTCATCGTATTGTGAAAACATTTAATTTTTTTTCTAAGTCTATTTTAAGACATGTGCTTTATTGCATTTTTTATTAGTTAGGAAAATCTATGCATTGATAAATCATGGTTTAGCTTATGCACACAAGTTTTATGGATTATTCGTGTGTTGACAAGTGTTACAAACAAAGATTTGAAATATGATTGTCTTTGGTTTATTTGAAAATTACAGATGATATGATTTTTACTCATAAATAGGCTAATGTCATCCAATTAATTGAAGAAATTAAAATTTTATCAAGAGGATGACTTATTCAGTTTATAGAAAAACAAAAGAAATGAAAAACATGATGCACATCCTACCACACCTTATTCATTTCCCTCCCTAACTTTTTTTTTACATCAAGACATTGAATGTCTAATAAACAAATCATAAAGTTGAATAATCAGAATATTTAACAACTCAAAATGTAATGACAATATTTAACAACTGAATCCATGGCACACAGAAAGAACAATAATTAGAATCAAGGCAATTATAATAGCAAGAACTATGAGCTTGATCTTCATGTTCTGATACCACATCTTTCTCCTCAATTGGGTTCCCTGCTGCCTAAAATCTTGTGCCTGCAAAGCCATTGCATTTCAATCTACATTCAAATTCACACTTCTCACACAACTTTCATAACTAATGGATTTAAAGTTTCACTCATGTGTCATTAAAAACAAACAATAACATTAAACATCTAACCTGAAAGCGAAGGTTCTCGGTTTTATCCACCAAAACCTCAATCTTCTCTCCACGATCAATAACCTACACGAACTTACCGGTTCAAATGATATTCCAAAATTTCACAAATAATAACTGCTATAAAGCATCAACACAGACATCATACACATAAACACCCGAATGAAAGTGATTAAACATAGGTTAATCATATATCAGTCATATCCGGTGTCAAACATTAACACATATCATAAACCAAACACGTCTTTAATGTGATACCTTGTCAATATTTTCCATCATAACACCTTTGACTTCAGAAACTTGAGCTTTGACTTTAGCAAGTTTGCTAACTTCCTCCGGATGATCCACACAATATTGCATATGCTCCTTCAACTTTGGTCTAAAACATATATACCATAAGTATTATAGAGTAATTAACATGTATAAATAAATTTGGAACAGCAAAATAATCATAATTAGTTACCCAAATTCTTTGTTAAGACTTTTAGCAGTAGCTGTTGCAGCTCTTCCTCCGCCATATCTTTTGTTAAAATCATCCTTAATACGTTCAAGAAAAGCTATAGGAATTTGTCTACCAAAAGACTCCACTGCCACAACACAGTAACCTGCAAAAAAAAAAAAAAGCAATTAATCATGATAAAACTAGTTTAACAATATATATGAAGTAACCAAACAAGTATAGAAAAAGAGATTATTATTACTGAATCCATTATCGACGAGGAAGCTGAAGGTGTGACCGTCGCAATTGTAAGTGAACCTGTTATTTGAAGCAGGGAGTTTTTGAAGACACTGTAAAGCTATGGTGGTGAAGTTTCCTGTGAAGTCGCTGTGTTCTGCTATGATCAACGTTCCGCGAGCAACGAAGCTGTAAATCAACGATTGTTGTCCCATGGAATATCAATGATCAAAACTCTCTGTAACGAGTTTTTGTTTTTTTAACAAAAATGGGAAATGATGAAGAGATATAGTGGAAAGAGAGAGATAAAGAGAAGTTGTCAAATTTGGAGGCTGGAGGAATGAAAACAGGAAAAGGATAATGTCAAATACTGATCTGAAATGAAGAAAGTCAGTTAATTCTAGAAAGGAACACATTATTATTTGATTTTGTTTTTTTAAGTTATTATAAGTATTACTTTTTCAAGTTAATGACTGCTACTGTTTTGAAACATAATGTGGAAACTTTGTTTTTGGTGCATGGAGCAACTAGACAAATTGGTTATGATCTCTGTTTTTTTTCATTGAAATTGATTGAATGTCAAGGGTTGAACATTAATCAAAGAGAACATGAAGTCTTCACTTCTAGGCATTCGATTAGGAAAATATTTTTAACTAATTGGTCATATTATCATTTTAATATTAAATTGAAATTGCTTAATTCTTAAACCGGTCTGAAATATACCTCGAAAGTACCACACGTTTAACAATCTGAAATATACCTCAAAAGTACCACACATATAAGTACTTAAACAACACAAAGGATCTATGCAGACAACACAAAAGATCAATGCAGGCTGCTAAAGCTTGGTGAACCTTAAATTCTGATATTTTTCCAATTTCAAGTCAGTTCTGCAGTTCTTTCTCTGGTTTCTCTTCAGAGCGGCATTTTGGATCTTCCAATCAAAAGGCTTTTCGGTCCAATTTTATAACCTTGATATAAACTACCAGTGACTCAAATAGTTAGACTTGATAACTTAACATCATAAAACTAGAAATTGGACCAACGTCAACTTGGCATACACTTATTTCTAATCAACACAAGAAATTAGACCACATGTTTCTCGTCATGACGAAAATTTGATATATTTGTCAAGTGCAAAACATAAAAAGAACAAAACCGTTAGCTGGGCACCAAAGGAATCAATAGTATTAAACACAACAGAAAATTTACATATACATATCAAAGCTAATAAAAGCATGCACGGACATATGCAATCACGTGACTGTAACAACTAACAAGTTGAGCACATCTCGTTGATGCAGCAACATATATAATTGGGATGTACATAGAGATTGAAGAAAGGTGGGGGGTTGACCAGCTTGCATTGGATCAGGAACAACCAAAACATTTACTTAAAGAGAAAAATTTAGATGAAGACGGCTCTGTATCAGACTCGGGTTTCTTTTGAGGAAGCTGCTTAAAAAATGCTTTCACAGCTCCAGTTACCCCGTCCTCATTTTCCATGGCCTTGGCAAGTTCAATTGCATGATCCTTTACCTGGAAGTACAGTGACCAATTCAATGTAATAGTTAACTTTAATCTGAGTGCACCCAACAGAACTAAACAAGAATTAAATCAAAGCATCTGCTTTTGAAAGAAGCAAGCTCATTTCATTTGGCTAATACGCATTAAGGTTCAAGGGAATTATTTTTTTATTTACCTTGGGATCTAGCATAAAATTTATGGCATCAATCAACTTAGGAAGAGAAAACTCGTCAACTGGGATAGGTGGAGGCCCAACTCCTCTATCATGCACTCTCTCACCCCAAAACGGTTGATCGCCAAAAAAAGGGACTATGGTCGTTGGGCACTGCCACAATAAATATAAGTTATTAAAAACAAACCCAAATGATATGATATTTACTAAGGATTAAAAGAGGTCTTAATTTCTTACAGCGGCTTTCAACCCTGCAGCTGTTGTTCCTGCTCCTCCATGATGCACCTGCAAAAACATGGTAAAACAATTAGAATTTGCAGAGCTAAATAATTGCAAACAAAAATTTAAATAGCAAAATTTAATTTGATATAACTATTGTATTTCTTGTTATCTTTAATGTGATTTTTACTTTTAATAAAATGCTGAACTGAGAGTATTGAACTAGATGATCTTACCACTGCTTTGCAGTGTAAAAATAGCCAATCATGAGGAATATTATCCAACAAGTATATAGAGTCCTTTGGTTCTGTCACTGGGAAAAAACATTTTGTTAAAGAAACAAAAAAACTAATAAACAACTCAAATGAAAGCATGATAAAGCAGTATCCTTACAATTTCCAAGACCTCCCCATCCTTTATTGATGATGCCCCTCTGTCCTGTGGTCTCCAGTGCTTCTACAATTATTTGTGTCATCTTTTTTGGATCTTGGACCGGCTGTAACAGAAATGAAATTTAAGTATATATAAAGAGGGAGGGGTAAGAGAGAGAGGGTAGGAGAGATAGGAATCCATGAGAATAAAAAGTATGAAGAAATCATTTGTTTTATAAAAAAAAGGAAAAGGAAATTGTGCAAGACATATACGAAGGAAGGAGAGGATATCCTTGGCAAGAAAACTACAAATAGAGCAAATTTCTTGAACCATCAAACAAACTCATGAAAACTACGGTTGCAAAGCAAAGCCCAATTTGGAAGCACGTCTTAAAACGAAAATCCCCTTTTGAGTTGAGAGACCATGAGCCAAGCATCAAAGAGATGCAAGGATCTTTATTCTATCGCATAATGATGCTAAAACATCTAAACAACCTGAAAAATCTTAGCACTCCTCCAACCCAAAAGACCAGAAAATGTGAACGTAGGACACTCTCGCAGAATCTTAACCCCTTCTTTCCAAACCCAATTGTTAGCTTTGTGTTTGTGATTGACAGCATTTTGTTAAACCAAGTGAAATAGCAAGATGTTGGACACGATGTCTTGACATGCTTGTACGATATCGCGGTCGGTTGTTATTTCAGTTTCTTGGAAATTTGTTTTTCAGCGTGTGTTTAGTGAAGATTCTTTGTTGATTTGATTCACGCATTATGCGGTTCAAAGTGCGTATTTTAGAAGCCCAAAGATCGGTTCCAGCTGTGCAATGTTTCCTAAGAATGGTTGTCAAAACATTTAAGGAAACATTAGATCAGATTTGATTTGATTCTGCAGAAGATTGTGCAGAATGAATGTCGAAACATTTAAGAAAATATTTGATTTGATTCTGCAGAAGATTGTGCTGGATGCCGAAACATTTAAGGAGACATCAGATTTGATTTGATCAGATATTCTCCAGAATGGATGTCAAAACATTTAAGGAGAGATCAGATTTGATTTGGTTTGTTTTGATCTGCTGTTTTTTTTGCCCTGTTTTTTTTGCCCGAAGCCCATGCTTATCAAAGGCTATTTAAAAAGAACTTTGCTAACCTAACTAAATAGAAGAGAGAGCTACAGTTGAGCATTGAAAAATTAGGATTTTTGTTTTTGTTATTTGTGAGTCATTCTAGTATCTCCTTGATACTTGAATTGGACTGAGTTTATTGAGTTGTAATTGTGAATCACTCATGAGCTTTTAAGCAAAAGTCTATTCTATTTCATTGGAAGTTTGTCTTCTATTCTTTGACTGTTTTTAGTTGTTATCACTGTTGTGTGATTGAAGGGAAGTGAGAGGGGTCTCATATCTAGGAGAGTCTTAAATAGAAATTCCAAAGATAGTGATTAGGTGAGAAGTTTGTAAAAGCAAAGGTTGTTTAGAACTTCAAACTAATACATTATAGTGGATTTTCTTCCTGACTTGGATGCCCTCAGATGTAGGTGACGTTGCACCGTACTGGATTAACAATTGACATGTGTTATTTATTTCCTACCTTTTACACTGATATTAGTGTCATGACATCGCATACGGCATCTGACATCTTATTTACAAAAAGGTCGCCAGGTAGTTAGGACCACCCAAATATAGCCCAAAAACAACAGACTTGCATAAGCAATTAACAAGCATAAGCAATTAACAAGCGAACAGTTAAAACTGAAAAGTATATGTATAAGTATAACAGATTAAAAATTGTTCGTACACATAACACAAGTATAAGGGGAGATGGCCGGTTTTTTAAGACTTCAAATCTGCATCAAATAACTAGCATTAATCTTATTCAATCAAAGTCAAGGCAAAAAAAAGACCCTGACTATGAAGGTGCTTTGAATTTCCAAATTTAATCATTCAAGTCAAGTTTCACTCTATTTGGAGAATGAGGTTAAGCTATACAAGAATGATTTGCAAAAGTGATCATTTAAATGCCAAGCTACCTTCATTGCAGCATACAAGAGCACTTTTAGTTTCTGTTGTTCACTCTATTCGGAGAATGAGTTAAGCTATACAAGAATGATTTGCAAAACTGATCATTTAAATGCCAAGCTATCTTCACCGCAACATACAAGAGCAGCACTTTTCATTATCGTTTTTCAATATGGATAGGTTCCACCAATTTGTCTTAAAAATGCTTTTCTACCAGCTGTGATGTGGAAAAAGAACTATATATGGAGATTCAACTTGTGTTCCACCGATGAAGGTGTGTTGAGAAATTTGAAATTATGTTATGAATTATGATACTATGAGAATATTTTGTTATAAATAGGATAGATTTAGATCTGATTTGATTGGTCTTGTCCCAAAATCAAGGGATTGGTTGTACCTACTGATTAGTATAAATAAACACGTCAAGGGATAATCTCCCAAATAATTCAGATGAATTCATTATCTATTATTCAAGTGAAGGGAACAAGGTTTAGGCGTTAGAAATGGAACCCTCCACACTTGGTTTGAAACAGTGTTATATCAACCCCTAACGGATGTAGCAACTGACTTCGAAACGCATTAGTAAAACTGTACTGAATTTTATACAACGTAGATAGTATATAACTATACATGTAGATATTTAAATAGAAATATTCCATATATATATAGGAATAACATATTCTATTTTAGTTAATGTTGCTAATTTTGTATCTTGATTTGTTTATGAGAGTCTTCGTGGTGTAGTTTAGACATATGGTTTTACCATACGCCTCTATTATTTTCTCTCACTCAACATGGTATGTCATCTAGAGCCTAGAGCCTACTGAGAGGCAACCTTAAACTATGCTACCCGATGGATCTAATCTACGATAATCAAACAGCACTGCATATTGCCTCAAATTCAAGTTTACATGGAAGGACAAAGCATATTGAGATAGACTGCAGTTTTATCAGAGAGAATATCGAATCAAATCAGGTGACATCTTTAAAAACTTTGTCAATTTCAATGATCAATTGATAGATGTTCTTACAAAATCCATGACATTCACCACTGTGTGACCAGCAATCACCACTGACATTCATCCGCCGACAACCACCACTTTTAACCACTACTAGTTAAATTACTACTAAATAAGTATATTATATATTTGTAATATTTTAAGTACTTTGCAAACCAAATGGTATTGAATTGTTTGCATTCAGCTATGTTTATCATGAATAATTTATGTTGAAACTTATTTAGGTTTTTGAAAATTTCATAATTCAAAACTTAAATTGATATTGGTTTTTGAAAATTTTAAACTAGAAAACCACTTGAATGGGGCCTAAACAATTAGTTGTGACTGACCAATGAGAAGGGTGAAAAATGATGGCAAAAGTGAGAAAGGAGAAAAGTCCAAGAGTTGTTTTGGCATTTTTAAATTTCAAAATTGATAACATACCCTAACCAAAAGCCCTTATATTTGTTTATTCTCAAGGGCTTTCTGGAATTTTCGATCTCCTGCTAAGTTGTGTCTGCTATGCCAAATCACTCTACTACTATGTATCCTGTAGCCAGCCAGAGCCGCTCTTGTACGCCGCTATATGGCACTATTTACTGCACTGATTCCAAAGGTTCCTTCCTACATCTAGATTATCATATAGAGGATATTGCCGATAAGATAAATGTATGATTCAAATAAATAAACTCACCAGGCTACCGAACCCTATGTAAATCGGCTTGTCTCCATCTTCAAGCCATTTTACAAGGGACTCAGGAGGTTCGTAGTTTGATGCTAGATCAAGAAAGCAAAATCCTACTACATCGATTTTGGGTCCCCAATCTGCAAACAAAAAACAATATATTTAATCCTTGGTAGAATGATCTGAATAATTGGATTGAAAATACACAATGTCTCCACATTTATATACAAGAGAGAATCTCTTAAAAAATGAATAGCTAATATTTACAATTACAAAAAACATTGCCCCTCAAGCTGAACTATATGCATCCAACTTGTTACATATACAATCTATATGAGGTCCTCGTAGAAATTTAGTAATGATATCGGTCAGCTGATTGTTGGAACTCATGGAGGAGTTCTTGATGGTGTTTGAGAGGAACTTTTATCTGATAAAATGACACAACTTTTATAAATTGAATTCTCTTGTGAAAAATTGGGTTTCAGGAAAGATGCAATGTTGATTTATCATAAACAAGCTCCATAGAACCAAACTTAGAAAACTAACATGTGCAATGGCATGACGTGCCCACATACAAATCCTGGCAACGATAGTTTCTTGTTCACCCATTAAATAATGTTCCTCTAAAAGGAATGTAATAACCTGAAGTAGACTTCATACCATTTATATCAGTTTACACAATTTGTGCTTCTATGTGTGTTTGTTCAACAATGCTGGCTTGGTCAAGGTCTCCGCAAACAAGCCTTTCACCACCTGATCTTTTAGCATGTCATTAGATACAAACAACTTCATTCTCTTAAAATTTGAGTTTGGAGCTATAACTAAACCTCAAAAAGTGTAAGGTCAGGATTGTTCAAGCCTTAAAAGCACTACCTAAACTATAGTTCTAGTTGATATGGGACACTCCACACATCCTCTCATACTCAAGACTAAACATCTAAAGAAGCATAGACTAATGTAAATGAAAGAATAAAAGCTTCACAATGTGAATGTGGGACACTCAACACAGCCTCTCATTCTCAAGACTAGACATCTAAAGATGCGTAAACCTCTAAACCAGGGACAAAAGTGAGTAGATTAATATGACCTAGACCCAATACAAATCTAGAATACTCTGATATCAATTTAAGTTTTGTATAACTCATCTTCACAAAAAACTTATAATGTGAATGTTGTCCAAGCCTTATATGCACTACTAAGCGGATACACAAGATTTGCATAAAAGATGAAACTAAGATATTAAGGAAACTAACTACATAAATATAACAAAAGAAATTTAGAAAATATTCTCCTAAATATATGGTACTTTCCAACAGAGATCAATGATTTATTAAGCACCATTTTCATTAGTCACGGAGACCACCAAAAAACAGTAACATGCTAAAGAGCACAGAGCAGAAATTATTAAAACCAAGAGACGTCCCTCAACAAAATGATGAAAACAACAATGAGTGAACTAAAGGTAAAAATGGCAACAAATACAAAATATAAAGATTATGATTTAAAGTAACCACCTTTTGGTTTAGGAACAAGATGAGGACTCCATATATATGCATGAGGAATGTCAGTTTCAGAACCTTGTGAGCCGCTTAAATATGTGACTGGCCGTAGCTTCAACTTTTTCTTCCTAAGATCATTAATCATGTCTCGTATTCCAAGCCAAATTAACGAGTCAACTATTTGATAAGAAAGCTGAAAAGTTATGAATGATCAATATTAAGTCAAACATAGTTGCAACAAATTTGGTGGATGAAAAAAACCAGATTTGATTAATGAACTCACCCTATAACCAGCTTGTTGCTTTACACGAGACAAGGGATGAGGAAATTCAGTTGTTGGCCTGGGTGAAAAAGATAAAATACATATAATGCACTTCAATCACAAGGGAAACTATAAGAAATAACCAACTTTTAAAGAACTAAAAGAAAAATTGGTAAACAAACAACTAGAGAAATATGGAAGAGTATGATAATATCATCAAGATGAAACTTACGTCCAAGGCATTGTGAAAAAAATATGAATTGGAATTTTTAGTGCCTCTGCAACATGGGTATGCCCTATTTTAAAAGTATAACAGTGTCAGTAGCAAAAACAATGATATGCATTAAAGAGTATTATCTTCCATTGTCATCATAAAAGTAGAAAAATAGAATCAACCAGCAAGAAATGTGAAAGAATAATTTGTTGGAAAATATATTATTTCCGATTTTATTATTGTCTTTAATAGTAACTTTATTTTTCTTTATTCTCAATTAAGGATAAAATAAATTGTAATTATTGTATTTTCACTATATAAACCAGCTAAGACTGATGAATAAAATATAACAGCTTTTACCAATTTTTTCTAATATGGTATCAAGAGCACTGGGTTAGGGGTTACCGTAAAAGCTTTCCTCAACCTATTTTTGTTGGGTTAGAGGTTACCATAAAATTTCCCTGTACGTATTTTTTGACCCAATTCACATACTCTATTAACCTCCTATGGCGAATGACAACAACATGTGGCCTCCCCTATCACAAGCCTACACTGGATCCAACCATGGCGACCAACCACAATCTGATTCGGACGGTGGCCGCGGAAACGGTGTACATGAGGAACCGTCGGTGGTCATAAACAGTGGCAGTAATGACGGCAACAATGGAAACAGGAACAACATTGTTTTTGGTGACGGTGATTCCAACATAGGCGGTAATGATCGAGAGGGTTCCTCATACTCCCTCAAGGTCAATATCCCTAAAATGAATGGGAATAACTACAATGAATGGGCTCAAACCGTTCGATTGGTATTGGATAGCAAAGGAAAAATTGATTTCTTAACAGGAGCAGTAGCTGAACCGGCAACAGGAGACCCTCGTTACAAACAATGGAAGTCGGAAAACTCCTTGATTATTGCGTGGCTGGTAAGCTCTATGGAAACTGGAATAGGTAAGCCTTACATGTTTTTACCTTCTGCAAAGGATGTTTGGGAAGCTGTTAAGGAAACATACTCTGATATTCAAAACTCCTCTCAAATTTTTGGTTTAAAATCAAAGTTATGGCATGCGAAACAAGGTGACAGGAGTGTAACTGCTTATTACAATGAACTGTTAACACTGTGGCAAGAGTTAGATCTCTGTTATGATGACAAGTGGAGGTGTACAGAAGACAGTGCTTTGTTTCTCAAGAGGCAAGAAAATGATCGTGTATTCATGTTTCTCGCTGGGCTCAATAAAGACCTTGATGAGGTAAGAGGTAGAGTTTTAGGAAAAGTACCATTGTCAACTCTTCGTGAAATTTTTGCAGAAATAAGAAGGGAAGAGGCACGACAAGGAATTATGATGGGTAAGACACAACGAAATTCTGAATCTGAAGGCTCAGCTCTGGCTACTAGAAACCTTGACGAGGGAAGAAGGTCAGACAAAGTTCCTTGGTGTGATCACTGCAAGCGCGAATGGCATACACGTGAAACTTGTTGGAAGCTCAAAGGCAAACCTCCTAACTGGAAGAAGAAAAGTGGTCGTGCATTTCAGGCTAGTAATTCTGATCAAGGGCAGCAATCTCTTCCATCTCAGTTCCCATTCACTACGGAGCAACTAGACAGACTGTACAAACTCCTTGAGTCTCCAACCCCTTCTTGCTCTATAGCAACAAAAGGTAATTCTGCATTTCTTAGTGTCAGTCCCAGTCATACTTGGATAGTAGATTCAGGAGCCTCCGATCACATGACAGGTGAATCTACTTTGTTCTCTTCATATAGTCCATGTGCAGGTAATCAAAAAATAAAAATTGCAGATGGCTCTTTTTCAGCCATTGCAGGTAAAGGGTCAGTTGTGTTGTCTCAAATGTTAACTCTTAAAAATGTCCTTCATGTTCCAAATTTATCTTGTAATTTAATATCCGTGAGTAAATTAGCCCAAGATATAAATTGTCAAACTAATTTTTTCCGATCTCACTGTGTCTTTCAGGATTTGAACTCGGGGAAGATGATTGGCAGTGCTAAGGAGAGTGGAGGACTCTACTACCTTGAAATTGGATCTGCATCACAACTACCTTCAAAAACAATAAGTTCCTGCTTTGAGTCTTTTTCCGTTTTGAATAATAAAGATGACAACATTATGGTATGGCATTTAAGATTAGGTCATCCTAGTTTTCTTTACTTAAAACACTTGTTTCCTAAGATATTTCACAATAAAAACTTTCTTCGTTTAAATGTGAAGCATGTGAATTTGCAAAGCATCATCGTTCCCAGTTTTCAATACAACCTTATAAACCATCAAAGCCTTTTTCTATTATACACAGTGATGTTTGGGGCCCTAACCGTACAAGTACACTCTCTCTCAAAAAATGGTTTATCACATTTATAGACGACCATACAAGAGTATGTTGGGTGTACTTGTTAAAGGGAAAATCAGATGTTTGTCAGGCTGTAAAGAATTTTGTTTTAATGGTGCAGAACCAATTTCAAACAAATATCCAAATCTTTAGAAGTGATAATGGCAAAGAATATTTAACACTATCCTGGGTGATTTTTTTCTAAAAAATGGGATTGTTCATCAAAGTTCATGTCCTAATACTCCTCAACAAAATGGAGTGGCCGAAAGGAAAAATAGACATTTACTAAAGGTTGCTAGAGCTCTACTTTTTTCAAATAAAGTACCAAATTATTTGTGGGGCGAAGCTGTTTTAACAGCTGCGTATTTAATTAACAGAATGCCCTCCAAAATTCTCAATTTTCAAACTCCTATTAACGTCTTCAAAGAATGTTTTCCTAGTACTCGTGTTTTAACTGATTTGACTTTAAAAATCTTTGGTTGCACAGCCTTTGTTCATGAACATAAAAATGTTGGAAAACTTGAGCCACGTGCTATAAAATGTGTCTTTGTTGGATACTCCCCAACCCAAAAAGGATATAAATGTTTTGATCCAAAAAATAAGAAAATGTTTGTCACTATGGATGTTACATTCTTTGAAAATAAACCTTTTTTTGATGACACTCATCTTCAAGGGGGGGAGATAAACGAAGACTCGTTTCAAATTGAGGACATGAGTTTTTTAAATAACTTATCTTTACCAATATCACAAAATTCTAAGTTTTTTACACCTGCACCAACAGAAAATGGCCGCGATTCTTTATCTGATCCTACTCCTGTCATGAGTAACGAACCTTGTGAATCCGAGCCTACATTTTCTCTTGTAGAAAATAACGAGAATCCTGAAAACGATGATAATGATGATCTAATTGAAATGCCACAAAATAATGAGTCACTTCAACAAAACAAATTTGAATTAGGAAACGGGACTTGGAAAGGAAAGGTTTTTGTGAAAAAGCACCATAAAGGAAAGGACAAGTCCACATCTCAACACTGCCAGGAATCTGAACCGGGGAATGATCAATTTCCTAACAAAAGAAAAGGTAAGTCTATCTCTGTTTCTGAGAGTCGTATTTTGTATCCTGATATAGATGATCCTGTTGCCATTAGAAAACCTGTCAGATCTTGCACTAAACATCCCATGTCCAATTTTATATCATATTCAAATTTGTCTTCATCTATGTCTGCCTTCACTTCAAAATTGTCTAGTGTAGAAATTCCAAAAAGTGTACAGGTTGCTCTAGAAATTCCAAAGTGGAGGGAAGCTGTACTTGAGGAGATGAAAGCTCTAGAAAAGAACAAAACTTGGAGTGTTACGCCACTACCAAATAGCAAGAAGACAGTTGGATGCAAATGGGTGTTTACTGTGAAGTATAATTAGATGGGTCAATTGAAAGGTACAAGGCTCGCTTGGTGGCTAAAGGCTTTACTCAGACCTATGGTATAGATTACTCAGAGACATTTGCTCCTGTTGCAAAATTGAACACTGTCAGAATTCTTTTGTCTCTTGCTGCTAACCTGGATTGGCCTTTGCACCAGTTAGATGTTAAGAATGTCTTTCTTAGTGGCGATCTTGAAGAAGAAATATATATGGACATTCCTCCTGGCTTTGAAAACAAATTTGGATCAAATGTGTGCAAACTAAATAAGTCTTTGTATGGATTAAAGCAGTCCCCTAGAGCTTGGTTTGAAAAATTCACTCAGTCCATGAAGAAACAAGGGTACATCCAAGGACAGGCTGACCACACCTTGTTCACAAAATTCTCCCACGATGGGAAAGTTGCTGTCCTGATTGTTTATGTTGATGATATTGTCCTTACTGGAGACGATACAGTGGAAAAGAGAAATTGACAGTAGACTTTGAAATCAAGGATCTGGGATTCATGAGATATTTTCTAGGTATGGAGGTTGCTCGATCAAAAAATGGTATTGTGGTTTCACAGCAGAAATACATTATAGACTTGTTGAAAGAAACAGGAATGAGTGGATGTCGTCCTGCAGATACCCCTATGGATCCGAATGCTAAACTTTGGGGAGAAGGTAATGTTTCTGTTGATACTGGGAGATATCAGAGATTGGTTGGGAAATTGATTTATTTGTCACACACCCGACCTGATATTGTTTTCTCAGTTAGTGTAGTGAGTCAGTTTATGCATTCTCCTTTCGAGGAACATCTTGAGGCAGTATATAGGATACTGAGATATTTGAAGGGAAATCCTGGAAAGGGATTGTTTTTTAAGAAGACTAGTGAAAAAAATGTGTCTATCTTCACCGATGCCGATTGGACAGGTTCAGTCACAGATAGAAGATCAACATCTGGATATTGTACCTATGTTTGGGGTAATCTTGTGACATGGAGGAGCAAGAAACAAGGAGTTGTAGCAAGGAGTAGTGCAGAGGCCGAGTTTAGAGCTATGTCTCAAGGTATTTGTGAAGGATTATGGATCCTTAGAGTCCTAGAAGAACTTAAGATGAAAATTGAGCTTCCATTGAAATTGTACTCTGACAGTAAAGCTGCTATTAGCATAGCTCATAATCCAGTTCAACATGACAGAACCAAGCATATCGAGATTGATCGACACTTCATAAAGGAAAAGTTAGATGCGGGAATCATATGTCTACCCTTCGTGACTTCAAGTCAACAAACTGCGGATATCCTGACCAAAAGCTTGGCAAGACCTACTTTTGAGTATTTGATAGACAAGTTGGGTATGATAGATATCTATGCACCAACTTGAGGGGGGGTGTTGGAAAATATATTATTTCCGATTTTATTATTGTCTTTAATAGTAACTTTATTTTTCTTTATTCTCAATTAAGGATAAAATAAATTGTAATTATTGTATTTTCACTATATAAACCAGCTAAGACTGATGAATAAAATATAACAGCTTTTACCAATTTTTTCTAATATAATTCAATATCAGAAACAATAATTCAAAATTTAAATAGAGAAATGACAAAATGTTTTATCATGTAAAGGTTGTATAAGAGAAATAATTTGAATGGATTAAGATCCGAATCATCTGATTTAAATTGTATGTTGGCATCTTAATTCCCTTTGTATTTTTCTTTCCTAAGTTCTAGCATCTTAGATAGTATTTCCTATCCAACTCTATTTGGTAACAGCCCATGCTTTGATCTAGAAACCGTTATGTAGGGTAACGCCACCCGTCGACAAAATGACGACAACCTTCACAACACTTTTCAGAGAAACCAACCCAAACGTCATTGTGTTTTGGTGAGGCCCTATTTCAAAATTTCAACCTGCAACTCATCATTCACAATCCCAATGGAAAGAACTATTTTGAATGGCTGGCCTATAAAATTGACACTGGACTGGATAATTGGTGAAAAGTATGGCATCTGGCTGGACATAGCACACAACCTTGAAACAACGATCCTTCCCCGCAAAAATGGTATTTGACTATGGCCCTTCTTAGTACCAAACTGAATTCACAGACTCCGTGAGTCATTTAATTAATAGCAAGCAGCTGATCACATGATAGATTATACCAAATCAATCCTTGTGAAAGTAACAGAAGAATTAAAATTGCACATGGCCCAATTTCGGCAATAACTGAAGCTGCGTTATTTTGACACAGATTTGAAATCGAAATTTGACTATTTAGACGGTTAGCACAATTCAAATACGTGGTAATGCTGTTTATTAATCATCCACCGAACACAATTAACCACGATTTTGAACGTCATTAGCCACTACTCTTAGGTGTACATATATACAGGATTAGGATCTGAAATATCTAATTCAGATGAGATAAATCTTCTGTTTTTATCTCTTATCCTTTTATTCACTAGCATTTTTCTAACCAACTCTGGTCATATATTTCATCTTTGTGTGTGTGTGTGTATGAGTGTGTATTTCATCCTTTTATTGGTAAATAATGGTATTTTTCTAACCACCTCTTCAAAATTTAAAAATGCGTGTATAATATGAATCTATATACACACTATATACATATACATAGATACATATGTGCATACTTACCAATATGTGTGTGTTAAATAGCCATAATACTGGGATATAACTGCCGCAACACCAGAGTAGCATTGGATTTTTTTATTGCACATCAAACCGTTGCTAAATAAAATTGCACAAAATTAATGAACCATATCATAAAAAATGTAAGTAACAAGAAATCATACCATATGCTGGGGGATTGGCAATGATTGCGTCTGCTTTAAAGGGGACACCAGAATCAATATCAGGTTCTTTACAAGCAGGAAGCAGAGAGTTAATAATTTCTTTCATTTGATTTCTCTGAGTAGGTATGTCAGAGGGTCCTGATGGCAGAAAGCCCTTATTTTTAACCATATCTGCACCGGCATAAAAAGTCAAAGTAAAAACATATAACATAGTTGAAGAAAAGACGATAATAAATGTCATGATCTGAACTTAGTAAAAAGTTTATCCATGACACAACACATTTGAAGTGATTTAAGACATACTCCCAACTATTTTCAGTAACTTATTGGTTAAGAATGTGCAATGAGTCAATGAAGAGTAACCAACTTATTCATTTGCTTAACCACTGAAGTTACCATTTCTAACCAGGAAATTTTAAAAGTTGCAAAGTTTCTTCCCCTGCCACTGCCACTTTTGACTTTCCCAAATAAAACACATTGGAAAGTATTATGGGACAGAAGAAACTAAGAAAACATGCATTAAAACAACTCAAACACCAGAAAAAGAAACTGCAGTTGAGCACGTGGCACATACAACCAGCAAGGACTTTTGGATCGCCCCCTAACGGATAAAACTCCAACCCAGCCGTCAAAACAAACTCCTTGAAATTGGAATGAGTTGCTAATCTAACACGATGACCATAATCCTGCATGTAAATTTGAATAAGCGCCTCTAATTCGTATACAAATATACCTTAAAAAAAATTGTTAAAAACAATATTCATTCAACAAAAATAGAATAGTGACTTTTGTAGGACAAAAATGGGAGCTCCAAGCTAAATAAATATACAGCCGAAAATACATAGCTACAAATATTAGAGACAAGTGAAAGAGCATTACCAAAAATGGACTACAAGTTTGTAGCATCTCCTTTAGTTTAAAAGTTTGTAAGAGAACATTTTTCAAAAGAGAAAAAACTACACAACTTTGTATATACTGTCAAGGATCAACTTTTGAAAAAGGATGAAGTTATTCCGTGACGGCTTATGAATTGTTTTATGTCTAAAATACTCATTCATACAAGAGCCAACTGTTGACTAATTGAGCTTCAAGAGTCTTAATCCTTTGACTTCAAGTGTGAACAATGTACAGGTTCACCTTGCTTTAATAGAAGCAAAGATAAAAAAAAATATTCATGAAGTAGTCATATAGATTATGAGATAGCACATCAAGGACCAACTCTCCACACAAAGCTTTAAGTGTTGTGATGGAGGCTGATAAATGGTTTAAAATCTAACATATACATAAGAAATGGAACTTTTAGACTAAAGAAAATGTCAACAAAATATCACTCACCTATTTTACCAAAAGATCATACATCTCATTCCCATGTACCAACAACAAGCAACATATCGAAAAGACAGATTTAGGACATAATAAAATGCAACTATTACTATACCTGCAAGCGTTTTCCGATTGCAACAAATGGTTGTACATCTCCCCGTGTACCAACAATAAGCATCACTATATTCAATGGAGGAATGTAATCAAGGTCCGTTGCACCAAGTGAATCATCAATAACATTATTTACATGATTGGATCTAGCACCAAGAACTTCAGTTTCAACGTCTATTGGAACCTCAAATTCTACAGTTCCGTCATCTTTTACAGTAGCTATTCTGTTCAACAATCTAAGCTGCACAGTTGTAAATATTAACTGAAGTTTCAGCCACGTGATTAAAAACAAAAATAAAGATGGTGATGATAGTAAATAGAAACATAAAGAGAAAAGAAAGTAAGGTATGATGTAGTATAAAAATTTAATAAGGTAATTTAGATGGATCAGATAAAGCAATAATGTATCATAAGAAAGCATGTCTAATTTTTTTACTAAGAAATCATGTCTATTATGAGTGGGAAAATAAATAAATTATAATATGGTGAGAGTACAATTTTATCATATAGGCTCAGAAACAAATCAATGTACAATCAGAAACATTAATTACAATGGCATATGTTAGAATATGTTATTCCTATATATACAAAATACTCCTATATTTAAATATCAACACAACAGAGCATTTCTCGGTACAAGTTGATAGTGTATATGTTAACTAGCATAGTCTTTAAAACAAACCACTAATACATTGGTTAATCCTCCAAAGTCTTCCAAATAGGGCTGCTTTAAAATGCTCATAAAGTAGTAAATTTAATAAGGGAAATTGAGCATTACATGAAATCTGGTAGGAAACTAGATGGTTGAATGAGATTGAACATCAATAGCTGTATTATTCAATACTAAAGGAAATCTACAATTATTTCTAGATCTCAGAGCTCCTATGGAGAAAACATGCCCCCATACAAGCAACATAGGCTTGTCGTAATCCCCCTAATATGCTCAGCAGATCCCCTCCTAATACTACTTGCCGCGTAATCTCTCTTTCAAGATGAATTTCTTACCATGTCACTAACACAACTAACTCTTTGAGATCAGCATGCTACATGTTTCTTACTTCTTTATCCTACTATATTATTTCAGTATTATAAGTCTCTTTACTCCTTGACCAAGCATTACATCATTTTCTGCATTAAATACCTTGTCAAAATCCCCCATTTTCCTGAAACTCCCAGGCACACGTGAGGTTTACTTAAAATCTGTTAAGATTTAAATTATATTATGTTTGAGCAAATATCTGTATGATTAGGTTTGTTGGTTTTTATCTTTATAATGAACGGGTTTAGTTGTAGACTTGATTGTCGTTGTCCCACCCCTCATTTTCCTAACCATTCCTCCCATCCAAACAAAGAGCGATAATTTTTTATTCCTTTTGGGGAACAAAATATTCTTCATTACCGACATGCATACAAATATTTAAAACTTTTAAGCTTTGTTTACGAGTTTGGAGGGGAGGAAAAGAGAGGGCTTTGGGGGAAGGGGAGTAGAAGGAAAAATAGATAAATCTTTCACATATTTTGAGAGTGCTTTTGTAGAGAAGGATAAATCTTCCCTTTCCCTCCTAAACTCCCAACCAGAGCCTTAGAGAACCAATGCCATCATACAGATATGTTTCCACAGACGTAAGAGGGAAAAACAAAAAGCTAAGAGTCTTAGAGAACCAATGTCATCATACAGATATGTTTCCACAGACATAAGAGGGAAAACAAAAAGCAAACAAGCATCGCAGATTACAATAACATACCTTTTCCTGTACAGGAAATTTGTCATCAAAAATTTGTGCTGCTTCCTCAGGCCTTAGATGTCTCTGTCTCTCTGTTTTTGACCTTTCCAACTTAAAATTACTTGGACTTGACTCTAATTTATCTCCATGGGATATATCTACTGGCAATGTGGTCACTTTGGGCAACCCCCTGCTTGGAATGCCTAAATACAGGGAGAAAACAAGACCCCCATAGTTAGACCTAAAAATGAGCAATGAAATCAAACAAAACAGTGGTATCAAATAAAATATTGGGAGAGAAAAATGAGGTATATTAAAATGCTAAGCGGACATGGCACGTTTAATATTTATCAAGTTAAGAGGCTATCAGTTTTGAATATAAAAAGACATTCACAAGCTTTGCTCGGCTATTGAGTTTTTCATGTGTCTCGGCCTCTGGTTTCTGTTATTGGTTTTCTAAATGAATATCTTGTCCTCCTACTGAACCTTCTTGTTTCTCTATTTTAAATAAATTTATTTCTTCACGGGGAAGCATGGAAAAAACAGGAAAACATGAGTGAGTGTAGCGCACTAACCAAGTTTTGTTGAGGAAGAAATGTCAAGATCATAAGGGAGCACATTTTAGAATGAAATTAATTAGGTACTTCTCAAATAGAGGGTCAAATGCCATGAAACCACTGCAGCAAATAATAATAAACTGCAATATTGCAGCTAACATTGGACATGTGAGCTGTGATTTAAAACATCGCTTGTTATACGTTAACTGCTTTGCATTTGTTAATTCCACATGAAGAACAAAAATCTAGATAAAACAATTGAGTATAATATTGAAGATTTTTCATCCGATTGTGATTGGATATGAATGATGATGGAAGTTCATCTAACATGGAAGTTTGGATACTCCAAATGAAGAAGGTTTACTAACTATTATATTATCCTCCAACAAGTCAATTCACCTCAATGATACATATACATGCCTTCTCCCCACCACCCAAACCACCTTAATGTCTCATGCCATGGGTATGATAGTAACTGATGAGTGTTTTTTTGGGGGGTGGGGAAAGGGGGACTACATTAGTGCACCAAACACTGTCGAAGGAAGAGGGGACCATAAGGCCTAGTGAAGGATTGACCATCTGATGATACCAACACAATTTGACAGCAAAAATTATGTGATTTATCCAGCAACTTTCTGTTAATATGCTGTTTAACCCGGGGATATATCTAATTATGGTGGTGTTCTAATTTAGTACGCACGTGTAATTAAATATGGACATAGGCACAATATGACATACAAAATAAAAAAAGAAATGAAAGTTGAATGATAAGTTGTGATCAAATCAGCAAATGCAAATCTATAAAATCAATACCATAATATAAAGATAACTAAAGATAACAACCAACTTTGGTTGGACTTTTGTTCATAGAAAATCATCTTTAAGAATACAATTCTTTTTCAAATATTAAATTTAAAAACAAACAACATGAACATTGAAACTAAAGTTTAGATGAATTCAGATAACATAGATAATATGAAACTGAAACAAGCAGATTAAATTAAAACAAATATTACACAATAAACATAATAAAATATGTGTAATGAAGCACAATAGAAAAAGCAGACATCCGATATAGGGGCGCAGGTTCGAACCCGCTGCATCCCACTTATTCACCTTTAAAAGGTGAAATTTCAATCACTTGGCTACTAGATCAAAACAAAAGCAGACAGATTTAACTGTTAGCGTCCATCATTCCGCCAGTATTACAGAAATGTTAATAATTATCTATGAAGCACGAACACCCCAAAAACGACATCAACACTGACACGGCGACACTCATAATAATTTAAAAAGTTAAATAAATTATACGTAATCACAAGTGTCGGTGCCATAAAGACACAGACACGCCTTTTTCCAAAGTTTTTGGTGCTACATAGATAATGAATATAAATATATGAAAGATTTTGGTATTAGTATAAATATATGAAAGAATTTGGCAACTTTACCAAATTAACCTTATCAAATTTTAATGTGTTCATTATTTTCGGCTATGTTTGGATATCATAAAATGAACGGAGCGGAATGGAGTGGAGCGGAGTGGGACGGAGCGGAATGGAACGGAAAGAATGTCTCATTCCATTGTTTGGAAATTTTATAACAAAATAAGGCAAGTTGTTCATTCCGCCCAAATTGGAGGGAAAGAAATATAGTGGTAAGTGATAGAATGAAATGTAATCCATACCACTTCATTCCGCTCCATTCCATCGAATTTTAAATGATTCAAACAATGGAATATCATTTCACTCCATCTCATTCCGCTTCATCCAAACAAGTGAATTAGAGTTGTGTATGAAATATTTATTTACATTTGAAAAAAATATTAATCCAAAATGACATTCTTTCGATATGACAAATTTGGTTTACAAATGTGTCAAGAAATCAAAAATCTATTTGACTACGAGGGCACATTTACAATAAATTGTGAAGTGATTAAAACTCATTCCTTTGAATTTTTTTCATTCCTTGCCCATAAAACATCTCTTGCGGTCTATATTGTTCCTTAAAGGGAGGCGCAAATAAATCCGAACCCAGCCGCCCCGCCCCCGAATTTAACATGAAAAACTCAATATAATTGGAGACGGGGTGGGTGCTAGAAAATTCCAGTTTTTAATTAGGGGGCGGGGATGCTAATACCGGTCTCGCACCCACCCCGTTAAATTTAATGTATTAACTTTATTTTTAATAATTTTATTAACTTTGTTTTTAATAATTTTATTACTTATTTACACTTTCATAATGTTAAAATATTAATGTCTATTGTAAAAAATATGCAGGTTAAAAAAAGTTACAATTTATGCGGGTGGAAGAATTGAAGTAAGCAATTCAACACCTCTTCTCTAAGTCAATTAACTGCAACTAAATCTACAAACTCACTAATTCAAATAAGAAAACAGAACAAAATCCATACATAGAGAAAGAATTGAAGTAACCTGAAGTTGAAGAACTACCGCTACCGTTATTAACGGAAACTCCATTGGAAACAACATCGATACTATCCTCAACATCCTTGCTAGTACTAACGCTCCCAGCACCTTGATCACGCTCCATTCTAACCGAACAATCGCTCGAATTAGATGAATCGGAAGAAGAGTGCCGGCGATTCTCCGGCAAGTCCTTCATTTCCGCCGCGAGATTTCCGATGGATATAACCTAGATTCGCTGCACGGTTCCAGAGTGGAGAGAGAGATTGAATTGAATCGAAGAAATGAAATGGCTTTAGAATAGTGTGTGGCGAAGGAGATGCTAATATACGCTGTGGTGCGGTTGCTTTATCATTCAGTTGTAAAACAAACCGGGTCTGATTGGACCGGACCGGACTAGACCGTTTATTGGATGGGTTTATCAGAAGGTTTGTTTGTGGAGAAGTGACGTGTTGAGAATTTGAGTGCGCGATGCTTGATTTTTAATTTACAGAGAGAGATATCGACTTTACAGGCTGCCGCACCTGATTCCATACCATCTGGATATTTTTCTGCGGGAAAGAGAAACAGGTCCACGTATGAGTACATGTGTCTTTTTCTAAGACAAACTTTTTTGTCAAAAAAAATAAATTAAAAAAGTACAGGATCTTTTTCACACAATTTTTGAAAGAAAACAGTTTTATTTAATAAATATTCCTTTCAGAAGTGAAAAAGGAATATGTAACGAACAATATAAAATATTTTTATATTATCAATCAATGAAACTCATGTATCTCGCCACATCACATTTTTATTTTTAAAATATTGTTATTATTTGATAATATAAAATATTTTGATTGGATGTCAATGTAATATTACTTTACACTAAAAGTTCACTATCTTTAACCTCTAATATTGAGAAATATTATAAGATATTATTTAATCATTTTAATGTGATTTTAAGAAAGCAAAATTCTGAATTTTTTATGTCTGTTTTATCAGCTTTCCACAATAAAATAAGACATGTTACAAGATTTTTTCAATAATAAAAAAATTACATTTAATTTTTTCAACAAAATTGTTCACAATTCAATTTTTATAGATCAATGTTTAGATTTGAGGTTAGACACAAGGACTTTGTTTGGGAGTATGAAAATAAGAAGAAGGGAGGAATTTCAAAATTAACTTTTATAATAAGAAAAAGACTAACGAGGATCCCTTAGACATCGGTTAAAAGATTTTTTTTTAAAAAGTAAGTTGAGTATTATTTAAGAAATTAAAAAGATAATTTTTTTAAAAAAATATGTGTATTCAATGCACTAATAACAGAGATAATCAACTTTTTTTTAAAAATATTATGTATATTTAATGCTCTGGATATAAAATATTTTTTTTATTATGTTTCTTAACCAATGTTCCAGAATATTGGTTGGCATGACTCTTAAAATAATGTTTATCATTAATATATTTTTAATTTTTAAAATACTATAACAATAAAAAATTATATTTAAACAATTTATCTAAGCCTTCTAAAATACGAGAAAATATATATATACTCCCTTAAATTATAATTATAAGTAAAAATAACTATTTTTATTGATTAAGAAAGTTAGTTAAGTGTAATAATTTTTTTTTGAATTCATGTATAATGTGTAATTAAAGTAAAATTTAATATAATATTTTAGTTATATTTAATGAATCAATTATCAACATTAAGTTTTTTTGAATTAAATTAATGGTATAATAGTAATACACGCATTAATTAATCTAAAATTTAATGACTTTTTCTTATAATAGTGTTCAAGATTTAAAGTCACTTTTTTTGTTATAATAGTTATTGGAGGGAGTATGGTCTAAGATTGCAATCATAGTATAAATGAGATAAGAGATTGTAAAATATATAAATAGAATGTCAAACACAAGCAAAAACACACCTAAAGTCTCACATACTAATCACCATCAATGAAGGATCTCTCAAAATATTTGTTCTGTTTGAGAATTAGAAATGGATGCAGTTGGAAAATTGATGATCTTGAAAGGTGGCTCTAGTGTCTTTTACGGTGGCGCTGGATGGACATGCACGGTTAGCACTCCAATGCCCAAATTAGTTCAGGATTCAAGATGATGAAAATCGAGATCAGGGATTGTACCTTACTCTTAGCGTTTGAACTAATTTTTATACCTTGAGCCAAGTGGAGCGGGTTTGAGATAGATTGGGCATTGGTCATTTGGGTTTTTAGATGGTCTAGAACAGTTACCCCAAAGGCTTTGTCGGACACTGAAGGAGTCAAGGGAAGCCTTAAGTGACACTGATCGGCCTCCATAACGTGGTCCTATGTGAAATGAAACTAAAGGCTTAGGATCACTTTTGAAAAAAGTAATAGGGAACAGGCGCATTTAATGTTGTTCTATCATTAAAACATTTCATCACCCTCTTCTGAAACATACAGTGACGTAACCAGTAAGGGCATGACGCAGTTTAAAGAGTACTTGAGTGCACTCAAGTTGGCGTGTATATATGAGTGAAAATCTAGTTGTTGATCTTGTAATTTCTTTCTATAATTTATTTGGTCTTTTCATTTGTCGTTGCTTATAAATAGGGTGAATTGGGTATCTGTAAAATTTTCCAACCTTTAGCATTCAAACTTATAGTTACTTTCCATAAAGCGTCTTCGTTTCTTCTTCTTCCTTGAGAGTATCATTATAAGCAATTTTCAGTACTTTTCTGAAAGCTTTCGCATTTCTTAGATTTCTAATTCTTCATCAATCTCACATAACCAGGTACTCTTCTAACTTAAGCTTTAATTTTTAACATTTCTTGTTTTCTAGTCAAGATGAGCGGTAATACGGTCGAAACTTCATATGCCTCTACAATGGGGACATCACCTGATTCTCATCTCCCTCCTCATAATAGCAATCACCTAAGACGAGAAATAATACCCTTATTTGACGATTCTGACCCAAAAAAGGTATCTGGAAATTTTTTTGGAATAAGAAACTTTTTTATATGGTTCATTAGATGCCCTTATTGTTGGTGTAAGCCCTAGAGACCAATACTTTTGGTACTTGTATCGAATTATTTATTAATAATAAAAGGTTTTTTCTTTATTATATTTGTTTAATAAAGTCCCTAGAATAGCTAGTCCATTTAATGTATCAAGTGTGATTTAATCATGAGATCCCATTAAACATAAGGACATTATTCTTAAAGTATTCGTAGCCGAGCTTTGTTGTGAAGTGGGATAACATTAAAGCATTGAGACTATTATGTATATAGACTGATGATCACATCTCATGAATCAAGGATAAGGAGTTATCAAGTCTTAAACATGGGTATGAATATTAGGAGTAATATTTATACTGGATTGACCCGTTATGAGAATACTACATAGAATGTTATGCAAAGTGTCATAAGTTATTCTCATGGTGATAGTGGTGTATACCATCTTTCG
This sequence comes from Lathyrus oleraceus, assembly GCF_024323335.1. NCBI lineage: Eukaryota > Viridiplantae > Streptophyta > Magnoliopsida > Fabales > Fabaceae > Lathyrus > Lathyrus oleraceus. Next base: position 523,983,107 of record NC_066585.1, on the reverse strand, counting down.
ACCTAAAACCACTATGGATCCTAGATGTAGAGTCGAGTGGTTTATTGTTAATCAAACATTGTCCGTAACTGGATGACCAAGACAGTTGATGGGTACACTACGAAGCATGTTGAGGGATATGGGTGACATAGATGGAATTTGCTCATCCTGCGTAATAGGATAAATGTCTAAGGGCCCAATATTGAACTGGACAAGGATGATACAGTTTATGTCTTGTGTTCAATATAGACATAAGGGCAAAAAGGGTAATTGTACACACAAGTATTATCACAAAAGGATTTGTCAGATCACATGATATTTTTGTATCTTGGGTAGTAGTGATGTGTTGCTAAATACCGCTCACTATTTATTATGTTAAATATGTGATTTAATATAATTGCAAATGTAGCGAAAACCTACAGGGTCACACACAAAAGGACGGATTGATGAAAGATAGAGTAAATAAGGAACAACGTAAGATACAGTGCACTTAAGTGAATTGTAGAACATCGTAAGGTACAGTGCACTTAAGTAGAATACGAAATATGGTAAGGTATCACGCGCTTAAGTGATTTTTAGTATGTCATAAGATATGGGTCACATTCACTTAAGTGGGCTTTTTAGCTTGCAGCCCACATAAGTGGTTCTATAAATAGAACCCTTGTACAAAAGAATTTCACTAGATGAAATTTCTCTCTCTCTCTCTCTCTCTCTCTCTCTCTCTCTCTCTCTCTCTCTCTCTCTCTTAGCCTTCATTTATAGCAGCTTGCACTGAGACTGAAGGAATTCGTTCGTATGGACTGAGTAGAGGCGTTGTCACCATTCAACGCTCGTGATCACTCCTTAGATCTGCATCAAAGGTTTCAATCACCATAATAGGTAACGATTTCTATCACTGATCATGCCCATTCGTAAGGATCACTAAAGGAGAATTTTTAATTTCCGCTGCATTTTGGATCGCAATTTTCCTTTAGTGGTATTAGAGCCACTTACGAAATCATGCATCTTATAGCTGTTTATTTTCTGTATTTTCTGTATTAATACAATTAAAAGACATAATAAATTAAATGATAAACGAGTAATTAAATTTTTCATTATGTGTCTATGATTTGGATGATTGATGTTTACTATGCTTCGAAATCCGGTGTTAGTATGGTGAAGCAGCGATACATCAATCGTCCATAGGTTACACAAATGAGATCGATCAATTTATATATATATGATATAAGTAATTCTGATACAAAATATGGTATATATGATATATTATTTCTATTCCGTTCATTCAAATACTTAATGATTATTTTCTTTTGAGCGATCAATGGTCATTTGCTTCGGAATCCCGACATTAGTATGCTGAAGCAATGACGTGTTGATCAATCATACTGAATTAACAATCGAGGTGTGTTTGACGGTATGAAATTGCTGCATTAGGGTTCACGACGATACAAGAGTTATGCTATCAAAGAGTTATGCGATTTGGGTTGTGACTGCACAAGAGTTGTGCTTTAAAGTATCAAGCGTTGATGCGAAAAAACAGCGTCGGTTACAAATGAATTGTTCAGTAAATTTGGTTTATTTAATTAACAGAATTTAAATTAATAATAATAATGTATTTATTATTATTGTCTTGTGGTGATCGGTCATGACCTTAGTTTCCTTTATTTTGTTTTTGGGATTTAAAAATACAACCTGCGTGCCATGCCTCTCTTTTAATCTCTTAATGTAACTTCTTTTCTCATCTAACTCCATCGTATGTAAAACGAGTTTCTTTTATGTAATATAATGTTATGAAGAAAGATAAGAATACAATATCAAAGGAGGACAACCTTGAAGATTTTGCTTCGAGAAGCTTAGATCGTTATTAGGGCTTAGGTTCTCTCATTGGCTTGTGAGAACAATTGCGCTACGGGTCATAACTGTTTTATTTTGTATGTATGTTGATGCATGTGAATGTATGTTGATGCATGTGAGAGACGATTTATATGATAAATAAGCCGATGAGATCAAAATAATTGAAAATTCCCTCAAATTAAATATTAATTTTATGCTTTCCAAGTTTTAGCACTCATTAAGACTAGTATCGAATAATGTAGGTTTCGCCTACGCGAGGTGCATGTTCTATATTAGTAAGGTGCGATGGGGTAATTGTAATATCCAATTGCTAAAACAATCTTAACTAAACATATAATAATAAGATTATATACGTTTAGAAGCAAGAGTTAGAAATGATCCATATGATGGATTGGAATAAGGAGTTATTCACCCAACTAAAATATTCGAGAGTTGTATTAGATACAATTGGAAGGAGTTCCTACCTAAATAACCTAGTTTTGTATAATCCGCCTACACGGACTTTAAACAAAGTGAAATGTGGATCTCGACCCATTAGAAAATCTTCCAACGGGATTTTCTGAATCAAATGGCGATGGTCATTTATTTTGAGTAAAATAGCGGGAGCATATTCAATTAAAGGCCTAATTAAATATTTTATTTTAATGATATTTATATTTTCATATTTTTCATGTAGATTACCATGACAACAAACACCTCTAACAATATTTTACGATCAATCCTTGATAAGGATTGTCTGAATTGACACCGAAATCTAAGGATTGTCCTCAAGCATGATAAAAAGCTATATGTCTTGGAGACACCTGTTCCTGAAGAGGAACCTCCTAGTTCTACACCTAAGGCAGAAAGAGATGCTTATAAGAAGCATGTCGATGATGCCAATGAAGATGCCTGCCTCATGCTAGCTACCATGAACTCGGAGTTGCAAAAGTAACATGAGAACATGCCAGCGTTCGATATGATCAGACACCTGAAGATGCTCTATCAAGAGCAAGCAAGGCATGAAAGGTTTGAAGTCTCAAAAGTATTTTTTCAAGGCAGGTTAGGTGAGGGATCCCTTGTAGGTCCCCATGTGCTCAAGATGATTGGGTATGTGGAGAACCTTGAGAAGTTGGGTTTCCCCTCGGAAAGGAACTTGTGACTGATTTGATCTTGCAATCGTTGCCAGATAGATTCAGTTAATTTGTCCTTAATTCCAACATGAATGATATGGAGAAAACTCTTCTTGAATTGCTAGGCATGTTAAGAACTGTTGAGCAGAATCTGAAGTCAAAAGGGAACTCCATTCTGATGATCGAAAATGGAAAGAGACAGAACAAAAGGCCCACCAAGCAGGGTGGTAAAGGGAAAGGCAAGGAAGTTTCCAAACCCAAACCCACTGCTCCTGCTTTGAATCCTAGTGGAGGCATAGCAAAGGATGACACTTGCTTCCATTGCGGTAAGATCGGACACTGGAAGAGAAACTGCCCAAAGTACCTGGAAGATAAGAAGAATGGAGTAGAGACTTCAACTTCAGGTATTTTTGTTATTAAAGTTAATCTATCTACTTCTGTATCATGGGTATTAGATACTGGATGCGGTTCTCACATTTGTACCAATATGCAGGGGCTAAAAAGGAGTAGAGATTTGGCAAAAGGTGAAGTTGACCTACGAGTTAGCAATTGAGCAAGGGTTGTTGCTTTAGTCATAGGAACTTATGTATTGACTTTACCCAGTGGTTTAATAATTCATTTAGAGAACTGTTATTATGTACCTACAATTAGCAGGAATATTATTTATGTTTCTTGTTTGGACAAGTTTGGTTTTTCATTCATAATAAAGAACAATTGTTACTCCATATATTTAAATGATATATTCTATGCTACTGCACAAATGAACAATGAAATATATGTCCTTGATCTTGAAATGCCTATTTATAACATTAATACTAAAAGGATGAAACCTGAGTTAAGTCCAACTTACCTTTGGCATTGTCGATTAGGCCACATAAATGAGAAACACATTTCCAAACTCCATAAAGATGGACTCTTGGACTATTTTGATTATGAATCATATGAGACATGCAGGTCTTGGTTAATTGGAAAGATGACAAAGTCTCCATTCACATGAAAAGGTGAAAGAGTTAATGATCTTTTGTCCCTTATACATATTGATGTATGTGGACCACTGAACATACCAGACAGATGAGGTTTTCAGTACTTCATCATATTTACTTATGATTTCAATAGATATGGTTATGTGTATTTAATGAAACACAAATCAGAGTCCTCTAAAAAGTTCAAGGAATTCAACAATGAAGTACAAAACCGACTAGGTAAGAATATTAAAACTCTTCGATTAGATCGAGGTGATGAATATTTAAGCCTAAAGTTTGATGACCATCTGAAAGAGTGTGGGATTCTATCCCAACTTACTCCTCCTAAAACACCCCAATGGAACGGTGTATCTGAGAGAAGAAATCAAACCTTGTTAGACATGGTCCGATCCATGACGAGTCTCGTCGATCTTTCAAACTTCTTTTGGGGACATGCACTATTAACAGCAGCTTACACACTTAACCGTGTTCCATCCAAAAAGGTTTAGAAGACACCATATGATGTATGGAGTGGTAAGAAACCACATATATCTTACATGAAGATTTGGGGTTGTGAAGTTTATGTGAAACGGAAAATTTCAACTAAGCTTGAGCCCAGATCTGACCAATGTTTATTTGCGGGGTATCCTAAAGAAACAAGAGGTTATTATTTCTACAATCCTTCTGAGGGCAAAATGTTTTTCGCTCGAACTCGAGTCTTCTTAGAAAGGTATTTTATTTCCAAAGGAATTAGTGGGAGGAAAGTAGAGCTTGAAGAAATTCAAGAATCACAATGCATTGATACATCTATGGAGGAATTAGAGCAAGAAACACAAGTAGTTATGGAAGAGCAACATGCTCAAGTAAAACAAGACCAGCGTAGGTCAAGCAGGATATGTCACCTACCTGAGAGATATGGATATCTCATAACTGATCAAGGTGATGTATTACTCATGGATCAAGATGATTATGTGACCTACCAAGAGGCCATAATTGGTCCCGAGTCTGAGAAGTGGCTAGAAGCCATGAAATCTGAAATGGATTCCATGTACACACACCAAGTTTGGACCTTGGTAGAGCCTCTTGTAGGACTTAACCCTATGGTAAAGTGCATACCTATAAGGCAAGACTGGTTGCAAAAGGATATAAACAAATTCATCGGGTTGACTATGATGAAACCTTTTCACTAGTTGCAATGTTAAATCTGTTCGGATTTTACTTGTTATCCTTGCATATCATGATTATGAAATATGGCAGATGGATGTCAAAACTACTTTCCTTAATGGGAATCTTCTTGAGGATGTGTACATGACACAACCTGAAGGATTTGACATACCAGGAGAAGCCCAAAATATATGCAAGTTACAGAGATCAATCTATGGATTGAAGCAAGCTTCCAGAAGATGGAATCTTTGTTTTGATGAAACAGTAAAACAATATGGATTCATCAAGAATGAAGACGAGCCTTGTGTCTATAAGAAGGTTAGTGGGAGCATGATCATATTCCTGGTATTATATGTAGATGACATATTACTCATTGGAAACGATGTCCCTACCATGCAACAAGTAAAGTCTTGGTTAGGGAAATGCTTTTCTATGAAGGATCGAGGTGAAACGACCTATATACTAGGAATCAATATCTAAAGAGATAGATCACAAAAATGGCTTGGCCTAAGTCAGAGTATATACATAGACAAAGTGCTGAGACGCTTTAATATGCATGATTCCAAAAAAGAATTCATACATATGCAACATGACCCGTGTCTATCAAAAACACAATCCCCTTCAACTAAGGAAGAAAGGGATCACATGAAGAAGATTCCATATAGGAACTATCATGTATGCCATGTTATGTACTCGACCAGATGTCTTGTATACTTTAAGTGCAACAAGTAGGTAGCAATTTGATCTCGGTGATGCTCATTGGATAGATGTTAAGAATATCCTTAAGTATTTGAGAAGGACTAATGACTCATTCTTGATATATGGAGTTCAGGAAGAGCTTGTTGTAACTGGATACACCGATGCTAGCTTCCAGATAGATAAAGATGACTTTAGATCGTAATCCGGTTATGTGTTTTGCTTAAACGGTGGCGCTGTGAGCTGGAAAAGTTCAAAGCAAGATACAGTTACTTATTCTACAATCGAGGTCGAGTATATTGTTGCCTCAAGTGCAGCAAAGGAAGTTGTTTGGATCAAAAAGTTCATTAGTGAAATTGGCATAGTTCCTAGCATTGTGGATCCCATTGATCTCTATTGTGATAACAATGGTGCTATCGCATAAGCTAATGAGCCTAAATCTCAGCAACAATCCAAACACATACTTAGGCATTATCACCTCATTCGAGAGATAATAGATAGAGGAGATGTGAAAATATGCATAGTACCTACACTTGATAATATTACTGACCCACTGACAAAGCCTCTTGCGCAGCAGAAGCATGATGGTCATACTAGATCTATGGATATTAGAGGTATGCCTGATTGGATCTAGTGCTAGTGGGAGATTGTTGGTGTAAGCCCTAGAGACCAATACTTTTGGTACTTGTATCAAATTATTTATTAATAATAAAAGGCTTTTTCTTTATTATGTTTGTTTAATAAAGTCCCTAGAATAGCTAGTCCATTTAATGTATCAAGTGTGACTTAATCATGAGATCCCATTAAACATAAGGACAATATTCTTAAAGTATATGTAGTCAAGCTTTGTTGTGAAATGGGATAACATTAAAGCATTAAGACTATTATGTATATAGACTGATGATCACATCTCATGGATCATGGATAATGAGTTATCAAGTCTTAAACATAAGTATGAATATTAGGAGTAATATTTATATTGGATTGACCCGCTATGAGAATACTACATAGAATGTTATGCAAAGTGTCAAAAATTATTCTCATGGTGATAGTGGTGTATACCATCCTTCGACCTGAAAATACTATGGACCCTAGATGTGGAGTCGAGGGTTTTATTGTTGATCAAACATTGTCCGTAACTGGATGACCATAAAGACAATTTATGGGTACTCCACGAAGCATGTTGAGGGATATGATTGACCTAGATGGAATTTGTCCATCCTGCGTAACAGGACAAATGTCTAAGGGCCCAATATTGAACTGGACAAGGATGACACAGTCTATGCCTTGTGTTCAATATAGACATAAGGGTAAAAAGGGTAATTGTACACACAAGTGTTATCATAAAAGGATTTGTTAGATCACATGAAATTTTTGTGTCTTGGGTAGCAATGATGTGTTGCTAGATATCGCTCGCTATTTATTATGTTAAGTATGTGATTTAATATAATTGTCAATGTCACAAAAACCTACAGGGCCACACACAAAAGGACAGATTGATGAGAGATAGGATAAATAAGGAGCACCGTAAGGTATGGTGAACTTAAGTGAATTCTAAAACATCGTAAGGTACGGTGCACTTAAGTAGAATACGAAATATGGTAAGCTATCACGCACTTAAGTGATTTTTGGTATATCATAAGATATGAGCCACATACACTTAAGTGGGCTTTTTAGCTTGCAGCCCACACAAGTGGTTCTATAAATAGAACCCTTGTGCAGAGGGATTTCACTAGATAAAATTTTTGTTTCTCTCTCTCTCTCTCTCTCTCTCTCACACACACACACACACACACACACACACACACACTCAAAGCCTTCATTTGTAGCAGCTAGCACTGAGACTGAAGGAATTTGTTCGTGTGGACTGAGTAGAGGCATTGTCATCATTCAACGCTCATGATCACTCCTTAGATCTGCATTAAAGATTTCAATTGCCACAAGAGGTAACGTTTTCTATCATTGATCATGTCCATTCGTAAGGATCACTAAAGGAGAATTTTTAATTTCCGTTGCATTTTGGATCACAATTTTCCTTCACTTATAATAAACGTTGGTGGGGGAATCAATCATGTCAAGGTTCATATGCCCCATCGTGTTTTAACAAAAGATGATATATGAGCCAATTTTCAAAGGAGAGGACATGTTAAAGATTATATTCAAATTTCTCAAGATCGATGGTTCTGAGCCCATTGATGTCGATGTGAAAGCCCATTTTGATCTTCGGTTCTGATGTAGTAGAGTATGACTGGGTGGGCACAAACATAATGGGCACTTCATTTGTTTTGAGCACTGAGACTTCTATAAATGTAGTTGTCAGTATGGTCGATGATCCCTTTAAGTGGTTAGCCTTTCTAGTGATAGGGGAAAATAGGATATGCAGTTTTTTTATGACTGTGTGATCCCATTTTATGAGTGTTTATTTACAAGAATATGGTCTTGGTTTCCCTGTTCTGAATTTGAGGTAGCATTCTTTAAATATCTAAAAGTTTCTCCCTCCCAGCTTCATTCGGTGTCCTAAACATATATAAGGGTATTTCACTTGTGTGTCGAGCACAAGTCTTGGAAGTCTTCCGTAAGATTATTATTTAACTTGTTCCATCTGAGATGCACTTCCTAGGATAATTTCCATAACGAATGGCTTATTTACTTTCATTATGTCAACCTTTGGTTTGACCCTTTTACTCTGGACTGGGGCAACTTCTTGGGATGTTTCTTACTGGTAAAACCCCTCACACTCGCATTCCATCTCGTTTTCTTCTATCTCCCTGTCGATTATTCTCACTTCAGTCAAATTTTGTAACTGAACTACTAGTCCAAGATACATTTTAACTGGGATGCTCACTCAAATTATACCAAGTCGGGTTGTCTTTCTTCAGACGAGGTGACAATTAAGGATGAAATACTATCTTGGTTTTATGGGCTTGGTTGTGAGGAAGGGTTTGTTCCTGGTGAGGTTCCGCCTAACGAGGTGAGAAAAAAGTGGATTAATACTCACACTATTTTGAGTGTAGTTAGCCATGAGGAGAATATTTTTGGTGAGATCGTAGTCTTTATGCTTTTATTACAATCGTGATAGCGTTTTGCAGATAACATGAATAAAGTAAGCAAGTTGAAGTTATTCTACGCCTTGCAAATGCTTAAGGTATTTAGTTTGTGGTGAATATTGGGACTTCTTCCTCTACTATACTCCTCTAACGACTATTATTCATGTTCTGGACCCTTTTCATACCTCGTATATAGAGACTTTTGTTTCTGCTCCCGAGGTGGATTAACTTTTGGAGGCTGCAACCACTTTAACAATTGAAGAATCAACCCCACCTCAAGTTTCGACAAAGAGGGCCTGGGATGAGGAACAATAATCTCCCCCGGGACGAGGGTTCTCCAAAGAGGACTCAGGTTGCTGAGGGTGATACTTCCCGGGAGGTAACTCCCTTTATACGGGTGTCAGATGTATTCTCTTCCTAGCTTGCTTTGACTCTATAGGAAGTCGCCGCTACTATTTCGACATCAGATTTACCCTTCATTCGAAATATACCTTAGAGGGAAAAGATGGAACTGGCCTCTGAGCTTTCCCACAACATGTGCAAAGTTGCTTTTATCTTTTCTCTTGTCTCTGTTGGACGAGAATATCTCTTGGCCCAGAGTAATCCCTCCAAGGAAAGGGATACTTGGAAAGGGAAAGTCGTAGCTATGAATATAAGGTTTTCTTCTCTCCAGAAGGAGGTTAAAACTTCCAATTATTTGAAAGAGAAGGTAAAAATACATGACTTTCCTTCTACTATATCCACTCAAGTGAATATGCTCTTAAGGGGACATATGCTGGACACAATGTTTGGGATAATTGTGCACAACTTGAGAATAAAAGTTTGACAACAACTATGATTTAAAATAAAAAGCAACAAATAACACGAAGGATTGTTAACCCAGTTTAGTGCAACCTCACCTGCGTATGAGGGGCTTCAAACCCAATAAAGGAAATTCACTCTCAATAGAATTATTACAAAGTGTCTTAGAAGAACAACTCTTGTCCAATGCTTCTCTTCTTAATTCTACCCATGTATTTATTCTATTTAGGACTCCCCTAAATAGGAAAACCATTTCCCTTTCTCTCAATCACTAACTCTAGTGGTCAATACAATAATCAGAGTATTGATTGTTTGAATTACAACTTAACTATCAAACTAATCTGTATGCCTTTAGATATGAATGCAGACACTAAAGTGATGCACAAACAATACAAACAAAGACTCAAAATATAAACCCTAACACAAAGATCTTCAACTCATGCGCACCCTTCAAACATTAGGTTTGAGTCTCATTAAATATCAATGTAACTTCTGGGCTTTTCTCCAATGGGCATTTGATTTGAGAACACGTCCAGATTTGTAGAGAATTATGTTTTATTTTTTTTTCAAAAAACCTCCAACAAACAGATTTGATTTGTTTTGATTCAAATTTAAATCTCTAAATAATTAGATTTGGTCTTATTTAATTTGTCAAACAAATTAATTAACACATTGTTAAAAGATAATAACAAATATAATTGAAACACAACCAGAATCTTCACTTAGAACAACAACAACCACGACCTACTGTCAAAGGCCAGATGTTGCACACATGCTAGAACATCGTGTCCCACATGTGTCACTTTCTTAACTAAAACATCTTGTACACTCCATGTTGTTTTTCACAATACAACCAATCAGAAGGAACAACGATATCCCCATTTGCCAAATTTTGACAAAATCAACTCTTACAAAACTAACAAGATGTGCATGAGTATCATAAACCGAGCATCATAAACACACCATCAACGCGACAAATATAATAGAGCAAACAACAACAACAACAACAGAAGTAGCATATAAGTAAGGTGGTTATTACACACTCAAAACAGAATCACAATGCTCACATAGTCAGGCACACAATCAATCATGCATGCACATAAACACATACATGTTCACATAGTTAAAGGCTAGATGTCAGGCCAGATGCTCCAGCATGTAAGTATACAACTAAACAATACTCCACAAACATATCAGAACATTCATTGCAACATACACACACCATTGCTCCCCCTTTTTGTCATAATTTGACAAAGCTTTGAAAAGAAAAACCATATCAGATCAGACCACACACAAGATCAATCATGAGCACAAATGTAGAATATCAAAACTGAAAGTCACATCTAAAAAGTTGATATCATTGTTATTGCATAACCAATGACATTGTTAAAGAGAAATTATAACCCATGTGTCGCATCCTGCGAAAAAACAACCGGCGGGCTAAAACAAAAACAAACAGAGCCGCCACTGCGCGTTATTTATCCCAAAATAGGGAAAGGAAACGCTCAGAGAAACCTGGAAAGGAAATGGTCTCACGACCAAAGAGAACGGGTAAGGGAGTCGGTTACGCAAGGGGAAGGTATTAGCACCCCTCACGTCCGTCGTACTCGACGGGATCCACGTTCTAAAATAAAGAATAGGTTGCTAAAACAACACACACACACACAGGAAACACAGGTGGGGTTAAGAGAAGGGAGCTCGATAGGACATCGCGTCCTATGCCTACATATCTCGTCTGGAACGAGAATCAGAGCTACTGTAGTTCGGCTTACGCACGCCAAACAACACAAAACACACAAACAGATGGCAAACATGGAGCCCGACAGCCAATCACTGGACTTACGTCAGCATCCGAACCAACACACAAACAAACAACAATATGCTAAGGAGTCGGGGACTCGAGCCTAGCACTTGTCAAACAACACACACAAAAAAGGAAAAAAGCGCCTGGAGAAGTCTCGCACGACCTCCTGCCTACATACCTCGTCTGGAACGAGGATCAGGGCGATGTAGTTCCCCTGAAAGGGACTGAAATTCTAGCCAGAAACAAAGGGAGACACACTACCAGGGAGCTGTACTCGAGCCTAGTGTTATCATGCATCATTGCCCTATGTTCAGGTTTTTACCTACTTGTACAACTGCAAGCTAATCCTATCCAGGAAAGAAGCAAGCATACAAGCATCAAACAATTCAAGCATTTCAAACAAACATGTCAAACAAATATTCACAAAGCGCACACTATAACCAATCAAGTGGGCTCAAACAATGGGTTTGACTGCCGAAGCGAGTCATCTGTACATGGGTATTATTCGCTCTTAACCTTGCCATTGAGGGGCTAAGGTGAAGCAGATGAAAGGTGAAGTGAAGATTAGACTTCACAGCTCTTATCCCTGACCAGGGAGAGCTTCAGACAAAGGAGCGTGAGTTCAGAATGCTGGAACCCTTCTACGCTCAAAGACTCTGACTCAACTGTACAAAGTACAAGATCTTGGGTTTGTGCCCAATGCATCAACACACAGCCGTGTGAGCAGAGGGACGACTCAATAGAATAGTGGGGGATAGATTGCATATCCCTTTGATCCACCAATTGCCTCATAGAGGTCTTCACCTGCTTGGGCACAAAAAGTAAACAACCACAAACATTGCCTCTTAAGGAGGACTTCAGACATTTGCCCGGCCCAGTAACAGGCCCGGTCTCCCAGACTACATGAAGTCAAGAGATCCTACCTCAATTGGTTTACACAACCAAGCAGCAGCAAGCAAGTTCTTAAAGAACTGTAAGCAACTAAATGTACCTGAAATCAATCAAGTATCATCAGTACTCAGACAGACAACAATAAACAGCAAATGTTAATCAGTCAAACTATACAGATTAATGCACACAAAGGCAAGCTATAAGCTCAAGCTCAAGCTTCACAACCTACAAAACAAATTCATGTTAGTTCAAAACATCCAACAATCTCAATTTAATTGACTTGAAGCATTCTCCTTAAGCATTATGCATTTCATCCTGAAAAGTCAATCCAAATGTGAGAAACAAGACCACTAGGCCAAGCCTAGGGTCCAAAAGAGAGAAAAATTCTAAACAGCAAGTGATTCTCAACCAAAATCAAATTAAAGCAAATAGAAAGCAAATGCAATTGGTCCCATGCTCATATCATTCATCATTCTCATTTCATGCACAATTTGGTACAAACTAGGTCAAATGGAACCTCAAATGTCCAAACAGAATAACTTCAATCAAAAGCATATCAAAACAACCCCAAAAATCCTCAAATAATTCACACCTAAACAGGACATATTCAAGGTATAGCATGTCAATTTTCAGCTCAATTGGACAAAAGGAACTAGGGCAATGAAAATCAAGAAATCCAGACACAATTATTCAAGCCATATCAAGGCATCAACACATGCATTCACTTCAAAAATTCATAACAGAGTGAGAACAATTAAGAAATGAATGGGACCAAAACAGTGATGTCCTACAATGTGTCTATAATCAGCATACCAAATTTCACATTCATCCAAAACCATATGAGAATTTCACACAAGATATTCAAACATGTGTCACACAAGCTTGCACAATGAACATACAGTGAAGAAAAATATCAATCAAATTGAAAATGCCATGGAAAAATCCAGAAAAATTCACATAACATCTCAACATGTCAATAATCACCCATGCAAAATTTCAATCCAATCCAACAATCATAGGTCATGCAAATAATTTCATGAATTTGACCTAGCTAGGTGTGACACAAATTGTCACACCTAGATTCAAAAAATCATATCTCACTCATCAGGTATACAAAAATCACAAACTTTATATGTAAATCACCATCAACATGTCTAGAATGAGCACAAAAAATTTCATGAATTTCTTTTAATGTATGAGCATTTCACAATGAAAATGGCAACATGTATACAATTGTGTCACAAGTCAAAGATCCATAGTCCAAGTCAACATTTTACCATGCACAACTTTTGAAACCATGCCTATAAAAAACTAGAGGGAATTTGGAAGCTATCAAAAAAATTCTCATAATTTTTGGATTAGCCAATATTTTTTTATGAATTTTCTAAGATTAAATGAATTATGTGAATAATTATTGAAATGTTTTATTTAATTAATTAGATCCAATGGCAATGTTGTAATTAAGCCTGGCCGGATGCAAAACGCAGCGTTTTAGTAATGTGGTGTCACTGTGTCATTCGTTGGATTTTGGCGCTAAACAAGATTTCGAACAGGCCAGGCAATTTCGTGAATCAAACACTGCAAATTTTCCAGATTTCTTCATCATCATCATCGTATTTTCCAGAAACATTCAAGAACTCAAGAACATCCAATCTCAACGAAAATTCACAAACTAATAACCGTTCGAAAGGTCTAATCATCAGGAGCACGAATATGTACATGATTTTACCTAATTCCTACTGTATCTCCTGAATCGAGCGAATTAGGTTTTAACATCAACTCTTTCAAGCACGATTTCTCTCAACTCACTCAACCATTCCAAAATCTAAAGGCATCATGATCATCTACATCAAACACACTACAAAACGCATATGAACATTTAAAGAATGATGATGTTCGAATTTGAGGTACCTTGAGATGGCAGTGTTGAATTTTGATGTTTCAAGGCGTGTTGATCCAAAACAGATGAAGAAGAAGGATAGGTGAGTTGACTGGAATGCTTAGCCTAGCTCGAAATTGCTTCAAGTGCAAGAGATCTCAAAATGCCATAGTTGAACCTCCTTTGAACAGTCACGAATTTGGTGTTGTTTGCCAATGAATTGTCAAAACAGATCAAGATTATGATCCAATGAAGATGAAGCAAGAAGAATTTTCTGAATTGATGAAGAATTGAAGAAGTTTTGTTGAATTTGGCTCTTGAATGTTCTTGATGAATCTTGAAAATTGGAGGGAAAAGTTTGTTGAATTTCTTGTGAATTGTGTTTATGATCAAAAGTTATTTACAATTAGGATTATATACTTCCATTTAATCACACCTTAATCATCCAATTATCCAAAATGCAATGTGATTAGCAAAATGTGATTTTACTAAGCAAGGGCAAAATGGACTTTTCACATAGGCCCTGTGACAGCTGTATGACAGCTCACACACTCTCAAAATGACATGTGTGATGTGTTGCAACTTGTCCCATGGTCATTGGTTGTGTATTTTGCATTTTCACTATGCCATGGCAATTTGTATACTTTTCAAGTGCAATTCACAAGTGACTTAACCAAATAATGAACCTCAACATGTTATGACAGCCCAAACCATCTCTAATTATCATTTGTGAGGTGTTGCAAAAATCCCCATTCCAAAATTCTCATTATTTCTCAAGTTGGACCATTTTGCCCCTGGATTTTTAACTGTACACTTGAAAATTGACTTTTTGCATTGATCATTTTTGATGAATTCCAATTATGCACCATGAAAGTACATGTCAAATGGAGTTTGCACATAAAAAGATCATCCCATTTGGACACTCCATGTGGAAGTTATGCCACTTTGATTATGGGTCATTTTTGAAATTGAATGGACCATAACTTGCCAACCATACATGGGAATTTCAAGTTCTTGGACTTTTTAGAAAGGTGAGACCAAGATCTACAACTTTCATGTTGAACAAATTTTCATTTGAAGCTTCCTTGGACATGTAATTTTGAGGTCAAAACTTTCCATTTTTGGAAACTTCCATTACAAGTCACTTTCTATTTTTGGCAATTTTTGTCCTGACTTGATTTTCTCCATTCTTGAGCTTTGAAATGTCAAATAACACTTGTTCCCACATGAATGAAGTGTATCCAACTTATTTCCCCCTCCAAATCCATTAAATCATGCACAGTTGACCACAGTTGACTTTTCCAACTGATAGATGATTTTGGCACAGCATTGATCCAATTGAGCTCCAATCTTCTGATGAAATGGCCCAAGGGTGAAACCCTAGCCTCAATAAGCTCCATAAAATCATGAAATGATCCTCATATCCATCATAGATCCCATCTCCTGATCTTGCCCTGATTGGCCCAATGTAACTGATTAGGGTTGACCAGTGGTCAAAACCCTAATCCCAAGGAATCTGCTTCAACACTTGATGAAATCAAACCATGATGATGATGATGAATCATTGTAATCAAGGTGAAGACCAACATCCTTTGAGAATCATGAAACCCTAATTTGGACCTCCACATCCTTAGATGATAAATGATCAGTCCAATGAAACCCTAACTTGCACTTTGACTTCCTCATCTTCTGACCAAGACTTGGGAGAATGACTTGCACAATGTAACCCCATGATATGCAATATGCAATGCCTGATGACCTAAAAATGTAATGCAATATGTTAAGCTAGTCCCAAAAGAGGAGGGCAAATTTTGAGGTGTTACAGCTGCCCCTATTCAATCCACTGTGAACCTGTCGATATGAACAGCCTCGGCTTTCAGATGACCAGGATGAAGAGTGATTGAATACCAAGAACAGACGAACAATTTGCACTCTGATGGGATATAATTAACAACGCCTGTCAGAATCGGCGAAGAACACAATCTTGAAAAAATTTCCGTCTGGTACGGAGAAAGATCGGCCTGAATACCGAAATGAAACTGTCAACCTGGATACCAAAATAAATGGTAACACAGGGATAACCATGGTCTGAACACCACATTCGCTGGGAATATCATTTCTTTTTCTTTTCTTGAACCCCGAAATTTCTTTTTTCTTGGTCTGAAAACCACTTCGGCCTGAATACCGCCTCGGTCTGAATACCGAAAAATTGGCCTGAACACCACTTCGGTCTGAATACCGGAAATTTGGCCTGAACACCACCTCGGTCTGAACACCGGAAACTTGGCCTGAATGCCACATTGGTCTGAACACCGCCTCGGTCTGAACACCGGAAAAATTGGTCTGGATACCACTTCGGTCTGAACACCGGAAAAATTGGTCTGGATACCACTTCGGTCTGAACACCGGAAAAAGTACTTCAACCTGATCGTCGGAAACTTCTTCGATCTGAAAATCGGAAATTTGGCCT
Organism: Lathyrus oleraceus; assembly: GCF_024323335.1. Lineage (NCBI taxonomy): Eukaryota > Viridiplantae > Streptophyta > Magnoliopsida > Fabales > Fabaceae > Lathyrus > Lathyrus oleraceus. The sequence continues at coordinate 523,966,451 of NC_066585.1, read as the reverse complement.
GAACGCCACATCGGTCTGGACACCGCCTCGGTCTGAACACCGGAAAAATTGGTCTGGATACCACTTCGGTCTGAACACCGGAAAAAGTACTTCAACCTGATCGTCGGAAACTTCTTCGATCTGAAAATCGGAAATTTGGCCTGAACGCCACATCGGTCTGGACACCGCCTCGGTCTGAACACCGGAAAAATCGGTCTGGATACCACTTCGGTCTGAATACCGGAAAAAGTACTTCAACCTGATCGTCGGAAACTTCTTCGATCTGAAAATCGGAAATTTGGCCTGAACGCCACATCGGTCTGGACACCGCCTCGGTCTGAACACCGGAAAAATTGGATTATCGTTCCCATCTTCGCTTGACAGAAACTTTGATGCAACTGATTACAATGCCAAACTTGTCGGACTAACACCTTCATCTTCTGGCAAACCCGCCTCTTAAACAGTAACCACGGTCTGAGACTAGCTGATGCTTGCAATGATGCATGATTGATTTTTCTGCGCAATGCTCCATAGTTATGGAAATGCTACGCGATTATTTATTTTTCTATGCAATATGCCATGCTTATTTACATGATGAATGCAAAAAAAGTATCCCCCCTCAAGGGACTCTTTTGGGGAGCACGAGACACTCTGCTGAGGAACTCGTCACTGCTCCGACTCCACCCTGCTGGGGAATAGCACTGCTGCTGGGAAAATGCAACCCTTGCTGGGGAAGAACCTCCTTTGCACACAATTCGCCCGAGAAATTGCTGGGGAATAGCACCACCAACGCTCTGTGGGGATACAACAGTCTTTGACTTGCTAGGGATATCAATCCTGACTCTGCTTCGGGAAACCCCCACAGATACCTGACGACTTCACTGGGAAATGCTCACAGCTACTCCGCTGGGGAAATAACAACCTCCAGGCCCATTGACTGGGGAAGCATCAATCTATCACCTGCTGGGGATAACCATCCTGACCCTGCTAGGAAAACGAATGCTACTCCGCTGGGGACATAGCAACCTCCAGGCCCATTGACTGGGGAAGCATCAATCTATCACCTGCTGGGGATAACCATCCTAGGAAAACGAATGCTACTCCGCTGGGGACAACCCATGCAATCCATAAGTAGAATCAACTCAGCTGGAGATGCAAAAATCCGTCCGCTACGGGAACTCGTCCAATCCACTGGTAGGATGAACACTGATGGAGATATATTTCATTGAACCCGCTCCACTCGGGGAGTAGCAACCTTCTGGCCTGGCTGCCGAGGAAACACCGCTGTAAACCTGCCGGGGATAACCATCTTGACTCGGCTAGGGAAGTCACAGATCTTGGACCCGCAGGGGAACTAGTCCTATGATTCTGCTTGGGGACTTAGCTAGGAAATGAGAAAAGTTGGCACAACACCCATCGACTCGTCGAACCATGGTATCCACCTCCCAATCTCGTATCAACTTTCTACTTTTGAGAATTCCCAGACTCGTCTGGACCTTTTCTGCTCCATCATCTTGTATTCCAAATCGCTCCGTGCTCGACGAGGAACGTACTCCTGGGATTTATACAGAAATTTCAATTTTCCAACTTTGAAGAGTCTTCTTGGTTAATTCCAAAGGTCGTCGGACGTCCCAACGTCTCTCCGTCCCTTCTTCATGCACTCACTCCTGGTCGGACTCTGCGGGGAACTTCAAACTTTCAAGTCTTCCGACTTTGAAGAGTCTTCTTGATTACCATCAAGGATCATCGTACGTCTCAACGTCTTCGTCATTCTTTCATTCATTCGTTCCTGGTCGAACTCTCTGGGGATTTATTGCAAAGCTTCCACATCACAACCTGTAAGTGAGTGAAAATATCTAACAGTTCCTGCAAAACAGATCGTCAGATAAAACCGTGCCCCAGGCGTGTCAAGATTTCAACACTTGAGTCACTCAACCTTCCAAATAAGATTTCAAGCTTTCCATCTTATAAACATCCATTGGAAGGAACCTGTATGTATTAAAAATGCAAAATTCTTTATCACAATAATCGAATGTTTTTGCAATCAAAGCGGTAATGAAAAACAAAAACAAAATTATTTGACTGAATATGCATTTTATTGATTGAAAAAGTGTGGCTCAAATTGAGCAATACAAAGGACGCAATTCCTGAAAAGAGGTAATTGCGCTCAAAAGGAAAAATCTATCCTAATGGCAATGTGAAACCCGTGATCTCATCGAGTTCCAACTCGGTTACACCCCATATGTCCTCAGACTCTCCGTGCTTTCTGCCTTCTGAACAAGACGCTTCTGACTGATCCCTACCGGGTATCATCCATGATGCCTTAACCAAAGCACAAACGATCATACCAAACGCAGTTGTTCGTTCTAATCCCTCTTTTGCCTGGACCGCCCTCTCGGGTTTTCAGTCCACCGGGATACCCTTTTTTGCCCAAGTCGCCTTTTCAGGTTTTCGACTTGCCGGGTGTACATTTTTCTTTTTTATCCCTAACTTTTGCCCGAACCTTTCTTCTGTTTTTGGTTCGCCGGGATGCCCTTTTTTTTGCCTGGACTATTTTATTCTTTTCGTCCAGCGGGTCAATTTATACGAAGTATTTTTTAACTGCGTCCGCATTCACAGGGGATGGAAAATCCTCGCCATCCATGGTCGTTAACAACAAGGCTCCACCAGAGAAAACCTTCTTGACCACGAATGGACCTTCATAATTCGGTGTCCATTTGCCCCTTCGATCGTTTTGAGGAGGAAGGATCCTTTTCAGCACCATATCACCTACGTGATACACCCGAGGTCGCACCTTCTTGTCAAAAGCACGTTTCATTCTCTGCTGATATAACTGCCCATGACAGATGGCTGCTAGCCTCTTTTCCTCAATCAGGCTCAACTCTTCGTACCGGGTCCTTACCCATTCAGCCTCTTGCAATTTCACGTCCATCAGGACTCTCAAAGAGGGAATTTGGACCTCAACCGGTAGTACAACCTCCATTCCATATACCAACGAGAAAGGAGTTGCCCCAGTAGATGTACGTACCGAAGTTCGATACCCATGCAATGCAAACGGCAACATCTCATGCCAATCCTTATAGGTTACCACCATTTTCTTCACAATCTTCTTAATGTTCTTATTAGCTGCCTCAACCGCCCCATTCATCTTCGGACGATAGGGAGAAGAATTGTGATGCTCAATCTTGAATTCCCGGCACAACTCTGCCATCATCTTATTGTTCAAATTAGAACCATTATCAGTAATGATTCTCTCGGGAACCCCATATCTGCAAATGATGTCTCTCTTGAGAAATCTGGTTACGACCTGCTTTGTCACATTCATATAAGAGGCTGCTTCTACCCACTTGGTGAAGTAATCAATAGCCACTAATATGAACCTGTGCCCATTCGACGTTGTAGGCTCAATCTTTCCGATCATATCAATGCCCCACATGGCAAACAGCCATGGAGACGACATTAAACTCAACGGATTTGGAGGCACGTGCACTTTATCAGCATAAATCTGGCATTTATGACACCTCCGCACGAAATTGAAACATTGGGCCTCCATTGTCATCCAGTAATAACCTGCCCTCAGCAGCTTCTTCACCATTGCATTCCCACTGGCATGGGTACCGAACGATCCCTCATGAACCTCTTTCATCAATTGGCTTGCTTCTCTGTCGTCAACACATCTGAGCAAGACCCAATCAAAATTCCTCTTATACAGAACCCCATCCTTATTCAGGTAGAACACCATGGCTAACCTCCGTAAAGTTTTCCGATCCTTTTTCGATGCTCCCTCAGGATATTCTTGAGTCTCTAGATAGCGCTTGATATCATAATACCACGGCTTCTCATCATCAGGCGCTGTATCAACAACAAACACATAAGCCGGTCTATCCAGACGACCTACCTCCACACTGGGGAACTGATTCCACCTCTGCACCTTAATCAAGGCAGCCAGAGTAGCCAAAGCATCTGCCAAAGGATTCTCCTCTCTGGGCACATGATGCAACTTCACCTTGGTGAAAAACGTCAACAATCTCCTCGTATAATCCCGGTACGGAACCAAATGAGATTGATGCGTATACCATTTCCCGTTAACCTGATTTATCACCAGAGCTGAATCTCCATATATGACAAGGTTCTTGATTCTCAAATCAATCGCCTCCTCAATCCCCAATATGCAAGCTTCATATTCAGCCACGTTGTTGGTACACTCAAATGTTAGCCGGGCAGCAAAAGGAATGTGGGATCCTTTCGGCGTAACCAAAACAGCACCAACACCGCTTCCGTTCACGTTAACGGCCCCATCAAACATCAGAATCCATTCGGATTCAGGGTCAGGCCCCTCCTCCGGGATTGGTTCCTCGCAATCTCTCGATTTGAGAAACATGATGTCCTCATCAGGGAATTCAAACTTCATCGGTTGATAATCATCAACAGGTTGCTGGGCGAGGTAATCAGACAATACACTCCCCTTGATTGCTTTCTGAGAGGTGTACTGTATATCATATTCTGTCAAAATCATTTGCCACCTCGCAACCCGTCCGGTCAATGCTGGTTTCTCAAAAATATACTTGATTGGATCCATCTTGGAAATCAATAAAGTGGTATGAACCAACATGTACTGCCTTAGTCGGCGAGCAGCCCAGACCAAAGCACAACAAGTTTTCTCGAGCAGTGAATATCTTGTTTCACAGTCGGTAAACTTTTTGCTAAGGTAGTATATGGCATGCTCTTTTCGACCAGACTCGTCATGCTGCCCCAATACACACCCCATAGACCCCTCGAGGACTGTCAGGTACAGAATTAATGGTCTTCCCTCTACAGGAGGCATCAGAATCGGAGGCTCCTGCAAATACTCCTTTATTTTTTCAAATGCCGCTTGGCAATCATCATTCCACCTGACCGTTTGACCTTTTCTCAACAATTTGAATATTGGTTCACACGTGGCTGTTAGATGAGATATGAACCGTGAAATGTAGTTCAATCTACCTAAGAAACCACAAACCTCTTTCTCCGTTCTCGGTTCAGGCATTTCTTTTATTGCTTTTACCTTTGCAGGATCGACCTCGATTCCTTTCTCACTTACAATGAACCCCAGCAATTTACCGGACCGCACTCCGAACGTGCACTTGTTCGGATTCAACCTCAGTCTGAACTGTCTCAGCCGGTCAAACAACTTGGCCAAATCTACCAAATGCCCCTCTTCTGTCTGGGACTTTGCTATCATGTCATCAACATAGCATTCAATTTCATGATGAATCATATCATGAAACAAAGTCACCATGGCTCTCTGATAAGTAGCACCGGCATTCTTGAGACCAAATGGCATCACCTTGTAACAAAAAGTGCCCCATGGTGTAATGAACGTTGTTTTCTCCATATCATCTGGCGACATTTTGATTTGATTATAGCCAGAAAAGCCATCCATGAAGGAAAACACCGAGAATTGAGCTGTATTATCTACCAACACGTCAATGTGAGGTAGCGGAAAATCATCCTTCGGACTAGCTCTGTTCAGATCTCGATAGTCCACACACATTCTCACTTTCCCATCCTTCTTCGGGACTGGCACGATGTTCGCGACCCATGGCAGGTAATTAGTGACAGCAAGGAACCCAGCATCCCACTGCTTCTGCACTTCCTCTTTAATCTTCATTGCCATGTCAGGTCGAGTTCTGCGCAACTTCTGCTTCACTGGAGGACAATCTGCTCTCAATGGTAGCTTGTGCATAACAATATCGGTATCCAACCCTGGCATATCTTGATAAGACCAGGCAAAGATGTCGACATACTCTTTCAACAATGCCACCACTCTGCTCTTGACACTTTCCTCCAAAGCAGCCCCGATTTTCACTTCCTTCTTAACCTCGTCGGTACCCAAATTCACCACCTCAATCTGTTCCTCATGCGGCTGAATCACCTTCTCCTCTTGTTTCAACAACCTGGCTAATTCCCCTGGCAGTTCACAATCTTCTTCGTCTTCTTCTTCAGCAAGATAGATTGGATTGTCGAAGTCATACAAGGGTGTAACAGGATTGTTATCAATGAGATCCGGAGAAGAATCGCATCTGCATGAATGTTGATTCATGCATTGCTTTAGAACCGGTGTGAGAAATTGAAAAAGAAAAAATGAAAACATTGCCATTTTTATTTGTTTTTATTTCTAAACTGCAAAAATAAATGAAAAACAGGGAACACCGCTTTTAATTGAAAAACATCCTTTATTGATGATGCAAAAATCTTGCAAATTTAAACATGAGGTGGCCCTTACAATGGACCATTACGTGTCGGGCAACACGTACGGCTTGCATGCATATAAAATGAAAACAAGAAAAATATTACTCTTCGAGGAGAGTGACCCGGATGATCTCTTCGGCCTTCCAGTTCTGGATTCCCATCCCTGGTGCGCACGGCTTTATCCAGTGGTCAATGTCGCAGTCACTATCAGCGTCTTCACCCATCATGCAGATGTGATCCGGATCCAGCATTCCGGCGCTTGTGAAGGTTACTGTCATACGGTGAACTGACTTTATGGATTTTTAATCGCAATGTCGCGATTAGCAAGAGTCGCCACCGACTTTTCTTTTATCCCATGAGGAAAGGTGGAAAAGAACAGGAAAGACCTTAATTTAGATTCTTAGGTTCGGGAGGTACGTTATACAAAGGGAAGGTGTTAGCACCCTTTGTATCCGTGGTTATCCACGGGCTCTTAATTGCTTAATCATTTATGTTTTCTAGTTTGAAAAAGTGTGTAGAAAATGTTTTGAAAAGGAGAATTTAACTTTGTAATGATTCTTGTATGAATGTATACAAAGTGGTTATCTCATTTGATTTTGAAAGTTGTTTAGAAAAATGTAACTCGGCAATGATCCTAGTACGGATGTAGGCTAAGTGGTGATTTTCTAAAAAAGGACGTTTGAAATGTGCGAGGTGAGAAAGAATATTTTAGGTTATGAATGAGCAATTAAGGGTTATACCTGTCCGAGGTCTTTCCGGGCATTTCCTATCCTTATGAGGGTAAAACTGTCCTTACTATTGAGAAGTAAGTAGTTTTATCCTTTGGATGTAGAAGGGTCATCGTAGGGTCATCGACTGGTCATTGAAGGCAACAATTGTGAGGATACCTTAACATTCGAAGGGACTATCATCATTTAACCGTAGGCTACACCGAAGGGTCGTCGAGGGACAGAATCGTAATTTCGAAGGCAACATCCGAGGGACCATGATTTATTTTATGATGATTTAACCGAAGGGTCTTTGCTAAGGGTATCCCCATATTCGCGGGACATGGCCATATTACGTAATCGGGGGGTAACAAAAGAGAGGTCCGATATTATTTATTGAAAGTCCATATTTTAACAATTAATTGGGTAATTATGATGAATCTCCACATTAAAATCAACACATTAAAATCAATATATTAAAAATTAATACATTAACATTAATTAGGCAATCAATATGAATCTTCACATTAAAGTGAAGTAATTTAGAATCCATCTCCACGAAGGTCTCCCACACGTAAAGTGGAGTACCTAGCCGGCCGCTTCACTGGGGATATGGAAGCTCTTACACCATTCAACACACGGGTTAGAGCATTAAGATAAAATATGATTTGACAATTGCACCATAAAATAGACATAACAGTTATGAGTTCAGGCCAAGTGATGCAAAAACCGCAATTAGATAAACATAAGATAGAACAGCAAAGGGACAAAGCAGCCACTGTCCCATTCGCCTCCGCTTCGCCTAGCGAAGGCTCAGCGAAGGCTCGCTGCATGCTCGCTTAGCAATGAGCTAGCGAGCGGCCACGGGTTTGGAGTTTGACAGCAGCATGACTTCCGAAAACCTGCACTCTTATGGCATTCGATCACAGGCATAGCATAGACAATTATACAGGATGTTCATACTTGGATCCACACACGAAATCAGATTACATATCAAAACTTTAATCGGTATGCATCATGTATGTAAAGAATATCAATTGGAAACGTAAAACAGCGGAGATACCCAAACCTGTGTGCAATTGAGGTATTGAAAGGGACTGGTTGCTTGGAGGCCGGATTGAGTTGGGCGGCGGTAGTTTCGGCGCGGATGGGCGGCCTTCAGGTTAGCAGGGTTTTGCACCAGGGTTTCCGTCTTTCGTCTTGGTCTCTCCGTTTCGGTGTCCGTTCGTCTGTCTGTCCTTTTCGTGGCTGAAGAGCTGGTATTTATAGTAGTAGTGGTGGTGACCTAATGGGCTTAAAATGAGGTCCAAAACTTCAGACTTTCGCAAGCTTCGCTAGGCGAAGGAATTGCTCGCCTAGCGAGCAAGCTAGTTTTGGGCTTTTTTCTGGACTTGACGCTTTGCTGGGCGAGGGTCATGATGAAGTGTTCGCTAGGCGAAGGAAGGGCTCGCCTAGCGAGCAAGCTAGTTTGGGCCACTTTTGGATTGGGCCTGTTGTGAGCTGGGCTTTTGTTCATTTGATGTCAGTGCCTTGCAGAACAAGTCGGAGGAAAGCTTTGTAATATCGACGGGCAAATTTTGGGGTATGGCAGCTGCCCCTGTTCAATATTCTTGAACCGAGAGAGTAGAATGGTATGTGCCGTTCGTGGTCTGGAGGTGAAAGATTATTGAACACTAGAATGCCCCAAAAATTTGCACTTGTCAATTAGTCTCGATGGAGATGGGCTTAAAGAGGCCATCCAGGTAGTTTGATGAGGAGATTTCCAGATTGTGTCGTACGTTAGACGATATCTGGAGACATGTGTGTCACACCGGGTCGTACGTCAGACCGTATAGTGGGTCATCCATTACGCTGTTGACTTCGCTGGGGAGTCAGAGTGCGCTATATACTGCTGGGGATAAGGGATCAGACTGGATCGTATATCAGACCGTGTCTGAATACCAGAGTGAGTTGTTCATTAGGCGGATGGCTTTGCCGGGGACGAAAGATCAGAGTGGATCGTACGCTAGATTGTATCTGAGTTGCAGAATGAGCCGTACGTTAGGCTGTATCTGACGAAGGTGGAATCAGGATGGATCGTATGCTAGATCGCACCTGAGTTGAAAGTCCAAATGGATCGTACGTTATACCGTATTAGAGTTGTTGAAAGTCAGAATAGATCGTACGTTAGACCGTATCTGAGCTGAAGGTCCAAATGGGTCGTACATTAGACCGTATTGGAGTTGCAGAATGAGCCGTACGTTAGGCTGTATCTGAAGAAGAAAGTAGTCGTACGCTAGACTAAACCCCGGAATGTACCATACGCTAGGCAGCATCTGAGGATTTGAAGGTCCAAATGGGTCGTACGTTAGACCGTATTGGAGTTGGTTGAAAGTCCAAATGGATCGTACGTTAGACCGTATCTGAGCCGAAGATCCAAATGGGTCGTACGTTAGACCGTATTGGAGTTGTTGAAAGTCAGAATAGATCGTACGTTAGACCGTATCTGAGCTTAAGGTCCAAATGGGTCGTACATTAGACCGTATTGGAGTTGCAGAATGCGCCGTATGTTAGGCTGTATCTGAAGAAGAAAGTAGTCGTACGCTAGACTACACCTCGGAATGTACCGTATGCTAGGCAGCATCTGAGGATTTGAGCATCCAAATGGGTCGTACGTTAGACCGTATTGGAGTTGTTGAAAGTCAGAATGGATCGTACGTTAGACCGTATCTGAGCTGAAAGAGTCATATGTTGGGCTGAATCAGAATGAACCGTATGTCAGGCTGTATCTGATAATATTTGTTGTATTTGCAGTGAATATCTGGGGTGGGCTTAGAGATGCCGCCATCGGGAGGATGTCAGAACGTTCGTCAGATGGATTATATCTGAGAGCTGTATTCGAATCTTGAATGTGATCAGGAGGATAATTAGCCTGAAAAATAGAGTTAGTTTCATGCAATGTCATGATGCATGAGATGCTTCTTGCGAACATGGTATGCATATACATGCTATGAACTAATGTAAAGTATATGTGTAACACCTCAAAATTTGCCCTCCTCTCTTGGGATTATCATTAACATATTGCATTACATTTTTAGGTCATTAGGCATTGCATATTGCATATCATGTGGTTACATTGTGCAAGCCATTCTCCCAAGTCTTGATCAGAAGATGAGAAAGTCAAAGTGCAAGCCTAGGGGTTTATTGACTGATCATGGGCCATCTGAGGATTGGGCTGTGAATTAGGGTTTTGGGATTCTCAAAGAATGTTAGTCTTCATCTTGATTGAAGTGATACATCATCATCATCATGATTGGATGTCATCAGAAGATTGAAGAAGATTCCTTGAGATTAGGGTTTTGACCACTGGTCAACCCTAATCAGTTGCATTGGGCCAATCAGGGCATGATCAGGAGATGGGGTCTATGATGGATATGGGGTTCATTCTTTGGTTATGTTGAGCTTATTGAGGCTAGGGTTTCACCCTTGAGCCATTTCAGTTGAAGAATGGAGCTCAGATTGATCTATGCATTGCAAAATTCATCTATCAGTTGAAAAAGTCAACTGTGGTCAACTGTACATGATCTGATGGATTTGGAGGTGGAAATGAGTTGAATACACTTCATTCATGTTGGGACAAGTGTTATATGACATGTCAAAGCTCAAGAATGAAGAAAATCAAGTCAGAACAAAAACTGCCAAAAATAGAAAGTGACTTGTAATTGAAGTTTCCAAAAATGGAAAGTTTTTGACCTCAAGACCACGTGTCCAAGGAAGCTTCAAATGAAAAATTGTTCAACATGAAAGTTGTAGATCTTGTTCTCACCTTTCCAAAAAGTCCAAGAACTTGAAAATCCCATGTATGGTTGGAAAGTTAGGGCTCAGTGAAATTCAAAAATGACCCATAATCAGGAGGCCATAACTTCCACATGGTTTGTCCAAATTGCAAGTTCTTTATATGCACAAACTTCATTTGACATGTACTTTCATGGTGCATAATTGGATTTTTCCAAAAGTGGTCAATGCAAAAAGTCAATTTTCAACTGGACAGTTAAAATGGACCAAGGGCAAAATTGTCCAACTTTCAAAATAATTGGAATTTTTGAGTGGGGATTTTTGCTACACCTCATGAATGGCATTTAAAATTTGTTGGAATCATCACTTCATGCATAGGCCTTGTAATTTGAGAATTGGCTTGAAAAATGAAATGGCTAAATTTGGACATAAACCATACACATGTGAAAATGCAAATTACACATCCAATGAGAGTGGGACAAGTTGCAACAGCTCACACATGTCATTTAGAGAGTGTGTGAGCTGTCATTGAGGTGGCATGAGCTGTCCTATGGAAATTCCATTTTTGCCCTCACTTGAAATTTCACATTTTCACTAACAATTCCAATTTGGCTAATTACATGATTAAGTGGTAATTAAGCATTGGTATATAATCTTAATCACATGCTAAGCATAACAGAATTTCACATTTACCAAGATTGGATCTCAAAAACTCTTCATTCTCTCAATTCTTCAAGAACACCATAAACTCAAAACTTCATCAAACTTCATCAAATCTCAACCAATTCTCGAATTTCTTTTTGCATTCAACTCCTCTCATCATCATCTCAATCTGTTTGCGGAATTTGGAGTGGAAAAGGCTTGGATTCTCGACTGTTCCAAGAAGCATCATCCATGGTAAATTCGAATTTCATGCTCTAGAGACCACTACAATCGAAACTGGATGCATCATTCACCTTCCTGAGGATTATGCTATATCTATTTGAAGCAAAAACACGTGGATTCATCCAATTCCCGCGCTGCAACTTCCAGGTGAGTGAATTTCGACTTTCACCAAATGCTTGATGGTTATATGCGTTTGAAAGGTCATGCTATGTAGAATTCAGTGATGTGTTTAGTTTTGAGAATGATGAACCGTAGGCTGCGCAATCTTGAATTTAAGTTTCGTGTCCAAACCCTAACATGATCGATTCGCACGAAATAGCAACTGTTAGGATAAATCGAGTTCATATTCGTGATCTACAGGTTCATACGGTTCTAACGGCTATCTATTTGCTAGTTTTGGTGATGGTTTGAAATCGCGTGTTCTTGAGCAATACTGGGGAAGAAGAGAACGAATTCTGGAAATTTTAGGTGTTAGATCCAGTTTTCCATTTGAAAATTCAAATAACACGTTTCCCGCTCCCGCCTAATTTAATTACAAATCTGCCATTGTGAATTCTTAATTAATTTGATTAATTCTAAAAAATTCATTAACACCTTATAAAATTCATAGAAAATCATAGAAAATTCAGAAAAATGTGTGGATTTTTTCTTTGACTTTCTCATTGACTGTAGATTATTTTTGACCTATTGGTCAAAGTTGTGCTTGGTAATAATATTGTTTGACCTAGGCTTATTTCACATGTGCTCAAAATTGATACATTTTACCATTTGGTTCATGAAATGCTCATAGTGTAAAAGAAATTCTTGAAAATTTTTGTGATGATTGTTGACTGGCTGATGTTCATTTATATGTAAATTTCATGAGTTTTTGATACCTGGCCATGGAGTTATGAATTTTAGAACTTAGGTGTGACAATTTGTGTCACACCTCTTGATGTCAACTTGCTGGATTTAATTGAGTGGGCTATACTTGTTAGAATGAAATGAAATTTTTCATGATGAATCATTAACATGTTGAGATGTTGTATGAATTTTGTGGGATTTTACATTGCATTTTCAAATTGATTGTGATTTTTCATCTCTGTTGGTCAAATATGCAAGTCCATGTGGTACATGTTTGTAATTTTGATGTGAAATGCTCATATGGTACTGAATGATCATGAAATTTGATATGCTTGTAGTAGACACATGGTGTGACATCCCTGTTTTGGTCCCACTCATTTCTTTACTGTTTTCATTGAGTTATGAATTTTTGAAGTGGAAGCATGTGTTGATGTTGTGATTTGGAGCCTATAATTGTGTCTGTTTTTGTTGATTTTCATTGACATGGTTCTATTTGCCCAATTAAGCTGAAATTTGGTGTGCCATACCTGGATTAGGTCCTGTTTAGGTGTAATTTATTTGAGAATTTTTGAAGTTGTTTTGATGTGGATTTGAATGCAATAGTTCTGTTTGCATGTTTGGTGCTTCATTTGAACTAATTTGCCTTGTTTTGTGCATAACATGAACATGATGAATGATATGGACATGGGACTAATTGTGTTGACTCTTGTTTGACTTTAGCTTGAGTTTGGTTAGAGATACCTTGCTGTTTAGGATTTTTTTCTTGCCTTTGGACCCTAGGCTTAGCCTAGTGGTCTTGTTGCTAATATTTGCTTGATTTTTCAGGATCAAAAGCATAATGCACATGGAGAATGAATCAAGTTAAATGTAATTGATGTTGTTTGATGTTTGTACACTAACATAACATTGTTTTGTAGGTTGTGAAGTTTGGGATTGAGCTTTGAGCTTGCTTTGTTGTGCATTGATCTGTATAGATTAATTGGTTGATACTTGCTGTTTAGTTTTGTCTGTCTGAGTACTAACTGTGTTTGACTGTTTCCAGGTACTTTTAGTTGCTCAGTTCCTTGTGAACTTTTGCTTTGCTTTGCTTAAGCAACTTGCATTGAGGTATAACTTCCTAACTTCATGTAGTCTGGAGACCCGGTCTGTTATTTGACCGGGCAAATAAATGTCTGAAGTCCTCCTTAAGAGGCAATGATTGTGGTTGTTTATTTTTCGTGCCAAGCAGGTAAAGTCCTTAATCAAGGCAATTGGTGGAAGGTAGGGATAAGCAATCTATCCCCCACTATTCAGTTGAGTCTTCTCCTTGCTCCCATTACATGGTTGTAGCATTGAGATCCAAGCCCAAGATCCGTGCAGTGCACATTGTGTCAGAGTCTTCGAGTATAGAAGGGTTCCCCCATTCTGGACCCATGCTCATTTGTCAGAAGCTCTCCCTGGTCAGGGATAAGAGCTGTGAGGTCTGATCCTCACTTCACCCTTCATCTGCTTCACCTTAGCCTCGTAATGGCAAGGTTAAGAGCAAACCCAGCCCGTACAGACGACTCGCTTCGACAGTCAAACCTATTGTGTGAGCCCCTTGTTTGGCTATAGTGCGTGCTACGTGGATATCTGATTGACATGCTTGTTTGAGATGCTTGTTCTCATTCGATTATTCTGTATGCTTGTATGTTTGCTTCTTTCCTGGATAGGAATAGTTTGCTTATGCAAGTAGGATAGAAAACTGAACTTAGGGACGACTTTGCATGACAACATCTAGGCTCGAGTCGTAGTCTCCCTAGTGTTGTGTCTCCTTCTGTTCTGGCTAGTAATTCAGTCCCTTTCAGGGGAACTACATCGCCCTGATCCTTGTTCCAGACGAGGTATGTAGGCAGGTGGTCGTGCGAGACCACTCCGGGCAACCTTTTTCTTTTTTGCGTGTGTTTTGCAGCTATCAGGCTCGAGTTCCCGACTCCCTGTTAGTCTGCGCGTGCCGTTTCTTCTGACGTCTCAGCGTCTTCTTCTGGCTTGCTTGATGACTTGTAGGCTCGAGTTCCCGACTCCCTACTAGTTTGCATGTTCTTTCTTTCCCTTTCAGGGGAACTACATCGCCCTGATCCTCGTTCCAGACGAGGTATGTAGGCAGGTGGTCGTGCGAGACCACTCCGGGCAACCTTTTTCTTTTTTGCGTGTGTTTGTTTGTTATCTGATTGTGTTTTGGTTCGGATGCCGACGTAAGCCCAGTGATTGGCTGTCGGGCTCCACGTTTGCCGTTTTGTGCGTGTTTTGGTTCGGATGCTGACGTAATTCCATCAAGTGGTTGTCGGGCTCCATGTTTGCCACCCTTGCTTGTTTGTATGTTTTGTGTTGTTTGGCGTGCGTAAGCCGAACTACAGTGGCTCTGATTCTTGTTCCAGACAAGATATGTAGGCATAAGGTGCGATACCTTATCGAGCCCTTTCTCTTAACCCCACCTGCGTTCCCTGTGTGTGTGATGTTTAGCAACCTTTTCTTTATTCTAGGACGTGGATCCCGTCGAGTACGACGGACGTGAGGGGTGCTAATACCTTCCCCTTGCGTAACCGACTCCCTTACCCTGTCTCTTTGGTCGCGAGACCATTTTCTTTCCAGGTTTCTCTGAGCGTTTCCTTTCCCTATCTTGGGATAAATAACGCGCAGTGGCGGCTCTGTGTGTGTGTTTTCATTTTTAGCTCGCCGGTTGATTTTTCGCAGGATGCGACAGCTGGCGACTCTGCTGGGGGAGACACAATGATGCGAAAAATCAACCGGCGAGCTAAAAATAAAAACACACACACACAGAGCCGCCACTGCGCGTTATTTATCCCAAGATAGGGAAAGGAAACGCTCAGAGAAACCTGGAAAGAAAATGGTCTCGCGACCAAAGAGACAGGGTAAGGGAGTCGGTTACGCAAGGGGAAGGTATTAGCACCCCTCACGTCCGTCGTACTCGACGGGATCCACGTCCTAGAATAAAGAAAAGGTTGCTAAACATCACACACACAGGGAACGCAGGTGGGGTTAAGAGAAAGGGCTCGATAAGGTATCGCACCTTATGCCTACATATCTTGTCTGGAACAAGAATCAGAGCCACTGTAGTTCGGCTTACGCACGCCAAACAACACAAAACATACAAACAAGCAAGGGTGGCAAACATGGAGCCCGACAACCACTTGATGGAATTACGTCAGCATCCGAACCAAAACACGCACAAAACGGCAAACGTGGAGCCCGACAGCCAATCACTGGGCTTACGTCGGCATCCGAACCAAAACACAATCAGATAACAAACAAACACACGCAAAAAAGAAAAAGGTTGCCCGGAGTGGTCTCGCACGACCACCTGCCTACATACCTCGTCTGGAACGAGGATCAGGGCGATGTAGTTCCCCTGAAAGGGAAAGAAAGAACATGCAAACTAGTAGGGAGTCGGGAACTCGAGCCTACAAGTCATCAAGCAAGCCAGAAGAAGACGCTGAGACGTCAGAAGAAACGGCACGCGCAGACTAACAGGGAGTCGGGAACTCGAGCCTGATAGCTGCAAAACACACGCAAAAAAGAAAAAGGTTGCCCGGAGTGGTCTCGCACGACCACCTGCCTACATACCTCGTCTGGAACAAGGATCAGGGCGATGTAGTTCCCCTGAGAGGGACTGAATTACTAGCCAGAACAGAAGGAGACACAACACTAGGGAGACTACGACTCGAGCCTAGATGTTGTCATGCAAAGTCGTCCCTAAGTTCAGTTTTCTATCCTACTTGCATAAGCAAACTATTCCTATCCAGGAAAGAAGCAAACATACAAGCATACAGAATAATCGAATGAGAACAAGCATCTCAAACAAGCATGTCAATCAGATATCCACGTAGCACGCACTATAGCCAAACAAGGGGCTCACACAATAGGTTTGACTGTCGAAGCGAGTCGTCTGTACGGGCTGGGTTTGCTCTTAACCTTGCCATTACGAGGCTAAGGTGAAGCAGATGAAGGGTGAAGTGAGGATCAGACCTCACAGCTCTTATCCCTGACCAGGGAGAGCTTCTGACAAATGAGCATGGGTCCAGAATGGGGGAACCCTTCTATACTCGAAGACTCTGACACAATGTGCACTGCACGGATCTTGGGCTTGGATCTCAATGCTACAACCATGTAATGGGAGCAAGGAGAAGACTCAACTGAATAGTGGGGGATAGATTGCTTATCCCTACCTTCCACCAATTGCCTTGATTAAGGACTTTACCTGCTTGGCACGAAAAATAAACAACCACAATCATTGCCTCTTAAGGAGGACTTCAGACATTTATTTGCCCGGTCAAATAACAGACCGGGTCTCCAGACTACATGAAGTTAGGAAGTTATACCTCAATGCAAGTTGCTTAAGCAAAGCAAAGCAAAAGTTCACAAGGAACTGAGCAACTAAAAGTACCTGGAAACAGTCAAACACAGTTAGTACTCAGACAGACAAAACTAAACAGCAAGTATCAACCAATTAATCTATACAGATCAATGCACAACAAAGCAAGCTCAAAGCTCAATCCCAAACTTCACAACCTACAAAACAATGTTATGTTAGTGTACAAACATCAAACAACATCAATTACATTTAACTTGATTCATTCTCCATGTGCATTATGCTTTTGATCCTGAAAAATCAAGCAAATATTAGCAACAAGACCACTAGGCTAAGCCTAGGGTCCAAAGGCAAGAAAAAAATCCTAAACAGCAAGGTATCTCTAACCAAACTCAAGCTAAAGTCAAACAAGAGTCAACACAATTAGTCCCATGTCCATATCATTCATCATGTTCATGTTATGCACAAAACAAGGCAAATTAGTTCAAATGAAGCACCAAACATGCAAACAGAACTATTGCATTCAAATCCACATCAAAACAACTTCAAAAATTCTCAAATAAATTACACCTAAACAGGACCTAATCCAGGTATGGCACACCAAATTTCAGCTTAATTGGGCAAATAGAACCATGTCAATGAAAATCAACAAAAACAGACACAATTATAGGCTCCAAATCACAACATCAACACATGCTTCCACTTCAAAAATTCATAACTCAATGAAAACAGTAAAGAAATGAGTGGGACCAAAACAGGGATGTCACACCATGTGTCTACTACAAGCATATCAAATTTCATGATCATTCAGTACCATATGAGCATTTCACATCAAAATTACAAACATGTACCACATGGACTTGCATATTTGACCAACAGAGATGAAAAATCACAATCAATTTGAAAATGCAATGTAAAATCCCACAAAAATTCATACAACATCTCAACATGTTAATGATTCATCATGAAAAATTTCATTTCATTCTAACAAGTATAGCCCACTCAATTAAATCCAGCAAGTTGACATCAAGAGGTGTGACACAAATTGTCACACCTAAGTTCTAAAATTCATAACTCCATGGCCAGGTATCAAAAACTCATGAAATTTACATATAAATGAACATCAGCCAGTCAACAATCATCACAAAAATTTTCAAGAATTTCTTTTACACTATGAGCATTTCATGAACCAAATGGTAAAATGTATCAATTTTGAGCACATGTGAAATAAGCCTAGGTCAAACAATATTATTACCAAGCACAACTTTGACCAATAGGTCAAAAATAATCTACAGTCAATGAGAAAGTCAAAGAAAAAATCCACACATTTTTCTGAATTTTCTATGAATTTTCTATGAATTTTATAAGGTGTTAATGAATTTTTTAGAATTAATCAAATTAATTAAGAATTCACAATGGCAGATTTGTAATTAAATTAGGCGGGAGCGGGAAACGTGTTATTTGAATTTTCAAATGGAAAACTGGATCTAACACCTAAAATTTCCAGAATTCGTTCTCTTCTTCCCCAGTATTGCTCAAGAACACGCGATTTCAAACCATCACCAAAACTAGCAAATAGATAGCCGTTAGAACCGTATGAACCTGTAGATCACGAATATGAACTCGATTTATCCTAACAGTTGCTATTTCGTGCGAATCGATCATGTTAGGGTTTGGACACGAAACTTAAATTCAAGATTGCGCAGCCTACGGTTCATCATTCTCAAAACTAAACACATCACTGAATTCTACATAGCATGACCTTTCAAACGCATATAACCATCAAGCATTTGGTGAAAGTCGAAATTCACTCACCTGGAAGTTGCAGCGCGGGAATTGGATGAATCCACGTGTTTTGGCTTCAAATAGATATAGCATAATCCTCAGGAAGGTGAATGATGCATCCAGTTTCGATTGTAGTGGTCTCTAGAGCATGAAATTCGAATTTACCATGGATGATGCTTCTTGGAACAGTCGAGAATCCAAGCCTTTTCCACTCCAAATTCCACAAACAGATTGAGATGATGATGAGAGGAGTTGAATGCAAAAAGAAATTCGAGAATTGGTTGAGATTTGATGAAGTTTGATGAAGTTTTGAGTTTATGGTGTTCTTGAAGAATTGAGAGAATGAAGAGTTTTTGAGATCCAATCTTGGTAAATGTGAAATTCTGTTATGCTTAGCATGTGATTAAGATTATATACCAATGCTTAATTACCACTTAATCATGTAATTAGCCAAATTGGAATTGTTAGTGAAAATGTGAAATTTCAAGTGAGGGCAAAAATGGAATTTCCATAGGACAGCTCATGCCACCTCAATGACAGCTCACACACTCTCTAAATGACATGTGTGAGCTGTTGCAACTTGTCCCACTCTCATTGGATGTGTAATTTGCATTTTCACATGTGTATGGTTTATGTCCAAATTTAGCCATTTCATTTTTCAAGCCAATTCTCAAATTACAAGGCCTATGCATGAAGTGATGATTCCAACAATTTTAAATGCCATTCATGAGGTGTAGCAAAAATCCCCACTCAAAAATTCCAATTATTTTGAAAGTTGGACAATTTTGCCCTTGGTCCATTTTAACTGTCCAGTTGAAAATTGACTTTTTGCATTGACCACTTTTGGAAAAATCAAATTATGCACCATGAAAGTACATGTCAAATGAAGTTTGTGCATATAAAGAACTTGCAATTTGGACAAACCATGTGGAAGTTATGGCCTCCTGATTATGGGTCATTTTTGAATTTCACTGAGCCCTAACTTTCCAACCATACATGGGATTTTCAAGTTCTTGGACTTTTTGGAAAGGTGAGAACAAGATCTACAACTTTCATGTTGAACAATTTTTCATTTGAAGCTTCCTTGGACACGTGGTCTTGAGGTCAAAAACTTTCCATTTTTGGAAACTTCAATTACAAGTCACTTTCTATTTTTGGCAGTTTTTGTTCTGACTTGATTTTCTTCATTCTTGAGCTTTGACATGTCATATAACACTTGTCCCAACATGAATGAAGTGTATCCAACTCATTTCCACCTCCAAATCCATCAGATCATGTACAGTTGACCACAGTTGACTTTTTCAACTGATAGATGAATTTTGCAATGCATAGATCAATCTGAGCTCCATTCTTCAACTGAAATGGCTCAAGGGTGAAACCCTAGCCTCAATAAGCTCAACATAACCAAAGAATGAACCCCATATCCATCATAGACCCCATCTCCTGATCATGCCCTGATTGGCCCAATGCAACTGATTAGGGTTGACCAGTGGTCAAAACCCTAATCTCAAGGAATCTTCTTCAATCTTCTGATGACATCCAATCATGATGATGATGATGTATCACTTCAATCAAGATGAAGACTAACATTCTTTGAGAATCCCAAAACCCTAATTCACAGCCCAATCCTCAGATGGCCCATGATCAGTCAATAAACCCCTAGGCTTGCACTTTGACTTTCTCATCTTCTGATCAAGACTTGGGAGAATGGCTTGCACAATGTAACCACATGATATGCAATATGCAATGCCTAATGACCTAAAAATGTAATGCAATATGTTAATGATAATCCCAAGAGAGGAGGGCAAATTTTGAGGTGTTACAGCTGCCCCTATTCAATCCACTGTGAACCTGTCGATACGAAATAGCCTCGGCTTTCGGATGATCAGGATGAAGAGTGATTGAATACCAAGAACAGACGAACAATTTGCACTCTGATGGGATAATAATTAACGCCTGTCAGCATCGGCGAAGAAACAAACTCGAAAAACGTCAACCTGGATACCAAAATAAATGGTAACACAGGGATAACCATGGTCTGATCACCACACATCCACTCGGGATTATTATTCTCTTCTCTTTTTTATGCTTTTCTTGAACCCCGAAATTTTTCTTTCGCGCAAATGATCCCAAATCACCGCATTTGAACCCCGAAATCTTCTTTCCTTGTGATAACTCCGCTGGCAATCGTCGGAAATAACACCAATCACCACTCTGATGGCGACATATCAGAGGGTACACCTTCAACCAGACACTGACAGATGACCGGGAAGAAACTCGATGTTTACAGGCATCGGACGATGATGTTTTACAGGACACCAAAGAAAACTCGACCAAACATTAAACAATGACTGGGAGAAAACTCGATGTTTACAGGCATCGGACAATGATGTTTACAGGCATCAAACAATGATGTTTACAGGCATCAAATAATGATGTTTACAGGCATCAAACAATGATGTTGACAGGACATCTAACAATGATGTTGACAGGACACCTAACGATGATGTTTACAGGCATCAAACAAGGATGTTGATAGGACATCAAACAATGATGTTTACAGGCATCTAACAATGATGTTTACAAGCATCAAACGATGATGTTTACAGGCATCAGACAATGATGTTTACAGGCATCAAACAATGATGTTTACAGGCATCAAACAATGATGTGGACAGGCATCAAACAATGATGTTTACAGGCATCAAACAAGGATCGACCAGACATTAAACAATGACTGGGAAATAACTCGACGTTTACTGGACATCGAACGATGATGTTGACTGACACCAAAGAAAGCTCGACCAGACACTTACTGATGACTGGGAAATACTGCTGCTCACAATGCTGAACTCCTCGGAGTATCGTCTTCACTGTCCGGCAAAACCAAATCCCAAGCGGTAACCACGGCTTGAATCGCGCTGATCGCGTAACGTCCTTTGATGTTATTCCCATCTCTGTCCGACGGAAACATTTCCTCCAATATCGCACTACTGGGGAACATTGCTGATCTGACGTCATGATGCTAAACTCCACAGAGTAAAATATTCGCTTTCTGGCACAACCACCTCTCAAACAACAACCACGGTCTGAGACTAGCTTATGCTTGCAATGATGCATGACTTTTTCTGCGTAATGCTCCATAATTATGGAAATGCTACGCGATTTATTTTTCTATGCAATATGCTATGCTTACGCTACATGATGAATGCATAAAAACGTCCCCCTCAAGGGATTCTGCTGGGGAGCACGAGACACTCTGCTGAGGAACTCGCCATTGCTCCAACTCCGCCCTGCTGGGGAATACCACTGCTGCTGGGAAAAGGTAACCCTTGTTGGGGAAGAACCTCCTTTGCACCCAATCCTCTCGAGAAACGGCTGGGGATAAACACCACCAACACTCTGTGGGGATACAACAGTTTTTGACTTGCCGGGGATATCACTCCCGACTCTGCTTTGAGAACCCTCACAGATACCTGACGACTTTACTGGGGAAAATGCTTACAGATACTCTGCTGGGAAACAGCCACCTTCAGGTCTGGCAACGGGGGAAGCATCGATCTGACACCTGCTGGGGATAACCATCCGGACCATGCTAGGGAAACGAATGCTACTCCGCTGGGAAC
Source organism: Lathyrus oleraceus (assembly GCF_024323335.1). Lineage (NCBI taxonomy): Eukaryota > Viridiplantae > Streptophyta > Magnoliopsida > Fabales > Fabaceae > Lathyrus > Lathyrus oleraceus. Next base: position 523,944,273 of record NC_066585.1, on the reverse strand, counting down.
AACCCATGCAATCCACACGTAGGATACACTCAGCTGGGGATGCAAAAATCCGTCCGCTACGGGACTTTGTTCAATCCACTGGTAGGATGAACACTGCTGGAGATATATTTCATTGAAACCCGCTCCACTCGGGGAACTTCTGGAGATATATTTCTTTGAAAAAGACCCGCTCCACTCGGGGAACTGCTGGAGATATATTTCTTTGAACCCGCTCCACTCGGGGAACTGCTGGAGATATATTTCTTTGAACCCGCTCCACTCGGGGAATAGCAACCTTCTGGCCTGGCTGTTGAGGAAACACCGTTGTAAACCCGCCGGGGAATAGCAACCTTCTGACTCGGTTAGGGAAGTCCACAGACATTGGATCTGCTAGGGAGTTGGTCCTATAACTCTGCTTGGAGACTTAGCTGGGAAATGAGAATAATTAGCACAGATCACCCGTCGACTCATCGAACCACGGTATTTACCTCCAATACTCATATCAGCTTTCCACTTTTGAGAATTCCCAGACTCGACTGGACCTTTTCTGCTCCATCATCTTATATTCCAAGTCGCTCCGCGCTCGACGAGAAACGTACTCCTGGAATGTATACAGAAATTCCAATTTCTGACTTTGAAGAGTCTTCTTGATTAATTCCAAAGGTCGTCGGACGTCTCGACGTCTCTCCGTTCCTTCTCTACCCATTCATTCGTCCCTGATCGGACCCTGCGGGGAATCTCTACAGACTTTCCAATCTCCCGATTTTGAAGAGTCTTCTTGATTATCATCAAGGATCGGCGTATGTCTCAACGTCTCCGTCATCCCTTCATACATTCGTTCCTGAGCGAACTCTCTGGGGATTTGTTTCAAAGCTTCAACATCACAACCTGCAAGTGAGTGAAAATATCTAACAGTTCCTGCAAAACAGATCATTAGATAAAACCGTGCCCCAGGCGTGTCAAGATTTCAACACTTGGGTCACTCAACCTTCCAAATAAGATTTCAAGCATTCAATCTTATAAACATGCATTGGAAGGAACCTGTATGTCTTAAAATGCAAAATTCTTTATCAAAAATACCTGGATGTTTTTGCAATCAAAGCGGTAATGAAAGACAAAAACAAAATTATTTGACTGAATATGCATTTTATTGATTGGAAAAGTGTGGCTCAAAACCGAGCAATACAAAAGGAAGCAATTCCTGAAAAGAGGTAATTGCACTCAAAAGGAAAAATCTATCCTAATGGCAATGTGAAACCGTGATCTCATCGAATTCCAACTCGGTTACACCCCATATGTCCTCAGACTCTCCGTGCTTTCTGCCTTCTGAACAAGACAATTCCACCTGATCCCTACCGGGTATTATCCATGATGCTTTAACCAAAGCGCAAACGATCATGCGGGACGCAATTGTTCGTTTCAATCCCTCTTTTGCCTGGACCGCCCTTTCGGGTTTTCAGTCCACCGGGATACCCATTTTTGCCCAAGTCGCCTTTTTTCAGGTTTTCGACTTGCCGGGTGTACAATCTTTCATTTTTTATCTTTATCCCTAATTTTTGCCCGAACCTTTTCTTCTTTTTTTTCGGTTCGCCGGGATGCCCTTTTTTGCCTGGACTATTTTATTCTTTTCGTCCAGCGGGTCTCTTTACACGAAGTATTTTTTAACTGCGTCCGCATTCACAGGGGATGGAAAATCCTCGCCATCCATGGTCGTTAGCAATAAGGCTCCACCAGAGAAAACCTTCTTGACCATGCTGGGGATTCATGACTGAGTGTCCGTTTGCCCCTTCGATCGTTTTGAGGAGGAAGGATCCTTTTCAACACCATATCACCTACGTGATATACCCGAGGTCGCACCTTTCTGTCAAAAGCACGTTTCATCCTCTGCTGGTATAACTGCCCATGACAGATGGCTGCTAGCCTCTTCTCTTCAATCAGGCTTAACTCTTCATACCGGGTCCTTACCCATTCAGCCTCTTGCAATTTCACGTCCATCAGGACTCTTAAAGAGGGAATCTGAACCTCAACAGGTAATACCGCTTCCATCCCATATACCAATGAGAAAGGAGTTGCCCCAGTAGATGTGCGTACCGACGTTCGATACCCATGTAATGCAAACGACAACATCTCATGCCAGTCTCTGTAGGTTACCACCATTTTCTGCACAATCGCACCGTCGATGCATGCAAACGTTGTCCAGGCAACAAAAGCTCATTCACCTTAACCTCCCCATCAAACATCAGAATCCGTTCGGATTCAGGGTCAGGCCCCTCCTCCGGGATCGGTTACTCTCAATCATTCGATTGGAGCACCTCGAGATGTCCTCATCAGGGAACTCAAACTTCCTTGGTTGATAATCCTCAATGGGTTACGGGGCGATGGAATCAGACAATACACTCCCCTTGATTACGTTCTGAACGGTGTACTGAATATCGCATTCAATCAAAATTATCGGCCCTTTCGCAACCCGTCCGGTCATTGCTGGCTCTTCAAACACATATTCGATCGGATCCATCTCGGAAATCCACAAAGTGGCATGAATCAGCATATACTGTCTCAGTCGGCGAGCAGCCTATGCCAAAGTACATCAAGTTTCCCAAGCAGTGAATGTATTGTTTCACAGTCGGTAAACTTTTTGCTAAGGTAAATTGCATGCTCTTTTCGACAAGACGCGTCATGCTGACCCAATACACCTCGTAGACCCCTCGAAGGCCGTCAAGTACAGATTAACAATTGCTCCTTCCACGGAAGTATCAGAATCAGAGGTTCCTGCAATTTTTTCTTTTATTCTTTCAATGCCCCTTGGCAATCATTATTTCACCTGACCGTTTGATCTTTTTTCCTCATCCTGAATATGGGTTCACACGTGGCTGTTAGATGAGATGTGAACCATGACAGGTAGTTCAATCTTTCTAAGAAACCACGAACCTCTTTCTTTATTTTTCTCGGTTCAGGCGTTTCTCTTATTGTTCTTTTTTTTTTTTTTTTTTTTTTTTTTTTTTTTTTGCAGGATGAACCTCGATTCCTCCCTTACAATGAACCCCAACAGCTTACCGGACCGCACTCTGATAGTGCACTTATCTGAATTCAACCTCAGTTTGAATTATCTTAACTGGTCAAACGACCTGCCCCGGTCTGCCAGATGCCCCTATTCTGTTTGGGACTTTGCCATCATGTCATAGCATTCAATTCCACGATGAATCATATCCTGAAACAAATTCACCATGGCTCCCTGATACATGGCACTGGCGTTCTGCTCCTCTAGAGGACAGTCTCCTTTCTATGGTAGCTTGTGCGCAATGACATCGACATTCGACCCTGGCATATCCTGACATGACCAGGTGAAGGCATCCACATGCTCTTTCAACAAGGCTACCATTCTACTCCCGATTTGCCTCCGAAGCGGCTCCCAATTTTCATTTCCTTTCTGACCTCGGCGGTATACAGGTTAACAATCTCAACTCGCTCTTCTTGCGGCTGAATCACCTTCTCCTCTTGTTTCAACAACCTGGCTAATTCCAGTAGATCACAATCTTCTTCGCCTCCTTCTTCGGCATGATTGCTCGGTTTGTCGAAGTCATATGAGGTGTAACCAAATTGTTATCAACGAGATCCGGAGAATTATTGTTCGATATCGGCACAAGACAAATCAAAAAAGGAGAAAAAATGAAAACATTGCCATTTTTATTTGTTTTTTAAAACTGCAAAATAAATGAAAAACAGGGAACACCGCTTTTTGACTGAAAAACATCCATTTATTAATGATGCAGAAAATGCAAATTTAAACATGAGGTGGCCCTTACAATGGACCATTACGTGTCGGGCAACACATATGGGCTTTCATGCATATAAACTGAAAACAGAAAAATCATTACTCTTCTGGATGAGTGTCAGTGCTGATCTGTTCAAGCCTTCCAGTTTCCTGGTACGCACGCTTTTATCCACGACTCCAGCTCACAGTCACTGTCAGTCTCTTCCCCCATCGCACAGACGCGATCTGAATTTTCAGCAATTGCACCCACCATCGCCTGTCCATGCGCCGGCATGGGATTGGCATCAGCATTCAATGACAATGTAAAATTGAGGGCCTTGGAATCCACCAGGTCTTGGACTACGTGCTTAAAAGCTTTGCAGTCCTCTACACTGTGCCCGGGAGCACCCGAATGGAATTCACATTTGACATTTTCATCAAAATTGGCTGGCCTTTGATCAGGTCCCATAGGTGCCAAAGTCCTCAACTGTACCAGCCCTAGATCCTTCAACTTTTTTAATAGGACAGAGTATGTCACAGGCGGCCTGTCAAAATGCCGATCACTCATCCTCCTCCTGACTGGATATCCTACCCTCGGAGACCTCCGCTGAAATGGCTGACGCTGCTGTTGCTGTTGTGCCGGCTGATTGTCAGCAGGAATAGTTACCGCAGCGGTGTGCTGGTAGTAACGACCCCTACCGTGTCCTCTCTGGGCGTACACAACACTCGATTCACCCTCATCCTTGTGCTGGTCATTACCAAAAGATTTCTTCGGTCCAGACGACGAAGCGTTTCCTTGCATGTTCCCCATCTTCAGCCAGTCTTCAATCCTCCCCACCTTTTCGGCAATTACTTTCTGCCCCAAGGCGAACTCTTGCATGACATTGATCAGCTCTCCCATCTTCTCTTTCAGTTCGAGGATGTCAGCGTTGGGAGGATCCATCAGTCTGGGAGTATTGCGCCTGGTGTAATATCTGTGAGGGCGTGTTGAGTGCAAAGGTACGGTTCTGCGAGCACGAGCAATGATTCCTGCAAAACAGCAAACAGGTTAATATGCATGAATGCAACGTCTATCCATATGAGGAAGCTTCTGTCTTTCGATCCTGGTTTCATCGAGACAGATAACATTTCACCAATAACATTTTGACATCCAGATGTCTCTCAACCAGATTCTCAATCAATAATACTCCCCATATGGCTAGACATAGGTTCGATGCAGATGAATGCAAAATGAGAATGATGCAGATGAATGCAATGGGCCATCCTCCAAGTCATCTGATCATCTGCACTGAATCTGGACTCTGAACTGATCATAACCATCTGAGGAATGTACAATCATCAATCAGACCCACGGGTTCCGAAATAAACGGAAGAAAGATACATCATCATCATCATCGGTCTCTGAGCAGACACACCACCACCATCTGAATCGGCCCGGGGAATCCTGAAATAAACGGATCCCCACTGATAAATATCTCGGCCCGGGGAATCCTGAAATAAACGGATCCCCACTGATAAATCACGGACAACACTCCGGCGTCTCAGAAATAAACGGCCATAAATCCGACTTATAAATAGGACTCTGATCCACAGAACAAAAAGTCACCATCTGATCATACATCTGAGCAATGCATCTGTAAGAATCACCCTCCCCTCACAGGTAAATTCTAAACAGGTCATCCTAAGGCGGACAATAGTCTCGACAATCGGGCAGAGATACTCAATGGGTTTGCCCTTTCGGGTGTGCCATTGTAGCTCTCCTGAGATCATCTAAACCAAAGATCCGGGAAATGATCGGTCACCGAAGTCAATAGCCCAAAAGAGATAACCCAACCAAAGTGGAAAATCCCACTGGAAGAGCATTTCTCAGATGAACCTCGTCCGGCTTGTGGCATGTCACGTCGCAACATCATGCCCAACCGACATGTGAGCGACGCGAGACCACACTAATCCTAGGTGTATACTCGGGCCTGGGTTTTAGCCCCACTCAGAACACCCACCCCAAACAGAGGAACCACCTGCATAGAGGACGGCAACAACATGATAGTATGATGCATGCAGACATTTAATGCAAATATATACACAGTCAGAATAATAAATGCAATAAATAACACAAAACAAGCAACCTAAACTATCCTAGAACGCTAGGAAGGACTCGCTTAGGGACGATGGACCAGCACAGGTCTACATCTGTTATTATCCCCAGCAGAGTCGCCAGCTGTCGCATCCTGCGAAAAATCAACCGGCGAGCTAAAAATAAAAACACACACACACAGAGCCGCCACTGCGCGTTATTTATCCCAAGATAGGGAAAGGAAACGCTCCGAGAAACCTGGAAAGGAAATGGTCTCGCGACCAAAGAGACAGGGTAAGGGAGTCGGTTACGCAAGGGGAAGGTATTAGCACCCCTCACGTCCGTCGTACTCGACGGGATCCACGTCCTAGAATAAAGAAAAGGTTGCTAAACATCACACACACAGGGAACGCAGGTGGGGTTAAGAGAAAGGGCTCGATAAGGTATCGCACCTTATGCCTACATATCTTGTCTGGAACAAGAATCAGAGCCACTGTAGTTCGGCTTACGCACGCCAAACAACACAAAACATACAAACAAGCAAGGGTGGCAAACATGGAGCCCGACAACCACTTGATGGAATTACGTCAGCATCCGAACCAAAACACGCATAAAACGGCAAACGTGGAGCCCGACAGCCAATCACTGGGCTTACGTCGGCATCCGAACCAAAACACAATCAGATAACAAACAAACACACGCAAAAAAGAAAAAGGTTGCCCGGAGTGGTCTCGCACGACCACCTGCCTACATACCTCGTCTGGAACGAGGATCAGGGCGATGTAGTTCCCCTGAAAGGGAAAGAAAGAACATGCAAACTAGTAGGGAGTCGGGAACTCGAGCCTACAAGTCATCAAGCAAGCCAGAAGAAGACGCTGAGACGTCAGAAGAAACGGCACGCGCAGACTAACAGGGAGTCGGGAACTCGAGCCTGATAGCTGCAAAACACACGCAAAAAAGAAAAAGGTTGCCCGGAGTGGTCTCGCACGACCACCTGCCTACATACCTCGTCTGGAACAAGGATCAGGGCGATGTAGTTCCCCTGAAAGGGACTGAATTACTAGCCAGAACAGAAGGAGACACAACACTAGGGAGACTACGACTCGAGCCTAGATGTTGTCATGCAAAGTCGTCCCTAAGTTCAGTTTTCTATCCTACTTGCATAAGCAAACTATTCCTATCCAGGAAAGAAGCAAACATACAAGCATACAGAATAATCGAATGAGAACAAGCATCTCAAACAAGCATGTCAATCAGATATCCACGTAGCACGCACTATAGCCAAACAAGGGGCTCACACAATAGGTTTGACTGCCGAAGCGAGTCGTCTGTACGGGCTGGGTTTGCTCTTAACCTTGCCATTACGAGGCTAAGGTGAAGCAGATGAAGGGTGAAGTGAGGATCAGACCTCACAGCTCTTATCCCTGACCAGGGAGAGCTTCTGACAAATGAGCATGGGTCCAGAATGGGGGAACCCTTCTATACTCGAAGACTCTGACACAATGTGCACTGCACGGATCTTGGGCTTGGATCTCAATGCTACAACCATGTAATGGGAGCAAGGAGAAGACTCAACTGAATAGTGGGGGATAGATTGCTTATCCCTACCTTCCACCAATTGCCTTGATTAAGGACTTTACCTGCTTGGCACGAAAAATAAACAACCACATCATTGCCTCTTAAGGAGGACTTCAGACATTTATTTGCCCGGTCAAATAACAGACCGGGTCTCCAGACTACATGAAGTTAGGAAGTTATACCTCAATGCAAGTTGCTTAAGCAAAGCAAAGCAAAAGTTCACAAGGAACTAAGCAACTAAAAGTACCTGGAAACAGTCAAACACAGTTAGTACTCAGACAGACAAAACTAAACAGCAAGTATCAACCAATTAATCTATACAGATCAATGCACAACAAAGCAAGATCAAAGCTCAATCCCAAACTTCACAACCTACAAAACAATGTTATGTTAGTGTACAAACATCAAACAACATCAATTACATTTAACTTGATTCATTCTCCATGTGCATTATGCTTTTGATCCTGAAAAATCAAGCAAATATTAGCAACAAGACCACTAGGCTAAGCCTAGGGTCCAAAGGCAAGAAAAAAATCCTAAACAGCAAGGTATCTCTAACCAAGCTCAAGCTAAAGTCAAACAAGAGTCAACACAATTAGTCCCATGTCCATATCATTCATCATGTTCATGTTATGCACAAAACAAGGCAAATTAGTTCAAATGAAGCACCAAACATGCAAACAGAACTATTGCATTCAAATCCACATCAAAACAACTTCAAAAATTCTCAAATAAATTACACCTAAACAGGACCTAATCCAGGTATGGCACACCAAATTTCAGCTTAATTGGGCAAATAGAACCATGTCAATGAAAATCAACAAAAACAGACACAATTATAGGCTCCAAATCACAACATCAACACATGCTTCCACTTCAAAAATTCATAACTCAATGAAAACAGTAAAGAAATGAGTGGGACCAAAACAGGGATGTCACACCATGTGTCTACTACAAGCATATCAAATTTCATGATCATTCAGTACCATATGAGCATTTCACATCAAAATTACAAACATGTACCACATGGACTTGCATATTTGACCAACAGAGATGAAAAATCACAATCAATTTGAAAATGCAATGTAAAATCCCACAAAAATTCATACAACATCTCAACATGTTAATGATTCATCATGAAAAATTTCATTTCATTCTAACAAGTATAGCCCACTCAATTAAATCCAGCAAGTTGACATCAAGAGGTGTGACACAAATTGTCACACCTAAGTTCTAAAATTCATAACTCCATGGCCAGGTATCAAAAACTCATGAAATTTACATATAAATGAACATCAGCCAGTCAACAATCATCACAAAAATTTTCAAGAATTTCTTTTACACTATGAGCATTTCATGAACCAAATGGTAAAATGTATCAATTTTGAGCACATGTGAAATAAGCCTAGGTCAAACAATATTATTACCAAGCACAACTTTGACCAATAGGTCAAAAATAATCTACAGTCAATGAGAAAGTCAAAGAAAAAATCCACACATTTTTCTGAATTTTCTATAATTCTAAAAAATTCATTAACACCTTATAAAATTCATAGAAAATCATATAAAATTCATTAACACCTTATTACCAAGCACAACTTTGACCAATAGGTCTATGATGGATATGGGGTTCATTCTTTGGTTATGTTGAGCTTATTGAGGCTAGGGTTTCACCCTTGAGCCATTTCAGTTGAAGAATGGAGCTCAGATTGATCTATGCATTGCAAAATTCATCTATCAGTTGAAAAAGTCAACTGTGGTCAACTGTACATGATCTGATGGATTTGGAGGTGGAAATGAGTTGGATACACTTCATTCATGTTGGGACAAGTGTTATATGACATGTCAAAGCTCAAGAATGAAGAAAATCAAGTCAGAACAAAAACTGCCAAAAATAGAAAGTGACTTGTAATTGAAGTTTCCAAAAATAGAAAGTGACTTACAAATCAACTGAATTTTCTATGATTTTCTATGAATTTTATAAGGTGTTAATGAATTTTTTAGAATTATAGAAAATTCAGAAAAATGTGTGGATTTTTTCTTTGACTTTCTCATTGACTGTAGATTATTTTTGACCTATTGGTCAAAGTTGTGCTTGGTAATAATATTGTTTGACCTAGGCTTATTTCACATGTGCTCAAAATTGATACATTTTACCATTTGGTTCATGAAATGCTCATAGTGTAAAAGAAATTCTTGAAAATTTTTGTGATGATTGTTGACTGGCTGATGTTCATTTATATGTAAATTTCATGAGTTTTTGATACCTGGCCATGGAGTTATGAATTTTAGAACTTAGGTGTGACAATTTGTGTCACACCTCTTGATGTCAACTTGCTGGATTTAATTGAGTGGGCTATACTTGTTAGAATGAAATGAAATTTTTCATGATGAATCATTAACATGTTGAGATGTTGTATGAATTTTTGTGGGATTTTACATTGCATTTTCAAATTGATTGTGATTTTTCATCTCTGTTGGTCAAATATGCAAGTCCATGTGGTACATGTTTGTAATTTTGATGTGAAATGCTCATATGGTACTGAATGATCATGAAATTTGATATGCTTGTAGTAGACACATGGTGTGACATCCCTGTTTTGGTCCCACTCATTTCTTTACTGTTTTCATTGAGTTATGAATTTTTGAAGTGGAAGCATGTGTTGATGTTGTGATTTGGAGCCTATAATTGTGTCTGTTTTTGTTGATTTTCATTGACATGGTTCTATTTGCCCAATTAAGCTGAAATTTGGTGTGCCATACCTGGATTAGGTCCTGTTTAGGTGTAATTTATTTGAGAATTTTTGAAGTTGTTTTGATGTGGATTTGAATGCAATAGTTCTGTTTGCATGTTTGGTGCTTCATTTGAACTAATTTGCCTTGTTTTGTGCATAACATGAACATGATGAATGATATGGACATGGGACTAATTGTGTTGACTCTTGTTTGACTTTAGCTTGAGCTTGGTTAGAGATACCTTGCTGTTTAGGATTTTTTTCTTGCCTTTGGACCCTAGGCTTAGCCTAGTGGTCTTGTTGCTAATATTTGCTTGATTTTTCAGGATCAAAAGCATAATGCACATGGAGAATGAATCAAGTTAAATGTAATTGATGTTGTTTGATGTTTGTACACTAACATAACATTGTTTTGTAGGTTGTGAAGTTTGGGATTGAGCTTTGATCTTGCTTTGTTGTGCATTGATCTGTATAGATTAATTGGTTGATACTTGCTGTTTAGTTTTGTCTGTCTGAGTACTAACTGTGTTTGACTGTTTCCAGGTACTTTTAGTTGCTCAGTTCCTTGTGAACTTTTGCTTTGCTTTGCTTAAGCAACTTGCATTGAGGTATAACTTCCTAACTTCATGTAGTCTGGAGACCCGGTCTGTTATTTGACCGGGCAAATAAATGTCTGAAGTCCTCCTTAAGAGGCAATGATTGTGGTTGTTTATTTTTCGTGCCAAGCAGGTAAAGTCCTTAATCAAGGCAATTGGTGGAAGGTAGGGATAAGCAATCTATCCCCCACTATTCAGTTGAGTCTTCTCCTTGCTCCCATTACATGGTTGTAGCATTGAGATCCAAGCCCAAGATCCGTGCAGTGCACATTGTGTCAGAGTCTTCGAGTATAGAAGGGTTCCCCCATTCTGGACCCATGCTCATTTGTCAGAAGCTCTCCCTGGTCAGGGATAAGAGCTGTGAGGTCTGATCCTCACTTCACCCTTCATCTGCTTCACCTTAGCCTCGTAATGGCAAGGTTAAGAGCAAACCCAGCCCGTACAGACGACTCGCTTCGGCAGTCAAACCTATTGTGTGAGCCCCTTGTTTGGCTATAGTGCGTGCTACGTGGATATCTGATTGACATGCTTGTTTGAGATGCTTGTTCTCATTCGATTATTCTGTATGCTTGTATGTTTGCTTCTTTCCTGGATAGGAATAGTTTGCTTATGCAAGTAGGATAGAAAACTGAACTTAGGGACGACTTTGCATGACAACATCTAGGCTCGAGTCGTAGTCTCCCTAGTGTTGTGTCTCCTTCTGTTCTGGCTAGTAATTCAGTCCCTTTCAGGGGAACTACATCGCCCTGATCCTTGTTCCAGACGAGGTATGTAGGCAGGTGGTCGTGCGAGACCACTCCGGGCAACCTTTTTCTTTTTTGCGTGTGTTTTGCAGCTATCAGGCTCGAGTTCCCGACTCCCTGTTAGTCTGCGCGTGCCGTTTCTTCTGACGTCTCAGCGTCTTCTTCTGGCTTGCTTGATGACTTGTAGGCTCGAGTTCCCGACTCCCTACTAGTTTGCATGTTCTTTCTTTCCCTTTCAGGGGAACTACATCGCCCTGATCCTCGTTCCAGACGAGGTATGTAGGCAGGTGGTCGTGCGAGACCACTCCGGGCAACCTTTTTCTTTTTGCGTGTGTTTGTTTGTTATCTGATTGTGTTTTGGTTCGGATGCCGACGTAAGCCCAGTGATTGGCTGTCGGGCTCCACGTTTGCCGTTTTGTGCGTGTTTTGGTTCGGATGCTGACGTAATTCCATCAAGTGGTTGTCGGGCTCCATGTTTGCCACCCTTGCTTGTTTGTATGTTTTGTGTTGTTTGGCGTGCGTAAGCCGAACTACAGTGGCTCTGATTCTTGTTCCAGACAAGATATGTAGGCATAAGGTGCGATACCTTATCGAGCCCTTTCTCTTAACCCCACCTGCGTTCCCTGTGTGTGTGATGTTTAGCAACCTTTTCTTTATTTTAGGACGTGGATCCCGTCGAGTACGACGAACGTGAGGGGTGCTAATACCTTCCCCTTGCGTAACCGACTCCCTTACCCTGTCTCTTTGGTCGCGAGACCATTTCCTTTCCAGGTTTCTCTGAGCGTTTCCTTTCCCTATCTTGGGATAAATAACGCGCAGTGGCGGCTCTGTGTGTGTGTGTTTTTATTTTTAGCTCGCCGGTTGATTTTTCGCAGGATGCGACAATATGATGCGGAATGAAGTAAATGTGAGCATAGTATGCAGGCATGTAATATGAAATGATGTAATGAATGCACTATGCGTCTGAACATTCTTCCAGGGGACTCTACTGGGGAAATAAATCTCCTCTTCTGGTTGGAGATATTGGTATCGATGACCCTGTCTCAGCCGGGGCATTTGACTTCTGTCTGATGGTAGAAACATTTGACAGAGCCTGGCTGGGGATAGAAGAGGTGACCAATTCGTCCGGTTTTGCCAACTTCTTCTGAGAAATAGCTGGTTCTTGTTGGGGAATAGAATTAGCGACGGACTCATTGGAAAGCGTGGTTAGACCTTCTCCTTGGTCCTGAAGTCTCGTAGCAATTGTTATTTCTATTTTAGGCATGTATTCTTGTAAACATTGACCATATTCAAATGCATAAATCAATTCAAATTAAATCAATGGACGTTTATGCAATCAAAACGGAGGAAGTAAAACAAAAGCATCTTTTGGAAATAAAATTGGATTGATTTTTGAAAGAAGGCCTACAAAGAGACAATTTATGTACAGAGAGACAGAAATCCTGGTAAGAGAAAATTGTCAAGAAAGCAAAAAACAAGCTATGAAGGAAAAGTCCTATCGATTCTAATTCCTCTACTGTCATTATGTCTTCAAGCATCTCATCTCCTGCTATCGGATAGAGGGGATTGGCTTGTTCAGTCCCTTGAACTTGGTTGAAGCTGACAGAAAACGGGACATAGTCATACGCTTTAATCCCTAATTTTTGCCTGGACCGCCTTTTCAGGTTTTCAGTCCACCGGGATACCCTTTTTTGCCCAAGCCGCCTTTTCAGGTTTTCGACCTGCCGGGTGTACGTCTTCATATTTATCCCTAGTTTTTGCCCGAACCCTTTTGGTTCGCCGGAATGCCCTTACTTTTGCCTAGGTACGTCGACCTAGCGGGTCTCTTTTATGCGTAGTATTTTTTAACTATGTCCGCGTTCACAGGATGCGGGAAGTCTTCGCCATCCATTGTAGCAAGCATCATGGCTCCACCGGAGAATACCTTCTTAACCACAAATGGCCCTTCGTATGTGGGAGTCACTTGCCTCTTGGATCCCCTTGTGGTAGAATGATACGCTTGATCACCAAGTCGCCAATTTGATACACCTGTCTCTTGACTTTTTTGTTAAATGCCTGGGTCATGCGCTTCTGATATATCTGCCCGTGACAAACAGCCGCAAGTCTCTTCTCATCAATCAAATTTATCTGATCGAGCCGAGTTTGAATCCATTCATCCTCGCCTAAACCCGCCTCTTTCATGATCCTTAGAGAGGGAATCTGAACTTCCACTGGTAAGACGGCTTCCGTTCCGTAGACTAAAGAGAAAGGAGTTGCGCCTGTCGAAGTGCGTACTGAAGTGCGATAACCGTGGAGAGCAAACGGTAACATCTCGTGCCAGTCTTTGTACGTTACTGTCATCTTTTGTATGATCTTTTTGATGTTCTTATTAGCAGCCTCTACGGCGCCATTCATCTTTGGCCGGTACGGAGAAGAGTTATGGTGTTTAATTTTGAACTGCGTGCAGAGTTCAGTAATCATCTTGTTGTTCAAATTAGTACCATTGTCAGTGATAATTCTTTCGGGGATGCCGTATCGACAAATAAGGCTATTCTTGATGAACCGTGCCACCACATTCTTGGTGACAGAAGCGAATGAGGCCGCCTCTACCCACTTCGTAAAGTAATCAATAGCGACGAGAATGAAGCGATGTCCATTAGAAGCAGTAGGTTTAATCTCCCCAATCATATCAATGCCCCACATTGCAAAGGGCTAAGGTGCTGTCAACACGTTCAATGGAACAGGAGGCACATGTACTTTATCCGCATATATCTGGCACTTGTGACAGTTTCTGGAGTGATGGTGGCAATCAGCTTCCATGGTAGACCAATAATACCCTGATATCAGAATCTTCTTAGCCATTGTATGTCCATTAGAATGAGTCCCAAAAATACCGTCATGCATGTCTTCCATAATCCTTTCTGCTTCCTTTCTATCCACACAGCGAAGCAAAGTTGAGTCATGATTACGTTTGTATAATACTCCATTACTCAGAAAGAACTTAGCGGAGAACTTCCTCAGGAATTTTTTGTCATTGATGGATGCCCCTTCAGGGTATTCCTGAGCTTCTAAATATCTTTTTACTTCGTGGAACCAAGGTTTTTCCCGTACTCCCTCAGTGTTAAGTTCATAACAGTATGCCGGTTCATCTAGTCGCCCAATGGTGATCCTGGGAGCTTCATTGTCCCATCTGACTCTGAACATAGACGACATGGTAGCTAATGCGTCTGCCAACTGATTCTCTTCTCGTGGGATATGTTCGAATGTAATCTCTTCAAAGTGTGGGATTAATGTCATCACCCGTTCTCGGTAAGGGATGAGATTCGGATGCTTAGTATCCCATTCTCCTTTGATCTGACTGATTACCAAGGCTGAATCTCCGTACACACTCAAAAACTTGATTCGCCGGTCTATAGCAGCCTTGAGTCCCAATATACATGCTTCATACTCAGCCATATTGTTGGTACAATGAAAACATAGTCTAGCCGTGAAAGGTGTATGGTAACCCCCGGGAGAAATAAGTACAACCCCAACACCGTGGCCCAATGCATTAGAAGATCCGTCAAAAACCATAGTCCATCGGGATCCTAGTTCGGGTCCTTCATCCGGTCTAGGTTTTTCGTAATCAGTAACAAGCATGACATCCTCATCCGGAAACTCAAAATTCATAGATTGATAATCATCCACCGCTTGATGAGCCAAGTGATCAGCTAGCACGCTTCCTTTGATTGCTTTCTGGGTAGTATACTGGATGTCGTACTCTGTTAAGATCATCTGCCATCTCGCTATTCTTCCGGAGAGGGCAGGTCTCTCGAACATGTATTTGATGGGATCCATCCTAGAAATCAACAAAGTGGTATGATTCAACATATACTGTCTTAGTCGGCGAGCAGCCCAGGCCAAAGCACAGCAAGTTCTCTCGAGCAGTGAGTATCTTGTTTCACAGTCGGTAAACTTTTTGCTCAGGTAGTATATGGCATGCTCTTTTCGACCAGACTCGTCATGTTGCCCCAATACACACCCCATTGAACTTTCTAACACGGTCAAATACATGATTAGAGGTCTTCCTTCAACTGGTGGTATCAGAATTGGAGGTTCCTGGAGATATTTCTTGATTTTGTCAAAAGCTTCTTGGCATTCATCATTCCATATCATCTCTTGATTCTTCCTCAGTAATTTGAAGATGGGTTTGCAGGTAGCGGTCAAATTGGAGATAAATCGGGCAATGTAGTTCAAGCGTCCCAAGAAACCTCTGACTTCTTTCTCCGTGCGGGGAACTGGCATTTCTTGAATAGCTCTCACTTTAGACGGGTCAACCTCAATTCCTTTACCACTGACAATAAAGCCCAAGAGCTTACCGGATCTTACTCCAAAGGTGCATTTGTTCGTATTCAATCTCAACTTGTACTTCTTCAACCTCTCGAACAATTTGTGCAAATGATCGAGATGTTCTTTTTCAGTATGAGATCTGGCTATCATGTCATCCACATATACTTCTATTTCATGATGAATCATATCATGGAACAAAACCACCATAGCACGCTGGTACGTTGCCCCGGCGTTCTTTAAACCGAATGGCATTACTTTGTAACAGAAAGTGCCCCATTACGTCACAAACATGGTTTTTTCCATGTCCTCAGGTGCCATCTTAATCTGGTTATAACCCGAGAATCCATCCATGAAGGAGAACACTTTGTGTTGAGCGGTATTGTCTACCAGAACATCGATGTGCGGGAGTGGAAAGTCATCTTTGGGGCTCGCTTTATTCAGATCTCTGTAATCTACGCACATTCGCACTTTACCATCTTTCTTCGGCACCGGTACCACATTAGCAACCCATTGGGGATAAGAAGTAACGGCTAAAAACCGGCATTGAATTGTTTCATAACCTCAGCTTTGATTTTCTCAGACATTTCAGGACGCATGCGGCGAGCCTTTTGCTTGACAGGACGACAATCCTCCTTCATTGGCAGACGATGTACTACTATGTCAGTATCCAATCCTGGCATGTCTTCATAGGACCAAGCGAAAACCTCTACATAATCATGTAACATCTGAATCAATCTTTCTTTGACACTGTTTTCCAAGCCTGCTCCTATTTTGACTTCTTTTCTGTCCACTTCAGTACCTAGATTTACGATTTCGAGTGGCTCTTCATGCGGCTGTATAGTCCTTTCCTCTTGCAGTAACAGTCGGGCAAGCTCTCCAGGTACTTCACAATCTTCCTCACTTCCATCTTCGGCTTGGTAGATCGGATTTTCAAAGCCATAATGAACAGTAGCGGAATTATTATCCATAGGATCCAGAGTGGATACGGATCTGCAATTCGTTACGTGAGTGTGTGTAAGAAAGCATAGCTTGTTCGAAAGACGACAGGAAAGATAAAGAGCGCAACATTTGAATGCAACAAAGTCCATTGATTTATTGAATATGAATATGCTTATGAAATGACAAAACCCTTAACAAATTAGCTATTGTGCCCCGGGCATAGACACAATGCTTTAAGAAGTTCAATTGAAAAATTAACAATTTGCAATACTAAATGGACAATAACAATTACTCCTGACTAAAGGAGATCGGGATAGTGTCTTCAGCCTTCCAATTGTTGAGTCCGTCACCAATTGTTGGGTAGATCCAGCTATCCAGGTCGCAATCACTGTCAGCATCTTCTACATCATTGATTTGATCTTTGACCATCTTTTCAGAGCTAAATCCCAGACCAGATTTATCAGACTTGTAGGGTATGTTGATCAGTTGACCCCAGCCAGTACAGTCACCATCTTCAACCACAGCTTGAGTGTCCTTCAGGGAAACCATGGCAGGAGGAGCTCGAATAACCTCGGGCACAAGGGGAGTTGGCCTAAGGACAGGGCTGGGCAGAGGAACCACTTCAAATGACCGAGACGGAGTCTCGAAGAATTCACCATCCATCTCAACGTATCTGAAGGTATGCACACTACTGACGATATATTCCTCTTTCCCACACACAGTGACAATTTTACCCTCTATTGGATACCTCAGCTTTTGATGGAGAGATGAAGCTACAGTGCCTGCCCCATGAATCCAAGGGCGTCCCAGCAAGCAGGAATAGGCGGGGCGAATGTTCATTACATGAAAGGTAGTGTTGAAGACTTAAGGTCCTATCTTGATAGGGAGAACAACTTCACCGTGGACAACACTCTTCGCACCATCGTAAGCACGCACCACAATGTCACTAGGCTTCAAGTCAATGCCCTTACAGTCAAGTTTATCGAGCACGGCTTTCGGTAGCACATTCAAAGAAGAGCCATTATCGATCAACACATGAGACAGGGTGATCCCTTTACACTCAATGGAGATATGTAGGGCTTTATTGTGATCCTTCCCTGCTGGTGTCAGGTCAGCATTGGAAAAACCTAGGCCATCGTCAACAGTCAGGTTAGCAACATAGTTTTCGAACTGATCGACGGATGTTTCCTGAGGTATATGAGCAGTCTTCAAGAATTTTATCAAGACATGGGCATGAGATTCAGAAGATAATAACAGGGATAACATCGAGATTTTGGAAGGAGTATGCCCTAACTGTTCTACCACATCGAAATCACTCTTGCGGATGATTTTCAGCACTTCTTCCATTTCTCGTTTGGCAACGTCTTCAGTAGTAGATTCGATCGGTATCTCTGACTGGGAAGGGTTGACTGGTTCCTTTCCTCGGTTTTCAGGAACTGGAGGTGAGATTTCTGGAGAGAAGATCCTTCCGCTTCGAGTAACTTTACTAGTCCCAACAATGTCATTAGGATTAGCAGAATCACCAACTTGCTTTACGCCCTGGATGTAAACGTCACCTCCATAATTCCACGGAATGGATTTGCTTGAAGAATACGATACTGGGCCAGGCGCAGTAATGATCAGGGGGGCTACCTTGGGCTCAGCAATAATCTTCACAAGTACTCTGGGAGCAGTAATCTTCACTGGAACTTTGGACCTTGAAATCACAGATATCTCTTCAACAAGGTCTTCCACCTGGGGAACCTTTTCGAAGAGAATGGTATGATCGTCCATCAGCCGTTGAATACCATTCTTCAATTTCCAACAGTCCTCGGGCCAGAGTATGCAGAGATTGCACTCTTCGGTACAACTTGGAAATAAACCAGCTTGCAATAAATTCCTCTTTATGATCGGGAGAGGAGATGTTAAGTCCGCCACATAGGAAATGTGAGAATCGTCATCCACAGCATTGACAGTCTTGTCATGGTTAGGCATAGGAGCGGTGATGACATTAGGAGTCTCCGGAGGCTCGAATTCAATTTCCCCAGCATCGATCATATCCTGAATTTTGTTCTTCAACAACCAACAATCGTTTGTATCATGCCCGGGGCTATCGGAGTGATATGCACACCTGGCATTGGGATTATAACGAGGCGAAGCAGTGTTGACATTTGCAGGAGGACCTCTGAGAGTGATTAAGTTTGCCTTTAGCATACTTTGCAGTGCTTGTGCTAAAGTCATATTGCTTGGTAAACTGCCTTCTTGGTCTGTCTTGCCTTTGCTGGAAGTTTTGAGTTGGCGGGGCTGCGATCGTCACTGCTCCAATGGCGTGGTCACCATTTTTCTTATTATAATTCTTTTGACCGTACACAGCATTCGATTCATTCTTCCCATGGTAGGACTTTTTACTGCTTGTAGAAGTAGCTGCCTGTAACTTTCCACTTCGAATGCCGCTCTCCACCCGTTCACCTGTCAGTATAAGTTCAGTGAAACCGGATGAAGAACTCCCCAGTAGGTGGCTGTAGAATGGGCCAGTCAGGGTACCCCTGAACAGGTCCACTAATTCTCGGTCAGTCATAGGGGGTTTGACCCTGCCGGCCAAATCTCTCCATTTCTGAGCATACTCTTTGAAACTTTCTCTAGATCCCATAGCCATATTCTGCAGCTGTAGCCGAGTAGGCGCTAGCTCAGAATTATACTGGTACTGTTTATAGAAAGCTGTCGCTAAATCAGTCCAGGTGCGGATGTCAGAACTCTCGAGCTGATAATACCATTCCAACTGTGTGCCAGACAGGCTCTATTGGAAGAGATGGATCCACAGCTTCCTATCAGTGGTATGCGGCTGAATCTTTCTCACATAAGCCCTTAGATGCATCTGAGGACAGGACGCACCATCGTACTTAGTGAAAGTGGGGATTTTGAATTTGTGAGGAATGGTCACATCGGAGACCAGACCCAAACTTTCGAAATCCAGACCAGGCGCCTTCTGACTTTCCATGGCTAGCATGCGTTCTTCCAGCAATTTGTACTTATCATCTCTTGGAGAGTACTGTTCATTTTCATAATTCTCATCGTCATCCTCAGGGTTGGAAAAATCAGCATTCTCTTCCTCTGAATCATTCTCCGCCCCCTCTTCTGGACCGTTCGGGATTCCAAATTTGATTCCCATAGCCTGTCCTTTACGCCTTCTTCCCGGGTTAATGAAACTCACAGCTTTCTTGTCTTTCTTCTTTTCGACCAAAAGAGCCTTCAGTTCCTCCTGCCCCTTGGATAAGCTTAGCATCATCTCCTTGAATTGAGCATTCTGAGTCTGGAGATCTTTGACAGTTTGCTCGAGATCCATTTTTCTGCATAAGAGGCAGACCGTGAGAATATGGTCCTGTGGAATACCTGTTATGCAATGCTATGTTATGCGATGCAATGTATGAAATGTTTTCAAGGACTTTTGGAATTTAACTTTGCGTAAATCGCCAACAAGAGAGAAATGTTTATTGCTAATTTTTTTTTGATCGATGTTCATTACAAAAGGAATAATAATAAAAATACAATGAAAGCTCAAGTCTCCCAGGGGCGACTTCTTTTTGGGCGAAGATATGCATTGAATCTTCGTTCCTCATTAAGCTGGTTGGTGAGCTCTAACACTTTCTTCCTTTCTGCATTGAACTGAGCTTCGAAAGTATCTCTCTCCTCTCTCAACTGGGTCCAGGATCTTTCAATTCCTCAACATCGGTAGGCATATCTGGGTAAGAAATGATCTGGGAAGTACCTCCTTCGACCTCTGATTCAACAATCAATGGTCCGACTGCAAGATATGGCATGACAAGTTCACGAGCTCTGGCGCGTACCCATCTGAGATAAGGCTCCATAGGAATATAATTTTTCTTTCCTAAAGTGCTTCTTTTCACCATGCCCCAAGCTCGTACAAACCTTTGGCGGAGACCTTGAGAGTCATTGTCATAGTCAAACACTATACCTTGAATAATCATTTCATGTGGACCATCTCTTCGAGCATACCCAAACTGACGTAGGGCTAAGGCAGGATTATAAGTAATACCTCCTCTTATCCCCATGAGTGGTACATTAGGGAATTCTCCACAACGGTCGATGATGATAACATTTTCTCTGAGGTTAGAACACCACCGAATGTCTGAATGGGAGAGTGCCATTATCCTTTGAGAACCTTTCAGGTTTTGATCATCCTTCAAGACCGCTTGGGGAAGGTGTGAAATAAACCACCTAAACAACAAAGGTACACAACACATGAGAGTCCCTTGCCTTCTCATAGTACGAGTGTGAAGGGAATGCAAGATATTTCCAAGCAAGGTAGGCACAGGGTTATGAGTGAGAAATATCTTAATAGCATTCATGTCTATGAACTGGTCTGGATTATGGAACAACACCAAACCATAGATTAGCAATGCTAGAACATTTTCGAAAGCACGGACATTCATAACCTTTAGGAATTCTCGGGCCTTACTTATCAGAAATTTGGCAAGTAAACCTTTCATTCCACTCCTTGTTACCCAACTGGTCTCAATATCAGACTTTGTCATGTGTAGAGCTGCGGCAACTTCTTCAGACTTCGGAATCTTTTCCAGACCACTGAAAGGTATTTGATCAAGGATAGGTATCCCAAGCAGCTTGGAAAATTCTTCTAATGTGGGTACCAACTGATAATCTGGGAAGGTGAAGCAATGATGTTTAGGATCGAAGAACTGGAATAGAACTCTCATCATATCTTCTTTGAAACCAGTGGTAACCAAATTGAGGAGATGCCCATGTTTCTTGTTGAACTGAGCATGATCGGGAAGTTCTGACACTAAATCCCTGAGTTGAGGAGAGATCGTTACAAGATTGATCCGGATAGTCTTCCTGGAAGCCATTAACCTGTTTAACAGAGCAAAGCTAAATTCCTAAGTCCTTGAAATGGTTAGTACCATGATGTTATGATGTTATGATGTTATGCAGGCACAAGCATGTCACACAACAATCATTCCTAGGTTTTAAGGCTTGCATGAGTTCCATAGGTAAGTACCCTCCCCACTGAAGTTTGGTTGGTTCAACCTGTCCTAGAGTAGTAACCGGGTTCTAGAAGGATCTCAGATCATCGACCTTTCTTTAAGTCCACTTCAGTGCAACGCCAAGTGGTTGACCGAAGCTTCCCTAAAGTCCAATCTCAAAGAGCGTAGTGTCGAGTATCAACCAACCTCAGTCGGAACCGAAGCCAGTTATCTCACTACTTTCTAATGGCTAGGATAAGTCAATTAGGGTTCTAGAGGTCTGGTTAATGCTTTGATGACACCACGCGAATGCCAAAATTTTCCCCAAGTGAACATGAGGAACATCAGGACATCCAAAGTGTCACATTAACCGTAGCCATCATTTTAACCATTCCAGTATACGCCGGATAGTCGCGATGATCTATTGCTACTTACCTAAGGTACACTAGATCCGGGTGTAGGATCTTTCACTCAAGAATACCCTTAAAAGAAGGAACAATCTGAAAACATAAATGATTTTTTAAGGTGACCTCTCTTTGTATTCCCCAGCAGAGTCGCCAGTTCTGTCATACGGTGAACTGACTTTATGGATTTTTAATCGCAATGTCGCGGTTAGCAAGAGTCGCCACCGACTTTTCTTTTATCCCATAAGGAAAGGTGGAAAAGAACAGGAAAGACCTTAATTTAGATTCTTAGGTTCGGGAGGTACGTTATACAAAGGGAAGGTGTTAGCACCCTTTGTATCCGTGGTTATCCACGGGCTCTTAATTGCTCAATCATTTATGTTTTCTAGTTTGAAAAAGTGTGTAGAAAATGTTTTGAAAAGGAGAATTTAACTTTGTAATGATTCTTGTATGAATGTATACAAAGTGGTTATCTCATTTGATTTTGAAAGTTGTTTAGAAAAATGTAACTCGGCAATGATCCTAGTACGGATGTAGGCTAAGTGGTGATTTTCTAAAAAAGGACGTTTGAAATGTGCGAGGTGAGAAAGAATATTTTAGGTTATGAATGAGCAATTAAGGGTTATACCTGTCCGAGGTCTTTCCGGGCATTTCCTATCCTTATGAGGGTAAAACTGTCCTTACTATTGAGAAGTAAGTAGTTTTATCCTTTGGATGTAGAAGGGTCATCGTAGGGTCATCGACTGGTCATTGAAGGCAACAATTGTGAGGATACCTTAGCATTCGAAGGGACTATCATCATTTAACCGTAGGCTACACCGAAGGGTCGTCGAGGGACAGAATCGTAATTTCGAAGGCAACATCCGAGGGACCATGATTTATTTTATGATGATTTAACCGAAGGGTCTTTGCTAAGGGTATCCCCATATTCGCGGGACATGGCCATATTACGTAATCGGGGGGTAACAAAAGAGAGGTCCGATATTATTTATTGAAAGTCCATATTTTAACAATTAATTGGGTAATTATGATGAATCTCCACATTAAAATCAACACATTAAAATCAATACATTAAAAATTAATACATTAACATTAATTAGGCAATCAATATGAATCTTCACATTAAAGTGAAGTAATTTAGAATCCATCTCCACGAAGGTCTCCCACACGTAAAGTGGAGTACCTAGTCGGCCGCTTCACTGGGGATATGGAAGCTCTTACACCATTCAACACACGGGTTAGAGCATTAAGATAAAATATGATTTGACAATTGCACCATAAAATAGACATAACAGTTATGAGTTCAGGCCAAGTGATGCAAAAACCGCAATTAGATAAACATAAGATAGAACAGCAAAGGGACAAAGCAGCCACTGTCCCATTCGCCTCCGCTTCGCCTAGCGAAGGCTCAGCGAAGGCTCGCTGCATGCTCGCTTAGCAATGAGCTAGCGAGCGGCCACGGGTTTGGAGTTTGACAGCAGCATGACTTCCGAAAACCTGCACTCTTATGGCATTCGATCACAGGCATAGCATAGACAATTATACAGGATGTTCATACTTGGATCCACACACGAAATCAGATTACATATCAAAACTTTAATCGGTATGCATCATGTATGTAAAGAATATCAATTGGAAACGTAAAACAGCGGAGATACACAAACCTGTGTGCAATTGAGGTATTGAAAGGGACTGGTTGCTTGGAGGCCGGATTGAGTTGGGCGGCGGTAGTTTCGGCGCGGATGGGCGGCCTTCAGGTTAGCAGGGTTTTGCACCAGGGTTTCCGTCTTTCGTCTTGGTCTCTCCGTTTCGGTGTCCGTTCGTCTGTCTGTCCTTTTCGTGGCTGAAGAGCTGGTATTTATAGTAGTAGTGGTGGTGACCTAATGGGCTTAAAATGAGGTCCAAAACTTCAGACTTTCGCAAGCTTCGCTAGGCGAAGGAATTGCTCGCCTAGCGAGCAAGCTAGTTTTGGGCTTTTTTCTGGACTTGACGCTTTGCTGGGCGAGGGTCATGATGAAGTGTTCGCTAGGCGAAGGAAGGGCTCGCCTAGCGAGCAAGCTAGTTTGGGCCACTTTTGGATTGGGCCTGTTGTGAGCTGGGCTTTTGTTCATTTGATGTCAGTGCCTTGCAGAACAAGTCGGAGGAAAGCTTTGTAATATCGGCGGGCAAATTTTGGGGTATGACAGTTACCGACGTACGACGTCCTCCGCCTTGTCCAGACGAACCTCTGCCAGGCTGATACCCAACTCCAAATCAATCTTTCTTAGCGGGGACCTCCATCATTCTACCCCAACTAGGAGCCTCTCCACTTTTGACCACCTCAGCAGCCTGCTTATACGAAGCTATGGACGGTTTCTCTTCCTCCTATTTAGCAAACAGAGCATTCTCCACCTTAACGGTTTCGAAAGCCTGACTGGGTGTCTCCCAGATCTCACCATCCATCTCCACATATTTAAACGAAGACAGGTGGCTGACAAATATGTCCTCCTCTCCACAAACAGTGACAACTTGACCTTCCCAGATGTACTTTAATTTCTGATGCAAAGTCGAGGTGACTGCCCCAGCAGCATGAATCCACGGCCTACCCAACAGGCAACTGTACGCCGGCTGAATATCCATGACATAGAAAGTCGACTTGAACACCTCAGGTCCAATCTTCACTGGCAGCTCTACCTCGCCAAACACAGCTCGCTTTGATCCGTCGAAAGCCCGTACAATCAAATCCGTCGGGGTCAGAATCAGCCCATCACAGTTAAGCTTTGCCAAGGCCTTCTTTGGCAACACATTCAAAGAGGAGCCGGTATCAACCAGCACATGCGAAAGCACGGCTCCTTTACATTCCATTGCTATGTGTAGTGCCCTGTTGTGATTCCTTCCATCCACAGTTAGGTCCATATCCGTAAAGCCCAGCCCGTGGCTAGCATGCACATTGGACACGACCGTCTCCAGCTGATTTATAGTGATTTCCTGAGGAACATAGGCCTTCTTTAGAATTTTCAGCAAAGCCTCCCTATGCCCCTCAGAGCTTAACAACAATGATAGAATCGAGATTTTGGAAGGGGTCTGCTGCAGATGGTCCACCAATTTGTACTCTGACTTCTTGATGATTCGTAAAAATTCCTCAGCATCATCATCAAGTTTGTTTTCCGACCCTACAGGCGCCGGTGTCACCACAGGAGTATTTCCATCCACCACAGCCTTTCCTTTCGCCCTGGCTAAAGCCTCGGCCTTTTCTTTTTTATCTTTTTCTTCTTCTCCTCTCCTCAACGCATCAGGAGCAAATAACCTTCCACTGCGAGTGAAACCGCTGGGACCGGCATTATCCACCTTTAGCACGGTGGTTTCACTTGCAGAATGCTCTTCTACTTTCTCCCCGTTGCAATACACCTCCCCACCATAATGCCACGGCACGGCATCATCTTTGTCGTATGGAATTGGCCCAGGTACCGTGATGGTAACTGGAGCCTCTTCAACAAGGTTCGACAAATCCACCGGGTCGAAGTAAATCGTTATGGTGGAGACCTCCTCTTTTTCCGAACCAGCCTTCTCAATCACAACACTCCCCTCATCCACTAGACCCTGAACAGTCTTCCTCAACAATGAGCACCCATTGACAGAACTAGTGCACTCAGCACAATCATCTTCACAACCCGGATAGACCCCATTCAACAGCAACTGTCTCTTCACCTCAGCCAAAGGCGTCCTCAACTGATCCACCGTAGACAGCCCAACTCGGTTTTCTGCAGAAATGGCATTCACCCCCCTTTGACCATGCGCGGGCATGGGATTAGCATTAACATTGGGAGATGGTGCAAAGTTGATTGCTTTCGAATCCACCAGGTCTTGGACTACGTGCTTAAAAGCTTTGCAGTCCTCAACGTTGTGTCCGGGAGCACCCGAATGGAATTCGCATTTCGCGTTCTCATTATAACTAGCTGGCCTTTGATCAGGTCTCAAAGGTGCCAGCGTCCTCAACTGTACTAGCCCAAGGTCTTGCAATTTCTTCAGCAGAAAAGAATAAGTCACCGGAGGCCTGTCAAACTGCCTATCATTCATCCGGCCCCTGACTTGGTACCCGGCCCTCTGTGGCCTCTGTTGAAAAGGTTGTCTTTGTTGTTGTTGCTGATGCTGTTGCGGTTGTGCAGGCTGAGACTCAGCAGGAATGGTTACCGCAGCATTGTGCTGGAAGTAACGGTCCCTACTGGGTCCTCGTTGTGAGTACACAGCACTGGTGTCACCCTCTTTCTTCCTCTGCCCACCATTACCGAATGGCTTCTTTGTCCCTGAAGATGAAGCAGAAGCAGTACCCTGAATTTTACCGATCTTCAGCCAGCTCTCTATCCGTTCCCCAGCCACCATAATATCAGAAAAGTTAGTCACCAGACAACCAACCATTCTCTCAGCAAACGGCCCCTGCAGGGTCCCCATAAAGAGATCTAACATCTCACGATCAACCAGAGGAGGTTGCACCCTTGCAGCCAATTCTCTCCATCGCTGGGCATACTCCTTAAATCCTTCATTGTTTTTCTGAGACATACCCTGCAGCTGGGTACGGCTCGGAGCCATGTCAGCGTTGAACTGATATTGCTTGAAGAAAGCATCCCCAAGATCCTGCCAGTTTTTAATGTCCGAGGATTTCAACTTGGTATACCATTCCAGGGAACCTCCGGACAGGCTGTCCTGGAAAAAGTACATCCATAGTTTCTGATCCATTGTGTATGCAGAAATTTTGCGGACGAAGGCTTGTAAGTGAGTCTCAGGGCAAGAACTCCCATTATATCTGTCGAATGTGGGCGCCTTAAACTTCTGTGGGATTACGATCCCCTCAACCAGCCCCATATTAGACATGTTGACCACCCCAGGAGTGGCATAGCTTTCAAGTACCTTGATCTTTTCAGCCAACAACTGAATCTCCCGGTTCTGAGGTGGAGCACTGTAGGGAACGAACGGTTCATTCTGCATTGAAAACTGGTCAGCCTCCCTGTCTTCCTCCTGGTCTTCATCAAACCCATAGAACGGAGGCAACATATTGTCCTTCAAATTCTGACCCGGCCCAGGTTGACCAACAGCACCACCGAGACCGCCGGCATTATTCACAATACCAACAGTTGTCCTCTTTCCACCATCACGAGACCCCAGCCCCTGGTTGGAGACTCCATCCAGGTTAACCCCACTGTTTGCTGCAGAAGCCCGCTCGAGCTTTTCAACCTTATCTGCCAACGCCTTCTGATCAACTGCAAAGCCTTGCATGATGTTAATCATCTCGTTCATTTTGTCCTTCAACTCGAGAAGATCTGTACTAGGAAGATCCATGAGTCTGGGAGTATTGCGTCTAGTGTAATATCTGTGAGGGTGTGTTGAGTGCAAAGGTACAGTTCTGCGAGCACGAGCAATGATTCCTGAAACAATCAAACACATTAGCAACAGATACCTGCAAAATAAAACACATGTTATTATGATCAATGCATGGGTGCAGTGTCTATCCATATGAAGGACACTTTATCTCTCGATCCTGGCATCATTGAGACAAATAATAATTCGGCATCAATATTCTGATATTCGGCATTTGATTTCATCGTGCAGATCGGAGATATGTGATTTAGCATGATACCCCCCGACCATGTGTGTGCTTGTGTGAGTGCATACGGTAAAGCAAATAAAGCTTGAAGATCAATCACTGACTGAAAAATAACCATCACATAGCCAAAAGTGCACAAACAGTGCCATAGTCATACATCAAGCCGGATAAAATTCAAATACAATCCTCCAGAATCAGGAAAAAAATACAAGCAAATGAAGTCCGTCAACAAGCCTGACGGTAATCCACAACAAATGAAAGAAACTAGCTGGATGGGGGTCCCACAGATGGCCCTATCTCATCTTCCATCTTTGCGAGCTCTGCGGCGAACCTGAGCTCTGTGTTCTCCTGCTGCAGTCTCCCCACTTCCTTCTGATGAATCTTCATCTGTCTGAAGTAGTGATCCCTCTCTGCCATATACTGATCTCTCTCGGCGACGATCTTCATGTTCTCTGACTCTTTAACCTTCAGCTTGGCCTCCCACTCAGCAATGAGGACTCGGACTCGGTCATCCCTCTGATCTTTCACCAAGATTTGCCTTCTCTTCTCATCTTCAATGACCTTTGAAGCTCTAGCCAATCTCTCTTTGGTGATGTCATGCTCCCTGTTGGACGATGCTAAGGCTTGACTAATCTTCCCATAATAGGCAGTATCCATCTCAAAGCGCTTGGCTTCCAAGGCATGTCGCTTGTCTTGATCTTCCATCTTCACTTTGATCTCCTGATTAGCTGTCTGAAACCGAGCAACACTTCTCTCCAATTCAGCTTTTTCTGCAAGCAACTGATCTCTGGCCCTCTTCATCTCGAGGAATTCCTCCATACTGACAGAAGAACTTGGACCCTCGATCATAGGACACACAGGATCACCTCCAGGAAATGGTAGATGGGTAACCTCAATTCTCTTCCGCAACCAGTCGTCAAATAGAGGAAAATACCGGCAGTTGACTTTGCCAAACGGAACCTTACCCTTCCTCTGAATGTTACGCCATGCCCCAGACACTTGCAGCAACTTGGTCTGATTACCCTCCACAGGAAAATAAAAGGACTCCTGAGTCTCACACTCAAGGGGAGGAACCTCCATAGCGAGCCCCATCTGTCTCCTAAGAAGCGTCGGGTTGTAATTAATGCAACCCTGAACTCCTATAAGAGGCACATTGGGAAAAGCCCCACAGCTATATATAAAATCCCGTCCAGCCAAACCATTATGAGTCCACGCTATATCATCAGCCCGCAAACCCATCAACCTGAAGGACCACTTGACAGAAGGATCAAGATGAGCGAAAGCACCTCGAGAAGGCAAATACCCCATAAACCACCTGAAGAGCAACTGAGCGCAGCACCTGATCAAACCCCCACGCAGCTTCTCATTCCGATTATGGACCGAGTAGTAGACATGTCCGATCAAAGTAGGAATAGGGTTTCTCTGCAAGAACAACCTGATAGCATTATGGTCCACAAAGTTCTTCTGGTTAGGGAACAAAATAACACCATAAATGCTCACAGCAATCAGAGCACAAACCGTCTTCCAATTACCCATGGCAGCATGCTCCTTGGCATTAGCCTCCAAGAAACTCAAGTGAAAACCCGGTAATTTTCCTTTCTCCTTTAAACCCTCCTTGGTCACTTTCGGACTCAAATAAAGAGCACAAGAAATCCCAAGGACATCAGGCTCTCCCCTAATAGCGCAGAAAGGAATCTGATCTCGGATCGGAATACCCAGGATGCTAGCATAGTCCTCCATCAGAGGCCCCAACAAGTAATCTGGAAACACAAAGCATCTCAGCCCCGGGTCATAGAACTGGAGAAGGGTATGAATGACGCTTCTGTCACTGTCACTGAGTCGGAAAACCATCTTCAGAATACTACCGTATGCCTCTCCGAACATCCCCACATGGTCGGGTGTAATCAATGCTATCATACCCCCTAACTCGTCAATCTCAGGGTTGAAGAAACTGTAGGCCACATCTTGCTTCAAGCCAGGTCTCATATCTGAGCAGAAAGTCTCTCAACCAGGATCTCGATCAAAAATGTCCCTGTATATGGGTAAACATGTGTTAGATGTAATTGATGCAAGATGTTATGATGCTGATGAATGAATGCAATGCGTTACCATCCTCCAAGCCTATCTGATCATCTGCACTGAAGCCTGGTTTCTGAGCTGATCATAACCATCTGAAGGAAATAAGTAACCACCAATCTGACCCACGGGTTCCGAAATAAACGGAAGAAATATACATCATCATCATCATCAGTCTCTGAGCAGACAACCCTCTGAATCGGCCCGGGGAATCCTGAAATAAACGGATCCCCACTGATAAATAACTCAGCCCGGGGAATCCTGAAATAAACGGATCCCCACTGATAAATCACGGACAGCACTCCGGCGTCTTGGCAATAAATGACCATAAATCCGACTTATAAATAAGACCCACGGAACAAATAGTCACCATCTGAATCACCATCTGATCATGCATCTGAAAGAATCACCCTCCCCTCACAGGTAAATTCTAAACAGGTCATCCTAAGGCGGACAATAGTCTCGACAATCGGGCAGAGATACTCAATGGGTTTGCCCTTTCGGGTGTGCCATTGTAGCTCTCTTAAGATCGTCTAAACCAAAGATCCGGGAAATGATCGGTCACCAGAGTCAATAGTTCAGATGAAGTAACTATGCCAAAGTGGGGTACCCCACAGAGGAAAGCACTATCAAATGAACCTCGTCCGGCTTGTGGCATGTCACGTTACAACAATATGCTGATACAACAAATGAGGAACGTGAGACCACACTAATCCTAGGTGTATACTCGGGCCTGGGTTTTAGCCCCACTCAAAACACCCACCCCAAACAGAGGATCCACCTGCACAGAGGACGACAACAACATGATAGTATGATGCATGCAAATATTTATGCAAATATATACACTGGTTAGAATAATAAATGCAATAAATAAAGCCAAACAAGCAACCTAAACTATCCTAAAACGCTAGGAAGGACTCGCTTAGGGAAGATGGACCAGCACAGGTCTACATCCGAGTGTCCCCAGCAGAGTCGCCAGCTGTCGCATCCTGCGAAAAAACAACTGGCGGGCTAAAACAAAAACAAACAGAGCCGCCACTGCGCGTTATTTATCCCAAAATAGGGAAAGGAAACGCTCAGAGAAACCTGGAAAGGAAATGGTCTCACGACCAAAGAGAAAGGGTAAGGGAGTCGGTTACGCAAGGGGAAGGTATTAGCACCCCTCACGTCCGTCGTACTCGACGGGATCCACGTTCTAAAATAAAGAATAGGTTGCTAAAACAACACACACACACACACACAGGAAACGCAGGTGGGGTTAAGAGAAGGGAGCTCGATAGGACATCGCGTCCTATGCCTATATATCTCGTCTGGAACGAGAATCAGAGCTACTGTAGTTCGGCTTACGCACGCCAAACAACACAAAACACACAAACAGATGGCAAACATGGAGCCCGACAGCCAATCACTGGACTTACGTCAGCATCCGAACCAACACACAAACAAACAACAATATGCTAAGGAGTCGGGGACTCGAGCCTAGCACTTGTCAAACAACACACACAAAAAAGGAAAAAAGCGCCCGGAGAAGTCTCGCACGACCTCCTGCCTACATACCTCGTCTGGAACGAGGATCAGGGCGATGTAGTTCCCCTGAAAGGGACTGAAATTCTAGCCAGAAACAAAGGGAGACACACTACCAGGGAGCTGTACTCGAGCCTAGTGTTATCATGCATCATTGCCCTATGTTCAGGTTTTTACCTACTTGCACAACTGCAAGCTAATCCTATCCAGGAAAGAAGCAAGCATACAAGCATCAAACAATTCAAGCATTTCAAACAAACATGTCAAACAAATATTCACAAAGCGCACACTATAACCAATCAAGTAGGCTCAAACAATGGGTTTGACTGCCGAAGCGAGTCATCTGTACATGGGTATTATTCGCTCTTAACCTTGCCATTGAGGGGCTAAGGTGAAGCAGATGAAAGGTGAAGTGAAGATTAGACTTCACAGCTCTTATCCCTGACCAGGGAGAGCTTCAGACAAAGGAGCGTGGGTTCAGAAAGGTGGAACCCTTCTACGCTCAAAGACTCTGACTCAACTGTACAAAGTACAAGATCTTGGGTTTGTGCCCCAATGCATCAACACACAGCCGTGTGAGCAGAGGGACGACTCAATAGAATAGTGGGGGATAGATTGCATATCCCTTTGATCCACCAATTGCCTCATAGAGGTCTTCACCTGCTTGGGCACAAAAAGTAAACAACCACAAACATTGCCTCTTAAGGAGGACTTCAGACATTTGCCCGGTCCAGTAACAGGCCCGGTCTCCCAGACTACATGAAGTCAAGAGATCCTACCTCAATTGGTTTACACAACCAAGCAGCAGCAAGCAAGTTCTTAAAGAACTGTAAGCAACTAAATGTACCTGAAATCAATCAAGTATCATCAGTACTCAGACAGACAACAATAAACAGCAAATGTTAATCAGTCAAACTATACAGATTAATGCACACAAAGGCAAGCTATAAGCTCAAGCTCAAGCTTCACAACCTACAAAACAAATTCATGTTAGTTCAAAACATCCAACAATCTCAATTTAATTGACTTGAAGCATTCTCCTTAAGCATTATGCATTTCATCCTGAAAAGTCAATCCAAATGTGAGAAACAAGACCACTAGGCCAAGCCTAGGGTCCAAAAGAGAGAAAAAATTCTAAACAGCAAGTGATTCTCAACCAAAATCAAATTAAAGCAAATAGAAAGCAAATGCAATTGGTCCCATGCTCATATCATTCATCATTCTCATTTCATGCACAATTTGGTACAAACTAGGTCAAATGGAACCTCAAATGTCCAAACAGAATAACTTCAATCAAAAGCATATCAAAACAACCCCAAAAATCCTCAAATAATTCACACCTAAACAGGACATATTCAAGGTATAGCATGTCAATTTTCAGCTCAATTGGACAAAAGGAACTAGGGCAATGAAAATCAAGAAATCCAGACACAATTATTCAAGCCATATCAAGGCATCAACACATGCATTCACTTCAAAAATTCATAACAGAGTGAGAACAATTAAGAAATGAATGGGACCAAAACAGTGATGTCCTACAATGTGTCTATAATCAGCATACCAAATTTCACATTCATCCAAAACCATATGAGAATTTCACACAAGATATTCAAACATGTGTCACACAAGCTTGCACAATGAACATACAGTGAAGAAAAATATCAATCAAATTGAAAATGCCATGGAAAAATCCAGAAAAATTCACATAACATCTCAACATGTCAATAATCACCCGTGCAAAATTTCAATCCAATCCAACAATCATAGGTCATGCAAATAATTTCATGAAGTTGACCTAGCTAGGTGTGACACAAATTGTCACACCTAGATTCAAAAAATCATATCTCACTCATCAGGTATCCAAAAATCACAAACTTTATATGTAAATCACCATCAACATGTCTAGAATGAGCACAAAAAATTTCATGAATTTCTTTTAATGTATGAGCATTTCACAATGAAAATGGCAACATGTATACAATTGTGTCACAAGTCAAAGATCCATAGTCCAAGTCAACATTTTACCATGCACAACTTTTGAAACCATGCCTATAAAAAACTAGAGGGAATTTGGAAGCTATCAAAAAAATTCTCATAATTTTTGGATTAGCCAATATTTTTTTATGAATTTTCTAAGATTAAATGAATTATGTGAATAATTATTGAAATGTTTTATTTAATTAATTAGATCCAATGGCAATGTTGTAATTAAGCCTGGCCGGATGCAAAACGCAGCGTTTTAGTAATGTGGTGTCACTGTGTCATTCGTTGGATTTTGGCGCTAAACAAGATTTCGAACAGGCCAGGCAATTTCGTGAATCAAACACTGCAAATTTTCCAGATTTCTTCATCATCATCATCGTATTTTCCAGAAACATTCAAGAACTCAAGAACATCCAATCTCAACGAAAATTCACAAACTAATAACCGTTGGAAAGGTCTAATCATCAGGAGCACGAATATGTACATGATTTTACCTAATTCCTACTGTATCTCCTGAATCGAGCGAATTAGGTTTTAACATCAACTCTTTCAAGCACGATTTCTCTCAACTCACTCAACCATTCCAAAATCTAAAGGCATCATGATCATCTACATCAAACACACTACAAAACGCATATGAACATTTAAAGAATGATGATGTTCGAATTTGAGGTACCTTGAGATGGCAGTGTTGAATTTTGATGTTTCAAGGCGTGTTGATCCAAAACAGATGAAGAAGAAGGATAGGTGAGTTGACTGGAATGCTTAGCCTAGCTCGAAATTGCTTCAAGTGCAAGAGATCTCAAAATGCCATAGTTGAACCTCCTTTGAACAGTCACGAATTTGGTGTTGTTTGCCAATGAATTGTCAAAACAGATCAAGATTATGATCCAATGAAGATGAAGCAAGAAGAATTTTCTGAATTGATGAAGAATTGGAGGAGTTTTGTTGAATTTGGCTCTTGAATGTTCTTGATGAATCTTGAAAATTGGAGGGAAAAGTTTGTTGAATTTCTTGTGAATTGTGTTTATGATCAAAAGTTATTTACAATTAGGATTATATACTTCCATTTAATCACACCTTAATCATCCAATTATCCAAAATGCAATGTGATTAGCAAAATGTGATTTTACTAAGCAAGGGCAAAATGGACTTTTCACATAGGCCCTGTGACAGCTATATGACAGCTCACACACTCTCAAAATGACATGTGTGATGTGTTGCAACTTGTCCCATGGTCATTGGTTGTGTATTTTGCATTTTCACTATGCCATGGCAATTTGTATACTTTTCAAGTGCAATTCACAAGTGACTTAACCAAATAATGAACCTCAACATGTTATGACAGCCCAAACCATCTCTAATTATCATTTGTGAGGTGTTGCAAAAATCCCCATTCCAAAATTCTCATTATTTCTCAAGTTGGACCATTTTGCCCCTGGATTTTTAACTGTACACTTGAAAATTGACTTTTTGCATTGACCATTTTTGATGAATTCCAATTATGCACCATGAAAGTACATGTCAAATGGAGTTTGCACATAAAAAGATCATCCCATTTGGACACTCCATGTGGAAGTTATGCCACTTTGATTATGGGTCATTTTTGAAATTGAATGGACCATAACTTGCCAACCATACATGGGAATTTCAAGTTCTTGGACTTTTTAGAAAGGTGAGACCAAGATCTACAACTTTCATGTTGAACAAATTTTCATTTGAAGCTTCCTTGGACATGTAATTTTGAGGTCAAAACTTTCCATTTTTGGAAACTTCCATTACAAGTCACTTTCTATTTTTGGCAATTTTTGTCCTGACTTGATTTTCTCCATTCTTGAGCTTTGAAATGTCAAATAACACTTGTTCCCACATGAATGAAGTGTATCCAACTTATTTCCCCCTCTAAATCCATTAAATCATGCACAGTTGACCACAGTTGACTTTTCCAACTGATAGATGATTTTGGCACAACATTGATCCAATTGAGCTCCAATCTTCTGATGAAATGGACCAAGGGTGAAACCCTAGCCTCAATAAGCTCCATACAATCATGAAATGATCCTCATATCCATCATAGATCCCATCTCCTGATCTTGCCCTGATTGGCCCAATGTAACTGATTAGGGTTGACCAGTGGTCAAAACCCTAATCTCAAGGAATCTGCTTCAACACTTGATGAAATCAAACCATGATGATGATGATGAATCATTGTAATCAAGGTGAAGACCAACATCCTTTGAGAACCATGAAACCCTAATTTGGACCTCCACATCCTTAGATGATCAATGATCAGTCCAATGAAACTCTAACTTGCACTTTGACTTCCTCATCTTCTGACCAAGACTTGGGAGAATGACTTGCACAATGTAACCCCATGATATGCAATATGCAATGCCTGATGACCTAAAAATGTAATGCAATATGTTAAGCTAGTCCCAAAAGAGGAGGGCAAATTTTGAGGTGTTACACCATGTAACACGAAAATTAAAAACATGCCCATATTCAAGAGCCAAAATTAAACTGAATTAATACAACAAACAAAAATTTAGTCAATAACAACCATCCAAAAGACCTCAATCTTCAAAGCTTTCCTCCGCATCCTCCATAGTAGATAGTTCTTCCTTTTCACTATCACTAGCAGTTTCCTTTTCTTCTTCACTGTCAGTTTCTTCCTCAACTTTCTTCTTTTTGGTTAGCATTTTGATCAAACTATCCATATTCCTTTTCTTTATGGTACTTACAGTAATTATCTATTGCAAAGCCTTTGATACTTCTGTTAGCTCTGGCAACACATCTTTTCTAGTGGCTTTATAAACTGGAGAATAATTCATACCAACATTTTGACCTTGGTGCTTTGTCATCGCAATGTCTAGAACATGTGTCCTGATAAACAACTTCTTATCAAGGGTCAGAGACCCTACGTTTTTGTTTAGAGCTCCTTGAGGATGCGCAACCCGAGGATATTGATTTAAGATAGTTCCAATTAATAAATAAGGAAAAGTTATAGGAAGCATCATAGTAACAGAATTAACATGTTTCATGGTTTGGTCAAACACATACTCTTCAAAATTCAGCTTAGACTTGGTTCATATTAGAAATATCAGCCTATCCAAGGAAGAATTTATGTCAGAATTTTGGTTGACGGTTGACAAATTAGAGGCACTAATTCTATTAAGTATAGAATAATTCACACTCAATCTTCCACTATAGAGTAACCCTTTGTTGGGTCATTGTTTCATTTGTCCACCTGTTATTTCCTTAGCAATTTTGTTAATGGGTGAAGCCTGATCATGCCCTGCAGACTTGCTTCTGCCTAAATAACCATTAACAATTGAAGGTAAAAACTTCACACACTTCCTTATAACATATACCTTCATAAACTCCTTAATTCCTAAATTAAATATATTTATAGTTTATTGTCTAATTAATATATTATTGCAGTCTAATTTAACAAACATGTTGATTTGGAGAATTGATCAAATCAATCAATATTATATTAGGAGAGTTTACGAGTTTTTCATAGGAGAAAACTTATATATAATTCTTTAGGTGTGGTTTTTATTATTTTTCAATGAAAATATAACAAGTATGTGTAATTTTTTCCAACACATACAATTTTCTTTTATTTTCATTTTTTAAATGATATTTAAGTATATTTGTTATATTTTTATTGAAAAATAATAAAAATCACATATAAAAAATTATAGATAAGTTTTTTCCTTTGACAAATTCTTAGGTATCCATGATAAGTTGTTGGATACCCGTTCATTTAATTAAAATTAAAATATTAATTTATTTCTAAATAAAATATATAAAAAAAGTGAAATAAGATTGAATTGATTGTTTCATTGAATACTTAATTAAATCTAGAAATACATGAGTGTGATATAACAAACATGTTATGGAATATTGGTCAATTGTGGCTGTAGAATTATAATTTCAAAAATATTCTATTTAATAAAAATGATGACTTTTTTAGTTTGGGTACAAAAATATTCTAACTATTATTCCTTTATAATATAATTTCTCTGTTGTGAATTTGACTTATTGTTAAATCAAATTCACAACAAAAAAACATCACCTGAATTCCCTTCAAAGCTTCCATCAAACTTGCCAATAATCAAGATGTCCTCTTCTTCTACGTTGATGAGAAGTCTTGAAGTCACCGAATACTTTTTTGATACCTAAATCGAGAACACATCGTATTGCACAAAAATGTAAAATTAAATATTTTTTAAAAAAGGTTATGTGAAGTTTATTATTTATTCAAATTTAAAGAAATGAAAATAGTTCATATTATTATTTTTCTCTATACTTACCACACATTAGTGTAATTTAAAGTACAACTTCGTGAGGGCACGGAACAAAAAACCAATGCACCAAATTAACACAAAGTACACACTTTTTTTTATTGAAAAAAATCAAAAACTAAAATTCATAAAAGTTATAAATCTTAACTCTGCATCAATTGAACACAAAATTCATGAACTAAAGATCATTTCCCATAGCCTCTAGAATATTGTAAGGAAGACGTAGTTGAAGATCAATACTACCTTCTTCTATTCCCGCAAACACACTAACAACTCCATTTAATTTATTTGAACTTCGAACTGCCACTGGTTTTCCCCATCCAAAATCATTACCATAAACATCAAACCGAGGAGAACTGCTTATGAGTATGAAATTATTATTCGGCTTGCTACTAGGCCTAATAATATTTGGACTTTTCAACCAAGACTCGTATTTATTCTTTATCTTCTCGTTAGAGTGTGAAGCAATTAACTTGTTGATCTCTAGGGCACCGTTACAAACACCATCTTCCTTCAACAAATCTCC
Organism: Lathyrus oleraceus; assembly: GCF_024323335.1. NCBI lineage: Eukaryota > Viridiplantae > Streptophyta > Magnoliopsida > Fabales > Fabaceae > Lathyrus > Lathyrus oleraceus. Next base: position 523,906,190 of record NC_066585.1, on the reverse strand, counting down.
AGCTTTCATTGTAACTATGCAACCTATAATTGAATTTCCAAAATAACCTTCCGGCAACGGCGGAACGATTCTTGGTCCAACCCCTATCAAACATATGTTATGAGTTTCTTCTTCTGGATCAAATTGTTTGGAGCGAACGAATGAGCACCAAACATGAGTTAAAAGAGCTTGAAGAGAAGATATTTTAATGGTACTATCAATTTTTGCATTAATATTCGATTTCACTTGCAAGATTTTCTCCTTTGTGAAATGGAATATTCTCTCTGATCGAGTTCTTCGTCAGACGACGAAGAACTCGACCCATCAGAGTGATTCTTTTGTGTCTCCATTGTAAAAGAAAATTTAATGGGATGTTGAACACCGTCCGGAAACCAACGTTCCAATATTGGAAGTTTGGATATTTGATGATGACAAGAACTACGTGAAATTTCAGCCCATGAATTGATGAAATGCCAGATGGAACTTCCGTCCACAACCACATGGTTAAATGTGCAACCAATGAAGATGCCATCGACTAGCTCCGTGACTTGAACAGCCAACAATGGTTGTGACGCGCCTTCATAGTTCCTAACTCCGACAGAAGGGAAAAATGAAGCGACGATTGAAGGAACGTAGGTGGGTTCTAGGATGTGAGCAACACTGGTATTCTCTACAAATGCATGACTGAAGAGCGCACCTGCATTGTTGCAAATAAGGGAACATGAGATGGTATTGTCTTTGTGTTCTGTTATTTTGAGACGACCTGCAAGAGGTTGAAAAATTTCAAGGGCAGAGGATAAAGAGTGTTTGAGTTGTTGAATTTGGTTTGATACTACTGAATGGTGATAAAGAAGGCCTTTTTTGTTGGGTGTACCAGAAAAATACTGGAGATCCCATGGAGTTAAATCGATTTCTTTATCACTGGATTTTAGTGCTTTGATTGTATCAGTGGAGAGGATTTTGACAACATCCATATATTTGTTTCAGAGTGTGTTATACTATGTTGTTTCAGAGTGTGTTATATATATAAAAAATTATATGGAATTATCTATGAAAAGAAGTAAGTTGAGTTATCCATAAAAGAGATAATAAATTAAGTAGAATTATCCATAAATAGAGGTAATAAACTAGGTAGAATTATCGGAAAGTAGAAGTAAGTAGAATTATTCATAAATAGAGAAAATATTCATAAATAGAAGTACTTGGAATTATCCCAAAAAATGCGCTAATAAAATAGGCAGAATTATTTATAAATAGAGGTAAATTGAATTATTTGTAAATAGAGATAATAAATCATATATAATTATCTATAAATAGGAGTAAGTAGAATTATTCATGAATAGAGGTAATAAATTAGGTGGAATTACTTTATTGGTTGAAACTACATGATATGAAAAGTTGTCAACTTTTTTTATGTTCAATGTAGTAGTTAAAATAAAAATTAAATTATCTCAATTTGTTTTTTCATGAACTAAAAACTTATTTTTTATGGACTAAATAGTAGGGCATTTTTTCATAACTCTTATATTTCTATAAACTAAAAAGATATTATTTTTGTAAACATTTGACTCAAGTTTATAAAAAAATAGAATCCGTAGATTGATAAATCATAGAAGTTGTAGTACAAGAGTTATTACATTTTTTCTATGAATTTGTTTGAGTGAAATACTTTCTCAATATTAAAAATAATTTATATTTAGTAAATAGATAAAGTGAAAATGCGTGGTAAAGTGATTGAATAGAGTCTTATGTGATAAAATAAATTTTCGGTACGTAAGAGGCAAGATGAACCTGTAAGGTTAATACCCTAAAGCTCAAATTAGTGTCCGAATGAAAAGGAGTTTGAAAGTGGCAATAAATTGAATACATGGAATGAAACAATTTTGTTCTTATATAACGTAGGCGGTTAAATTTGTCTTTGTAATATTCAATACCTTGTGTGGATTGTTGTTCGATTAAATCCAACAATGAGAGATGTGACGTATGACATGATCGCATGTCATCGACAAGATCGAACATCCACTTGTTTTGTGCATCTTCTTCTTCAACACTTTTTATTGGGCCTTCTTCGTGGGACTTACAGACGATCTAAAACAATTATCCCCAAGCCCTTTTTCATATGTTCTCAACATGTGTTCTGCGTCGAATGGTAATGATTCTTTTTAAGTAATAAGGCATTTGAGTGTTCTTGAATAATGTGCAATGAGATCTCGATCGTTGGTGATACTACTCATGCTTGCCAACACCGAAGGAATGCATGGTTCATCTTCTTGGGGTTTACATAAGGAGTTATATGGTTACCATGTTACCATTTTCAACACTTGTAATTCTTTGAGAGCTCTTCTCCTGCGTTTGCAACCTCATTTATCTTCGTCAATCTCCTCTCATCAACCATTAATTTTGACGTACTTCTCCCACCTTTTCATGTAGATAATACAATGTATGAGTCACTGAGTTCTTCTTTTCAAGGTAATATGTGAGCTTGAAATTTCTATTCCTTTACTACTTGCTTACTTTATTAGGGTTTCTGGATAAGAGAGCCACGGGTTTTTAGTATTTTCTGTTTCATACTTTGGTGAATTCTCTTTCTATAGATGAATTTTAGTGGGGGATAAAAGTTTATCTTTATATTAACCCTGTGTTTTTTCTTAGGATAATTTATTTCCCGGGTTGATAGTCTCTTTTGACATGGACAACTCTTAACTCAGAATCCGAAAGGCCATAAGAGATAACTCAGTCGTATGGGTCGATCAAGAGATTTTGCACACCTTTTCTGCCTTTGTTGGTGAAGAAGGACTAAACCACGCCTTTATTGAAGTGGACCCCCCCCCCCTCCCCCACTGGGATGAGGAGTGTTTCCTCTCGAAGGGGATAAGAGGATTTGTAATAAGTATATATTTAGGGGTGTCATCCCTCTCCATAAATGCTTGTTTTATTTTATAGGATTTTGTCTCCCCTTCAATGACTTTGAATTAGACATTCTAAATCATCTAGTAATTTCTCCTTCATAACTACACCCTATGAGATAGACTTATGTCAAAGTCTTCTAATGGTGTGAATACAAGAAAGATGTGCCATTTGTAATACTCCTCTTTCACCTCTTTTAAACCCCATAGAGTTCTAGTGATTCAACCCAGGGTCAAGTTCTGATCTCTGTTAGTCAGAGTTCTAAGATGTTTGAGGTTTATTTAGAGAGCATGGCATGTGTGAAAAGTTAACCGGTCATCCAATTGCATGTCACCTCATACTGAAAGAGAAGGAATGCGTTTCAGACATGACATTGAATTTTGTGCACCCAAAAGGTATACTTGCAACATTGAAACGTAAAAGACCTAGAAATATTGCAAATATTAGGAAAGTCTACAATATTTGGTACAAAAGTAACAAGGAGTTGAGGGGGATTGAACTGAAATGCAACAACTCTTGAAACTTTTGGATGATAACAAATATGTATCTAGGTACCAAATGTGTGAGGATACTCTGACGTGAAAAGGAAACCTGCATCAATCTGCTTTTACACTTCCTCTTTGATTTTGATCGCCATGTCCAGACGAGTTCTTCTTAACTTTTGCTTGATCAGTGAGAATTCTAGCCTCAACGGTAAATGGTGCTCCACAATATCGGTGTCCAACCCTGGCATGTCTTGGTATGACTAAGCAAACACATCGGTATATTCTCAGAGAAGCCCTATCATCCTCTCTTTGACCTCTGGCGCGAGTAGTGCTCCAACTTTGACTTCTTTTCTATCTTCTTCAGACCCCAAGTTGATTACTTCCATAGGCTCTTTGAATGGCTGAATGGTCTTTTCTTCATTTTCGAGCAGTCTAGAGATTTCATATGGAATGTCTTCCTCTTCTTCTTCTTCCGCTTCGTACACAGGGAATTCAAAGTTGCAAGAGGGCATAAGGTCATTGGTTTTAATGGACATGTCATAAATTAATCTGCACATGTGATTTTATGCTTGTTTTAGAAACAGATAAAAGTGTGAAGTTATATGCAGCTATCTGGAGGTGTTTATTTGATTATTTTAGATTACCATTTTCCAGAAAAAACAGCAAAACAATAAAAACAACAATATGGAAACAAAATAACATTTTGATTGATTTAATTCTTGAAACACAAGCCCAAACATTGTCACTTTCGCCTTAGGCATAACGAAAGGATTTTTTTGAAAAGAAAACAAACAACAAAATATTACTTTGAAATGTGAACAACAACAGGAACATCAACATAAATTCAGTTTTGGCGAATCACTTTGTGAGCTATGAAGTTGGCCGGAACATCTTTAGGATTATCTTCCACAATGGCATTGGCTTCAGCTGCTTCGTCTTATGACCCCCGGATATATTCAAGTTCTCTATGATGAGGAAAGTAGAAAGGAACATATGCATCTTCTTCCTCAAGATCGTATTCATGATCATCGCAGTAGGGTTCCCATGCTGAATCATCATCCTTAGTGATGGAACTAACTTCTGGTAAAGTGGGATTGATGAACCCTCCACTATGGAAAGTTTATTTAATTGAAAGAACATATCTACTTCCTTCTACAATCTTCTTGGAAGTAGGAGAAAATCCTAAACCCTTTCGATGTTTGTTTTCTAGGAGATCCAAAATTGTTCCCTAACCACCGGTTATACCATCATTTACTAGCCGTTGTGCATCCTTAAATGAAGAGATGGATACTCCTCACTTGAAATCTTTGTCAATCAAATAAAGGGCTTGGAATTGAGTTCCAACAACTTCTTACGGTTCAAGATAAGAAAAAGATGATAAGTGACTCACAATCAGTGTTTGCTCCCCACAAACCGTCACTAGCTTCTCGTTCTTCATAAATTTAAGCTTCTGATGTAGAGTGGAAGTGATTGCCCTAACTTCATAGATCCAAGGACGACCCAATAAATAACTATATGCAGCTTCTATGTCCATCACCTGGAATGTTATCTGGAAAGAATGAGGTCTGATGGTCATAGGAAGGTTGACTTCTCCAATGACCATTTTTTTAGAACCATCAAAAGCTTTGACAATAATCCCGCTACTCTTCATAGGAGCACCTTGAAAAGAAAGTCTGGAAAGTGTCGACTTTGGCATGACATTGAGAGACGAGCCTGTATCCACTAACACACTTGACAAAGAGTCATTCATACAGTTGATTGAGATATTTAGTGCCATGTTATGATTTCTTCCTTCTTCGGGGAGCTCTTCATTACTGAAAATCAAGTTCTTTCAGGTCGTGATGTTAGCAACGATACCATCAAATTGTCCGACCGTCACATCATGGTCTACATAGGATTGTTCTAAGACTTTCTACAAAGCTTCACGATGAGCCTCAAATTTCATCAACAAAGATAACACATATATCTTGGAAGGTGTATGTAGTAATTATTCAACCACATTGTATTCAGTTTTCCTGATGATCTTAAACACCTCATCGTCATCACTTTTCGGATTCATGTTGTCAGATTGGCCAACCGGTTCAAAAGGGATCTCAAACTGAGCCTGCTTTCCTTCTACGACATCTTCAATCCTTTTTGCAAATATACGCCCACTCTTTGTGACCCTGTTTACATCAGCGACGTTAACAATGGAGGGTAGAGGAACATCCTTTCCATTCTCATTCATTATAGAATTGTACTTGTAAGGCACGACTTTATCAGATTGGTAGGGAACTGGGTCCGGTAAGTTAATGACCAGAGGAGTCACAAAAGTCTTCCGACTGTCATAAGTAATTTGTATAGGCTTGGAGTCGTTGAATTGAGGAACTATGACATTTACTTCATTGTCACTATTAACCGTATTGACCTGATTATAATCTATGTCTTGGTAGGCTACAATGTAACCATGGTCCATTTGATCCTGGAGATTCGTTACAACAGTTAGGCATCCTTGAGAGTTCCTGGAACAAACCCTAGAAGAGGCGTAGTTATGTGGAGGCAGAAAACCATTCTTGCTATATCTGGCGTGTTTCTCTACTAAGTTCTCTCCCAACAACCGTTCATCATAGATCTGGAAACTGCTCGGGCAACCATATACCATGTTAATTGAGGCTGAACCATGTTCCGGTAGAGGATTAACTTGAACATTGGGGTTTATGTCCTTAAATGAAAGGATGCGACTCATGATAAGCCTCTGAACATCTGACTTTAGACCAAAATAATTTTCAATGCTATGTCCTAGTTCCACTTGATGGTAAGCAAAAAATTGATCTGCCTTGTACCAATAGGGGATGTCCTTTAGCACATGTGGTGGAGACCTTGTCTGGACATGATTTTTAGCTAGCAGTGCAGGAAATAGTTCTGCATAGGACATTGGGATAGGATCAAACTGTGGCCTTTTTTGAATATGATTTTGATTGTTGAATTGAGAGCGAGCCTGTTTTGGAGGTTGTTGATGTTGTTGATTTGATGGTTGTTCTTGAACATGTTGTTGTTCTTGATGCTATTGAGGATATTATTGTTGATGTTGATGTGAGAACTGTGGCTGATAAATTGGCGCTGCCATTGGTGGACTAATGATTGGTGAAACGACTGCAACATGTTGATACTTTATTATTTGTCTACCATATGAAACGAAACTAACATCTGATTCTTTCTTCTTGGAGAAATTATTGGCGAATTTCTCAACATGACTAGAAACGCCAGCTTCCTTAGTCAAACGTCCCTCTCGGATTGCTTCCTCAAGTCGCGTGCCCATGTTTACCATCTCGGTGAAATCACTGGGTGCACTGGCGATCATGCGGTCATAGTAGAATGAACTCAAAGTTTTCAAAAATATTTTAGTCATCTCTTTCTCTTCAAGTGGAGGGAAAATCTATGCAGCAATTTCACGCCACCTTTGAGCAGATTCCTTGAAACTCTCTTTATCTTTCTGAGACATGGCCTGAAGTTTATCTCTGTCCGGAGCCATATCTACATTATATTTGTATTGACGAACAAAAGCTTCACCAAGTTCGTTGAAAGTACGGATCTTTGCGTTGTCCAAGCCCATGTACCACTTAAGAGCGGCACCAGTTAAACTGTCTTGAAAGTAGTGGAGCAGAAGCTGATGATTGTCAGTCTGAGTGGACATCTTCCAAGCATATATCACCAAATAACTTTGAGGACATTAATTTCCTTTGTATTTCTCAAAGTCTGGTACTTTGAATTTGGGCGGAATTTGAACGTTAGGAACTAAGCAGAGTTCATAAGCGGTCTTGCCTAAAAGATCCTTACCTCAAAGAGCGTTGATTTCCCTTTTCATTTCTAAGAACTGATCTTGAAATCCCTCTAACATTTCATCTACTCCCACAACTTCGCTTCAAGCAGCATGATAAATGTTTTCTTCATTATAAGGGGTCGTATGCACCAGAGGAGGAGGTACAGACATAACATCAATCACTACTGGAGCTACAACATTTTGAGGGAGGTATCCAGTTGGCATATAACCGTGAGGCATTCCCCAAGGGAAACCGTGTGGCATGTGATATTGTTGATCATTGTCTGGCGCCACTGGAATGAGCGTCGAGACTTTCTCAAAGATTGTTGTTCGTTGTAATGGATCTTGAGAATTGTTCAATGACTGATTCTGAGCAGCCACCAAAGTCTCCATCATAGCAGTAAGCCTTTCCAAACTATCTTTCAAGGTGATTACTTCCTCTCCGAGCTCTTGATTTTCTTGTTCAAGCTGACTCATCCTTCTCCAGCGACTGTCTCGAGTATTGTACTGGTGATTCAGTTTGACTATTGGAGGGAGAAAATAGGTGTAAGTTTCTTGGAATGAAGGAATTTGTTCTTGAATGATGCATGATATGCATATGCAAAAGATGAGTTTTAATTTTTAAGAAACTCAATAATTTATTGCAAATATTCTAGAGACAAAATTTGGTATAAGTTGAACAAAAACCTCTTTTTATTAAACAATTGATGGATTGCAAGGGATGAAATACAATTTCAATGATCCTAAACAATACAAGAGGAAAATAGCTAAGTCTATGAGTCCTAAGGAATCTCATCTATAGAAGGTCCTGCTGTTGGCTAATGCTTTCTCTTCTGCCTCTTTAGCTAAGCGTTCTCGATCATAAGCTTGTCAATGATTCCCTTCCAAGCACCTGAGGTAGGAGGTATGCTAGAGAACTCATGAAATGGCTGGACTTTAGAGAGAAGTAAACCTTCTTGTTCCTCATGTTTATTTACAACTTGTTATTCCAGAATCTCAATCAAATCATCCTTCTCCTTTAGCTGCTGCTCCATCTTCATCTTCTTATCATTCAAGACATGGTACTTGCCTTCCCAAGTGTCTCTTTCCAATTTCAACCTAGCCATTTTTTTTGAATTTCTTCCTTATTCTCAATAAGAATGGTGTATGATGATGGTATATCATAAGGGAATGACGGCTTCTTAAGAGCATAGGGCATCTTAAGTTCACTGGCTCTAGCACAAACCCATTGGGTGTAGGGCTCAAAATCAACATAATTTTTTCTTCCTAATCGGTCTTTTCCTTTCCTGTGAATGTTGTGCCAAGCATGTATGATTCTATCCTTCAAAACGTAACTCTCTTCTTTGTTGAGGTAAAAGAAACCTGACAACAGAAGGGTATCGGGTTTATCTGCCATAGGATATCCTAACTGGCGTCTGGCAAGGATGGGGTTGTAGTTAATTCCCCCATGTACACCAAGGAGAGGTACATTAGGAAATTCACCACAACTGTCAATAATTACTCCAACATCATAGGAGGGGTCATACCAATGTATATTCCCTTGATCAATGGACATGAACCTCTGAGACCATCTAAGCCTCTGCGGATTCTCCCTGAAGAGCCTGGATCTGGGTAAGTGAGAAATAAACCACTTATATAGGAGAGGTGCACAACAAAGAAAGGTTCCACCATCTTTCTTAGTCCTGTGATGGATAGAATGGTAGGTATCTACAAGTTATGTGGGTACTGGGTTACCAATTAAGAAGATTTCTACATCATTAACATCCAGAAAGTCATCAATCTTTGGGAAGAGCACAATTTCATAAATGAGTAGGCAAAAATGGCTTCAAAGGCATCTCTACTATCTGCTTCTGCAAAGATAAAGTCTTTCTCCATCAGGAATCTAGAGGTTAGACCTAGAATCTCTCCTTTTTAACGAATTTTTCCTTCACAACAGACATTTCTAGGTGAAGTGCTTCTGCAATAGCTGCTGGTGTAGGGGTCTTCTCTGAACCATTGAATGGTAATTTGTCAGAGACTGGCAAACCAAACCAATAAGAGTATTCTTCTAGAGTAGGCATAAACTGGTAGTATAGAAATGTGAAGCAATGGTAGAGTGGATCATAAAACTGTACCAGGGTGTTGAGAACTCCATCTTCAACCTTGGTCTTCAAGATACCCACAAGTCCTCCATACTGAGCTATGAAATCCTCTAGACTAATTATCATAGAACCAAGCTTCTTCAACTCTATTAAGTCAGGACATTTGAAAATGTATTTCTTGGTATTCCTCCTTCCAAGTTCCATTTTACCTATTGTTGAGATGTAATTTTAAGTGTCGGGTTTTTGTTATCGTATCCACAGGGATTGTAAGATATCACCGCCGTTCGATGGTTGTATTAATCTTAGCTCAATGTAACAATAGGGTTTTGGTTTCAATCAAGTTATCTTGCATAAAAAGTAATAAATTGCGGTAAAAGTTATGGTTTGATTAAATGAGAAATATTGTCAGAGTTAGGTTTCAATGATCACTTTGCATGTATTTGCTCGGTCAACAATCTTATAAACTCCTTTAGATGATAAATAATTTCACAAAGTCCTCTCAATATGTTTCTCTCGAACACACATTGTGAGTTTTGCCATTTTGATCCATTGTTTCTCTCGAACACAATCTATCAAAATGACAACCTTTTGGTTCAACCTTATGGTGAACAAAATCATTCATTACTATCTCTAGCTAACAAACAAGTTTGGATGAAAACCTAGGTCAAGAGTCGGTAAACATCTCTCGATCATAAACCAACACAAAGAGTTTTACATAGAAACAAAGTTTTCATCATATATTTATCATTAGAGAGTTTACATATGAGGATCCTTACATTTACACACAAAGCTAGTAATCACCTACATCTAACCTTGACAAATGGATGCTTAGCTACTCATTTTCATGGTAGCTTGGTCGGCAAGTAAGGAAAGAAGGTTGATCAACATCCAAGTCGGATAATCGAAGTTGGATGGGAATCCACCTTCTTTTTGTAGAAGATGGTTCTAAGATGAAGAGAAATGAAAACTAGGGCATAAAAGACCCCAAGAACAATGCTGCAAAAATATCTAGAAGAAAGTACAAAAGTGGAAAAAGTTGGTAAAAAAGAGATCTGGTGCCCAAAAGTGGCACCTGCTACTTATAGACCACTGCTGGGCTGTCATGTTCGCTAGGCGAGCAGAATGGCTCGCCTAGCGAGGGTCTAAAATGGGCACATAAGGCCCCTGCGCCCAGAGAAAACAGGGCCTGCTGAACTGTCATGTTCGCCTAGCGAACATACCTTCGCCTAGCGAAGGACACGCTTCAACCTTCGCCCCAGCGAGGTTGAGAGGTTTTGCTACTGTAATGCTCGCTGGGGACTCGCTAGAGCTTCGCCTAGCGAGTGAGTGTTGGCTGCGTTTTTCACCAAAACAGAATGAACTCGCTACCACCTTCGCCTTCAGCTCGCCTGGCGAATTAATTTGACAATTTACTGGAGCTTTTCGCCAGGAACTCGCCTAGCGAACCAATTGCTTCGCCACAGCCTCGCCTAGCGAGCAGGCAGATGAAATGCTTGTATTCTTTGGTTCCTTTGCCAATTTTCTTGTGTCTTCATTTTCAATTAGTTCATGACTTTCCTGCACAATAACACACAAATCAAAGGCACCAAACTTGTTTATCAATGTAATGCATTCCATGTAAAACAAATGTGGTTTTGACAATTTTAGCAAGGAAAAAGAGTGAAAGATGCCCACATATGATAGCTCAAATAAGCACTTTTGGGCATCTAACAACTCTCCCCAACTAGATTCTTGCTTGTCCTCAAGCAAAGTATGCCTCTTGAAGGACAAGAGGATTTGCTTTAAGAAACTGGTTTCTCCGAAGTTGGATAAACGGCTCAAACACAAGCGAAATCAGCAAATACAAGTTCCCAACGGTTCGAATAAAATAATACATAAGAACTAAAACTTAAATAGCAATGCAAAATATTTATCTATCTACAACAATACTATTCTGAATGAATCATCCTATCTCTCCTCTTCGAATAAGGAATGAAGATTTTGCGCGTTTGCAACCGCGGGACTAATCTCACTCTCTAACAAATAATGAAGAAATCAAATAGATTCATACAATGTCTAACGATTAAAAATGGTACTGTGGAAGCATAAAGATCACTAAGGGCTTTTAGGTTGAAGCTTGGCTAGGTTAACAAACAAGGGACATTTCTAAGGCCATTGAAACGAAAGTGCCGATGCAAAAGAGACATTCACAGTATTATTCACACTACTCGACTTTGTTTCATTTGTTTCTTATTTGAAACCTTCACAACACATATTCCACAACTCAATTTTTATTTTTCACTATTTTTCTTCCAAGCAAGCATTCATTTTCATTTTTTTCTATTTTTGTTCTTTTCTTTCACATCAAATATACAAAACAGATGTTTCTTTTCTATATTTTCTATACATATATTTTTCTATGCTTGCTCGGTTTTTCTTTTCTTTTTCAAGAGTTGTGGTACTTACCAATTCTTTTTCGTTCTCCCCAACTTATTTCTTCCACACCCTAAGTGAATGCTCTTAACTTTTTACGGCAAAAGAACAATAATCAAGATTTTTCGGGTTGTAAAAAAAAAGATTTTTGAGATCTCGCTTTATTTCAAGCCGAGATTCAACTGTTTAGGCTCAAAGGGGTTAACAAATACTCTCTCTGCTCACAGGTAAGTTGTTTTTGGATGTAGTTGTGCTCGAAAGAAAACAAGTGCCTTGATCATTTCTAATTGCTTCCACAATTTCACAATAATAAAAGACAAAGAATGAATCACATGAATCAACAAAACTTATTAGAATCCAGCATTTAAGTGAACAATGGAGGTTTCCTCACAATTTGTGGTTTTAAGTTCTAGATGAAGCATTCATTCAATTATGTTGCAAAAAGACAATATTCAATTTACCAAAAAGAGTAAAGTTCCTAATGCATTCTAAAATTCTAGCCGACGGTAACCATGTACCTTAGCTTCATTCACTTGTTTATTCTTATCATTGCCATCCAAGCTCGGATGCACCTTCATTGGGTACTTCTTGAGGAGCAACCAATCTAGAAGGGTTTGCCACTCAATCAACCAAAAATTTATTAAACACACAAAATTAAAAACATAACTAAATAACATTAACTGAAAATATAAATTTGTTCATGGGGGACAAAACACCCCAATAGTACAACACCAAAATCAAGATACAAAATCCAAAAATACAAATAGAAATAACATAAAAACTGAAAACACACAAAACCTTAACCCACTAAGGGCTCAGGACTCCTCCTCGCTACCGGCCTCAGAACCGGTAGCCTCATCATCAACATCTTCATCATCAGCATCATCAGCATCAGCGCCCACCCCCTCACCATAGACTGGCCTGTCCACAGGCCAATTAGCGTTAAGCATAAACTGCTCACGCGCCAACAATGCTCGAGCACCGACAATACCACATGCAACCTCAATGTTCCCATACCACACTCATCCTAATTGCAATTCATATTTTGAAATTAAGAGTTCAAACAAAAAGAAAAATGTAGTAGGGCAAACCTTAGTTACACGGATTTGGAAATGTGAAGTGAGAAGAGTTTGCAATCGACCGAAAAGAGAAGTGTTGGTGATAAAGATGCAAATGAGAGAGTTTGAGAAGCCTAGCACAAATTCCTCAGCAGAGCCGTTCAGAAAAATATTTGAAGGTTTGGGGCAAAATGGCCCTGCTGAGATTTAAATAGTAAACAGTACTGCAGCGCTTGCTGCTGCCTCGCCTAGCGAGCGTGCTCGCTACAGACTCGCCTAGCGAGCTGCAAGCGAGCATGACAGCAAGTGTTTTAGCAAATGCAGCACTTGCAAGTCATCCAGCATGGGTTTAGCACAGTGTACTCAATACAACACAAAACATAAAACAGTAAATACTTACAATGTTGGGGTGCCTCCCAACTAGCGCTTGTTTAACGTCGGCTAAGCTCGACGGTGCGATGCTCACAGAGGAGCATCGAGCGGCTGAGCACAACTCTCGCGATCCACATGACCGCCGAGATACACTTTCAATCGTTGGCCATTCACGGTCCAACTATCTTTCTTGTCCATGTCTTCAATGACAATGGCCCCGTACTCTTTCACTTCTTTCACCCGAAATGGCCCGGACCATTTTGATTTCAACTTCCCGGGAAACAACTTCAACCGGGAGTTGAACAATAGGACCAATTGTCCGGGCACAAATTCTTTGTTACGGATCTTCTTGTCGTGATACTTTTTAGCCTTTGCTTCGAATCCGGTTTGGTTAGCAGATATTTAATCGCCGCGTGATCGGTATACACAACGACTTTAGACCCTATAAGATAAGACCTAAACTTTTCTAGCGCATACACTATTGCGAGTAGTTCTTTTTCCGTTGTGGCATAATTTATTTGATCCTCGTTAAGAACCTTACTCGCATAATGTATCGCATGGAAAGTTTTGTCTTTTCTTTGGCCAAGCACAGCTCCAACAGCATAGTCACTCGCGTCACACATTAGTTCAAAATTTTCATTCCAATCGGGAGCGACTATTATTGGAGCGGTAACCAATTTTTCTTTTAAAACCTCAAAGGCTTGCAAACAATCTTCGGTGAAGAGAAATACCTGGTCCTTGACGAGCAAATTGCTCAAAGGCTTAGCCACCTTTGAGAAGTCCTTGATGAAGCGCCGGTAGAACCCCGCGTGCCCCAAAAAGCTACGGATGCCCTTCACATTCACCGGAGGGGGTAATTTTTCAATTACTTCAACCTTAGCTCTATCCACTTCAAGCCCCCTTTTAGAGACTTTGTGGCCTAGCACGATCCCCTCGGTCACCATGAAGTGACACTTTTCCCAATTTAGCACCAAATTGGTCTTCACACACCTTTCCAACACCGTCTTCAAATTTGCCAAGCATAGACTAAACGTCCCACCAAATACCGAGAAGTCATCCATGAAGACTTCCATTGTTTTCTCTATCAGATCGGCAAAAATGGCTTGGACACATCGTTGGAAGGTCGCCGGTGCATTGCACAGCCCAAAAGGCATTTTTCTGTATGCGAACACTCCAAACGGACACGTGAAAGCCGTCTTCTCATGATCAACCGGGTCAACCGCAATTTGGTTATACCCGGAGTAGCCGTCCAAAAAACAATAGTATTGTTGGCCCGATAGTCTTTCAAGCATTTGATCCATAAATGGGAGTGGAAAATGGTCCTTTCGTGTCGCGGTATTCAACCGTCTATAATCTATACACATTCTCCACCCCGTGGCAACTTTAGTCGGGATCAATTCGTCTTTTTCATTTCTGATTACGGTCATTCCACCCTTCTTCGGAACCACGTGCACGGGACTAACCCACGGACTATCCGAGATCGGGTAAATCATTCCCGCATCCAATAGCTTCACCACTTCCTTTCTTACAACCTCCTTCATCGTAGGATTTAAGCGGCGTTGTGGTTGAGCCACCGGCTTAAAATCTTCCTCCATCAAAATCTTGTGCATACAATAGGATGGACTAATTCCTTTTAGATCGGAAAGAGTCCAACCCATAGCTTCTTGATTGGTTTTTAGCACAATGATTAGACTGGCTTCTTCTTCTTTTGTCAAAAGGTTGCTTATGATGACCGACTTTGCCTCGGTCTCATCTAGAAACACATATTTCAAAGTCGAAGGTAACTCTTTTAATTCAATTGGCGCTTTCTCGTCAATGACCTCCTTCTTCAAGTTTTCTTCCTCTACTTCCCACGGTTGTAGGTCTTCCAAACTATCAAGTTCCTTTAAACATTCCTCAAGAGCTAGCTCCTCTTCAACAGTGAAAACCTCCAATGAGTCGTCAAGAGCTAACTCCATAGGAGAAATCTCATGAATATGCTTTGAAACCTCCATAATAGCGTCTTCGATCACATCGATGCGAAAGCTATCATTTCTATCCTTGGAATGCTTCATCGCCTCGAATAGATCAAATGTGACTTCCTCATTTTGAACACGCACCTTCATTAAACCGTCATCAACATCTATCATCATTCTTGCGGTCTTCATGAATGGTCGGCCCAAGATGAGCGGAGCATCATCATCTTCCTCCATATCAATTACAATAAAATCCACTGGGAAAAAGAATTTGTCGACCTTTACCAAAACATCTTGGGCTACGCCATGAGGATGGGTCGTCGACTTATCCGCCAATTGCAACGTCATTCGGATGGACTTAATCTCGATGTTGCCAAGCCTCTTGATAATTGACAAAGGTATAAGATTAATGCTCGACCCCAAGTCAATAAGTCCTTTCCCGACATAAACGTCACCAATTTTAACCGGCAATGTAACTCTTCCCGGATCAACCTCTTTCTTAGGAAGCGTCCTTTGAATAATGGCACTACAGCTCGCATCAAGGACGATGGTCTCCGGTTCCGTATACCTCCGCTTTTTGGTTAGTATGTCCTTCATGAATTTGGCATACTTTGGCATTTGTTCCAAGGCTTCAGCAAACGGAATGTTGATTTGCAACTGTTTAAAAATATCCATGAACCGGGCATAATGCCGTTCATTCTCCCTTTTGGAAGGAGCATGAGGATAAGGAAGGTTTTGGATAGGAGTAGCGCTCACTACCTCCTTTCCCTTTGCAATTCTAGCACTCTTCCATCTAGGCTTCTTCACTACCTCCCTTATTACCTCATCACTTTTATTTTCCTCAATCTCCACACCTTTTTCTTTTTCAACTTCACCATTATTTCTATTCTTTTCAACTTCTTCCTCATCACTCCACACTCCTATTTCACCATCAACATTTTCCTCCACTATTTCCTCCTCAACTTCTTTCTCTTTCTCTCTTTGTTCACTCTCAACTCTTTTTTCATTCTCACTACCCAACCCTCTCCCACTTCTCGTCATAATCGCCTTACAATGCTCCTTAGGATTTGTTTGCGTATTAGCCGAAAAAGAAGGACCGGCTTGTTGTTCAGCGAGTTGCTTGGCAAGTTGCCCAACCTGAGTCTCGAGATTTTTTATGGCCGCGTCATTACTCTTTTGATTGGCCATTGACATTTGCATGAATTGCGCCAATGTCTCTTCCAATTTAGAATTGACGACCGGCGGTTGTTGAGATTGATACGGATTTTGGGGAGGGTTTTGACGGCTAGAAGAACCACCTCCATAACCTTGGTTATGATAATAGTTGCTTCTAGGTTGGAACCCTTGGTTCCCTTGGAATTGTTGTTGTTGTTGTTGTTGAGGGTGCGGTTGATAAGGTTGTTGTTGTCTCGGTTGATAGTCCCGTTGATTGGCCATGTAGTTTACTTCGTCAAAACCGGGAGGTGGACAAAATCCGGTGTCATGTTCACCTTTACAAAGTTCACAACAAGCTATTTGTTTAGCTTTTGACGGTTCTCTTAACTCTTTGATTTGTTGCGTTAAGAGTTCCACTTGTTGTGAGATGAGCTTGTTTTGGGCAAGGATGGCATCATTCGTCCCTAACTCAAGCACTCCCGACTTCTTCAAAGAATTTCCACGACTTTGACTCTGAAGATCATTTAGAGCCATTCGATTGATAATGTTTGTGGCTTCTTCGGCACTTTTTGACATCAACGAACCACCCGAGGTGGCATCCAACAACGTCTTGCAGTTTGGTTGAAGTCCATTTCTGAAGATATGGATTTGAGTCAATTCATCAAATCCATGCCCTTTACATTTCCTAAGCATGGACTTGAATCTCTCCCACGCTTCATTTAAAGATTCACTGGTTCCTTGAGAAAACACCGAGATGGCCGTCTTTGATTCCATGAATCGGTTATGGGAGAAAAATCTTTCAATGAATTTCTCTTCTAACACGTTCCAGTCTGTCATTACGGCTGGTGTTTGATCGAGATACCAATCCTTTGCTTTACCGAGCAAAGCGTGGGGAAATAATCGTCTGAACAACGGAAGCTCCTGAGCCTGATCCACTCCGGCAGCCAATGCTATCTCATAAAATTTTGTGAGAAAAGCAAATGGGTCTTCATGGTCCATTCCGGTGAATGGACTCCCATATAATAAATTCAGAGTTCCCGTCTTCATCTCAGCTTGCCTTCCCGTGTGGTTGGCAAACTGAGCGGTGTTCCTTGGACTATTGATACATGAAGTAGAAATAGGTGGTGGCGGTTGTGGCTCCATGTTTGGTATGAATGGTGGTGGATTTGTGGTTGAAGAACTTTCTCCTTGCTCTTGGCGTTGCCTAGCCTGTTGCCTCCTACGTCTCGTTTTGCTATTGAGCCTCCTTGCGGTTCTCTCGATCTCAAGATCAAAAAGAAGTTCGTCCACAGGGATTTGCCCTCGCATAAAACGTAAGCTGCACACTAAACCAAACAAATTACAAGCACAAGTCAAAAATTCACAAGCTAAAACTTAAACAACCATTGCGATGCTCGCAATATCAATTTACAATCCCCGGCAACGGCGCCATTTTGTTGAGATGTAATTTTAAGTGTCGGGTTTTTGTTATCGTATCCACAGGGATTGTAAGATATCACCGCCGTTCGATGGTTGTATTAATCTTAGCTCAATGTAACAATAGGGTTTTGGTTTCAATCAAGTTATCTTGCATAAAAAGTAATAAATTGCGGTAAAAGTTATGGTTTGATTAAATGAGAAATATTGTCAGAGTTAGGTTTCAATGATCACTTTGCATGTATTTGCTCGGTCAACAATCTTATAAACTCCTTTAGATGATAAATAATTTCACAAAGTCCTCTCAATATGTTTCTCTCGAACACACATTGTGAGTTTTGCCATTTTGATCCATTGTTTCTCTCGAACACAATCTATCAAAATGACAACCTTTTGGTTCAACCTTATGGTGAACAAAATCATTCATTACTATCTCTAGCTAACAAACAAGTTTGGATGAAAACCTAGGTCAAGAGTCGGTAAACATCTCTCGATCATAAACCAACACAAAGAGTTTTACATAGAAACAAAGTTTTCATCATATATTTATCATTAGAGAGTTTACATATGAGGATCCTTACATTTACACACAAAGCTAGTAATCACCTACATCTAACCTTGACAAATGGATGCTTAGGTTGAGAGGTTTTGCTACTGTAATGCTCGCTGGGGACTCGCTAGAGCTTCGCCTAGCGAGTGAGTGCTGGCTGCGTTTTTCACCAAAACAGAATGAACTCGCTACCACCTTCGCCTTCAGCTCGCCTGGCGAATTAATTTGACAATTTACTGGAGCTTTTCGCCAGGAACTCGCCTAGCGAACCAATTGCTTCGCCACAGCCTCGCCTAGCGAGCAGGCAGATGAAATGCTTGTATTCTTTGGTTCCTTTGCCAATTTTCTTGTGTCTTCATTTTCAATTAGTTCATGACTTTCCTGCACAATAACACACAAATCAAAGGCACCAAGCTTGTTTATCAATGTAATGCATTCCATGTAAAACAAATGTGGTTTTGACAATTTTAGCAAGGAAAAAGAGTGAAAGATGCCCACATATGATAGCTCAAATAAGCACTTTTGGGCATCTAACACCTATCGATATTTGAAAAAGAAAACTATTGAGTTTCTTAGTTTTTATGCAAAAAGGTTTTTATGGATGCATGAATGCATGTTTCACAAATACAGGTTTAGGGTTTTGACATTAAGCATGGAGCCAAGGGTCTAACCATCCCACAATGTATGAACTAATAGGTTTATTTTGTACATGTAGAATAAGGTTCTAAAGTGGTCCCCAGAGTCATAGATCCCTCTTCCGGATATTATCGGTTTAACGACTTGCTCGCAAACCAATAATATTCTCAAGAGAAACTCGTCTGAGTGTAGCATCACGTAACAATTACCTCGGATCTTACACCTGGATAATCTCCGCACTACATCTTAAAAAGGCTTAGAGGGGTTGAAAGGGTTCTAAATATCCTTTGTTTCTTAGAATCCCAGGTCGAAGATAATAATGCCACTACGATTTACTCGCAACAATAAATATTACCATCAAAGGGGTCTCCACTGAGTGGGGTTATATCATATGTTAATCATGCTTAGGATTACTCCAGACATGTAACTTTAATTATACCACCATCTTATCTTATTTGTATTCTCTAATCCGGGTTAGGATTTCCTCACCACTTATAAATCTCCATAATGAAACCCAATCAAACATAGCAACAAATAATAATAATAATAATAATAATAATAATAAACACATATAAACAATTTAGGTATCACCCACTTAGTATTTCATCCCTAATGAAGTCGTCATTTCTGTCGCGATGAAGAATCGGAGACCAAGCTATTAATTAGACTTGACTCATGAATCAAAATATCACCATCGAACTTTAATTTATCCAAGGGAATGGGAAAAGATTCAAAAATAACCCAATATGTATATTCAAAGCTAGAAGATTAAACTTAAGCTAAGCAAAAAGGGGGGAGATTATAAGGTACGAGGGTGTGTTATGAAAAGGGAAGGTATTAGTACCCTAATCATCTGTAATACTCTACAGGAACCTTTTAAATATATGCATTTGGTTTAAAATTCTTTGCTATTTGATTGGGGAGATGATAAAAGGAACATCTTTTTATTGTTTGATGATTTGGAAAGACATTGAGTCTTATGCCTACGTACCCGTGAAGGATCAAAATATCGTAGTTCGGGTTCAAAAGTAAGAAAGGATTTGTCGGGGTTGATTTTCTGAGAAAAGAGACAAATTGTCATCTTAAGAAAAAAAACTCACTTTTAAACCACCACAAACATGTGGAAGATAGATCTTTGTATCAAATTGAAAGACGGGCTCTCACTTGGATATATAATCAACAAGTATGCCACATACCTCTTCCAAATGGAAAAGAATCAATATCAATCTCAACAATGTTATGGGGTAGGAGATTTAAATCTCCACTAGGGATAATTCATGTCTAATACTTTTATGAAAAGATTTTAAAGATGGAAAAACCAAAGTGGCAAAAGGGGTTGAATTAAGTTTGTGTTTTTTTAGGTCTTATGAAAATATCTTTGAATATGCTTAAGTGTTTCGAAACATTTGATTAAGAAATAAAAGGGAAAACAATTACCTAAGTCAAAGTTTATTATGAAAGTGGCTATAATAAGGGGAGAGAGAGAGAGAGAGAGAGAGAGAGAGAGAGAGAGAGAGAGAATCCTAAGATTTACATTGAGGGGAACCTAAGATTGTATCTAGAAGTTTTGGATTAACGGGAATCAAAGTTGTATAGGATGCAAATGAACACACACATGCAAAATGATAAGAATGTCATGATTCCTTTCCATTGGATATAAACAATAACAAGGTTGAACATGCATTAACATTAAGGCACAAAAATATGGCTAAATACAATGGCAATCACAACGTGAGTGAGGTATGGATGACAATATTGATCATGGTATTTAGGCATTGAGATAAACATAAAAAAGACATGACGAAGTGTTACATAACATCACAAGACACAACACATTGATGGTGAAGACAAAATTATACTTGATATGGTAAAGGCATTCATTGGTACATGGTAAACACAACATGAATCAATTTAGGTCAAACATGCATCACATTATAAGTCTTCACAAAATTAAACTTAAATCAAAGTTCATGATAAGACCGAGCTTAATGGAAACCCTAATCATGCATCAAGATGTTTCAAAATATTCATCTAAACAAAACCCTAAGTTTCATCTAAATAACCAATCACTAATATTTTAAAACAAGGCCATTTAATCATGGTATAATTCCCAAAATATAATCATGTTTAAGCAAAAAAAATGCTACCAACATCAAACAACACCTAAACAAATATACATTGGTCACACAAACATCTATGATCACTTATAACAAGGAAACAATAAAAGAAAATCCATTAAAAGGCCTAAAAACAACATAAAATGCACTAGTTTTCTACCTAATAAAAATGGTCAAAATAAATATTATTTTTTGGTATTTTTTTGTGGATTCATAAAATAGACATTCTCATGAACACATGGCAAAAAGAATGGGTCAAAAATGTTAAGGGATCATGAAGTTATGGATATTTGAAGTTATGAAGAAAAATGAACATTTAACAAGCGAGAAAAAATAAATATTACACTGGCCAGGTTCAAAGCCACGTCCTTGGGGTTCCATGTACTGTTTGAAAAAAATAAAAATCAAAGTCTGGAGCAACTTTGGACGCACGCTTCTACCACTGGGGTGGATAGATATCCATTAATTAAAATGCAAACAATTGTATATATTATATAACACGTTTCCTTTGACTTTTTCAATGCCAACTCAGCATCATTTTCAATCTCTCTCTCTCATTTTCGTTTTTTTCTTCCATTATTTTTCAAATCTTTCATCAATCATATCTCTCTCATTTCGTAATGGTATGATAGGTTTTAGCTAATACTCAAAGATGAAGATGCACGAAGGCAAAAACCAGAATTGAAACTTTAGGTTTCATGTAACTTAAATTCACATAAACAACAATATAAATGACATGTAAGCTAATGATCCTTCTTAACACAATAAATGCTACATGTTTGCTTCATAAATCAAAATGACATGACGTATGTATGATGAGTTTCAAAGTGAAAGAATATACCTATTGGAGCAAGGTCCAATGCCTCTTCAACATTACTTCCAGCTACTGTTTGATGCTTCTCCTAATGCTTATGAGTTCCCAGAAGATGATTGGAACCTTTGGTTTGCAGAATGCACGAGCCAAATGAGAGAATCGAGATTAAGGTTGAAAAGCTATCAAGAATGAAGTTTTTCTTGGAAAGCTTGGTATGTGGATAGATGAGGCGTTGTCCTCTATTTATAGGGATCCTTGAGGGTTTAAGAAGCCCCAAATATTATAAAATAATCATGGCTTGTACTTAATTGCTTGCTTGGCTGGTTCTTGCATAATTCTCCAAGTGGGAAGCATGGAAAAAGAAAGGAGTTGATGGAGTATTTTTTGATGTCCTTGCTGAAGCATAGGGGTTAACTTAAGGCTTGGATTTGGTATGCATCAGATCCAAGTCCATTTGGGAGCTCAGTGGTACTTCTTGTTGGATTAAAGCTACTTGATGCAACAAATGGAATAGTTCATTGTGTATTGGTTTGGTTACTTGGATAATAGCTCAAAAGTGGGTGAAACATTCTGATTAAGGGGGATTTAGAAGCAATAAGTACATGTACTTGTGGATTTGTTTGGATTTATAATGTATTTTGGCTTGGAGTTTGACCTATGAACCATTCCATGAGGATGTCTTCCCAAATTCGATTCTCTTAGCTCAAGCATGGGAAATTATTGATCTTGGACATTTTGGAAAGATGGAATCATGATCTACAACTTTCATGTTGATCACTTTTCTTGAATCAGTTTGGGTCTTGGTGAAAAATTTGCATAAATTTGGTCACTTGACTAGGCCAGCATGCTGAAAATTTCACTAAGTGTTTTATCACTTGACAAACAAATGATCATCCACTTCATGGCCCCATATCTCCTTATTCGTGCATTTTTTTAGGTTTAATCACCTATGAAAAAATTGAATTATGAATCAAGGTATTTAATCTAATCATTGGAGCAAAGAAAATGGTGGCTTGGATCACAAGTTATGGTCTTGGAAAGTTGGGTATTTAGACATGAATTTTAGGGACTTAATAAAATTTTCAAATTCTCCATCTTTGCCCTTTTTGCAAGTAACCTTGATTTTATTCACTAAACTTTATCAAATGACTTCAATGATCATATTTTCATAACCCTTGACTTGAAAAGTCCATAGTTGACCAAAAATCTTAAAATTCAAATTTTGACTTTGCCTCAGTGTACTTTGTATCAAATGAATCCAATTCTTGCAATCTTTAATGAATGGGATCTCTTGGGTATATTTAATGATGTGAATGGATCATTTATGATGTATTTGAAGTCTTTGAACCATACTTCAAGCTTTGGGATCATGCCTTGCTTGAAAAGTCAACCAGTTGACTTTGGGTCAAAACCCTAGTTGAGGGTATCAGATGAACTCTGGCCTTGATGAATTTGAGATGGAATGATCTTGAACTTGATTCTTATTGATGGAAGTCACTTTATCACTTGGGAAGGATTAGGAGTTTGAAATTTTGAAACTCATGCCAAGTCTTGATTGATCAATCTTTGAAAACTCTTGGTGCAAAACCCTAGCTTAAGACAAACAAAGTAAAAAATATTTTTGTATTTTCAATAGGTTAGTAATGCAAAGATGTTAGATGTAATGCAAATGATACAAATGATGGTGGCATCTTAGGGTTGAAAATTAGGGTATGACATATGCCCCTATTTAAGTTTCTTCAATCCGGAGATATGAATATTGGAATTTTCATCTCGACGTGATTGGAGAGACTTAAATACAAACATGCATAATTTTTGGCCCTAAGAGGCCACCAAATGCTTATGATATGATATGCATGCAAGACTCAGGAATTTTATGAAGAACAATGTCATAGGGGAGTAATATTACTTGAGAAGACACACAGGGATAAAGGAACACCATTGTGGGGACATACCAAAGGAAATTCCACTGAGGAAAAGATTATAACTTCAGCTGAGGAAGAAGATTTGCAAATTCCAATGGATCAAAGCTTCTTAGGGAATAGATCATTCCAAATGATCGTGACTTCAACTGAGGAAGGGGTGATGGCTCCAAGGGTGTGAGATTATCAACCTTACTGGGGAATGAGACTACCGACTACCAATCACATGGCAGCTTAAACAATAGGATAGCTCAAGGAGGGAGGTATATTACCTACTAACAAACATATGATAGCCTAAGAAAAGGTAATTGTCTTATTAGAAATATATTGGATCACAATAGGTTTCTCAAAGGTAGAGATGACCGCCTATTCAAATAATGATTCCAAATAAAAGTACACTTCACTGAGGAAATATCTTCGCAACAAATTTCTCAAAGGTAGAGATGATCTCCTATTCAAATAACGAGTTCTGGCTTTCGCAACAGGCTTCTCAAAGGTAGAGATGACCGCATGTTCAAATAACGAGTCTGTAGCACCTCAAATTTGCACCTCCCATTTGTATATTCATTTCATTTTTAGGTCATTAGCATTGCATATCATGTTGCATTTCATCAGTCAAAACTAATTAGGAGAATTCAACTGTGCAAGAGAGCAAGGGTTTTTCCATGAGATAAAGGTCACATGGTTGTTCCAATGAGCTTATGTGAACCCAAGGTTCATTTTGATGCAATTTGGCCCAGTGTTGAAAGCTCAAAGTCCACAGTGCATGACCAGGTCATCTAGGGCCCATAAAAGTCAACTGCAAGTCAACTGAGGGCTAGGGAGTGGAGAAATGGTTTGAGACACTTCATTCATGTCCCAAAGAGGTTTATTCATCATGTCAAACTCATACCTTGAAGATTTTGGAGCCAGATCAAAAGTTTCCCAAAATGGAAAGTGACATGTAATTTCAAGTTTCCAAAAATGGCAAGTTTTTGGACCAACTTCAACTCAACTTTCCAACATCAAAGAGGCTTCAAATGAATTTTTGTCCAACATGAAAGTTGAATATCTCTCTCTCCCATTTCCAAAAAGTCCAAGATCATGAATTTATGATGTATGGTTGAGGAGATATGGTCAAATCATTGTCAAGTGTGCATGGGATTTCAAATGGCCATAACTTTTGATTCATAACTCCAAATTTGGTGCCTCTTTTTCTAAAATTCTTCCCATGATAGGAACTTTCCAAAACAATCATCACATTGCATGAATTTCCATCACATGGTCATTTGATTTTTCAAGCCATTTTTGGAGGGAAATTCACAAATTTGAAATTTATGCATCATGGGAGCAAATCACCATTGCCATTGTGTTAATTGGAAGTTTTTAAGTGGATTTAACCAAGCAAATGTTACTGTTCACGTAGGATTACTACATGCACCATGCAATTTTTCAATTTTTGTCAAAACACCTTATTTTTGCTAATTACCATTAACCATTGCTAATCAACATTTTTAGTGTGATTAGTACAGCATATAAATACCATAATCATAACAGAATTTGGGAGGTTAATCACAATTTCACATTTCTAGATCTAGATCCAAAATTTCCCTCCAAAAAATTCTCTTCTTCCAAATTCAAAAATTCTTCAAAGAACACTTGATTTTTATTGCATATTTGTGTTCTTGGATCATTATTCAGTATAGATCAAGCCATTGATTGTGAAGTTTGGTGAAGAATTGAGTATAGGAAGATCATGAACATGATGATGGGGATTCAAATTTAATCAAGATCTAGTTCACCTCAAGCTTCAATTTCAACTTCAGAGGTCATTACAAGGTTGATAGAAGGGATTTGGATGCTTTTGGACACTTGAATCCACCACTGCCATTGTTGAAGCTTCAAGAAGGTGCAAAATTCGAACCTCTTAATTCATGATTTTATGCACATAATCTTGTAGAGTTTTTTATGGTGAGAATTCTGATATAAAGAACTTGAAAAACGGACAAATATTGAAGAAGATATGATGAATTAAAGTCTTGATGCATAAACATGTTTTCATTCGATCTGCATGATTTATGGTGAATTAGAGGAAAATAATTGTAGATTCGAGTTCCTTAGATCAGGACGAGTCGATTGGTGTATCCACTTTCAAATTCTGGAAAAAAAATATGAGTGGCACTGTTCATCACCACCGTCTCCACGAAGAAGACAGTTGTTTCCATCGCTTGGGACTGCCAGCCACCGTCTGTGAATAGTATACGTTAGGGCTTCCTGTAATTATACTGTAGTGCGGCCTCCCTGGCCCAGTGGTTAGTGCAAGCGCCATTCACCATGAAGTCCAGGGTTCAATACCTCTTGAGCGCGCGTTTCATTTTTTTCATTTTTACTTACTATTAACCAAAACGACGTCGTTTTGGGTGAAGCTTGAACCTCACTTCGATTCCGCCTGATGCCAATTCCATGTTTCCAACTCATTTCCATTATTTCCATGCTTTATTAATTTTTATTTCATTTTTTCCATGATCTTCAAAAAATCATAACTAATTGTAGAATGATCCAAATAATTCCAGGTTTTTTCCTACATGATCCTTGAAATGTCTAGAATTTTATGGTTTTGATTGTGTGATTTTATCATTTCTGGAAATTAAAATGTGCTAGACTAATTGAACATGTATGCTTTGTGACATTACCTCATTCATACTATCATGAAATGCTTGTTTTTAATCCAATGGACATGAAATTTTACGTACTCATTCTAGGCACATCGATGGATGTTTTAGGCTTGGTTTGGTATTTTTATCATGTGCCAGTTCTGTTTTATGCATGTGTTTGCATGGTGTGACAATTTGTGTCACACCTTTGGTTGTTCAACTTGTGCAATTTGATTTCCATGCCAAATGACTTCTAATGCTTCTGATTTTTTGTGTGATGATCATGTTAGATGTGTTGAATACTCATGAATTTTTCCAGAATTATTTGAATCATTTCTATTTTGATTGGGATTTTTCATTCTTAATGTTCATTTGGATGCCTTGAATTGGTCTTTGATTTCTCTTGCACATAAAATGAACTTGCTTGATGATTATGATTTGGTCCTTTTTAGGACTTGTTCTTGATTGATTAAATATGATCTATGTTGAGTTTGAGTTTCTGTTTTGGATTTTTGATTCCCTTTTGACCCTAGGCTTTGACCTAGTGGTTTGTTACTTACATTTGAGTTGTGAATTTCAGGTTCAAGTGTGCATCTCCTCGGTTGATGTTGCTCCTTCATTTGAGCTTGACCATTTGTTATTGTTGGCTAACATTGGTTTGTTTTGTAGGCTTTGAGGACAATTCATTTGTGCTTATGGCTTATGTCTTGCTTATTGGGTTGTCTGTTAGATTTTGACTGTTGACTATTGTCTGAATTTTGTACTGATTGGTTTAGCTGTTTCCACAGGTACCTAAGTTGCTTTGAGTTCATTTGAACTTTGATTTGCTTGCTTGTGGTTGACATACCACTGAGGTATAATCCCTTGATCTTCATGTAGTCTGGAAGACCTGTCATGTTATGTTGGCAGGCACCTGTCTGAAGCCCTCCTTAAGAGGCAATGCTTGTGTTTGTTTAATTTTTGTGCCAAGCAGGTAAAGTCCTCTTAAGAGGCAATTGGCAGATAAAAGGGATGTGCAATCCATCCCCTGCTATTCAGTAGTGTCATTCACTTTGCTCACACCATGTGTTGATGCATTGTGAATAAGAACCCAAGATCTTGTTGTGCCAGTCATCTGTGGAGAAGAGTTCCTACATTCTGAACTCCCACACTTTCTATTTGAGTCAAGCTCTCCCAGGCCAGGGGTAAGAGCTGTGAGGTCTTACCCTCACTCTCCCATCTCATCTGCTTCACCCTAACTCTCAATGTTAGGGCTAAGAGCTAAAAACACCCCATTCCAGTTGGCTTGTTTCTATAGCCTAGCCTTGTATGAGCCAATTGTTTGCATATAGTGTGTGTGCTTGCTCTCTAGTGCTTGTGTTTGATTTTGTGCTGTTTAGGCTAGCTTGCTTCCTGTGCAAGTTAGGATAGAGACCTCAACATAGGGATCGTATGCATGACAACTTCTAGGCTCGAGTCGTAGTCTCCCTAGTAGTCTGTTATCTCCCTTGTCTCTGGTTAGGTTAGAAGTTCTTTCCCTGTTTAGGGGAACTACGTCGCCCTGATCCTCATACCAGATGAGGTACGTAGGCAGGAGATGAGCTGATCTCTCCGGGCGCCCTTTTTCTTTTTCCACTTTCTTTTCTTTTGTGTGAGTTTGTTATCCTTTTCTGGTTGGAGTCTGAAGTAAGTCCAGCGATTGGCATTCGGTTTCCAGTTTGCGCGTGTGTTTGTTTGGAGTCTGACATGAGTCCAGCGATTGGCAGTTGGTTTCCTGTGTGTGTTTGTTGGTTCGGAGTCTGATGTAAGTCCAGCGATTGGCATTCGGTTTCCAGGTTTGCCTGTTTGTGTGGAGTCTGACATAAGTCCAGCGATTGGCAGTCGGTTTCCTGTTTATGTTTTGTTTGGCGTGCAATAGCCGAGCTACGGGTGCTCTGATTCTTTCTCTAGTTAGAGAAGATACGTATGCATAGGATGTGACATCCTAGCGAGCACGTTTCCCCCGTTCCCGAACTACGTCGACTCTGATGTTTTTGTATGACAAACTACGTAGGCCCAGGATGCGATATCCTGCCGAGTCCGTTTCTTCCGTCTTTTCTGTGTTTGTTTCCAGTGTGTGTGCAGTTTGTGAGCAGTTTTAGCAACCTTTCTTCTATTCTTTTTGAGCGTGGATCCCGTCGAGTACGGCGGATGCGTAGGGGTGTTAATACCTTCCCTTCGCATAACCGACTCCCGATCCCATCTTTCTCTGGTCGCGAGACCATGTCTTTTCCAGGTTTACTTCGAGCGTTTCCTTTCCCTCTTTTGGGATAAATAACGCACGGTGGCGGCTCTGTTGTTTCGTTTTCCCGCCGGTTTTTCGCGTAATGCGACAGAGTCCAAATAAGCTTACATGATCAAAACATGATTCAACTTCTTCTTTACTTAAGTATTCCACTTAGAAAAGGAAAAATAAACTTATCTGCGATCCGAGTCACAAGCTAGCGAGCGGGCCTTGGTTTCTTCTTTAACCAAGTCTTTCTCTCGGAAAGGATCAATGAACAAGCTTCTAAAAAAAGGTGACCACTTGTGAGGGAAAGAGAAGTAACTTCATTGGGGATCTTCGAAGGATGCGGGTCAGTTAATCTTATAAAAAACTAGAATTCTCAAATAAAAAGAAAATCACAGTAATAATCTTAAACAGACTTCCACCGTGATTTACTGGGGAAGGTACTATTAGTTGTGATTAACACCTCACTGGTGATATAATTTTTGTTAACAGAACAACTTACCGGGGATATAAAGTCATGTGATAAAAGAAAGGTGCTTGGAGTAGTCTTCAACAAACTTCTCTGACGAAATTTTCTTGGGAGATGACCATTTGTTGGAAAGAACGTTTGATATGTTGATAACTTCATTATGGATAAACAAACTTCTCAAAAAGAGATTGCCATCTGTTATCCAATTTTTTTTACTTTAGCCATAAAACTTATGCACAACAGTTACCGGAGACTACAAACTTAGCATCGCTGGTAGAAACAACAATGTTATGTTGCTTCTTACCATGCCAAAAAAACTAAACAATTTCCAAATAAATGATCGGTACCACTAGTACTTTTTCTATCTATTTTACAACCAACAAAATCAGAATAAGAAAATCCTAATAAGCTATATCCGCTACCCTTGGGAAACCAAAGACCATAATCCATTAAGATACCTCAAAATTATTTTACGATCTTAAAGTGTGATTCCCTAGGTGACGCTTGAAATCGAGCGTACATGCATACGCTAAATATAATATTTTGCCTACTCGCATTTAAATAGAGTAAATATCATATGGTACCTCTATATTTTGTAATATTTATTTCTACACCTTGTTCATCTTTATCTATCAGCGTATTTGAAGTCATAGGAGTTTAAATGATTTTTGAATCTTTCATATCATATTTATTTAGGAGCTCTAAACAATCCTTTGTCTGACTGATTAATGTGTCAGTGTCATTTTTCTTTATTTGCAATCCTAAGAAGTAGGTAAGCTCTCCCATCAATGACATTTTGAACTCCTCATGCATCAAACTCACAAAATCCTTACAAAGAGATTCGTTATTAGATCAAAATATAATATTATCAACATAAATTTGAAAAAATAAAAGATGTTTTGCTTTATATTTTATAAACAAATTAATATCTAGTTAACCATGATTAAATCTGTGTTTTATCAAAAATCCACTAAGGCCCTCATACCATGCTCTAGGAGTTTGTTAGGTTCAATTTGGTAAATCAAAGCAAAATACTTACAAAAATTATTAACCTGAGATCTATTTCTTACACCTTTCTTGATGTCGCCAAGTATTTAATCTAACTAGTGAATTTTTGCAACAATCCAATCTGGAGGTAGCTGAGTTAAGGTCTATTGTTTTTCTTCCTCTCTTTTTTTATTTCCTCTTTATTTTCATTAATTTCCTCTTCTATTGGAGGATCCTATTTGGGAGTGTCTTCTTTGACCAATCGTTCTGTTATTACACCTGAAACATCAAAACCAAAATGACTACCTTTCCATGACTTCTGGGGTCTGGTTTCGTCGAAAATCACATGAACTAACTCTTCAACAACAAACATTCTATTTGTGCAAACTCTATACACCCTACTCGATGATGAGTACCCTATAAAAAATCCTTCATCATGCTTTTGCATATAATTTACCCAGATTGTCCTTTCTATTATTTAAAATGAAGCATTTGCAACCAAAAATGTGAAAGTAGAAAATGTTAGTTTTTCTACCTTTAAGTAGTTCGTAGGGTGTCTTCTCTAGGATAGGTCGCATGATCACCCTGTTTAAGACATGGCATGTGGTATTAATCGCATATGCCTAAAAGTACTTAAGAAAAGTCATTTCACTTAGCTTTGTCCGGGCCAATTCTTGTAGAACATGGGTTTTGCATTCAACAACACCATTTCTTATGGAGTACGCAGACAAAAAAGTTATGACTTATCCCATTTTCGTTACAAAAGTTTTCGAATTGATGGTTGACAAACTCACCATCATGATCCCTACGGAGAGTGAGAATTTTCAAATTATAAAGATTTTGGACAAGCATAGCAAACATAACAAAAGCTCTAAAGATTTATTCCTTGTAGGCTATAAAGAGTGTCCAAGTACATATAAAATAGTCATTTACTATAACAAATTTGTAATAGGTTTCGCTTAGACTCTTTGTCCTTGAAGGTCTAAATAAGTCTAGATGGAGAAACTCGAGAGATTTAGAAGTTGAAACAATGTTTTTGGGTTTAAAAGAAACTCTCGTTTGATTTCCCATTTGGAAAGCATCACAAAGCTTATATTTAGAAAACTTTATATTAGGTAGGTTAACTACTATATTTTTGGATGTTGTCTTATTTATGAAATCACAGTGTGTGTGTGTGTGTGTGTATCCTAAATGTTTGTACCATAACCAAGGATCTTCGTTCTTAGTGATCAAACATTTAGTACCATACATTGACATGTCATCTAAGTCTAGACAATATATGTCATTAACTCTAAAACCCTTAACAACAAGACTCTTATTAGCCTTATGTTTAATTAAGAAACTCAAAGTATCAAAACCAATTGAATATCCCTTGTCACATAATATTGACTAACGCTTGATAAATTGTGTTTAATCCATTTAACCAATAAAACACCTTATATGGAAATTGTGGAGGTATTTCCCACAACACATTCTCCTAGTATTTGACCTTTGTTGTTGTCTCCATAAGTTGTGTGATTGCGTTCTTTATGATTAAACTTGATGAACATTGAAGTGTCTCTGTCATGTGTCTTGAACACTCGCTATCTAGGAACCACATCTTTTTTGCGGAGGCAAGACCATAATACAGAAAATCAAACATATAATTTAGGTACCCTGCTAGTGGGTCCTTTAGGGTTAGTAAAATAGAACTTTGATATCCAAGCCATGGTACCATTAGGAACTTTGGTAAATAGGCCTAATGTAACCTTTGTCACTATAATAATGATAGGCTGCTTTAGATGAAATATTATTTCTATCTCTTATAGAAAAATATTTTTCTTAAAAATATTTCATCTTTCACTTGAAGAAGTATAAAAAATAGTAGATGGAGAAATAGCTTATGCTAATTTTCCTTTAAGATTTTCATTTTCAATTTCCAAAGTCAGACAAGTGTCATATTCCATGTTAACTATCTTTTCAATTAAAGTATCAAAAGCAATAAATTACTCACTAATGAGAGATGCATAAGATTCCTATAAGGACTATAAGGCACTATTAAGATCAAAAATTTCTTTCTCAAGTTTTAAAATAAGTTTTCTTTGATGAGATATTTTCTTAAATGCACTTAATATGTCTGCATGCATATCTCTAAACCATTTTGACAATTTACTATAAGACGATTTAAAATCAGAATAAGAATCGTATACCTCTTATTTCTTACTATCTTTTGGGGCATCAAGAACAAAATTTTGAATTTATCATATGAGTTAGAACTATAAGATTAACAGAATATCTCATATTCATCTTCACAAGTGATATATGTCCTACAATCCTTGACACGGTTACCCTTTGTCTTTTGTAGGAGTCTTCATCTTTTTTTTGTTACCCTTCATCTTTTTATTATCTTCTCTATTATGTGGATGATACTTCTTAATATTGATCAAATTCCTGTTGAGTGTTTGATCTTGTGCTTATTTATATATTGATTGTAACATTTGACGAATAACCTCATTTCTTCTTCTTTGAAAGATTCTTTGTCAGAACTATCATTATCTTCCTCTAGTTTCCTTGCCTTGGACGACGAAAATTTCAGGGAGATATCTCTCTTCTTTCACTTTGTCTTTCTTTTTGGCTTTTACTTTTTTTTGTAGAAACCCTTTTTAGTTTAGTTTCATTTTTAGTCATCTTTCTAAATAATTTTGTGACATCCAAATTATTGAGATCATTTTATTCTTTAATGGTTGTAACCTTCGATTGTCATTCAATGCACGTAGATCTTAAAATTATTCTAGCAAAATCTATGTTAGAAAGGAACTCTCCTAAATTTTCTAACTTGTAAATTAAGTGGAGAAAATGAGTCTGCATTGATTCCACGGTTTCACCAGGCTCCATATAAAATAGTTCATACTCCTATTTCAACATCTTAATTTTAAAATCATTAACATCTTCAGCACCCTTATAGAGAACTTGAAGAGTGTTCAACATTGATTGTGCACTTTTATGATGTGAGATATAATAATGTAAAGCGCTTAAAGCAAAAATAAGTATATTCCTCATTTTCATATGATAGGATGGCTTTTCGATTTCCTCATCTGACCAATTCTTTGGGAGTTTTTCACCTTTTGGAATATAAGTTCCATCAATGATACCGGCCTAAAGCATTTTGTCTACTAACATTAAGTGAACATGCATATTATTCTTCCAATAAGTATTGTTTTCGCATTTGAAAATTGGGGCTCTACTATACGCTCCCTTCAAATCATCGCCACCCATATTCTAACTTTTTGAGTCGATTAGACCTGATCAAATACCAACTCAAATGCCAATTTTTGGGCGAGAGTATAGGAATACAACGGTCTAGAAGGGTGTTGAATAGACCTCCTTAAAAATTGATCATTAAAAAATTCGTTTATTTCAAAAAGAATCAGAGTTTAAAAATATTTTTCATGTTGGAAGCACAACATAGTATGCTTTTGGAAGGAATAAATACAACACTCAATCGATATATAAAATTGAAAGTAGATGAAATAGATGACCAAAGACAATCAATCAATAAATTGAATTTCAAATGTCTTACACGAGTTATGTAAATGTATAACTTCAATATAATAAGAATTCTATAATTATTTTTTCTAGGTTTAATCAACAACAAGAATAATTTGAAGTTCCAATCTAACAAAACCTACGCTTAAGAACAAAATTTCTATTAAGGCAATAAACCTAACCACATGCGTTCCTAAGAAATCAGTAAACTTAATCATGCAATTCTAACCAATATTAATATATATATATATATATATATATATTATATATATATATATATATATATATATATATATATATATATATATATATATATATATATAATATATAGAGAGAGAGAGAGAGAGAGAGAGAAGGTAAAGAAGAAGATGGTATGTCGGATGTATGTGGTTTGGTAATTCGTCCTCGCTATGCCTACTCTAATCTCCAATGGTTTCCCATTAAATTTTGTTTTTCTTCAACTACGATTTTGACAAATATTACATTAATGCTTTGTATAATCACAATTTGAATAATGCTAAAAATAAAAATCTTTGATCTGGAGCCTCGTTGACTTGTACAAATTATCTGACAACAAATCCTTACGAAATCTTTACTCAAATTTGACTTAAAATCTTCTAGTTTCAAGAATGATGCTCTAAATCTGTGTTATGCAACAATCTTTACTCGAGCCTACTGACATATTGAACATTGGTTTGTTTGAAAACGAGAAAAAAAAATCTATCTTTGTTTGTAGAGTTTCGTGCAGCTTTACCAAATTAAATCTAGAGAGAAGTGATAAGTGGTTTTATATCATTTTTATTAGTAATTTTTCCTTCATATTTTACCATTTTCGTTTGATTTTCTTTTATTTTACCATGTTTTATGCTTTGGTATTGTGTTTCCTTTGTTCTCATGTCATAATATGCATTTCAAGTGAAAGAGGGATGAAAAGTGGACAAAACATGGAAAAAGGTGAAGAATCGAAAAGTCTCCATACAAAAACCAGAGGCCTGTTACGGGCACCCGTAATGGCTATTACGGGTTGTAACAAGCTTGCTCCTCCAACCCTACTTTGAGGCGCCCTAGTAATAAAATCAGAGGCATGTTATGGGCACCCGTAATGGTTATTACGACCCGTAATAGAAAGTAATAGGAAGGTGAACTTTCTCCTGATTTGTTTCCTTTTCCGGCCTAATTCCTTCCACTTTAAGGCTTTTAATTACTTGGATTTGATCTTCATTATGTGTAATTGGCATTAAACATTAGGATTTTATTCCAATTTTTATTTTACGCTTCTTTTTACCACACTTTGTAAAAGTCTCCATTGGAGCAGCTGGATCAAGTTATCAATTTAAGTTCTTCTTTTTCATTTTTCAGGTTCTTATTTATCATTTTATTTATCTATTTATCGAGTATGTCTTCATTTGTCATAATCGTTTTATTTGGATCATTTCTCACCATGAGTGAGTAGTCCCCTAGGGACTAAGGATTATGAACCCTATCATATTATTAATCGCATAACTTAAGCTAGTTACGAGAATTCCATCCTTTTTATTTTAAGAGTCTGAGTTTTATTCAAAACTTGCTATGAAAGTATGATTGTTATCTTTAGGCGTTTGTCATACGCTGAAAGGGTGGAGACAACGCCGGAAAGCAAGTTTTTAAACAATCAAGTCCAAAGTCACGAAAGTGATCGGATGAAATTGAGAAAAGTTAAAAAATTTAATAGTTATACAAATGTAAAGACCACTAACGAACTTTTCTGCATGAGTGAAAGTCGACGAGCATCCCATTCGTTATAGGTAGGGCAATAGGCTGCGCGAAAGTAGGTATTTCGATAATAATATATTTTTCGATAAACTGAGTCAGAATTCTCGTAATAGAAATGCTTAAGTCATGTGGAGAAGTCTAAGATAAGAGTCATAACCCTGGGTCTTGTTTGCTTTATATGTTTTTACACATTTAAGCTATTTTTCCAAAAGTGATTTTTCATTTAAGATGTTTTAACTTAAGTTCTTTTTCACTTAATTTGTTCTTTAAAATCCATTTTTGGTCACTCTAGATTTACACCGACAAGATAGAAATTGGTACTTAACCATTGGTGTTTGAGATTAGATACTTTTTTACTACTCTGACATATGTCGTACGCTTGCGGCGTGTCAAGAAGAACCTCTTTTTTTTCATTGAATTTTTCAACCTCAACCTCAACCTCACTCACAAATTTTCAAACCCCTTAAATTCTCAAGAACTATTCATAGGAAACGTTAATCACAACGATGATACTTATCACTGATCTGGAACCTTAAGATGAGAGTTAGATCCAAATGATAATGGACAACGCAAGAGGTTAAAGATGGAGTATTTTATTTGAAAAACTCAAAACAAGATTAAAACTCTTTTGAAGTTGAGAGAACAATTATGTTGTAAATTCTAAATTAAAAGTTGATATGCATGTTTTTCAACACTATTAATGGGTTTTGAGAAAAATTATAAATATATGTGCTAGAGATCTATCACAAAAATAAGAGAAAATGCTATTTTATTCAAGTCATGAGCAAAGAGTATGAGTCGAGTCAAGGGATCAAGTGATTTGAAACTAAAACCTATAAACATGAAAAACTAACCATTTGATTTGAGTCATGCTTTTTGTGATTCGAGACACATAATTTGACTCATGAAAGCTCTGATTTGAATTAAATTCACATAACCAATTTCTAAAGGCTGCAATTTGTGTTTGATTCAAGTCATGCAATTTGTGATTCAAATCAACCTATTGTGATTCGAGTTATAGATGTTGTGATTCAATCATGACAGCATGAAGGTCATTCCTAAACATTCTCTGACTTTGATTCAAGTCAAGCAAGTGTGTGATTCGAATCACACTTCCAAAACTTCAATATTTGCAAAATGTGAACTTTTTTCAGAATTCAAACTTGTCATGACTTGAACCATTCTCAAATATGATTCTTGATTCAAAAACTTTGACAACTTGACTAGAAGCATATTACTGGGACCCCATCAAACAGATTGATTTATGCATATGTAAAACTGGATTAAAAATCCAACCTTAAGGTGCACAATCATGATAAGAGGCTCAATAACGATAAGAACCAAATTAAAATCTAAATGAAAGGAAACAAAATAAAATCCTTAGAAGCCAGAGTAAACTTCATCCGCCAACAACAACTATAAACGAAATAATTGTGTCGCTATACTTCATAGTGTGGTGTTATTTCTAATATAACAACTAATTTATAATTGTATAACCATTGTGTGTCCTCTACAAGAGTGACACATTGCCCAATACAAACCAATTCATGTCGCCGCTGCCTAAGGATCGCGAAGTTATTTTATTTTATTTTTTCAAATTTTCCTATTTTCTATTATTAACATTTCTCTACCCTAAACTTATTATATTAGGGCTTTCCTAGGAATTTTAATTTATCCTAATGACAATAAAACAAAATAAAAATGCAATTAAAACGATATAACATATTTTTGATGGGTTGTGTCACATTCAACACTCGTTTAATATTATTAGTTTGACGTCTCGCTAAGAATACTTGTTTTTAGACATGTCTACAATCTTCTTTGAGTTAATTATATTTTCTTTAACCTTTACTAGAGTCTTTAATTTTTACAACTTAACTTTTAACTCTATTAGTTGAGTTGTGCAAACCTTTCTAAAATAAAATAAAATAATGTGATGAAATGAGATGTTCAAATATTTAATAAACTGTAATCGAAATCTAGCATCAAGTTGTTGGTGCATAATAGTATTGGCAATTAAATTCATTAAGGAAATTCATCCTATTCGTTCACTAATAATCTATCTAATTCATCATGTATGAAAAATAACCAATAAAGTAGGAAATTTCTTATCCCACCCTATGGAGTGAAAAAACATCCTATAAAAAATCTAAAATGCCCCTTACGTATCAAATGAGTGTCACCCTAGGGTAAAACAAAGTTTTATTCTAGAGATGTACCTTAGGGTATTTTCAACAAATATATTGATATTTTAGCAGCCTAGTAGATATTTCAGAGATGCATTTCAGAGGTTTAGGACGGAATTTTGAAATATATGTCACCTTTGCATGTCAGGTATTTACGGAGATGCATCTCTGAAATAAAGAAACGTGATTTTGATAAAACAATCACCTACATGAAGAGACTCATACTTCTTTTTCATCCCAAACCCTTTCTAGAAACCCTTACATTCTCAATCAACATTTTCACTCCAAATCTTCATTCTTGTATTTGATCACATAAAAAAAAGTAAAAGAAGCTGGAATTCTAGGTAAAATCATTCATTTCAAACCTCATTGATCACATTAAGTTTGTTTTTAGTCTGAAAAAATATGTGTTGAATCCAGAGATGCATCTCCGAATTCTGTATGAATTCATACGAAGATGCATCTTTGTAGCTTGTTTGTTCTCATTTTTCCAACTTTGTTTATAGTTTTAGCAATTTTTGAGTTTTTTATTGTAGTTGTTTTCATTAGATATGGTGCACCCCAGTGTTTTCCCCAAACATGTTATGTCTTCGGATGCCAAAGGTGTTGTTGTGGAGGAGGTAGATGTTGGTAACCAATTTAAAAATGAACAAGAGTTTGAATTTCGTGATCACGTGCTTCAATGGATTCGTACGGAGGCATCTAAACTGGGATTTGGTGTGGTAATCGGAAGGTCCGATAATTGTTCGGATAGAAGAGATGCATTTGTGACAATGACATGCGAAAGAAGTGGGAAATATAGACCTTCTCTCTATAATTTTAAACGAGATGTTGAAACAAGGTGGAAGCGACAATTTCAATATGGGTCGAAGATATTATGAAGACATTGAAGCGTCCACCTAGATATTAAAATGTAATGTCTGATTTTATGTTAACATCACCTATGTAATGCTTATTTTATGTTATGAATGATAATTTTATTGTCAAAATACAACCTTCTGATTTTTTGCTTCTGTTTCAGTATGCTACGAAAATGTATCTACGAACAAGTTACGGAAATGCATCTCCGGATCTAAAAAAGTCACACTCCTATTGACTCAGAATTGGCCTAAGGTGTGTGCGTTTGGAGTACGTCCGAAGATGCATCTTCAGAATTTGAGAGCATTTTTATATTTTCATGTGGTGCCTTATTGATATATATGGTGCATTATGAAATACTCATAAATTAAATCAATTTCATCCATTTAAAATTATGAATGGATCAAACTCATCTAACAAATTTTAAAAATAAAATGTCTTAATGCATCTTATATGTTTCTTAGCCACCATGAGAAAATACTTAAATGCTCCTAGATTTTGGAGATGCATCTCATGCCCAAGTCTCAGTTAACGATATTCCAAAGATGTATCTTCGAAATAATATCGGAGATACATCTCTGGAATGCTTTGGAGCTTAAGTCGCGCCAGAACCCTTCATCTTTCCCGTTTATCATATTTTTCTCAAAAACATTTCAAACTCTCTCAAATTTATTCTCATCAACAAGTCCAAAATCAAACAACAAAGCTCAAGGGAACTTCGTCCAACATCACAAACATCATACAACACTGAAGCAAAGTTGAAATTTGTAAGTTTTTTGATGTTTTGAAAGTTTGAGTTTTTGTAAATGAGTAGAAATTGATGATTAAGGTTGGAAACAAGTAGAAATTGCATGTATGATAGTTTAGACATAATGTAAAACACATTTTTTTGGCTGAAAATGATTATCAAAATATTTTTTTGTGATTTCATGTGCACGTTGGCGCCATTGACGCAATTTGTGTTGTAGAAAATTTCGGAGATGCATCTCCAAAAAATTTCAACGTTTAATTTCCCCAGTAATCAGAGATGCGTCTCTGAAATTTTCTCTGTGTTTCTTTATTTTCTTGCTTGTAGTGTTGCATGCTTGCACTAATTGTCTAGTTTACTTTATCTTTCAGACATTATGACCGATAGACATGATAGACTGAGGCACGAGAGGGTTGCACAGCATGCATCAGTGTGGTGGGAGAAGATTTGGGTTTCGGAGGCTCTTGTTCTCTCTGGCCATGTGGAGTCTTTTACTTTTAGGGCTCGTGTTTCTCCTCATGCTTCTTCATCTTCTTCTTCCCGTAGGATACGGGTTTCACCTGCGGGAGCATCTTTTCCTCCATCCTCATGCAGGCTCCATGTTTCACCTATTCAAGTGCCAGATATACGTAATTCACCGGTGGTACTAGGGACATCTCCTACTACTGATGCTTTTATGCTAGTGTCACCTCATACTGCTTATGTTGTTGAGCCAGTGCCACCTCTAGATGGTGAGACTGCTCAGGATGCTGAGCCAAAGGCATTTGGAGGAAGTCCTGTAGAGTTGTCACTATCGCCTCTGTACTCATACCATAATGCTAGATATATATGGGACAGAGAGGTAGCATTAGTTTGATTCATTAATTTTAATTTACGTATATTTTAATTGACAAGTTTCTGACATTGATTTTTATTTTCTACAGGATCGTGATTGGCTAAGTTTATTAACCATGAACGAAAGATTATTGGCTTGCCTCATCCGAATGAGGATTGGTTTCAGGAAGCTTTGTCCCCGTTTGGGATGAAGAACTTGTGCATGACCGGTTATACTACGGTCAACCACTGGATGCTTAATGCATTCGTGGAGAGATGACACTCAGAGGCCTCGTCATTTCACCTCCCGCTTGATGATATGTTTATCACATTCAATGATGTGTCGTGTTTGCTATATCTTCTGATCATGGGGTGACTTTTAGATCATGGGAGGATTACCAAAGATGGGACACTCGAGATGATGGTAAACTATCTGGGGGGTTGACCCAACAGAGGTGAATGAGGAGTTGAATAGGACCAGGGGGCTCATGTTAGGTTTGAATATCTGAAAAAAGGTATATACAGAGGAGCTCCAAAGAGCACATCAGACTACAGGTGATGACAAGCAGGTGGGGCTCCACACAACGCATGCTATGAGAGCATACTTGTTATATTTGGTTGACACTGCGATTTTTATGGACAAGAGTGTCACTTATACAGATGCCATCTACCTACGGTACTTCCAGAATTTCTAGCGGATCCATGAGTACAATTAGGGGGCGCTTGTTTGGTCTACTTATACTCGAAGTTATTATAGGGTTGTAGGTGGAAGACGAAGCAGGTCACAGGCAACATCACACTAATGACGGTAATATTTATTAGTGTTTTAATCTTTTTGTGTCATTTTCACTTCATATTTACAATGCCATTATTTATGATTCGTGGGTTCCAAACTTTTCAGGCTTGAATCCTCCAGCACTTCCCGCACATCTCTGGTTGGACGATATATCGCGTGGTACTGCATTCATAGGGAACTAGACGATTGAACCGTTCAAAGTGTATCTTGACTGCTTGGTTGTCGAGGACATGCACTTCAACAGCTATGTCGATCATCGTAAGACACATCCATTTGACAAGATAGTGTTATACTCTAGATGGTCGACCTGCGGATCACGTCTCACTGCTCCTCATCTGTCCGAGCGCATCATGCAGTAGTTCGATAACACTGAGACCATTTTCAGACACCCTATTGCATATGCTCTTCTTGCTTTAACACGTACACAAATGGATGACATATTTGATGATTATGAGAGTCATCTGATATCGGAGGAGACACTGAGTCCCATAGTTCTGAATGATTGAAGCCACGTGGACGGATATATCAAGTGGCTCTTCAAGGTATCACATTTATATATGGTGCAGACTGCTCCAGAAGACCCACTAAGACCAGCTCATCAGCAGATGCTATAGGATGAGCAGGCACAGTTATATCATGTTAAAGATGTCTTGCCTAGATATTGTCACATTGTGGAGATTCACAGGCAGGCATTGATAGAGATATCTTCCCTCTAGATGCTATCATAATAAAGGCACAGGGGACAAGCACCGGAGGGCGGGGAGGATTAATGGTCGAGGAGCCCGAGAAGACAGATGAAGCAGAGAAGATGTAGTCTGACATACACAGTTGTGCAGTAGCATATAATAGTTGTACTGCAGATTATATTTTATTTTCACCTCTGACTATATCATTGTATTCGACTTTATTTATATATGACAGACCATCTAGAGTTATATACATCATTTTTTGCATATGGATTGTATGATTTATATGGATTATATGATTTAAATCTTCATCTCAATACACAAACAAAATACATATATCTACAAAAGCAAAATACAATATGCATTTATGCTCTGATAGATTACATAGATACGCCTTCGAAAAATAAACGGAGATTTATTTCCAAAATATTTTAACGTTAACAAAGACTTTAGTGCGTTCGAAGATGCATCTCTAAAATCTATGGGCATTTAACTATTTTCACGTGATGTCTAAGAAACATATATGATGCATCAAGAAATTCTCTTTAAAGATCCATGAAAAGTTTTATTATTATTTTAAATAGAAATAATATTTCATACGTTTGTACAGACAAAAAGAAAGAAATAATGTCTCATACATAAACAAAACAAAAAGTATCATACATGAGGTCTTTCCTAAATTCCTAAAAGCACTTTGATTTTTCAGAAATAAATACTTATACATAGGATTTTAAATATTGTTATTACTTAACCATTTATAAGATATGCTACAGATATGAAATGGCCAAAATTTGGCTAGCTATCATATAGACTTTGCTCATCACATTGTGTGATTGATGGAGTATAAAACTGATACATGCATCAAATGGATGATTAACCCATCCTCAATTTAATCACTTCAATAACTATTCTCGATTTCGAGTAGGTTAGCAGTACACAGAGACTCGACATTTGAGTGTCCTCTAGAGAGAGTGGACACCAATTATGACACATAAAATACAAGAATTTATACACTAAACACATTAATCACAAATGTGGAGTACTAAACAAGTATCAGTTGTTCCTACGTCAAATTTTAAACTCGATAATAAATAATTATTACCAAACTACAACAATTGCCGTCCTACATGATACCTAATCCACAAGAACATGGCTACAGCTATAAACCACTAAACAGTGAAATTGAGTATTTCTCATAAAATACATGAAAGATACACCATTTTTCCAGAACTATGCTATCATAATGCCTCATCCACTCATTGTACAAAGTAACAAGTTCTCCCATCATTCTCGATCCATTGATCGACGCTGTGGGAAATGATGACCTGCCCCATCTGTATTGACAATAAAATAAACCAAAGTTTAAGTTAGACAACAATAACTTTTTCAATAATGATTCTGTTTTTGTATTGAAAAGCACACTGGTAATTACAATCAAAGCTGCATCATGGCTATTCCAATCACACCGAAGGAGTATTTTGAAATGAAAACCACTTCATACACTTTGATACAACAAAAGTATAGAGACTCATCAGATTTAGCTTTTGAAATTGTTTGAGTTGGGAAATTAAATTCTTAAAATTAACAAAATTTCAAAATGATTACTGAAATTTAAAATTCTCAAAAACAAATTTAATTTGATCGACCAATGTAGTCGTCAGTCCCTTGAATTCTCCCGTATGGACTAGTGATCAATGTAGTCCACTGAATTCTCCTACACGGACTAGTGATCGATTATTTTCAAATTCAAGAATCATTTTGGAATTTCATTATTTTAGGCAATAGACCTAACAATTTCAAGAACTAAAGAAGTGATCACTCGCAAAAACAAGGAACAACGGAAGGTGTGAAGTGCAGCTCATTTACAGTCCAACGACAACTACAACTGTCAGCCACTCCTAAAGCACGATAGTTAGTTAGATGCTAGTTTGAAACAATCCACTTAAATAACAATGCGAGGAAAAAACACCTTAAAAATGCAGATCATTTTCACTGTCGTTTGAATTTTCATCTGCAGAGACTAAGGCCAATAGACAAATGTTAACAAGTTAGTTCTATACATATCAACATCTCTAACAGTCAACTAACCTATATATAGTCAGTGACAAATAGCCGCCGTCCCCAAAACACAACTATGAAGTAACGG
Source organism: Lathyrus oleraceus (assembly GCF_024323335.1). Classification (NCBI taxonomy): domain Eukaryota; kingdom Viridiplantae; phylum Streptophyta; class Magnoliopsida; order Fabales; family Fabaceae; genus Lathyrus; species Lathyrus oleraceus. The sequence continues at coordinate 523,862,685 of NC_066585.1, read as the reverse complement.
TATGGCCGCTACACAGAAATTTAGATACCATACAAGCAATTTATTTTTATTTTTATTTTTACTTTTATTGTGTACATATCAGGAATAGAAGAATAGAGAGATATCGATTTCAAAAAAGGTCACAGGACAGATAACAAACAAAGCTCAAATATTGAGGTGTTGATTGTGGTTGAGATTGAGATGACGCCATAGCAAAAGCAGAATGAAAACAAATATCAAGAACAGACAATAGGCGCAGAAACAGAGCACAGATACTTAAACTTGAAAAGAACCAAGGCTGCAGAGATGAAGTCCCAGAAACACAGTAGCACCTAAGTGTCGTGCCTCATTCAGAGGTGTTTGCTAGGTTTTATTGCACTCAAGCAGTGAAAAAAAATTGGATGAATAGGGTTCAATCATGTCAATCAGTTTTGGTCTTTCCAGGGATACAAAAACCAGAAGTCTATAAAGGCAACCGTAAGTAAAGGGTATTTCAGGGTTTTTACTGCATCATCACTGTGGAGGCTGGTCCAACTGAAATTACCTGTGTTTTGACCACATTATGTTTATGGTTTAAAAAAATTAACCTAACCAATTTTTAAGTGGTGGAGCAACCACTCGGCAATACGTAATACCACTGCAGCGGTTTTTTGGGGTTGACTACTCCACACTGTACCAGCACCAATGGTAATTAATGTAACTAAGAAGACTAACTAACTCGTACAAGACAAAGCTCATGAGTATCGCTAAGTAATGAAAATCGAAAAATACCACTTTCACCATCAGAAAGTTCGGCAAGTCTTGCAAGTGCATCAAGGAGAGACTGCTCATGCTCCTGTATCAAATTATACACAGATCAGGCATATTGCACCATTTTTTGCAAGAAAAGCAAATAGCTGATATTTTTTAGTATAGAAGGAATTGAAAATATAATCATGCCCTAAGCCATTACCCTCAATACTTTCTTTGCTTTCTCAATTTCAAGAGGATCAGGATGATTTGCACTAAATACCCTCTCCACCTGTCAAATTCAACGGAAACTTAAATATGCGGAATATAAGACCAAAACATCTCAAAGAAAGTACAATCTAATCAAAGTTTGTTTTCAGCCACCTCCTGTATTAGTGTGTCTGTATGAAGAATCTGAATATCATCAGGAGCCTTCTTTCCTGCGCCATTCTGTGATGACAAGAAATCTTTTCTAGATTGACCTTTAGGAACCCCTCTACCTCTTCCAACTCCTGGAACACTATCACGTCCAACAGACCTATTCATCCCATGACCAGAGCCCCCCAAACCCCCACGATGATTAATTCCAGGATCCTCAGGTACCCACTGAATATCTTCGGGAGATATCTGCAGTTAAAATACTGCATCTGAATTAGCAAAAACAATATATATATTAACATGTGCTGAATATATCAACAGCAACAGCAAGAGAATTCATTATTAAAACCATCTTCAAGATATTATTGAACAATCAAGATACAAGGAAAGAGCATTTCTTCCGTCTTAATAAAATCAAAGAACCAAATTTCAGGAACTATTTTACCAAATTTCACTATGATTCTTATACAATATCAATGACCATACATGTTAAGTTGAATATATAACTTATATACAAATACTGATTTCTTCATTAACGTAGCAAGACAAAAAAATAAGTTTGCCTGCTTAATTCAACACTTAATATTATATGTGAACTCGAGTAAAAGCTTAAAAAACTCTGCACTTGAGGCTACTGTCAGCATTCAGTATCAACCAAATCACGGTCTATATCACTAAATGAAATTGTTGTAAGAGTAAAGATCTAGTAGTTAATTTATCTTCGCAGTAGATTTCAGCCCTGAATAAGCACTGGAATTTTCAGTTTTGTCGAACACGGGAACTTTCAAAGCAGAATAATCAAAAGTGGCTGATATAGCTCTGGAGCAAGGCGGAGTAGAACTCCTCAACAGCCGAATGGCTGTCACATGCTATTTCTGTATGGTGGTCATCACAGCATAGGACACCTTGTGTCAAGCAGGTGAAATTATTTTCGTTTGTTAAAATAAGGAACTCCTAAAATCCAAAGTTTGGAGTAGATGCAACCTTTTAGAACCAAGCTTCCCTCCCTATGAAAAGAAATCACTAAATTAACCTCGCTAGAGGCTAAAATGCACCTGACAGCCCTAAATTGGGCATTTTAAGTCTTTGTCCTATGGTGTGTTTGGATAAGTGGAAAGGGAAGAAACAAACAAAAATGAAATGGAATTGTAAGTTAGCTTTGTAAGAATAAGTTGGTCCCAATATATTAATCCTGATATTAGAGCCAATCAATTTGAGACAGCCACCATAATATTCACGCACTAACCCAATAGAGTTGGGTGTGATAGGGTATTTGGAAAAATCTAAGACCAACACTGCAAAAGATGTATGGTTTTGAACAAGCATAACAGCCCGTATGTTACAAATACCATCGCCACACACTGAAGTGACCACAGCATAATCAATCGCTATTGATGACTCAGTTTTGAACAAGCATAACAGCCTGTATTTTACAAGGTCAAGCCTTTGTTTCAAAACCTATAGCAACTGTTTCCCTTGGTTATTTAAGTCTTAATGACAAAGATGGACTAGGTTTTATGTACCCAGTATCATTGGTAACGCTATAGCCCTTTTGGGGGTCACAAACTATTCTGAAAAAAAAAAGGATACTTCTAGATTGTACATTTATACTTTAGATATGGCATGTATGACATATCAACTATTCATAAATGCTAACAAATTTGGCAGGCTCTCGTATTTAAAGTTTATAATAATGGAAAAGTTGAGATAATTGGCAAAATAATAAATAAAATTGACCCCCCAACGCCCCATCTCCCACCCGTTTTCCCAATTATAATTGTAATACGTAGTACATGCCCAAAGTGATAAAACTTCTTCGATACTTGAGTCTGTCAAACATATTCAATAACAAACTGTAGTAACATTATAACTATATTCTAAATCTAGATAATAACCTTACAAGTGCTTTTGTTGTAGTTTAACTTGTGCAAACCCGACTATCATTAAGGACTATTTTTGTATTGTTGAATACCATTTGATACCAAATATAACTTTGAAATAGTTATGATTGCAAACTCCATGAGTTAAAAGAAAACTATGTAAGGATTTCACTACAAGAAACAGGATAATGCCTCAGATGTACCTCTGATAGTTTAACCCATTCCCATGTTTCATTTGTACTCCCCATGTCATAGACCAGATTATGCCGGCCCTGAAAAGTTAGAAATATAAGTAAAAAATTCCAGCTGAATATTAGGGGAAAACAAATTACCAAATATTCCAGGGTTGTAAATACATCAATTGGATTGTAGTCAGAGATAACAGCTTCATAAAAGTTATTGTCGTCAGGCCATCTTGTCCTCACTCTCCTACCGATCATAGGACCAAAAGATCCACCCTCGGCATGTTCACCCATGACAGCTCTATTAGGTACTTGATTCTGTACTTGATTCCTTCCACCTGGTCCTGAAGGAGGAAACTGCTTTGAAGATACACCAGGTAATATTGGACCCTGTAAATGAAAAATACGCTCTAACGTTGCCAAGTCCAAGCTTGCTGAATGAATACAAAAATTAAAACATGACAGATCTAGACTACATATGTTCCCTACTCACAGATTTTTGCTTCTTTCCCTTAGATCCAGGAACAGATCCTCGTTTTGCTGCAGAAGAAGATGGCTGATGAGATGCAGTCACCGTTTGTGGGTGAAATGGGGGAGAAGGCCCACCAAAAGAGCGTGGTGGTACAGGTGGTGTAATCTTCTGCTTTTTGCGAGATGCAGAAACCGACGGACTGGGAACTGAATCATGTAAAGCTTGACCAGTATTCATTACGCCAGACTGATGCCCACCTGTCTGTCTCCATTCCCTTTGTCATTATCCAACAAAGTATTGATTAGCAAAATATCAGCACACTGTTTCAAACAAACAAAAAATAGCAGACACGTGGAAACACAAGACAATCTCATATCTAAAGCATAGATAGACCAACAAGAAACCTTATTTCATAATGTTATCAGACCTTATCCTCCGTATTGTGTCATCCGCATTAACCCGGCCTAAGAGTTCTCTGTGTTCCTCATTAGATAATCTCAGCTCTTTTCTCAGCTCTGTAATCAAACTTTCTTTCTCCTAAAGAAAATACACATCATGCAGCAGTCATTTAAACCTGATCACAAACATTAAAAACAATTAGGCTTGAAGAAAAAAAAATATACCCAAGTAATGGCATCAGCTTGAGCTTTAAAGGCTCTCAGAACTGAACTGTATGCTTCCTGCTCAAGTTGATGAATTTGGGTTTCCATATCGATTTCACCATACACCCTGGGGTATGGAATTGAACCAACGGCAGATCTTCCATTCCCGGCAAGACGTCCTCCCCTGGGAATTCTATTTTGATGGGTTGGCGGAAGATCATCATCGGTTCCTGCAATTATCACAATCAAATCAAGGGATAACAAGTGAAGAAAATATCAGAGATTTTTCAAAACTGGTAAACAATTACTTTCAGAAATTTAAAACATGTAACATTGCAACGAATACTTCAAGGCAAAAGGAGAAGTAACATTATTTCTACAGCATCTTGACAGCACAACCAACTCATGGAAAAACAAACAACTGGGTGGTATTTCTCACATCACCACGTGCAAATAGTTACAAACCAAGCAATCAAGTATTTGACCTATGAAAAACGGTATTCATAGTCTATCATTATCATTATGAACTGAACTTAAAAGCTAGTCAGAACTACAGTGCATAAAGATTTGAACTAAACCCGGATAAAGTTCTAAGAAAGCACTTATGAGGAAGAAAAGTATCAAAAGAATCTTGTAATAACTAAGTCTTAAATAACAATAACTTCTTGTATAAATTAAAACTAGTGTCTGCACCTAAATTTTTCCAAAAGATCTCACATCTTAATTCTCCATAAACATCTATAACCTCATAAAGACTTCTCCGCAAGAGAAGAAACAAAACTAGATACTACATCTCCATTTTTTTCAAATGCTCTTTCATTTAATTCCTCTATAATCATCTATAAGGGCGTATAAAGACTTTCTTTGTAAATTGCAAGTGAAGAAACATAAACTTATATTAACTAACAAGTAGTGGCTCACTAGCTCTCATACGGAATAAACCAATCCAAATTAGGTTACTTTGGAAGGTTGGGTTTCCATAAAAATCCATTGCTAATCCCCCACCCTCCCCTACCCTCCCCACCCCTAATTGTAATGCCCTCCCAAACAATAGTACCCTTCCCCTATAATTGTTGAATTTTAAGGTATCTATCCTTTGTTTTCCAAATTCAAAGTTACACTAACTATTTTTTGTGGCAATTATACATTCACCTAACGAATTATTTTAAACTATGTTTGGTTTAGCTTTGGGGAGAGCCAAAAGCAATTCTAGAGGTGCAAAATTGATATTATAATCATTTTGAGGCGTTTGGTTCTTCTAAAGTAGAGTTGATTCTAATTTAAGCTAGAATTTATAGCTTTGAGTTTCAACTCATGCATAAAGTTATCCAAACATAAATCACTTCACATTCAACTCACTTCTAACCAGAATCAATTTTACAAAATCAATCAACTCAAAATCATTTTTTTCACCTCAGAACCAAACATAGGCTTAAAGAAGAAAGAGAACAAATGAGTAAGTGGAGCAATAAAAGGTAAACATATATTTAAAAGTTGATTACCAATTAAAGCTATTACCTATTTCTTAATTTGTACAAAAACAAGTATCCAGGAATGAAGGAAGTAACAACAAGAAGCAAAAGCTTAGACAATTTATATATAAGTTTTAAAAAAAAAACTAAGAAAATACAGAAAAATAAAACAAACTATTGCAGAAGTAAGAACTAAAAACAAGCCAAAAACATGTGTAATTAACATCTAAACTATATCATGCATGCTATCTTAGTTCAAATAACTGAATCAAATGGATATATAAACTCAGAATTGCCCATTAAAATTAAAACAGAGAAGACTGATAAGTAATAATAGTGAAAAAAAAGAGAGAAAAAATAGAAACCCTAACCCTAAAAAAAGGGGGGAAATTGCGAAATAGAACAAAAAGTAAGCAAAGCTAACCACTACTGTCGTAGGGTTCGTAATCCATAGCCAGTTTGAGAGAACCAGATCCACGAGTTTGGAATTGGGTGAGGGAGGGCGCACCAAGAACAATTTACAACCTCGAATATAGAAGAAGAAGAAGAAGAAGAAAGAGAAGGATGAAGAAATCAACGAGATTTTGAGTTGATTTGTTGGGGAGAAGAAAAAAGAGTGTTTGTGGCGACGGAGAGAAGAGAATGGTGGATGAGTCAACTCGGATTTGAACTCGGAGTCGGACTCGGTGAGAAAAGTGTTTCAGGGTTTCGTTTCGACGACAATTCAATTCAGTTTCAGTTCATAATTCGCTTTCAGTTCCGCTGTTCATGATTCCAATTATTATCATTATGATTATTATTATTATTATTATTTTAAAAATAAAATTAAGTTTATATTTAAGTGTTAAATACTAAGTTTGTAAAATTTAATTTTTTTTATTAATTTAATATTTTTTTAGAAAATTTTGAGAAAATTAATAATTTAAATTATTATTTAATAAATTTATTAATTAAAATTTTAGAAATCCGATACATCACTCGGTCTCTCTTGTGCTTCATTTTACATACACTTTATAAATACTAGTTTCATTCTCTAATTAATCGATGTGAGATTTTATTTACTACACTTTAGAATAGGATGGAATTGTATATAAGAAACCTGGTATAAATAAATAAGAACATATGAAATAATATCTTCTTACATTATAAGATAATAGAAAGATTCCAAGGCAAACTTGAATGTTTGCATTCATCCATTAACGAAAGAAATCTTGAATTACAAGTTTAAGCTTATAATTGCACAGAGTCTGCACATATATATTGTTGGTGTACCAGATTGCTCATATTTATGAAGTATTCCAAGTGTGACAATCTTGAAGATGTTTAACGCATTTTTGATATGATATTATAGAGAGATGTGTATTCTTGAAACTCAATTATTGGAGCATGTAGTTTTATCATATAGCTCCCAACTTGGTCATAATACTAAGTATCATTCGTACAAGATGTTGTCAGTTGGAATTGTATGCTTTCCAGTTATGTTTTACATGATTGTTCAAAGTTTGCACTTGATCTTTTTTATCAAATGAGGAAGCAAGGACTTCAACCAAATAGAGGTAGTTCCAGAAGTATTCTTTTAGCTTACGGTATTGTTGGAATGGTGGATGAGGGGAAGGGTGTTTTCTCTTGCACCACTAAAGAATACTTGATTAGACCAAGCTTGGAACATTATTCTGCTATGGTTTATTTGCTCAGTCGTTTCAACAAGCTTGATGAAACACTGAAGTTTATTCAAAACATGTCCGTTGAACCTAATTCCTCTGTATGGGATGCCTTGCCGACTGCTTGTAGAATTCATAAAAAATTCAGAATTGCAGTCCTTGGCGGAAAATGTCTGCATGAGTTGGGACCTGACAATAATACAACTCGATATTTACTTTGACGTGCATATTCCTTTTATAGTTGGTGATCACTCAAATTCGTACTCGAATAAACTATATTATTGACTAAAATTGTCACACTTGGAATACATTTTAATCATTGTCTATGCATTGGAAGATTTCCTTAAGCATTAGTTAGTAATTAGTAATGCGTTCAGCATCTTCATATTTGAAATGTATTCTTCATATTAAACAAAAAAAATGACAAAGTGATTGATTAGCATGAAGAATCCCCGCTCTTCATAAGCATTACCTATGTCACGAATAGTCAATAACTGGGATTGGATCATTCTCATTTGGGTATGCTACTATTTTATTTTTGTCATGTGGGTTGGTGATGAATATTGGAAGTCCCACATCGTTTTTAGTACACTTATTGTTAATGTTTATATAGTATACACTAACAAGTCATTGTGTGCGCTTCTGGGCTGAAGAGTTATTGCACTTATGAACTTTAGGCCTTGAATACTTTTCAACAAATTTAATTATTAAGTTTATTAAATATCAATTTAAATTATTAATTCTCTAAAAAAGTATTTAAAATATTAAATTAGTTAAAAATATTAAAATATCTTAGTCATCATTGTCAATTAATTAAAATATCCCAATCAGAAAATTTTGTTTCTTTGATATTTGTTGTTATTATATTTCTTTTACTTAAATTGATGGTCTTTTCAATCAATTTTATAATTTGACTTAAATGCGTTTTTGCTCCATTGGTGTGATGTTTTTTAAAAAAATTGATCTCTTAAGTTTACATCACTTGGGCTTTCGTGGGTCCCCTTCAATTTTTCATGTGTGATTGATGATTAGGAAAAAAGATATTCTTAAGGAGTTGTCATTGATGACTAAGATAATTTATTATTTTATATTTTTTTATATAATTAATTAAAAAGTAATATTTTTATAATTTCAATTAATAACTAATAATTTTACTTAAATATTTTAGAAATTTATTTCGAATTAATTAATTCATTTATTAAAATAATGTTTTTGGGGTTATGCCCCAAGTTCATAAAACATTATTTAAATCTAAGACATTTGTTCTCATTTGAATGAGCTATATAAAGGCTAAAATTAGTCATTAACTAAACAATGTGGAACACGCACACACATGCGCGCACACACATACACATACGCACACGCACACGCAAATGTAGTGTGTACACACACGTACATGCGCACACGCACATGCACACACACACACACGCGCATGTACATGCACAGACACACACACACACGCATATACACATACATACGCACACACACACACACATAAATTTACACATGTACACACACGCGCACACATAAACATGCACATACACACGCACAGGCGCACACACACACGCATACACACGCACACACACATGCACATGTACGCACACAAACACACATACACGCGCATATGCACACCTATACCCACACGCTTACACACACGCACACACGCGCACATGCACACATACGCATACGCACACAGACACGCACATGCCCACACACACAGACACGCATATGCACACGTATATGCACACACTCACACACACGCATATGTACACGTACACGCACACACACATACGCATATGCACATGCACACGCACATACACACGCACACACACATGCACACACACACGCACACGTACACGTACACACACACACATACACGCACACGCACACGCACACGCATAAACACACAAATGCACAGGCACACACACATAAGCATACACGCAGGCACGAGCGCACACACGCACATGCACATACACACACATAGACACGCACATGCACACACATACACACACATATACATACGTATACGCACACACTCGCACACACGCATACGTACATGTACACGTACACGTACACACAGACGCGCGCACACACACGCACACACGCATACACACACGCATACACACACACACTCACATACACACGCACACGCGCACACACACACACAAACACACAAATACACAGATACACACGCGGGCACAAGCACACGCATACGCATAAACACAGACAAGCGCGCGCACACACACACAGAGGGATTAATTATATGCTTATGATCTTGCACACTTAAACAAAATATTAGTAAACTTTTTTGTTCTTTAAATACTTTGTTATCCTCAAAACCTTTTAAGGGGATGAACAAATTTTGTTCTAACAACCTCCCCATTTTTAATGATGACAAACAAATGTATTTAAGAATAATGATTGATGATTTAATTAACATAGTCTAACATCAGAGGATGGGGTTTATAAGTCCCCTTAAGTTAGACAGTCCATTAAGTTGAGGTTTGTAAGCTCCCCATAAGTTTGATAGACTATTAAGACGAGGTTTGTAAGTTCTTCTTAACTCCTTATCTATTTTAATTTAATCCTATCATTTCAACCAACAAAATCTAATATCAGGGTCTGAGGTTGGTAAGCTCCCATTGAGTTTGACAGGCCTTAGGTTAAGGTTTATAAGCTTCATTTAGTCTTGACAGTTCATTAAGGTAAGATTTGTAAGATTTCCATTTAATCCTTGTCATTGTTAAATAAAAAATAGTCACTAAGCTCAATGAGATTAAACTCATTCAGAAGAAATTAATATCAAAATAATATTGAGTGAATAGGGTTCATGATTCAATTAAAAGCATTAAACACACTTTTAACCTTCTTAAATGTTCTCCCCCTTTGTCATCAACAAAAAGGGAACAGAGATATTGAAAAGTTCAGACAGACCACCTAACTTATATATGGAAAAATATGGTTATGATAAGAACATAGTCTGAACAACCTTTACACTTCTCAATACTAAGAAACAACTAAAGTGGTTGTACAATTTTTGATTTTCTTAAGATGGTACGTGTCATTCAAGAATATCAACCATCAAAGGTCATCATTGCAAGCATTAAATGATCAGATGTTACATCTTTTTATTTCAACGTTCAAGACACACAGGTCCCTCTATAAAATCACATTATAAAGGACATACTTTTCATCCAACTATTCTTCTTAAAAAAATGAGTTCTCCAGCAAAAACTGCGATTAGCATTCCTTTAGAGGAAATCACAATCCTTTTTCAGCAGCCAACCATAAAGGAGCCCCAACCAGCTGGGTCGACCACCATAAGGGAAACATTAAGGGTTACAAAACCCAATAAGAACAAGAAGAAGCTCAAGAAGAAAAAGAGAAGAATGTCCATAAGAATATACTTATACAACTCTGATGAGGGGTGTGAGGGTCGGGTGCTTGATTGGGATGAGTCTGTAGCAGCTAAAGGTTGTTGTTCTGATTTGGACAGATTAATGTAAACCCCTGACTGTTGTAATTTTTTCAATCTATTGATGAAAAAAATTCCCCTTTTGAATTGATATATACTCTGCATATTTTGATTCTTCTTTGAATTCGTTCAAAAATCAAGAGAATAAAAAATAAATTAATTCATAAGATACCCATGCAAAGTCATTAATAAAAACTTATCATAAGAATAATCATAATTTCCATCTAAATATAGATTAATGTGACAAACATAAGCAAGATAATAAGACATGCAAAATAGATAGAGAAAAAGAGATAAGATTTTATAAAAGAAACATTTTAATCAGACAAGCAAAAAAAAATAGTTCAGTTCCTAAGGCTATGGTTTCTTCAGAAGGTCCAAAATCGCTCTTAAGTTTGCACCCATGATATCTTGCCTAACATCCATAGATTTCATCAACTTATCCATTTTAGTTTGTTTGACAGCCATGGCTAGTTGAGAATTACTTATAGAAGCCAGTTTTTTCTCTAAAAGATCTTGCCTAAAATAAGATGAGGCAACATGTTTTAAAGTGATTTCCTTCAGATTCTGAGTAACTGATGTAACAGATGTCTTGAGAGAATCCCACCTGGCAGCATAAGCGACTAAGTCGGATGCAAATGGTCTCTTGTCGACCAGATTGTGCATTTTATCCAAGATAATGTTTCTGATTACACACATGTTAGTTTGGACAATTTGAGAAAGGGATGAGTTGTTTGAATATAAGGGTCCATGTTCAGATGAATGTTTTGAGAAGTAAGGTGGATTTAGAGATATTTCAGGGTGAAGTAAGTCAAAAGGAATATGTTCATACTCAAGTGTATATTCATAAGAAATTTGGACTAGAGATAAATCTATAATAATTTATTCAGTTCTAATATGAAGTTCAAGTGCCACTTGTTCTAGAGGTTGGTTTTGAACAGGACTATGTGTTTTAAGAGGGGACGAAGGAATATGCTAAGAGTGTTGAGATGATTATTGGGTTTCAGATGAAATAGTGATTTCTAGTTGGATAAGAATTACATGTTATGCTTCAGAAGTAGAACATGTTTGTTTAGAGGGTTAAGGTGAACATGGAAATACTTGAATAGGAATAGCGGTGATAGGGTTGATGTCAGGTGATAATTTTGAAGATTTGAGGTCAAGATGAGCTTCAAATACAGTTGCATCATATACTGACTCACGACTATAAGAATTAACATTCTCACTATAAATATCTATGGGAGGTTCAAGCATTATGTTTAAGAGGGATGGTTGTTCAGAAGAAGAGATTTCAACTAGCTGATTCTGAACACCAGTGGGTTTATTTTGCGGGACAGATGTGTGCTTAGGTAAGGAAACTAATTAGGGGGTTGGTGAGACGTGATTAGAGGTGGTGTAATCAAAATCACCCTCAGAGATTAAATTTAGATTGATATCTATTTCACTAGAGATCAGAACCTCTGAAGCAACAGTTGTCGGGGAAACTTGAGTAGATGCTTCCACAACTTTTAAACTAGTCATAACTTCAGTAGCCAAAATCTTAGCAAGATCCAAAAAACCAACAACAACTTCTTAATCCTGAGACACAAATGATTATTGATGCTTTTTATACTGATCCAAGATAGTAAATGCTAAGAGTTGAGCAATCTTGAGTGAAGGCTCAATTGCTTTCTTCTAAACATAGTTATCTTCACTTTTCTTCTTTCTGAATAATGACACATTTTCTTCCTCTTATTCTTCATCAATCTCAGATAACCTCTTTAGCCTTTTCTTTCTAAAAGGTTCTTCTGAGATAACAGACACAGAATCAACCTTCTTGGGAGACTTACCACTTCTAGTCTTATAAGGCATTATTACAGTGCTATCAACCATTTCTTCAACTTCCTTCTCAACAACTCATTTCTTAGAATACTTCTTAACACCCTTCAGAACAACTGAGGCTTTTTGCTTACTCTTCTTAGAAGAATAAACATTTGTAGGCTTGTTAGGAATATCTTTGAGTATGATCTTATTCAATTCCTTGAAGGAGTGTATGATGAAATTTCTGATTACTTCAGGGTTATCCATCTTAGTGATGACAAGATAATCCTTGAGGTAATCAGAATTAGTACATATGACAGAAAAAGGAATCTTTGAAACAAAATTTCCACTTTTTTTCTCCATCTTTATGTTAACAAAAATAGAAGCTGAAAGGATGTTTCAATAAATCTCCTTTAGATCTTCATTATCTGACAAGCTTTAACGACATCAATTAGACGACCCTAAAAGAACAATTATGACAACAATCTAGCATAAGGCACATTTTTATTCCAAAGCTTTGTGTTATCCTTTATAACTTCACAAAGGTGATTTAGGATGTAAGGTAAATGATTGATCTTGTCCTCATTCTTCAGGTAAAAAATGAAATGTTTGTGATCCCAAGAAATCTGATAATTGCTTCCTTCCCTTGGAATCAAACAATTAATTCGAAATTTGAACAAAAGCCTGAAATCATCTTTCATGTTCCTGGCCTTTCCAAAGTCAAAGGAACAAAAATTGCCATACACTTCAAACAAATACCATTTGATTGCATAGGCTTCAGGACTATTGTCTTTGGTTCACACAACATATCTACCAGAGTTGAGAGTTCTTAAAAGTTTGGAAATTATCTTTTGAGTGATGAACACATCAACACCCATTACAGCTGATCTAATTTTATTCTCTTAAAAATATTTTAATCCTACTTCTTTCCTTGTTTTCCTTTTCAAAGAGTTGTCCCCATTAACCAGAAGTCTCAGTTCTTCACGTGCAACAGATTCATCAAAAACTTATGCCCTTACCCAAAAATCCTTCACAAGATAAGGATAGGTTGATCCATTCAACATATCAAAGAATGACGACCACTCTTGAAATTTGAAGAAAATCCATGGATCATACCCATTATGACTGAATGAGTAAAAATCAATAATATGTTTCACTAAGAGTATTAGATCACCTCGATTCAAATTCATGGTCTTGGGCTTGATTATCATACTTTTATCAGAGTTGACGATCATGTGTGCATATTGAGCTTTTGAGGATGATGCCATTGAAGAATATTGTTTTAGAGTTTCTAGGGTTTCTTTTGAAAAAAGGGTTTTCCAGATAAGGTTAGAAAACGCAAAAGTATAGGTAGCGAAATAATGATATGTGTGATTCTGGTATAAACAAAGTGTTTTTGAGTGCAAAATAAGTTTTAAACAAACACAAAGGATAAGCTAATTACAACAAAAAGAAAGAAGGAAATATTTACCCAGCAAGTTCACTCCATGTGTCAGGAGTCATTCCACATTAATGACACATAGTGGGATATGTGTTAGAGGTAGTTACCACGAAGCGACCTATTTGAAAATACTGTTCAAATTTAGTATCAAATGTTGTGATGCTTTAGAGGCTATTTATTCACCAGAACCTGTTAAGGAGCTTCTGATCAAAGTGGTTTATGAGCATCATCTGATTCAAGAAGAACAATATATTTTAAACAATTCTCCTTTTTGTGAATCATTAGAAGTCTCTTTAGACTTCTCATAACAACTGGATCAACTTCAGACGCATAAATAAGAATTTGAAGCACCAGTTCACAGTAGAAGACTTTAGTCTTCCCAATACCATTAAGCTTATCTTACTGGTTTCTTCTAGATTCCACATCTCCTTCCTCCTTCAGAGTTAGGATTTGGGATGTAAGCCTTCTTCTTGTTGAAGGTTGCAAACAACCACTGTGCTGGAGCAACTGTTGCTTTGTTCTTTCCTGTAGAAAAAATAATCTCATTCTTTCATACCTATACTTTTATGGGTTCTATGAGGTTAGATTTATAGCGCTTCTTCTTGCTTTGTACCTTAGCTTTATAGTAAGGTTTTGAATTCTGCCAGACAATTTGTCTAGGACAAGTCTTAACCTTGAATTCTAAACCTGTAAGAACTTTGGATATAATAACTTTAGATTCTTAATCCTTAAGAATTCGTGATCTATTTATCATAGGTTCTGATCGGTTCAAAATTTTAATCTTTTCATCAGCAGGCAAAAATAAGCATTCAACCCCTTTTGAGTAGTGCTTGAAGAAGAATGATCTGATGATTTCACTAGGATATCAAACCTTGAATTCTAAGGTTTCTAATGATAACCAATTCCTTCCCATTTGCTCTTACTTACTCCATAAATTATGGAGGCAAGTTGGGTTCTATCATAACCAGATATAATGAAAACTCAAAGGGATGATTCATTTTTATCCAGAGATTTGTCATACATATTTTTCATAGAAGCAAGTTGTTATTTCAAGATTTTCAGTTTTTTCTTTAGAAAGATTTAGTTCATATTTTAAAAGATCACATTGCTTTTTCAATGTTTTTATATGTCTGGCCTTCTGCTGACATCTTTATATAAGATCATGACATAAAGTACTTAAATCAGATTTTGATAGATGAGAAAATACATGTTATGTGTCTACTAACTCAAAGTCAGAATCAACTTTAGATTATGAGTTTGAGAAGATTGAGGCCATCAAAGCAATACTGGCTTATTCATCTTCTCCTTCATTGTAAAGTTCTTCATATGTTGCCATGAGACTTTTCTTGAACTTACTTATGAAGTTGTTCTTCTGGAAGCTTTGATTCTTGCTTTTTTCTTTTTAAAGATCAAGACATTCAGCAATGAAATAACCAAGTCTCTTACAGTTGTAGCAGTCATCCTGATCTTTACTTCCAGAACTTGACCTTTTGAAGTTGTCTTTCTTACCAGAGAATATGTTCTTCTTTCTGGCCAGATATTTAAATCTTTTGATGATAACGCTAGTTCATCATTATTAGATTCCTCATCACAAGCTTCACCATGAGTGGCTTCTTTGATCTTTTAAGAGGATTTCTCAGATCCTCTCACAGATTTTATAGCCACATATTCAACCTGCTTTTCAGGCTCATCCATATTAAGCTCCAATTCATGACTTTGGATATTTATAATAAGACCTTCAAGACTTAAAGAGTTGAAGCCTTTAGCTTCTTGAATATCAGTCACTTTGGATCTGAATCTGACAAGAAGACTCGTAAGAATCTTCTTGATATAGTCTATAGTCATATAGCTCTTGTTTAGGACCTGAAGTCTTGACACAAGAACTTGAAATATGGAGAACATAAATTCAATGTTTTCATCCTCCTTCATTCTAAACAACTCATATTGCTGAATCAGAAGATTGACTTTGGCTTATTGAACCCGTTGATTACCTTTATAGGTCGCACACTGGGATTTAAATATAGTTTTTGAAGTAGACTTATCAATAATCTTTACTTACTCATAATGAGGTAAAACATCAACAAGAATACCTCTCACTCTATGATGCTTTCTATAGATCTTTTTCTGATCAGGAGTGGGAGAGTTTCTATCATAAACCATTCCAACACCATCAATATGAAAGTTAATGTCATCTTCCAAGATATCCCATAACTCATCATCTAGACCAATGATGTGAATGTACATCTTACTTTTCCACCACTCAAATTCAATGGAGTATCCACTAAATGTTGGTGGTCTAACAGTATAGGTGTTTTGACCATATGTACTTTGATCATGGTTTATATTACCACGAGGAGGATCTTCACCAGAGCTAGTAACACTAGAACTCTCAAGCATTATGAAAGGAGTATTTTTGTCAAGATCTTTTCTGTACCACAATTAAGTGTTTAGTATAGACCATGCTCTGATGCCAATTGAAGGTGAGAAAAATACACAAGAAAGGGGGGATTGAATTGTGTATTCTAAAAATTGATTTCACTTTTGAAACAACAGGTTCAGATTTTAAACATTGTTCAGACTCTGATATAGAGTAAATACAATAGCGGAAATATTAAGTTCAAAAGTAAATGCAAGCCACACATAAAGATTATCATGGTTCCTCTCCTCAACTGAGAGTAGTCTAGTCCCTTTACCTCAACAAGATATTTTTACTATAACGAGGGTGATAAAAATACACAAGAATGGGATGAGGGTTGAATTATGTGTTTAAAAATTGTTCCACTTATGAACTCAAATATTTAGAGTCTGTTGACAAAATATATATAATAGCGGTGAAAAATAAAGTTCATAAGTAAATGTAGTCAACACCCAAAAGTTATCATGGTTCCTCTCTTCAACTAAGAGTTGTCCAGTCCCCTTACCTCAATAAGAGCTTTTCACTATAACCAATCAAATTATAAATGCTTAAGCCACTGATTAAGACTTCCTACTCAAACACCCTTGAAAGAGACTTCCTTGCTTAAGCCCCTGCTCAAGACTTACTGCTTAAACCCTCTGGTTCAATACTTCCTTGCATAAACCCTATGGTTTAAGACTTCCTTGCTCAATCTACCTAGAGTGAGACTTCCTACTTAAACCTTTGGTTTAAGACTTCCTTGCTCAAGCACGCATGCGAGAGACTTCTTCTACTTTAAACAAACTGTTTAATAGACAACATAATCATTACACTT
The DNA here is from genome assembly GCF_024323335.1 of Lathyrus oleraceus. Lineage (NCBI taxonomy): Eukaryota > Viridiplantae > Streptophyta > Magnoliopsida > Fabales > Fabaceae > Lathyrus > Lathyrus oleraceus. Next base: position 523,845,384 of record NC_066585.1, on the reverse strand, counting down.
TGACACACAATCAGAAGTATAACAAATGTGCAACAATCACAAATGTTTTCAACCTTTCTAAGATTTCTAAGATATATCTAAGATAAGAAATCTTAAGATCTTATGCTATAACAGTTACAATAACAACTCAGAGTTATGCTAAGATCTTTGTATATGTTGTGATGTTGTAACATTCCTTTGAGTCTTCAGCCTCCTTTTATAGAGATAGAAAAAGAGTCGTTGGAGGTTTGAACAATAACAAACTTAATGAAGAAGTATGCCAAGAGAGACGTTGGAGATTTGCTTCTGGTATGAAGCTTTATCCACTGAATAATAATGTTTCTCTCAGTATATTTCATCTTACTAGGTATCTACCAAAAGGTAAAACAACCTGAAGACGTCACATTGATTTTTCTCTAGCCTTGCAAAGCTAAACCCCTAGTTGACTTTGTCCAAGAATATGGGACTTTGGTTAGACATGATTGCTTCAAACTAGTGTACAGATTAAATGCTCTCCACACCTCTAGAGTTCGAGCTGTCATCAGAAGCTGGGTCATGAGGCCAGAGTCGGATACCTTTAGATGCGATGAACTACTTCAGATTCTGATCAATCAAAATCAAACTTTAAATTACTTCTCAATATGTGCTAACAATCAGGATTAATTATGTGTTTGTGATCCTGCACACTTAAACAAAATATTAGCAAACTCTTTTATTCTTTAAATACGTTAGTATCATCAAAATCTTATAAGGGGATGAACAAATCTTGTTCTAACATTCTTACATTAAGATGCTATTTTATATCCAAACATGTATATCCAAGATTAGAACTATGTCAGGCTTGCGTGCATATAAGTTGAAATTTTGACTTCAGTCTTAATCCAGAGTCATCAGCTAAGTCAATCTCATATGCTTGAACCTCAATTATCTTTCTATCTGATGCTAGCATGTGTGTGGTCTCTGTTTGCTGCAGAGACTGATTATGGTCCTCTATGAATTCATGAATGACAAGTATAATAGAAATCCTTGCTCTGCAATCAGTTATGGTTTCAGCTATATGGTTACTCACAAAAGCATTTGCTTGTCATAACTCTTCCTTGCAACAAACACACATGCACAATGATATAGAACCAATTTTTTAATTCTAGTTCACATAATGTTTTCTAACGCCAAAACCATATGCGAGCCAAAATTGATAAGCTTCCTCAAATTAATCAAATTTTATACCAATCATTGGCTTCCAATCAATATTTATATGTCATCTTTTATTATACTTTCAAGTAAACAAACCTGAAAATTTGAATAATATAGTTAAATAACATAATTACATACACATAATTAGAAACTAAATTCAATGAGCTTTGTTTTGTCTAATTGATAAAAAACAGATAAACTACAACAACTAAAGCAAATTTGATGGAAAAATTGAAAACAGAGGCAAGAAACGTCTTAAAATATTTGATTCTTGCTTAATAATTTTCTTAACATTTTATGCTTCATGCACTTAAAATTAACAAATCATCAACAATGAGAATGACAACGACAGATAAATAAAAACCTTGAAGAAGCTTATTATTCATCATTAGGATAGATTAGACGAACATATGTTAAGTTATTAGGATTATATTAGATGAACATATACTAAGTTATTTCTTCAATCAATATATAAGGAAGGTTAGAAATTAAAATCTTTTAAAGACAAAATAGAGAGACACCTTGATAAGAGGAAGAGAAAACAATGTATCAGCTGTCAACCACAGTATTAGTGGTCGATAAGGGTGTGCAAAAAATTAATTATTTTTAATCAAATTGATATCCAAATTATTTGATTTAAAAAGAAATGCTAAAATATAAATGTGGATATCCATTTTATTATTCAAATATAAATCGGTATATATAATAATAATTTGGTTTAGTTATTGGATATCCAAATTTAATTGTGTGTTAAATTTTTATGGTTATCTCTTTTCATGTTTCATCGTATACACGTTATAAACCAATTTTAAATTCTTTTGAAATTAACTTTTTTAAATTTCATAAAAAAACTATTTAAAAAAAACTCATAACTTTTTTTTCTATTTACGAAAAAAATTATATTCTGATTTTTTTAATGAAAAAATTATAATTGGAATGTTTTTTTCAAATAAAATTATTATTTTTTTCTAAATAAAAAAAATATTTTTAAAATTTTTAAAATTTTTTTTGTTCATAATTTTTGTAATTTTCGAAAAAGTTTATTTTTTCAAATTTTCAGAAAAAATATTTTTTTATTTTCAAAAAAATATTATTTTTTATAATTTTAATTATTTTTTTTCAGAATTTTTTTATTTTCGATTTTCAGTTATTTTTTTGGAATAATTCCTTTTAAAGAAAATTTTCTTATTTCAGTTTTTTTTTTCATTTTTGGAATAAAATATTTTTTTTCGAAATAATTTTTATTTCCAATTTTTTTTATTTTTGGAAAATTTCTAATTATTTCGTTTTTTTTAATTTTATTTTTAATTTTATTTTCAAAGAAAAATGTTTTAAAACTTTCTAAAATTTGTTTAGTTTTTAAATTTAAAAATTAATATTAATTTAAAGGAAATAAAATTTAAATTAAATTAGATAATTTGAATTTAAATCAAAATTCATTTAAAATTGGTTCGAAACCGATTATGAATTTCAAATTAATTTTTTTTTATAAGTAATTTGTTTATAAACCATAGCCATAAAAACGTATTGATTCATATTAAATAATTATCCATGTCCACCCTTAATAGTTGAAGGTAATACGTCGATAATGGCAACACAATAATAGACGGCGAAATGTGTTGATAAAACTCAAAAGGAAGAAGTTAATTGATAAGTATTATTTCTATGATGTATTTTAAAGTTATTTAGAAAGAAAGAAATATTATGCAATTGAGAAATGGTGAAAGTCACTCTAACGTTCAAGTAGAATACATCTATAATTTTTTATATATATTATGGATGAGATTGATTTAACAACAAAAACAAAATCACTGTGTAATAGAAACAATCCAATATTTTAAAAACCGTATGGATGATTGAATTGGTGAAATTTACGAATTAAAGTTCAATTGGTTAAACCTACCGTCGAATCGTTTATTAAATAAATTAATAATATAAAATTAAACTTCATAAATATGTCACACATAATTATATCTTCACAAAATTAATATTTCATAAATTCATTACAAATTTAATATAACAATATCGATAATACATATAATAACATAACATAGTTCTGCACTTTATTTTTCAACATTCATTTAAGAACAATATGATAAAGTGATAAAACTTAAAAGTTTATTTGATCGTAAAAAATTTAAATTTTATCGGCTTCCTCTTCCATCGGTTCACTTCCTTTGTCTTTTCCACTTTCATTTTGTTCAGTCACACTTTTAGCATCTCCTCCACTACCAGTTCCTCCAGAGACCAATCCACCTGATTTTCCTCCTCCAACTCCTTCAACTGGTGCTCCACGGCTTTTCCAACTGGTCCAACTACGACTCCAAACTACTCGTTCATGTATCCCAATATTTGTTTTTATTTCTTCTATTGCACCACCTACGAATCAACAAACAATTTTTATTAAATATAATAAAAGACATGTATTTTGCGTTCAAGTACCTTCTTTGGATGGCTCAATTGCCACAACAGAAATAATAATTAGTGCACAGAGAAAGAACACGAAGATAAAAAGCTTAGTTTTCATCCTTGATCAATTAAGAATATATATTGTAGTGAAATATGAATGCAAAATGCAATTATTTATAGTGAGCATAAATATAATAGCATTTGATTAGATAATATATATTACATAATAAGAAAGATAATATATATATTATATATATATAGATATATATAATATATATATATATATATATATATATATATATATATATATATATATATATATATATTAATATATATATATATATATATATATATATATAGATATATAATATATATATATAATTATCTTATATATATATATATATATATATATATATATATATATATATATATATATATATATATATATATATATATAATAATATATATTGGCTTATTGTGAGGATAATAGGTCATCAACACCATTATATTGAGCCATTGAAGAGTTAAATACAGACATATTTATTCAAAAAGGTAAGAAGGGTTTTTAACACAATGAAATGTATAACTCTAGAATATACTATGGAGCTTTTTTGGTTAAGTTATTTTTGTCTTGCAATATTATTGATTTAAATATTTAAACTCTAGCTTTTTGTGTTGCTGTGAGGAATCAGACACCATATAATAGAATAATTATAACATCACCAATTAAAATGTAAAAATAAACTTCATATTCTAGGGTTACGTACTAATATATAAATAATGAATAGTTGATTCACCAAAAAATAGCTCTTTAATATCTCATGAGAAATTAACTATGCTATACCAAATCCTGCATGAAAACTTAACCAAAAATGAGTTAGACAAACTAATGTATGAAAATAGATTATAGTCTTACTTTAGAATCATGGAATGAAGCTTGGATATCATTTATTATTTACCAATATTTTACAAATAAAAGTGAAATTATTTCAAGAGATTTTGTACAACTTATAGAATTATTATTGTTATTTTGTTAATCATGAAGGAATTAAAGGACGAGAAAAATTATAAACTTATTGAGGAAATTGAATGAAAGACAAGAGATTTGAATTACGCTAAGTGTGTTAAAGATGAAGAAAAGAAAATTTGATAAGAAAAAAGAATATAAATAATATATAAAATAAATATTTCCATAATTTAATTAGCGAAGAATATGTCATTTTAAGAGACTCTAACAAGAGATATATTAGAGAAGAAGATTGAAACTATAACTCTTATGGTTGGATTCAAAACAAGGGGTGAAAGAATCATTGAAAAAAATGAGTAATAAGAAGGTGGTTGGATCACTGTATATATCTATTGAAGGGTGGAAAAATCTTAGAGATATCATCAAAATTTTAATGAAATTATGACGTCAAAGGAAATTTCAAATGAATTGAGTTGAAACATTTTAATTCCGATTTATAAGAACAAAAGGAATATATAATATTGTGTAAATTATAGAGAGATTAAACTTAGAGTTATTCCATAAAACTATGAGAAAGAGTGATTAAACAAAGAATAATAACAAAGGCTCAAGTTATTAATAATTAATTTGGTTTTATGTTCGAGCGGTTCACCTAGGAAGAGATCTATTTAATACAACACGTGGTAGAACGACATTGAATGAATCAACAAAATTTACACTTAATTTTCATTGGTTTGGAGATGGCGTATGATAGGATTTCTAGAGTGATTTTTTAAAACTTTTTAGAGAGGAAATGAGTTGTGATCGCCTATATTTAAGCTATCTAGGATTTGTATAAGGATGTTCCGGCAAGTGTGAGGACACATTATGGAGATACATACGGTTTTTCCATTAAAATATGATTGCACATGGTTCAACCCCGAAACCTTACCTTTATACTTTAGTGTTGGATATGCTTATGTAACACATTCAAGAACTAGCACCAAAATGTATATTTTTTGCGAATGATATAGTCTTAATTACATAGTCAAGGGAAGAAATTGAATGAGATGTTAGGACTTGGAGATTAACCTTTGAAATGTATGTTTTCGTTTATAAAAGCAAGGCAAATTATATGGAATGTAAGTACTTGTATCCTCCTCGGAAGAATGAATAATTATGTTTTTCTCAACAAAATTACATCGGAAAAATGTTAAAAATGTTTAATGTGAGCAATTCATAACCCGTGAGTATTCCACTTACCATTCATTTCAAATTGAGTTACGAACAATGTATGCACATGCTTTCAGAGTGGTGACTCGTTTGTTAGATGGATACACAAATTTAAATATGGTTGGTCATATTGATTTAAAAAAATCTATTTACGGATACATGATGACTTTTGCAGGGGGAGCAATGCTTTGACAGTCAAGATTACAAAAATGTGTTTTTATCTACTAATGAGGTTGGGTAAAGCGTCTAAAGAACTTTTGTGGATAAATAAATTCCTACAAGAGTTAAGTTTTGAGTAAGAAAAGTTTGTACCGTTCATTGACATGAAAAGTAGAATCTAAAGTATCATTCTAGGTCAAAGCACATAGAAGTACAATATCAATGATAAAAGTAAAGTTAGAGACAAAGTCATTTTCACATGAAAAGATCCATATATTCATATTCATGATGTTTCTTATACTCTAATTTTAGTTTTGTTGACTATTAATTTAAACGCATAGGGTGTGAGAAAAAAATTTGTTTTAAAGAGACAAACTTATTTGACGTTTTAATGTACTGCTAGTTTTTACCCACGACTTCGTGGTCGCTGATAAATCTTAGGTGTTTTAGAAACATATACCTTTTTTTAGTTAAAGAGATATTTCAATCTTGAATAATGGAAAATTTTCTTATCGAAAAAGATGGAGAAATGAATTGACAAATAGCTAAATCATTTTCTAGACAAGCACTAGTTGGCTTACAATGAAAATGACCATCCCTTCAAGTTCATGGTGAACTATAATGCACATCCCTAAACAAGGACTCATCAAGTGTATTCTATCTTACAATACTAGTAGGTATGGTAGTTTGATCAAAAGAAAAAGTCTTGCTCAATTGATTAGAAATGAAGATTTTATGTGTGTTTGGTTCAAGATACTAAGGTTAAGGAGGTTGATGAAAATCAGTTGTTGCTTTGTGGGGGAATAAGGAGGTCGGATGGACATTTAAAGGTTCCATTTGAAGATTGGGGGATTTGCTTATTATGTAGAAAAAAGGTTTGTTTGAACTTTGTTTTAGTTTTGTTGGAGAAGGCTTTGTTGGTACTAAAATGGGTTGGAAAGGCGAGGTGTATTTTCTAGTTAATGTTTCTAAAAGTGTAACCGATACTCAGAAAGATTATCATTCGGGAGGAACGGGTTCATATTGTGACTCATTAAACGATTCAAATGTTATCTAATGTAACAAGAAAATCATAAAGGACATGGATTCTAAGGTAGCGAACAAGGTGTGGGATGCAATCACCAAATTAGGGGTCACCAGTTAAGAGGCTAGGAAGGTTTACGAGGAGGCAATCAAATCAATTGAAGCAAGATATAAAGAAGGTAATTCAATAAAGGTGGAGAATCATCACTTAGTCAAATGAATATCTTATCCTACAACATCAGAGGAGGAGGTAGCAACACCAAAAGGAAAAGGAATGGCTTTTTTATTCAAGCTGGTAAGGCTGATCTTTGCTTCCTTTAATAAACAAAATTAGGTTGTATAAATAGTTCTTTAGCTTTAAATATGTGGGGAAACGAGGAGGTGGAGTGATCTTTTAGTGGATCTAATGGGGTTGTAGGCGAAATGGTGATTTTGTGGAAGCAAACTTATTGGATCTACATTTCAGTTTTAGAGGGGAGGGTTATGTTGGTATTAATGGTATGTGAAAAGGAACAGAATACTACTTTGTAATTGTTTATGCTCCTTGAAGTTTTGAGAAAAAAGGAAGTGTGGAGAGATTTGTTAGTAGTGAAAAGAAGCAGAAACAAGGGTGAGTGGTGCTTGGGGGGACTTTAATGATGTCAGTTGTAAGGAGGAAAGGATTGGGATTGGGGTTAGAAGCAGGGGAGGTGAAATGGAGGCTTTTAGAAACTTCATCTAGGAGATGGACTTGGTAGATGTTCCTTACTATGGAAGTAGATTCACTTGGTTTAATGGAGGTGGGAATGCTATGAGTAGATTTGATAGATTTTTTATGTCAGAAAACATGGTTATTAATTAGAAAATAGATGGTCAGGTGGTGGGTCAAAGGGAGATTTCAGACCATTGCCCTATATGGTTGAGAGCCAATGATTGTAATTAATTTGAATAAATATTCCCTTCATGCATGTAAGGGAATTCCATGAATGCATATCCAATAGTCTCTCTCTCTCACGATATTTGATTTGGTGACCATTGGATAATAGAACTAAACCATCTTCTTAACGTTGACTCCTCTTCTTTTATCATCTCAGGCATGTTCTCATTTTCATTTATAACTATTGTTAGCATGTGATTTTTGACATTACACTAAAACTCATAAAGCCTGGTTTAGAAGAATCTCAAGAACAAATCCAAAAGATTAGGATCACTATCTCTTCAAAATATGTCTAGAATCTCGAAAAAGGTTCACAATGGGTTAATGTTTTGACATGAAAGTGTGATGTAAAGGTGGTGAGTTAGACTTGCCTTTCAAGTATTTTGGGACTTAGCATATTCTTAAGTCCAAGGATTGGGTGACCTAGAGACATTTCGGCGCTGATATAGGGTTCGACAGAGAAACTCCTCGACGTGGGTTGTTAGAGGGTGTGAAGACGATTGAAATAATAAGATCATTTTTAGAGACAGTTCAAAGACCAAGGACATGTGGAAACCTATCAGAAAGTAGAAGCCCCAATAATAGGATATGTGTTAAGTCCTAGGGTAGTAACCGTTATTGACGGTGTTTGATGTACTCAATATATAAGTCCGTTTCAGTTATGTAATAAAGGTTTGCAGATTTTATTAGTATTCTCTATAGAACTCGAGTATCCAAGTCATAGAGAGAAAATAGTTTGTGAGGAAACATGTATGAATTTGTGTCCATGTTCTTAAGTTTTTAATCTAAACATTTTATTTGATTGCTTTTATTGTTTTTTCTTTACTTATTTTATATCGTCTAATAATTCGGTATTGTTTGTATTGGAATTCTTATCCAATTTCTCTACATTCAAACATAAATATTCAAACACAAACGTGTTGCATCAAAATTATTTGCACAAATTGTCTATAGGATTTTTTTCCGAGTTTAATCCCTCAAGTGAATGAAAACTTGTGATTTGATTTTCTAAAAAATACTAGCGAACAAATTGACATGCCTAGTGGGACTCTTTTGTGTGAAAGAGTAAACTTTTGCATAAACACATTTTGTGTTCTTATTATCTATTTTATTCTTCGTGCATGAAATGTTTTCAATGTTTTAGTGTTTATGCGTCCGATGAGTGGTAAAACTCTTGTTGATATGGAATAACCAAAACATTATTCCCTTCCTCAGAATGATGCTCCAGATACATAAGAATAACCAATCAGAATGATGGTTGGTGGTGCAAGAACTTCAACCTCCACTGGAGTAACCGCTCATGTTATAAGTCAAATGTCAATTTCGATGACGTTACCAGAAGTGATGTTTCCCCCACCACAAGTAACGAGTATTCCAACTACCCTTAAGATCATGCAAACTATTATAGGAAACCCTAGGTCTTCTTTCTTCCCAAGTTTCACGATACCCCCTGGTAGTAGGGAATATCCATATGGAATGCCAACTACAATTATGGAAGGCTTACAAACTAATGCATCAATGTATGCGGATAATGCAATGACCATTGCATCTCCTCTTAATCCATATTTGGCATCAAGATCTGTTATAAGTAATCATAGTTGAATGGCACAACCACAAGGAGGGTTATGATATATTCCTCAAGTTATGCCACTCTAACTACTACTTCCCTTCTTTTTGTGAGACAACAAATGGATGAAAGTAACCACAATATGGTAAATATGCTTACACAGAAAAATTGCACTGTGTTTAATCCTCTTATCCAAAACACAAACCATACTTACCAACAATTGACACACTAAATGGGTCGAATTGTCGATTTCTTTAGTGTTACTCAAGCGTATGTTCGACCAGTCCCTCAAATCCAAGCAGTTGGGGCAATTCAAAATCCAAAAGTTACAAATGGCTTTCCTAATAATCAAGTGCAACAACAGGTTATGCCCTAACCTGTCGAACAACTCATTGTCGCGTCCTGCGAAAATCAACCGGCGAGCCTCAAATAAAAACACAACACAGAGCCGCCACTGCGCGTTATTTATCCCAAGATAGGGAAAGGAAACGCTCAGAAAAACCTGGAAAGACATGGTCTCGCGACCAAAGAGAAAGGGTAAGGGAGTCGGTTACGCGAGGGGAAGGTATTAGCACCCCTCACGTCCGTCGTACTCGACGGGATCCACGTTCTAAAAAAAGAATAGGTTGCTAAAACATCACACACACACACACAGGGAACGCAGGTGGGGTTAGGAGAAACGGGCTCGATAAGGTATCGCACCTTATGCCTACATATCTTGTCTGGAACAAGAATCAGAGCCACTGTAGTTCGGCTTACGCACGCCAAACAACACAAAACATACAAACAAGCAAGGGTGGCAAACATGGAGCCCGACAACCACTGGATGGAATTACGTCGGCATCCGAACCAAAACACACTCAAAAGGGCAAACGTGGAGCCCGACAGCCAATCACTGGGCTTACGTCGGCATCCGAACCAAACACACAATCAGATAACAAACAAACACACACAAAGAAAAAAAGTTGCCCGGATGTGGTCTCGCACGACCACCTGCCTACATACCTCGTCTGGAACGAGGATCAGGGCGATGTAGTTCCCCTGAAAGGGACTGAATTGCTAACCAGAAACCAGGGGAAGACACGACACTAGGGAGACTACGACTCGAGCCTAGATGTTGTCATGCAAAGTCACCCTAAGTTCAGGTTTATATCCTACTTGCATAAGCAAACTACCCCTATCCAGGAAAGAAGTAAGCACACAAGCATATAGCATAATTCAAGCATACATCAAATGAGAACAAGCATCTCAAACAGATATCCACACAGCACGCACTATAACCAAACAAGAGGCTCACCCAATAGGTTTGACTGCCGAAGCGAGTCGTCTGTACGGGCTGGGTTTGCTCTTAACCTTGCCATTACGAGGCTAAGGTGAAGCAGATGAAAGGATGAAGTGAGGATGAGACCTCACAGCTCTTATCCCTAACCAGGGAGAGCTTCTGACAAATGAGCATGGGTCCAGAATGGGGGAACCCTTCTATACTCAGAGACTCTGACACAATGTGCACTGCACGGATCTTGGGCTTGTAATCTCAATGCTACAACCATGTAATGGGAGCAAGGAGAAGACTCAACTGAATAGTGGGGGATAGATTGCTTATCCCTAACTTCCACCAATTGCCTTATTTAAAGGACTTTCACCTGCTTGGCACGAAAAATAAACAACCACAATCATTGCCTCTTAAGGAGGACTTCAGACATTTATTTGCCCGGCCCGGTAACAGCCGGGTCTCCAGACTACATGAAGTTAGGAAGTTATACCTTAATGCAAGTTGCTTAAGCAAAGCAAAGCAAAAGTTCACAAGGAACTGAGCAACTAAAAGTACCTGGAAACAGTCAAACACAGTTAGTACTCAGACAGACAAAACTAAACAGCAAAAGTTCAATCAGTTAATCTATACAGATCAATGCACAACAAAGCAAGCTCAAAGCTCAATCCCAAACTTCACAACCTACAAAACAATGTTATGTTAGTGTACAAACATCAAACAACATCAATTGCATTTAACTTGATTCATTCTCCATGTGCATTATGCTTTTGATCCTGAAAAATCAAGCAAATATTAGCAACAAGACCACTAGGCCAAGCCTAGGGTCCAAAGGCAAGAAAAATTCCTAAACAGCAAGGTATTCACCAACCAAAGTCAAATTAATGTCAAACAAGAGCAAACACCATTAGTCTCATGTTTATATCATTCATCATGTTCATGTTATGCACAAAACAATCCAAACTAGTTCAAATGAAGCACCAAACATGCAAACAGAACTATTGCATTCAAATTCACATCAAAACAAATCCAAAAATCTCAAATAATTTACACCTAAACAGGGGATACTCAAGGTCTATCATGTCAAATTTTAGCCTAATTGGACCAAGGTAACTATGTCAATGAAAATCAACAAAAACAGACACAATTACATGCTCCAAATCACAACATCAATGCATGAACTCACTTCAAAAATTCATAACTCAATGAAAACAAAAAAGAAATGGATGAGACCAAAACAGAGATGTCACATTATGTGTCTATTACAAGCATATCAAATTTCATGATCATTCAATACCATATGAGCATTTCACATTAAATCTACCAACCTATGTCACATGAACTTGCAAATTCAACTACCAGAAATGAAAAATAGCAATCAATTTGAAAATGCCACATAAAATTCCACAAAAATTCACATAGCGCCTTAACATGTTAATCAACCTTCATGCAAAATTTCATGTCATTCCAACAAGTCTAGGTCATTCAATTAAATCCAGCAAATTGACATAATGAGGTGTGACACACATTGTCACACCTAAGTTCAAAAATTCATAACTCCATGGCCAGGTATCAAAAATTCAAGAAATTTACATGGAAATGAGCATCAATCAGTCAAGAATCATCACAAAATTTTTCAAGAATTTATTTTACATTGTGAGCATTTCATAAACCAAATGGTAAAATGTATCAATTTTGAACACATGTGAAGTAAGCCTAGGTCAAACAATATTTTTGCCATGCACAACTTTGACCAATAGGTCAAAAATATTCTACACTCAACAACAAAGTCAACACAAAAATTTCCACATTTTTTCTGAATTTTCTACTATTTTTGGTGAATTATTTCATGTGTTAATGATTTTTTTGTGAATTAAACAAATTAATTAAAACATTCAGTGGCATTTTTGTAAATAAAACTGGCGGGAGAGGGAAACACGATTTTCAAATATTCAAACAGAAAAATGGATCAAACAAGGTTCTATCATCATCTTCAACCAAATATTTTCCAGAATCCAAAAAAATCGAAGAACAACAAATCATCATGGAAATGAACAAATAGATAGTCATTCGAACCGTCTAAACATGAGGAACACGAATATGAACCTATTTTAACCTAATAATTCCTATATCATGCGAATCGATCGATCTAGGGTTTTGGATCGAAACTTCATTTCCAGATTTCTCCTTCTATAGTTAACCATTTGCTAAACTACAACCATCACCGTAATCTACAAAGCACGATCTATAAAACGCATATGAACTTTAAGCATTTCGTGCAATTCGATTTTTCACCAACCTGGAAATGGCAGCAGTGAGATCAGTGTTCTTCGAGCTTTTCTTCCTCAAACAGATGCGCTATGACCTTGTGGAAATGAGATGCTATGCTCAGCTGCACTCGATTTTGCTCCTAGTGCTCCAAATCACAATTCACCCTGGATGGATGCATTTGCAACAGTCGCGGATCAATGCTCTTTCCCTTCCAAACTCCACAAACAGTTGCTAAGGATGATGATTGGAGTTGAATACAAAAGGAAAATCGAGGATTGGTTGAGGAATCAAGAAGATTGATGAATTTGGATCCAATGTGTTCTTGAGCAAACTTGAGAGAATGAAGAGGTTTTTTGATCCAACTTTGGTAAATGTGTAATTCTGTTATGCTTAGAAAGTGATTAAGAATATATATGTGTGTTTAAACCAAGCTTAATCATGTCATTAACCAAAATGCAATTGTTAAGTGAAATGGTTAACTTTCAAAGTGAGGGCAAAAATGGAATTTCCATAGGACAGCTCATGCCACCTCAATGACAGCTCACACACCTTCCAAATGCCATGTGTGAGCTGTAGAAACTTGTCTCACCCTCATTGGTTGTGTAATGCTCAATTTCACCTTGTATTTGCCTTTTGTCCATTTTACAACTTCCATTTTTCAAGCCAATTCTCAAATTATGAAGCCTAGCCATGAAATGATGATTCCAACACATTTCAAATGCCATTCATGAGGTGTAGCAAAAATCCCCACTCAAAAATTCCAATTATTTTGAAAGTTGGACAATTTTGCCCTTGGTCCACTTTAACTGTCCAGTTGAAAATTGACCTTTTGCATTGACCACTTTTGGAAAAATCCAATTATGCACCATGAAAGTACATGTCAAAATGGAGTTTGTGCATATAAAGAACTTGCAATTTGGACAAACCATGTGGAAATTATGGCCTCCTGATTATGGGTCATTTTTGAACTTCACTGAGCCATAATTTTCCAACCATACATGGGAATTTCAAGTTCTTGGACTTTTTGGAAAGGTGAGAACAAGATCTACAACTTTCATGTTGAACAAATTTTCATTTGAAGCTTCCTTGGACACGTGGCTCTGAGGTCCAAAACTTTCCATTTTTGGAAACTTCAATTACAAGTCACTTTCTATTTTTGGCAGTTTTTGTCCTGACTTGATTTTCTTCATTCTTAAGCTTTGAGATGTCAAATAACACTTGTTCCAACATGAATGAAGTGTATCCAACTCCTTTCCACCTCCAAATCCATCAGATCATGTACAGTTGACCACAGTTGACTTTTCATCTGATAGATGAATCTGGCAATGCATAGATCAAACTGAGCTCCAATCTTCAACTGAAATTTTTCAAGGGTGAAACCCTAGCCTCAATAAGCAAAATATAATCATAGAATGAACCCCCACATCCATCATAAACCCCATCTCCTGATCCAGCCCAGACTGGCCCAATGCAACTGATTAGGGTTGACCAGTGGTCAAAACCCTAATCTCAAGGAATGAGCTTCAATCTCCTGATGATACCCAACCATGATGATGATGATGTATCATTGCAATCAAGATGAAATCCAATATCCATTGAGAACCATGAAACCCTAATTCACTGCCCAATCCTCAGATGGCCAATGATCAGTCAATAAACCCTAGGCTTGCACTTTGACTCCCTCATCTTCTGATCAAGACTTGGGAGGATAGCTTGCACAATGTAACCACATGATATGCAATATGTAATGCCTAATGACCTAAAAATGATATGTAATATGTTAATGCTAGTCCCAAAAGAGGAGGGCAAATTTTGAGGTGTTACAGCTGCCTCTATTCAATCCACTGTGAACCTGTCGATACGAAATAGCCTCGGCTTTCGGATGATCAGGATGAAGAGTGATTGAATACTAAGAACAGACGAACAATTTGCACTCTGATCGGGATATAATTAACAACGTCCGTCAGCATCGGCGAAGAAACAATCTCGAAAAACGTCGACCTGGATACCAAAATAAATGGTAACACAGGGATAACCATGGCCTGAACACCACTCATCCGCTCAGGATTACTATTCTCTCTTCTTTTTCTTGAACCCCGAAATTTTCTCTATTTCTTTTTTCCATTTTCTTGAACCCCGAAATTTTCTCTGCTCTTTCTTTCATTTTCTTGAACCCCGAAATTTTCTCTGCGCAAACGACCCTCGGATCTCTGCATTTGAACCCGGAAAATGCCTCAGCACTCCTTTTTGCCAAAATAATGAACCCCATTCTCCGATTTGGACCCCAGTCGCCTGACGATAACTCGCGATCGCCAATATGAACCCCGTTCTCCAGAAAATGCCTCAACATCTCCTTTTCTCCGTTTGAACCCCGTCTCCAAAAAATGCCTCAACATCTTCTTTTCTCCATTTGAACCCCGGAAAATGCCTCAGCATATCCTTTTCTCCAATCTCTCGTGATAATTCCGCTGGCAACGTCGGAAATAACACCAAACCACTCTGAGGGCGACATGTCAGAGGGTATACCTTCACAAAAGGAAGGTAGCATGTGTATCTCTTCCTCAGAAGACACCTATAACGACCTCCATTGGCCTCAACCAGAGTCTAAGGTGACACATGAACGGAAGATAATCCTAAGGACCTCATCCCGGATACATTCTTCAACTCCAATCTTCATTTGAACCCCAGAAAATGCCTCAGCATATACTCTTCTCTGATCGAACCCCGATCTCCAGAAAATGTCGCAACATCTCCTTTTCTCCATTTGAACCCCGGAATCGCGCTGATCGCGTAACGTCTTCTGATATCATTTCCATCTCTGTCCGACGGAAACATTTCCTCCAATATCGCACTACTGGGGAACACTGCTGATCTGACGTCATGGTACCACACTCCTCAGAGTAACACTTTCAACCAGACACTGACTGATGACTGGGAAGAAACTCGACGTTTACTGGACATCGAACAATGATGTTTACAGGACATCGAACAATGATGTTGACAGACATCGAACAATGATGTTGACAGACATCGAACAATGATGTTGACAGGCATCGAACAATGATGTTTACAAGCATCAAACAATGATGTTTACAGGCATCACACAATGATGTTTACAGGCATCACACAATGATGTTGACAGGACATCGGACAATGATGTGGACAGGACATCTAACAATGATCGACCAGACATTAAACAATGACTGGGAAATAACTTGACGTTGACTGAACATCGAATGATGATGTTGACTGACACCAAAGAAAGCTCGACCAGGCACTTACTGATGACTGGGAAATACTGTTGTTCCAAACTCACAATGCTGAACTCCTCGGAGTATCGTCTTCATTGTCCGGCAAAACCAATCCTCAAGCGGTAACCACGGCTTGAATCGCGCTGATCGCGTAACATTCTCCAATCTTCATTCCCATCTCGGCCCGACGGAAAAGCTTCCTCCAGTATCGCACTACTGGGGTACATCTCTGATCCAATCATGAGGCTAAACTCTTCGGAGTAACACCTTCACTGTCTGACACAACCACTTCTCAAACGGTAACCACGGCTTGAGACTAGCTCTATGCTTGCAACAATGATGCATGATCTTTTTCTGCGTAATGCTCCATAATTATGGAAATGCTACGCGATTTATTATTTTTCTATGCAACATGCTATGCTTATTCTACATGATGAATGCATAAAAATAAAAACATCCCCCTCAAGGGACTCTGCTGGGGAGCACAAGACACTCCGTTGAGGAACTCGTCAATACTTCGATTCCGCCCTGCTGGGGAATAGCACTGCTGCTGCTGGGGATAAGGCAACCCTTGTTGGGGAAGAACCTCCTTTGCACCCAATCCGCTCAAGGAAATGCTGGGGATAGGAACCACCCACACTCTGTGGGGATACAACAGTCTTTGACTTGCTGGGGATATACATCCACCTGCTTCGGGGAACCCTCACAGATACCTGCTGACTTCACTGGGGAAATGCTCACAAATACTCCGCTAGGGGAACAGCAATCTCCAGGACTGTCGACTGGGGAAGCATTGATCTGACACCTGCTGGGGAAGAACCTCCTTGACCCTGCTAGGGGAAACGAATGCTACTCCGCTGGGGACAACCCATGCAATCCATAGGTAGTATACGCTCAGCTGGGGATGCAAATATCCGCCTGCTACGGAAACTCATTCAATCCACTGGTAGGATGAACACTGCTGGAGATATATTTCATTGAAACCCGCTCCACTCGGGGATAACAACCTTCAGACCTGGCTGCTGAGGAAACAACATTGTAAACCTGCCGGGGATAACCATCACGACTCGGCTGGGGAAGTTACAGACCTCGGATCTGTTGGGGAAATGGTCCTCCTGACACTGCTTGGGGACCTAGCTGGGAAATGAGAAAAGTTGGTACAGAACACCCATTGACTCGTCGAACCAGTATCCACCTCCCAATCTCGTACCGACTTTCCACTTTAGAGAATTCCCAGACTCGTCTGGACCTTTTCTGCTCCATCATCTTGTATTCCAAATCGCCCCGCGCTCGACGAGAAACGTACTCCTGGGATTTATACAGAAATTTCAATTTTCCGACTTTGAAGAGTCTTCTTGATTAATTCCAAAGGTCGTCGGACGTCTCGACGTCTCTCCGTCGTCCCTCCATCCTCATTCGTTTCTGGTCAGACTCTGCGGGGATTTGCTACAAAGCTTCCACACCACAACCTGCAAGTGAGTGAAGAATATCTAACAGTTCCTGCAAAACAGACCGTTAGATAAAACCGTGCCCCAGGCGTGTCAAGATTTCAACACTTGGGTCACTCAACCTTCCAAATAAGATTTCAAGCTTTCAATCTTATAAACATGCATTGGAAGGAACCTGTATGTTTTAAAATGCAAAATTCTTTATCAAAAATATCTGGATGTTTTTGCAATCAAAGCAGTAATGAAAGACAAAAACAAAATTATTTGACTGAATATGCATTTTATTGATTGAAAAAGTGTGTGGCTCAAATGAGCAATACAGAAGGAAGCAATTCCTGAAAAGAGGTAATTGCGCACAAAAGGAAAAATCTATCCTAATGGCAATGTGAAACCCGTGATCTCATCGAGTTCCAACTCGGTTACACCCCATATGTCCTCAGACTCTCCGTGTTTTCTGCCTTCTGAACAAGACGTTTCTGATTGATCCCCACCGGGTATTATCCATGATGCTTTAACCAAAGCGTAAACAATCATGCCAGACGCAGTTGTTCGTTTCAATCCCTCTTTTGCCTGGACCGCCCTCTCGGGTTTTCAGTCCACCGGGATACCCCTTTTTGCCCAAGTCGCCTTTTCAGGTTTTCGACTTGCCGGGTGTACATCTTTTCATTTTTATCCCTAATTTTTGCCCGAACCTTTCTTTCTGTCTTTGGTTCGCCGGGATGCCCATTTTTGCCTGGACTATTTTGTTCTTTTCGTCCAGCGGGTCTATTTACACGAAGTATTTTTTAACTGCGTCCGCATTCACAGGGGATGGAAAATCCTCGCCATCCATGGTCGTTAACAACAAGGCTCCGCCAGAGAAAACCTTTTTGACCATGAATGGACCTTCATAATTCGGTGTCCATTTGCCCCTGCGATCGTTTTGAGGAGGAAGGATCCTTTTCAGCACCATATCACCTACGTGATATACCCGAGGTCGCACCTTCTTGTCAAAAGCACACTTCATCCTTTGCTAGTATAACTGCCCATGACAGATGGCCGCTAGCCTCTTTTCTTCAATCAGGCTCAACTCCTCGTACCGGGTCCTTACCCATTCAGCCTCTTGCAATTTCACGTCCATCAGGACTCTCAAAGAGGGAATCTGAACCTCACCCGGTAATACAGCCTCCATTCCATATACCAATGAGAAAGGAGTTGCCCCAGTAGATGTACGTACCGACGTTCAATACCCAGGATACAAGCTTCATACTCCATCACACCGTCGGTGCATTCAAACGTCATCCGGGCAACAAAATCTTATTCTCCTTAACCTCCCCATCAGACATCAGAATCCGTTCGGATTCAGGGTCAGGCCCCTCCTCCGGGATCGGTCACTCTCAATCTTTCGATCAGAGCACCTCGAGATGTCCTCATCAGGGAACTCAAACTCCATCGGTTGATCATCCTCCACGGGTTGCTGAGAGATGTAATCAGGCAATACACCCCTTGATTGCTTTCTGAGAGTATCACAAATCAGTCAACATTCTTTTGCACTCTCGCAACCCGTCCGATCAATGTTGGCGTCTCAAACCCATACTTGATCGGATCCATCTCGAAATCCACAAAGTGGTATGAACCAGCATAAACTGTCTCAGTCGGCGAGCAGCCTATGCCAAAGTACAGCAAGTTTTCTCGAACAGTGAATGTATTGTTTCACAGTCGGTAAACTTTTTGCTAAGGTAAATTGCATGCTCTTTTCGACAAGACTCGTCATGCTGACCCAATACACCTCGTAGACCCCTCGAAGGCCGTCAAGTACAGATTTGACAGTCGCTCCTTCCACGGAAGGTATCAGAATCAGAAGTTCCTGCAACTTTTCTTTTATTCTTTCAATGCCCCTTGGCAATCATTATTTCACCTGACCGTTTGATCTCTTTTTTTTTCAACATCTTGAATATAGATTCGCACGTGGCTGTTAGATGAGATGTGAACCATGACAGATAGTTCAATCTCTCTATGAAACCACGAATCTCTCCTTTATGTTCTCGGTTCAGGCGTTTCTCTTATTGTTCTTTTTTTTTTTCTTTTTTTTTTTTTTTTTTTTTTTTTTTTTTTTTGCAGGAACCTCAATTCCTCTCTGACACTGAACCCCAACATCTTACCGGATCGCACTCTGAACGTGCACTGATTCGAATTCAACCTCAGTTTGAATTGTCTCAACTGGTCAAACGACCTGCCCCGGTCTGCCAGATGCCCCTCTTTTGTTTGGGACTTTGCTATCATGTCATAGCATAGCATTCGATTTCATGATAAATCGTATCATGAAACAAAGTCACCACGGCTCTCTGATATAGGCACTGGCGTTCTGCTTCTCTAGAGGACAGTCTTCTCTCCATGGCAGCTTGTGCTCAACAACGTCGGTATCCGACCCTGGCGTACCTGACATGACCAGGCAAAGGTATTTACATGTTCCTTTAACAAGGCTACCATATTGCTCTCGATTCGCCTCTGAAGCGGCCTCATTTTCCTATTTCCTTCCTGACCTCGGCGGTGCTTGGAATAACAATCTCAACCCGCTCCTCATGCGGCTGAATCACCTTCTCCTCTTGTTTCGACAACCTGGCTAATCTCCCAGCAGATCACAATCTTCTTCGCCTTCTTCTTCGGCATGATTGCTCGGTTTGTCGAAGTCATATGAGGTGTAACCGAATCGTTATCAACGAGATCCGGAGAATATTTTTGAATTCGGAACGGGACAAATCAAAAAAGGAGAAAAAATGAAAATAAACATTGCCATTTTTATTTGTTTTTTAAACTGCAAAAATAAATGAAAAACAGGGAACACCGCTTTTTGACTGAAAAACATCCATTTATTAATGATGCAGAAAATGCAAATTTAAACATGAGGTGGCCCTTACAATGAACCATTACGTGTCGGGCAACACATATGGCTTCCATGCAGATAAAACTGAAAACAGAAAATCATTACTCTTCGGGATGAGTGACAGTGCCGATCTTTTTAGGCCTTCCAGCTTCCCGGTACGCACGATCTTATCCATTGATCAATCTCCCAGTCACTGTCAGTTTCTTTACCCACTGTATAGGCGTGATCTGAATCTAGCATTCCGGCACTGACAAAGGTGAACGACGGACGACGTCCTCTATTCTGCTCAGACGAGTCTTGACCTGGATGATAACCAATCCCAAACATATCCGCCTTTACTATAATGCCTATGATTTTTCCCCAGCCTGGGATCCCTCCATTTCTCACCACTTCCAATGCCTGCTTATAAGAAGAAATGGACGGCTTTTTCTCTTTCTCTACACCGACGGCATTTTCCACCTTGACGGTTTCAGTGGCCAGACTGAGTACTTTACGTCTTACCTCGTCCATTTCTGCTTTCATCATTCTCTGAACCGATTCCCCCATCACTACACACCCCTTTGTGGCGACAGCCGCATAACAATCATCAACACGAGGGGAAGCTCCATTTTTCGTCGGGCGTTTTGGGACCACAGACATGGGCATTCTTAACTGATCCTTCTCAGTCACCTCTACCCCTTTCTTGTCCTTCGACATCAGTTTCACTTTTACAGGACCAGGCCTTGTCGCGGGGTTAGCACTATCATCTGTCGTCGGTGCAAAGCTGATTGCCTTAGAATCCACCAAGTCCTGGACCACATGCTTAAAAGCTTTGCAATCCTCAACATGATGTCCGGGTGCCCCAGCATGGAACTCACACCTGACATTCTCATCATAACTGGCAACCCTCTGATCCGGTTTCCCTGGAACCAATATCCTCGGCTGCACCAACCCAAAATCCTTCAACTTTTTAAACAGAAAGGCATAAGTCACGAGCGGCTTATTGAAATGACGATCTGTCGTCCTCCTTCTCACTTGGCCCACTGCTCTTTGGGTCCTCTGTTGAGGTGGTGGTTGCCGCTGTTGTGCAGATGAATCACCAACAGGAATGGTTACGGTGACAGCATAAGGGTGGTAACGATCCTTATCACGTTCTCTTTTGGTCTGCGCACCACCTGATTCAACCTTCTTCTTGGGCTGACCACTGCCAAGGGATTTCTTCACTACAGAGCCAGAGGGATTTGTTACTTCAGATGACAGAGCCTTTCCCTGAACTTTCTCTTTGATCATCCAACCCTCAATCCTTTCTAATCTCTCGGCCATGGCTTTCTGCCCCAAGGCAAGCCCTTGCACAACCCTGAACAAATCCCTCACCATCTCTTTCAGTTCGAGGATGTCGGCGTTGGGAGGATCCATCAGTTTGGATTTGTTGCCCCTAGCAGGATATCTGAGCAAACGAGCTATGCGCACCGGTCGACACCTACAAAATAGCAAATGGGTTAGTATGCATGAATGCAACGTCTGTCCATATGAGGAAGATTCTGTCCTTTGATTCTGGTTTCATCGAGACAGCTAATATTTTGACATCCACATTCTGAAATTCAAGATGTCTCTCAACCAGATTCTCAATCAATAATACTCCCCATATGGCTAGACGTGAGTTTGATGCAGATGAATGCAAAATGAGAATGATGTATGAATGAATGCAATGGGCTGTGCCATCCTCCAAATCATCTGGTCATCTGTTGCTCTGAATCACAGCCCTGACCTCTGAACCGATCACAACCATCTGAGGAATATGTAACCACAAATCCGACCCACGGGTTCCGAAATAAACGGAAGAAAGATACATCATCATCATCACCATCACCAATCTCTGAGCAGATACCCATCATCATCTGAATCGGCCCGGGGAATCCTGAAATAAACGGATCCCCACTGATAAATAACTCGGCCCGGGGAATCCTGAAATAAACGGATCCCCACTGATAAATAACTCGGACAGCCCTCCGGCGTCTCTGAAATAAACGGCCATAAATCCGACTTATAAATAGGACTCTGATCCACGGAACAAAAGTCACCATCTGAGTCACCCTCTGAACATGCATTTGTAAGAATCACCCTCCCCTCACAGGTAAATTCTAATCAGGTCATCCTAAGGCGGATAATAGTCTCGACAATCGGGCAAAGATACTCAATGGGTTTGCCCTTTCGGGTGTGCCATTGTAGCTCCCTTAAGACCGTCTAAACCAAAGATCCGGGAAATGATCGGTCACCAGAGTCAACAGCTCAGATGAAGTAACTAAGCCAAAGTGGATACTCCACAGAGGAAAGCACTATCAAATGAACCTCGTCCGGCTTGTGGTACATCACGCCGCCAAGCACATGTTAACCTAACACGAAAGAGGCGACATGAGACCACACTAGTCCTAGGTGTATACTCGGGCCTGGGTTTTAGCCCCACTCAGAACACCCACCCCAAACAAAGGAACCACCTGCACAGAGGACGGCAACAACATGATAGTATGATGCATGCAGACATTAATGCAAATATATACAATGGTTAGAATAGTAAATGTAATAAATAACACAACACAAGCAACCTAAACTAATCCTAAAACGCTAGGAAGGACTCGCTTAGGGACGATGGACCAGCATAGGTCTACATCTGTTAAATCCCCAGCAGAGTCGCCAGCTGTCGCGTCCTGCGAAAATCAACCGGCGAGCCTCAAATAAAAACACAACACAGAGCCGCCACTGCGCGTTATTTATCCCAAGATAGGGAAAGGAAACGCTCAGAAAAACCTGGAAAGACATGGTCTCGCGACCAAAGAGAAAGGGTAAGGGAGTCGGTTACGCGAGGGGAAGGTATTAGCACCCCTCACGTCCGTCGTACTCGACGGGATCCACGTTCTAAAAAAAGAATAGGTTGCTAAAACATCACACACACACACACAGGGAACGCAGGTGGGGTTAGGAGAAACGGGCTCGATAAGGTATCGCACCTTATGCCTACATATCTTGTCTGGAACAAGAATCAGAGCCACTGTAGTTCGGCTTACGCACGCCAAACAACACAAAACATACAAACAAGCAAGGGTGGCAAACATGGAGCCCGACAACCACTTGATGGAATTACGTCGGCATCCGAACCAAAACACACTCAAAAGGGCAAACGTGGAGCCCGACAGCCAATCACTGGGCTTACGTCGGCATCCGAACCAAACACACAATCAGATAACAAACAAACACACACAAAAGAAAAAAAGTTGCCCGGAGTGGTCTCGCACGACCACCTGCCTACATACCTCGTCTGGAACGAGGATCAGGGCGATGTAGTTCCCCTGAAAGGGACTGAATTGCTAACCAGAAACCAGGGGAAGACACGACACTAGGGAGACTACGACTCGAGCCTAGATGTTGTCATGCAAAGTCACCCTAAGTTCAGGTTTATATCCTACTTGCATAAGCAAACTACCCCTATCCAGGAAAGAAGTAAGCACACAAGCATATAGCATAATTCAAGCATACATCAAATGAGAACAAGCATCTCAAACAGATATCCACACAGCACGCACTATAACCAAACAAGAGGCTCACCCAATAGGTTTGACTGCCGAAGCGAGTCGTCTGTACGGGCTGGGTTTGCTCTTAACCTTGCCATTACGAGGCTAAGGTGAAGCAGATGAAAGGATGAAGTGAGGATGAGACCTCACAGCTCTTATCCCTAACCAGGGAGAGCTTCTGACAAATGAGCATGGGTCCAGAATGGGGGAACCCTTCTATACTCAGAGACTCTGACACAATGTGCACTGCACGGATCTTGGGCTTGTAATCTCAATGCTACAACCATGTAATGGGAGCAAGGAGAAGACTCAACTGAATAGTGGGGGATAGATTGCTTATCCCTAACTTCCACCAATTGCCTTATTTAAAGGACTTTCACCTGCTTGGCACGAAAAATAAACAACCACAATCATTGCCTCTTAAGGAGGACTTCAGACATTTATTTGCCCGGCCCGGTAACAGCCGGGTCTCCAGACTACATGAAGTTAGGAAGTTATACCTCAATGCAAGTTGCTTAAGCAAAGCAAAGCAAAATTTCACAAGGAACTGAGCAACTAAAAGTACCTGGAAACAGTCAAACACAGTTAGTACTCAGACAGACAAAACTAAACAGCAAAAGTTCAATCAGTTAATCTATACAGATCAATGCACAACAAAGCAAGCTCAAAGCTCAATCCCAAACTTCACAACCTACAAAACAATGTTATGTTAGTGTACAAACATCAAACAACATCAATTGCATTTAACTTGATTCATTCTCCATGTGCATTATGCTTTTGATCCTGAAAAATCAAGCAAATATTAGCAACAAGACCACTAGGCCAAGCCTAGGGTCCAAAGGCAAGAAAAATTCCTAAACAGCAAGGTATTCACCAACCAAAGTCAAATTAATGTCAAACAAGAGCAAACACCATTAGTCTCATGTTTATATCATTCATCATGTTCATGTTATGCACAAAACAATCCAAACTAGTTCAAATGAAGCACCAAACATGCAAACAGAACTATTGCATTCAAATTCACATCAAAACAAATCCAAAAAATCTCAAATAATTTACACCTAAACAGGGGATACTCAAGGTCTATCATGTCAAATTTTAGCCTAATTGGACCAAGGTAACTATGTCAATGAAAATCAACAAAAACAGACACAATTACATGCTCCAAATCACAACATCAATGCATGAACTCACTTCAAAAATTCATAACTCAATGAAAACAAAAAAAGAAATGGATGAGACCAAAACAGAGATGTCACATTATGTGTCTATTACAAGCATATCAAATTTCATGATCATTCAATACCATATGAGCATTTCACATTAAATCTACCAACCTATGTCACATGAACTTGCAAATTCAACTACCAGAAATGAAAAATAGCAATCAATTTGAAAATGCCACATAAAATTCCACAAAAATTCACATAGCGCCTTAACATGTTAATCAACCTTCATGCAAAATTTCATGTCATTCCAACAAGTCTAGGTCATTCAATTAAATCCAGCAAATTGACATAATGAGGTGTGACACACATTGTCACACCTAAGTTCAAAAATTCATAACTCCATGGCCAGGTATCAAAAATTCAAGAAATTTACATGGAAATGAGCATCAATCAGTCAAGAATCATCACAAAAATTTTCAAGAATTTATTTTACATTGTGAGCATTTCATAAACCAAATGGTAAAATGTATCAATTTTGAACACATGTGAAGTAAGCCTAGGTCAAACAATATTTTTGCCATGCACAACTTTGACCAATAGGTCAAAAATATTCTACACTCAACAACTAAGTCAACACAAAAATTTCCACATTTTTTCTGAATTTTCTACTATTTTTGGTGAATTATTTCATGTGTTAATGATTTTTTTGTGAATTAAACAAATTAATTAAAACATTCAGTGGCATTTTTGTAAATAAAACTGGCGGGAGAGGGAAACACGATTTTCAAATATTCAAACAGAAAAATGGATCAAACAAGGTTCTATCATCATCTTCAACCAAATATTTTCCAGAATCCAAAAAAATCGAAGAACAACAAATCATCATGGAAATGAACAAATAGATAGTCATTCGAACCGTCTAAACATGAGGAACACGAATATGAACCTATTTTAACCTAATAATTCCTATATCATGCGAATCGATCGATCTAGGGTTTTGGATCGAAACTTCATTTCCAGATTTCTCCTTCTATAGTTAACCATTTGCTAAACTACAACCATCACCGTAATCTACAAAGCACGATCTATAAAACGCATATGAACTTTAAGCATTTCGTGCAATTCGATTTTTCACCAACCTGGAAATGGCAGCAGTGAGATCAGTGTTCTTCGAGCTTTTCTTCCTCAAACAGATGCGCTATGACCTTGTGGAAATGAGATGCTATGCTCAGCTGCACTCGATTTTGCTCCTAGTGCTCCAAATCACAATTCACCCTGGATGGATGCATTTGCAACAGTCGCGGATCAATGCTCTTTCCCTTCCAAACTCCACAAACAGTTGCTAAGGATGATGATTGGAGTTGAATACAAAAGGAAAATCGAGGATTGGTTGAGGAATCAAGAAGATTGATGAATTTGGATCCAATGTGTTCTTGAGCAAACTTGAGAGAATGAAGAGGTTTTTTGATCCAACTTTGGTAAATGTGTAATTCTGTTATGCTTAGAAAGTGATTAAGAATATATATGTGTGTTTAAACCAAGCTTAATCATGTCATTAACCAAAATGCAATTGTTAACTTTCAAAGTGAGGGCAAAAATGGAATTTCCATAGGACAGCTCATGCCACCTCAATGACAGCTCACACACCTTCCAAATGCCATGTGTGAGCTGTAGAAACTTGTCTCACCCTCATTGGTTGTGTAATGCTCAATTTCACCTTGTATTTGCCTTTTGTCCATTTTACAACTTCCATTTTTCAAGCCAATTCTCAAATTATGAAGCCTAGCCATGAAATGATGATTCCAACACATTTCAAATGCCATTCATGAGGTGTAGCAAAAATCCCCACTCAAAAATTCCAATTATTTTGAAAGTTGGACAATTTTGCCCTTGGTCCACTTTAACTGTCCAGTTGAAAATTGACCTTTTGCATTGACCACTTTTGGAAAAATCCAATTATGCACCATGAAAGTACATGTCAAATGGAGTTTGTGCGTATAAAGAACTTGCAATTTGGACAAACCATGTGGAAATTATGGCCTCCTGATTATGGGTCATTTTTGAACTTCACTGAGCCATAATTTTCCAACCATACATGGGAATTTCAAGTTCTTGGACTTTTTGGAAAGGTGAGAACAAGATCTACAACTTTCATGTTGAACAAATTTTCATTTGAAGCTTCCTTGGACACGTGGCTCTGAGGTCCAAAACTTTCCATTTTTGGAAACTTCAATTACAAGTCACTTTCTATTTTTGGCAGTTTTTGTCCTGACTTGATTTTCTTCATTCTTAAGCTTTGAGATGTCAAATAACACTTGTTCCAACATGAATGAAGTGTATCCAACTCCTTTCCACCTCCAAATCCATCAGATCATGTACAGTTGACCACAGTTGACTTTTCATCTGATAGATGAATCTGGCAATGCATAGATCAAACTGAGCTCCAATCTTCAACTGAAATGGCTCAATGGTGAAACCCTAGCCTCAATAAGCACAATATAATCATAGAATGAACCCCCACATCCATCATAAACCCCATCTCCTGATCCAGCCCAGACTGGCCCAATGCAACTGATTAGGGTTGACTAGTGGTCAAAACCCTAATCTCAAGGAATGAGCTTCAATCTCCTGATGATACCCAACCATGATGATGATGATGTATCATTGCAATCAAGATGAAATCCAATATCCATTGAGAACCATGAAACCCTAATTCACTGCCCAATCCTCAGATGGCCAATGATCAGTCAATAAACCCTAGGCTTGCACTTTGACTCCCTCATCTTCTGATCAAGACTTGGGAGGATAGCTTGCACAATGTAACCACATGATATGCAATATGTAATGCCTAATGACCTAAAAATGATATGTAATATGTTAATGCTAGTCCCAAAAGAGGAGGGCAAATTTTGAGGTGTTACACTCATACTCAGGGTAGTCAGATGAGACTTAGGTCAAAATGGCCTAGAAGTAGTATTGGTCCATAGGATCCAAGATGCAAATAAAGTAGGTAGTAATATTCAACAAAATAATTTTGGGGGGAAAACCATTTAGCCAATATGGTCGAGCAAATATTAGTCCAAAATGGCATGAATGTCGCCCTTCATAGGCCAAATTTCTTCTTTGTATCATCTGAATATGTATTGTAAACCGAACTCCCTAAGGGTTAGAAGTTCCCCAAATTTACTAAGTTTGTAGGTGACACAAGTGAGTCTACACATTTATAGATACCAAATTGAGACAGGTGATTTGGCCAATAGTGAGAACTTAAAGATGAAATATTTCCCTAATTCTCTTACCAAAAATGCTTTCACATGGTTCATGACCCTCCTTCCAAACTCCATATGTAATTGGAATCAACTAGAAAGGGTGTTACATGAACAATTCTATACAGGTCAGTCGAAAATTTGGTTGAAAAAATAAGCTAGCGTGAAGAGAAAATTCGTTGAGTTCATAGATGACTATCTTAATAGGTTTAGACTAATGAAGTCGAAATGTTTTACTTAGGTTCCTGAACACGAGTTAGTCAAAACCTCTGTGGGTGGCTTAGACTATTCCATTAGGAAGAAATTAGATACCAAATATCTGAGAAATATGGCCCAATTAGCAAACTGAGTTTGACAAGTCGAACAATTGAAAGCTGAGAAGGCCATATCAAATTAACACTCTAGGAAGGAAAAAAGTTTCTTACGTAGAAGTAAATGAAAATGATTAAGAAATTGACACATTCTTTGAACGTGTCAAAGAAAATGAGGTTAATTTTGAAGAACTAAAGCCAAGTCCTCCGAATGTTTGTAAGGCTTTAAGACCTTTAAACTGAAAAAACCCCGCTGAATCTAGTAGAAATGAGAAGTTTTTTTACAAAGTCATACACATTTAATGTAACTAAATGTGATGAGATCTTCAACCTCTTAGTTTCTGATGGTCAAATCATAGTGCCAAAGGGCCTAAAGACACCACCATTAGAACAAAGAAAGAAAAAAGGTTTTTAAAAATACCATAACTTTCTTGGTCATAAAACCTCTCAATGGGTTCTTTTTCAGGATCTGGGACAAAACACTCTAAAGAACGGGAGATTAAAATTTGAAGAAAAAACCAAACTACCTATGAAGATTGACGTTGACTCTCTGCATGTCGAAGAAGAAAATTTCATTGAACCTGCTGACGTCATGATGGTCAGAATCATTGAAAACCCCAACTCTAAGGTCTAAGATGTGAACATGTTGTACTATGATGAAAATGTTAAAGTAGTGTACCCAAATACGGAGGAAGAATTGATCGATTTCTTGAATCGCTGCAAAATTAAAGGGTCTAAAGTGACATTTTTCCTTAGGCTCAGTGATGTACTTGACACAGAAGCTGCAAATGACCTAAAAGGTAGCATGCCTCAACCCTCGAAGAAAAGTTTCAGGGGTGAGAGAAGGCCTTAGTTTTCCTTCGACAAGAGATGATTTCTTTACCAAACACATCAAGGACCTCCAAGTAGCTGGAAAAATAAGAGGAATGCTTACATCCCTCCAACTGTTGTCCCTGTTGACAAGTGGATTCGACCTGTGGGACAACCCAATTCTGACCAACATAAATGAAAGGTAATTAATGTGGGCGCATGTTCATCATACAATGATAATTCCCAAATCTCCAACAAATATTCACATGGTTCTAAAAATTATCCGGGAAAAATCCAATGACTCGAACTCAGTGGAGAAGGTATCGAAGGAAAAAGAAAGTGACTCTCAAAGATGAAGAATTAAGTAAGAACGGTAAGCTGGCGGAAAATAAAATGGCGAAGAGACCAATAAAAGAAAGACTCTTCTCTCCTTTGCCAGAAGTGATTAAACCAAAGGTCAAGAATCCAATGTTAAACAAAGATGATGATATGCTTACCAATAAATTTAACTCTAGGTCAAAAGGTGAATTAGATATAGTCTACAATGTAGTGTATGTGTTACCTATAGAGTATGACAATGTCACTAGGGTGACAAAAGAGGAAAATGAGCATCTGGCTGAGGAAATGATCTGTCATAAGCCTTATGATACTACATCATGAAAAATGGTTGCGTGGAGGAAGATAAGGCATATTTTAAAAGGATTCACAAAGGTGTGAAACAACATTTGAAGCCCATCTTTATAAGGTACAAAGTTGACAAAGTAGGTGTCAATAAAGTGTTAGTAGATGGAGGATCGGTAGTGAATTTGATGCTGCATTTCTTGTTAAAGAAAATTGGAAAGTTTGATACAGATCTAAGACCCCATAATATTGTTCTATCCAATTATGAGGGAAATGCAAGTAAGTCCTTAGGGGTTATACAGGTTAACATTGTCGTAGGAATAATAATAAGACCAACCTTATTCGTTGTCATAACATCTAAGGAAAACTATAATTTATTGCTAGGGCTATAGTGGATACATCGAGTAGGGGTGGTACCATCGACTACACACCAAAGGATTTCCATATGGCTTCCTGCTGGTATTATTGAAAATCTAGAGGCTGACCAGAGTTACTTCTTGATCGAAGTCAACAAAGTAGACAAAAGGACATTTGACAAGAGGTTAGCCAATATTTCCCACTTATGCATGCAACAATAATATTTTGTCTATTGGAAGATGTCTTGTGTTTCATGAAATTGCATCAAACCCTTGGTTTTATGTGGAAACATGAAGTTATGGGTGATGAAGGGTTGACCATAACTATTTGGTGGTTTACAAACAATAATGATACCTGAGTTTAATGAATTGGCTCAAATTTCAGCTTATGTGTCTGAAAATAGAATAAAGCGGCCTTAGAGACCAATTTCGAACAAAAAGTGGTTGTCGAAGCCAATCAAGTTGAAAGTAATGACAAAATAGAGATTGAGGAAAGTCTTATTCCGAAAGGTCAGAGGCTTAATTGTATTTATGATGAAAATCCTTTGGGATTTGAAAAGGATCCATTAGTTTCAATCAAAAAGATACAAGCACAAGATCCACTAGAAGAGATTGATTTAGAAGATGGAACAATCAGAAAACCAACTTACATAAACACGAATATTGATCCACTCCCAAAGTCTCTAACGATCAAATTGCTCAAACAATTCAGGGATTTCTTCTCTTGGGGTTATGATGAAATGCCAGGACTCGATTGAGTTGGAGTTAAGGCTGCCAACTCAACCATATAAGAGGCCAGTGAAGCAAATGCAAAGAAGATATGTACCAGAAGTAATGTCGAAGATCAAAAAGGAAATCAAAAGGCTTATAAGGAACAAATTCATACAAACTACAAGGTATGTTGAATGGTTAGCAAACATAGTTTCTGTTATTAAAATGAATGGGACTCTTAGATTATATATTGATTTTATAGATTTAAATGGTCATACTCCAAAAGATGAATACCCAATGTCTGTATCAGAAATACTAGTCGATTCAGCAGAAGGTTTTGAGTATTTAAGTCTTTTAGATGGTTATTATGGGTATAACCAAATTTACATTGGATAAGAACATGTTCCAAAAACGGAATTTCGATGTCCTGGGGACTTAGGAACCTATGAATGGGTGGTAATGTCTTTTGGCCTAAAGAATGCTGGTGTCACTTATCAAAGGGAAATGAATCATATTGATACCTTCATGTAGGTATACATAGTTGATATAGTTTTTATATCCTCATTGAAGACTTTGCAAGTATGAGGAACTACATACTGAAAATGAATCCACTGAAACGTGCTTTTGGTGTTCATACAAGCGACTTTATGGGATTTATAGTTCACAAAAAAGATATAGAAATAAACCAAAACAAGACGAATGTGATACTCAATACAAAGCATCCATCAAACAAAAAGCAACTTAAATCTTTGTTGGGAAAATCAACTTCTTGAGAAGATTCATTTTGAATCTAAGTGGCAAGACAAAAATATTCTCACCACTACTGCGTCTGAAGAAGGAAGAAGGATTCATGTGGGATCCAGAACATCAAAAACAATTTGACGAAATCAAGAGTTATTTAATGAATCCTCCTATTCTCTTACCTCCTATGATAAATAGACCTATGAAGTTGTATATTTATGCATCTGAATTGAAAATATGAAGTATGTTAGCCCAAGAGGATAATGAGGGTGTCGAAAGATCCATTTATTACCTTAGTCGAGTTTTAAATGATGTAGAAACTAGGTATTAGCCCAATAGAAAATTTATGTTTCTGTCTATATTTTTCATGTACTAAGTTGAAATTTTATATAAATCACAGACGTATTTGTGTATTCCCATTTTGACGTTAAAGCACATGGCTCGAAGCCTATTTTACACAGTAGAATTAGGAAATGGGCTTTAGAATTAACTTAATACTCTCTGGCCTATACGCCTTTAAGGGTTATGAATGGTTTGTAAGAACAAGATTTGGTTATGTATATGACCTTTAGTTTTGATGATAACAATACATTGTTTCTTAGAGAACAATTTTGTACACTAATATTTTTCATCTAGCGTGTAGCTTTTGCTAACAGGTTCTGACTCTGAAGCATTGACGTGTGATGTCATCAGATTCTGGAATCAACACACTTTGACTCTGAAGAGATACATGTATTTTACAAGATGCTGTAAAGTTCTAGAAAACTCTTAGACAACAGTTCTGATGAATGTTTATGCTAAAGCTTCTAACCACGACTATGATTGAAGAGCTTCTGAAGGATTATCTACCTTCAAGATTATGTGATCAAGTTCTGAAGACTCCGAAGAACAAGATCTGAAGACTTGGTTCTGAGGAACTGTGTCAAGACTCTAAAGATTGAGGTTCTGAAGATTCTATCAACTTGTCTCTTGATCCTTCTAAGCATGCTTCAACATCATTTCATCAGAAGCCTCTGAAGATTAAAATATAAGATCAAAACATTTTAAATCAGAAAAATAGTACACAGTACAAGATCACCCTTCCCTCCACTATGCTGATTTTATGGGCTAAGGACAATACTATTGTACCATTTTGTCTTCTATATGCAAACCGTTACACAAAGAGACAACTTCAATTTTATATTCCAATTCTATCCTCCAGCAGATCTTTTAAATTCCTATATAAAGGAGTCTTGGAATAATGTAAGAAGTGGCTAATCTTACTCTATTGAACATACACACACTTTTGCTAAAGTAAATATTTTATGTGTATCGTATTTATAAACACACAAGAGTTATTGCTCGTTATTGTGTGAGATATTCATTATATTTAACTTGTGTTAATCTTCTTTATTAGAAGCATTTTTTGTAAACACAAACTTGTAAATCTCAAAGTTGTTTGAGTGGTTTCCTTGAGTGACTAGGTTTTAGTTAGATAGACTCAAGAAGACAAAGACGATTTATCTTTGTAGTGTCTCTAATCAGGTTTTGATTATAGTGGATTAAGTCCTTATTGAGAAGGCGAAATCACCTTGGTATGGTTGAATGGAGGTAGCTTCGTTAATAGTGAACAAGTATAAAAATAACTTTGTTATTTTTCTTGTTCGTGTTATTGCTTTATTGAGTTGGTTTTGAAAAAGCTTTTGTTTTTAGAAACCCAATTCAAACCCCCATTTCTTGTGTTTCTTGCTAACTTCAATTGGCATCAGAGCTCCGGTTCTTGTTTTGATAAGATTATCAAACACTTAACAGTGTCAGATGAATATCCGACGTGAAACATAATGGATGCCCCTCCACCACCACCTACTCAAACAAATGATAGAGATCATTACAATGCTAAATCTAAAGTTTTTTTATGGATATAAATTTGACTATTGGAAGGATAAAATATAGAGTTTCTTTCTAGGTCACTATGTTGATATATGGGATACAGTATTTGATGGCTACGAACACCGAGTAGATGCAAGTGGCAATAAAGTGGAAAGAAGAGTACTGATTGATCAACAGAAGAAAGACTGTAAGAATCATCACAAAGCAAGAACTATTTGCTAAATGCTATTTCTACACTAAGTATGAAAAAATCACCAACAGAGATACAAGAGGACAAGGAAGGACATATGGTCATTCTGAGTCCACTTTTGGACCCAAGAAGGTTGGAGCTGGAAAAGAACTCACGTGCTTTGAGTGTAAGGAGCCCGGTCACTTCAAGAATGAATGTCCCAAGTTAAAGAAAGAAAGGCTCGAGAAGAACTTCAGAGGAAAGAAGAAGGGTTTGATGGCTACATGAGGAGATTCAAAGTCTTCAGAAGATAATTCTGAAGAAGTGAAGGCTAACGTGGCACTGTTGTCTTGCAAAGAAGCTCCTGTAGAATAACTCAATTGGAGCATGAGTCCGATTTTGAAGAGGTATTTAATGAACTATCTTGTTCGGAGTTTGAATCTAGTTTATCAAATTTTTTGGAAAAGTATTAAAATCTTCTAGACAAATACAAGGATTTGAAGAAGATTCATGTATCTGAATCAGAAGCTTACTATAAGCTTTTGAAATATTTTTCAAGTTTGAGTGAAGAAAATCTTACTTTGAAAAATAATAACTGTGTGTCTCTAAGCAAGAGTCTCAAACCTGAAAAGAAAATTCTTTCTAAAGCCTATACAGGTTTGGTGATATCATATATAAATATGATAAATCTTTCCAGAAATTTATTTGTAGAAACCTGAATAGAAGCTTGACGGCTTCCATGATTTGTGGCATTAGTAGAAACGGGACAAGGGGTATTGGCTATGATTATGAAAAAGATGACAATCCAAATACTCTTCAGTCACATTTTGTTCCTTCTGGGAAACAAAATAATGTTAGGCCTAAAGGTATAACTATTTCTAAAACTAAGGCTAAAGCAAAACCTCATGCCCATTCTAATCATGCATTCATGTATAGATATCCTGCACAGAAACTCAAGTTCATTAAGAACTCTGGGAAGACTAACCCAAAATGACCCAGAAAGATATGAGTATATAAGGATAAGATAATATATGTTGCTAATATCCTTAGAAACAGATTTAAGACACCATTCATGGTACATGGACTCTGGATGCTCACGACACATGACAAGAAGAAGGCATATATTCTAAAGCCTAGAACTTAAACATGGAGGTATCGTCGGTTTTAGAGGTGATCATATAGGGAAGATCATTGGCTCTAGAACAGTAGGTAACGGTACACACCCTTCAATTACTAATGTTATTTTAGTTGAAGGATTAATGCATAATATATTGTCCATAATTCAATTAAGTGACAATGGTTATGACATTATTTTCAATCAAAAGTCCTGTAAAACTGTCAGTTAATAGGATGACTCAGTTCTTTTTAATGGAAAGAGGAAGAACAACATTTACAAGATTAGACTTTCTAATTTGAAAAATTAGAATGTAAAATGTCTTATGCCTGTGAATGAAGAGCAATGGACGTGACATAGACGATTGATCCATGTTAGCATGATGAGGATTTCTCAGCTAAATAAGCTCAATTTAATTAGAGGTCTGCCAAATCTAAAGTTTGCTTCAGATGCTCTTTGTGAAGCATGCCAGAAAGGCAAGTTTTCTAAAACTTCTTTTAGGGCTAAAAATGTTGTTTCAATCTCCAGACCATTAAAGCTTCTTCATATTGACTTGTTTGGTCCAGTGAAAATTGCCTATGTCAATGGTAAGAAGTATGGATAGTCATTGTTGATGAGTACAACAGATGGACATGGGTGAAATTTCTCAGACACAAGGATGAGCCGCTTTCTGGGTTTTCTACCTTCTGCTCCCAAGTGAAAAATGATTAGGATCTCATAATTGTAAAAGTCATAAGTGATTATAGTGGAGAATTTGAAAATAAAGACTTTGAAAAACTCTTTGATACTAATGGCATTTCCCATAACTTCTCCTGCCCTAGAACTCCACAACAAAATGGAGTTGTATATAGGAAGAATAAGACTCTGCAAGAGATGGCCAAAACCATGATCAACAAGACTAATATGGCTAAACACTTTTGGTCAGAGGCAGTCAACATAACATGTTATATTCAAAACAAGATCTTTATAAGACCTATCTGGGTAAGACTCCTTAAGAATTGTGGAAGAATCTAAAGCCCAACATTTAATATTTTCATCCTTTTAGATGTTCTTGTTTTGTGCTGAACACTAAGAAGAATCTGAGCAAGTTTGATTCTAAGGCACATAAGTGTATCATGTTAGGATACTCTGAATGCTCAAAAGATACAGAGTATACAATACTGAGATACATATTGTTGAAGAATAAATACATGTTAGATTCAATGATAAGCTTTACTCTAAAAAGTCAAATCTAGTTGAGAAATTTGACGATTTGGAGATCACTTATTCAGGTTATGAAGAAAAGACTTCAGAAGCCAAAGAAGCTGAAGCAAAAGACCTTGAATCTCCTCAACCAAAAGTTGTTGAAGCTCAGACTCCTCTGAGAAGGCACAGATAAAGATCTTCACATTCTGAAGAATTGATTCTGGGAGACAAGTCTGAACCTGTCAGAACCAAATCCTCTTCTAAACCTTCCGAAGAGACTCTTTTGGGTTTGGTGTCTCTGATAGAGCCTACATCAACTGATGAAGTGCCTTTGGATACATAGTGGATTCTATCTATGCAATAGGAACTCAATTAATTCTCCAGAAATGATGTGTGGGATCTGGTGCCAAGACCCAAATGAACTTACGTTATTGGAATAAAATGGGTTTCAGAAACAAGTTGAACGAATAAGGAGAGGTAGTAAGAAACAAGGATTGTCTGGTAGCACAAGGTTATAGTCATCAATAAGGGATTCATTATACATAAACCTTTACATAAGTTTCCAGGTTAGAGTCTATTCGTCTCTTAATTTCCTTTGTTGTTAATCATAACATCATCTTAAATCAGATGGATGTTAAGAGCACATTTCTGAATGGTTACACTACTGAAGAAGTGTATGTACACCAACCCCATGGTTTTGAAAATCTTAAAAACCCATATTTTGTTTTCAAACTGAATATATCATTGTATGGTCTGAAACAAACTCCTAGAGCATGGTATGAAAGACTGAGCAATTTTCTATTAGAAAATGCTTTCACCATAGGGAAATTTGATACAACATTATTCTGTAAGTCATTCAAAAATGACATTCTTATTGTTCAAATTTACGTTGATGATATCATATTTTGTTCTACTAATGCTACTTTGTGCAAGGAATTTGTTAAGTCTATGCAGTAAAATTTTGAAATGAGTTTGATGGGAGAACTCAAGTTTTTTCTTGGGATTCAGATCAATCAAAGTCAAAAAGGAACATACATCCATCAGAGCAAGAAAACCAAAGAACTTATGAAGAAGTTTGACATGTACAACTGCAAGATGTCAAAGACTCATATGCATCTTATGTGCATCCTTGAGAAGGATGAGGTAAGGGCTAAGGTAGAACAAAAGGTATACAGAGGTATGATTGGTTCTCTTATGTATGACTGATTCTAGACCTGAAATTTTGTTTTGTGTCTGTTTGTATGCTCGCTTCCAATTAGATCCTAGAAAGTCCTACTTAACAACTGTTAAGAGGATCTTCAGGTATCTGAAAGGTACAATTAACCTTAGCTTGTGTTATACAAGATCTAAAGACTACAAGCTAGTGGGTTATTGTGATGTTAATTATGTTGGAGACATAATTGAGAGGAAAAACACTTATGGAAGCTGTCAGTTTCTAGGAGATAACCTGATCTCATGGTCCAGTAAAAGGAAATCAATAATATCTCTTTCAACTACTGAAGCTGAATATATAACAACCTCTGGATGCAGTACTTAGATTCTATGGATGAAAAGTCAGCAAGATTTTCAAATATATGAGAGTAACATTCTTATACTCTCTGATAATACTTCTTCTATTTGTTTATCTAAGAATCCCATTTTGCATTCTAAAGTAAAACATATTGAGATAATGCATCACGTTATACATGACTATATTCATAAGGGAATTTTAAATCTAAAATTTATTGATACAGACCATCAATAGGTTGATATCTTTATAAAACCCCTTGATGGAGATAAATTCATTTTCATTCTGAAAATTTTGAAAATGGACTTATGTCCAGAATGAAAAGGATGTTTTTTTTTCTCAAAATGTTAATCTCTCAGAATAAAAAAATGAGACTCTGAGATTTGTTGGTTGTTCTGAACGTGTGAGTCTTCTAAAGTGAGAAGGTTTCATAAGTTCAGGTGTATCTAGTTAGAGTTTGTTTGGTTTAACAAATTTGCTTTATGGATACTGAACAATTTTTCATTAAATAGTTCTTAATCAGTCTCGAATAGTGGAACAATTTTTAAGACAATTTTCTTAGAAAATCGAACTGTTTCTGACATCTTATGTGACACGTTCGGTGAATATACCCTGGGATTAGCTAAAATCTTCCATGCTTTACCCCCTTGGAAGATTTTGTGCACTATTCAAGATTTTAATCATGATTGCAAAAAAAAATTATGTAAACCCACTTCACACACTTTCACTACTATCACAACCTACACCTTTTCTCTTCAAGCTAAATTTTGAAGAAAACCCTAAAACCCTTATCTTCAACAACGACTTTTTCTCAACAATATGCTCAACAACAATGTCAACAACAATGCGATGCAGTTATTCAAAAGGTTGTTTGAAGATCTTCATCTTCACAACAACCACAACATATTCCTCATTTTCTCCAAACCTATAACACACAATCTTCTTCGCATCCTGGCAAATTTGTTTTTACTAAAGATGCATATGATACTCCTGAAATTACTTTATCCACTCCTGTAGAAGATTTGGAAGTTATCTGTGAACTCATGGTTGATTTTGACAACATGAAAGATACTGGCCTTGATCTTTTACCTGCTGTCAAAACTCAAGGTTGAGAAAAGTACTTTGAACGTCTTCAAGGTCCAGTTTTCTTACATATTGTTAGAGGATTCTAGATTCATGCTAAGACTTCTACATTCAAAATTACTTCTTTTGTTATAGGAAAGAAGATTGTCATTTCTGAGGGACTCATAGCCAAACTCATTCGTCATGACGGGTCTGGAATAAAGTGTGAAAACATGGGAGAAAGAAGGTCTGACTTGATCGAAATCTCCAAAGTGATTACCATGAATGTAAGTCAATCGAGCAAGATCAAGAATCTTCACCCTAGTCTGAGAATTTGGGCACAAAGTATTTCAAAATTTGATTTTGAATTATCAACTTATATTTTTTTCCGTTCCTTTTTTCTTCTTCCCTTCGAATCTTAAAATCGAAGAGTTAATAAAAAAATCAAAGGAGGTTCATGGCTAAGGGTAAAGATATTCAAATAACTGTTATTTTAGAATGTAGTAGTTGTGATAAAAAGAGTGTTAATAAGGAATCCAGAGGGATGTTATCCACGGTTTGTTTACTCCTATACCAAAAATCTCGTTTGTTATAAAAAAAATATTTTTTTTAGTTATATTTTTTTTGTAATATATTTGTTATATAAGGAAATCCATGCCATATAATGATATGTGTATATAATTTCATTTTAAAGATAATTTCTCTGGTATCTATATAATTCATTTTTATGTTATTTATAATTTTGTTTTTCAATTTACCTCCTAAAGGTGACACACAAGTAATCCATTTTCTCTATTTCTTAATCTTTGTGTGAATCATATGTTTGCAACAAAAGGGAATATCTTTTATTCTACCACCTTCCTGGAGTTCAGACTATGGGGAATTTTTATTTGAAAAATGATATCATTGGCAATCATAAAAAGATACTTCCCCTTTAATATAGCTATTTGTGAAACAATTACAATTAAGAAGCAATTGATTCTGGTACATATTATACATTAAATTACTATAGTAGATTTTTTCTTTATTTTGGTGAACTATTGCATTTATTCGACTGATCCACAAACTGCGAAAGTCCTTTTTCCCCCTATCTCTATCCCACTTAGGCGAAACCAAAGCTTTTATTCTATGTTGAAAAATAGTTTGAGTACGGTTTGAACGAGCTCCACAAAAGCTTGATGTACTTTTTATCCTCCATTTTCGAGTGATGGATCCTCGTTTAAATGAGACTTTGATGAATAACTATTTTGATTTTGTTCTTTCAATTATTCTTTTATCCTTTCTGGTATATTACTAACAACATGAATTCTTCCAATGTATAAAATAAAAATTCCAATGGCTTTTGCTATTATAGCCTTCCCAACCACTATTTTTTTCGTACTTTCAAAGTCTAAGTATTTAAACTTTAAATAATAACTTCTACTGATACTAGGTATTCCAAAAACCATAGTAAATAAAATAGAAATAAATAAACAAATGGTGAGTTCTATCGTTTCTATGATTATTTGTTCAACGGTGAGGTCCTCTCTATACACCGGACCCCTTCCTTCATTGAATCTTAATTCAATCAATGTTATTATGAACTTGGTACAGTTCGCACTTGTGGGCTCTACCCATGAAATATCTAGTAATAGATCTTTCACACTGAAATCTAGCTATACAATAACGATATTTAAGTATAAAAATTAGCTGGGTAGTTGACCCTCTTAGTCTGTGATTGCTAAATTTACCGCATAATTTGTCTTTCTTTCAACTAGGATTTTTCCTGCTTAATGGATAACTATTTTATTACCAACGAGAAAATCTTTTTCATCTTAAATTCCAAATTATGGTTATTTGGTTTGTACCAATTGAGAAACCATAAATTTTATACACAATAGAATTATATATATATATATATATATATATATATATATATATATATATTATATATATATATATATATATATATTATATATATATAAACTTCATTAACTTATCAGGTTTTGCAGAGAATCTAGGAAATGGATCAAAGAACATATGAACATTAATTGAGACGGAAAATGGATTAATACATGGGAAGCCCATATGATGTCTTTTTCCTTCGTCATTGGAGGTTCAGGAACGTAGCTAGGATTATTGATGAAGATAAGTTCTTGAAGATCGAAAGCATATGGAACTGGAAGTTTTTTTTCGTACCAGAGGAAGCCATTATTGTTAGAACTTTAGAGGAACATTGTTGAAGTCAAGTTTGTAGAAAAATGAAAGGAGGGTTCAGAGAAGAAGAAGTTGGTGAAAAGGAAGAAAGAAACGAATGAGGGTCAATATATAGCTTTTGATGTGAAACTTTTCAACTTCATTTCTGAACTAAGGCCCACTAATTTTTTTATTAGTTAAAATTAATTAAAAGGTTTTTAATGATGGTCAATTCTTGTGCCTAAGATGGCATATGAAAGTGGTATTATGATGACATTTTGCACACCCGTTCTTGACATGATGGTTTGGTGAAATTGGACATGATGACGACGACGTATGCAGACATCTATGAACAATGTCGAGAGTTATTAAAATGTCAGCTTTCTTCCATATTACAAACATGATCAAAAGTCGCATTTTGGGGGACATCTATTAGCTTGTGATTTTCGACACTACACTAAAACCCACTAAGTTTGGTTTCGAAGAATCTCAGGAACATATCCACACAATTAGGATCACTCTCTCTTTAAAACATATCCAGAATCTAAAAAAAAGTTTGTAGTGGGTTAACATTTCGACACGAAATTGTGATGTAAAGGTGATGAGTTTGACTTGCATGTCAGGTAGTTTGGGACTTAGCGTATTATTGAGTCCAAGGATTGGGTGACCTAGAGACATTTCAACGCTACTACAGGGTTCGATAGAGAAACTCCTCGACATGGGTAGTTAGAGGGTGTGAAGACGATTGAAATAATAAAAGCAGTTTTATAGACAGTTTAAAGACCAAAGACACGTGGAAACATATCAGAAAGTAGAAGCCTGTGTGATAAGATACATGTCAATTCCTAGGGTAGTAACCATTATTGACGGTTATTGATGTACTTAGTAAATAAGTCAATTTCTGTTATGTAATAAAGGTTCCCAAATTTTATCACTATTATCTATAAAACTCGAGTATCCAAGTCATAGTGAGAAAAGAGTTTGTGAGGAAACATTAATGAATTTGGGTTCCTGTTCTTAAGTTTTTAATCCAAGCATTTCATTTGATTGCTTTTATTGTTTTTCTTTACGTATTTTATATCTTCGAGCAATCCTGTATTGTTCGTATTGGAATTCTTATCCAATTTCTCAACATTCAAACATCAATATTAAAAAACAAACACGTTGCATCAAAACCGTTTGCACAAATTGTGATTTGATTTGCTAAAAATACCAACAAACACATATAAACACCTTTTTGCCTCCCATATATCTAGTTGAGATGGACTAGATCCTGTCTTCCATGAATTTGTCTTGTATCCCCCGAATATCCTTTGTGTTGTGTACAATACCCATGTAACCATTTTTTAGCCTTTCTTCCTCATCAATTTTTGACTTGTACACCGGGCGCTTCCAAGCGTCTTTTACTTCAGTCTTCGGAGTTCTACAATGATGTTCTTCCTGTGTTTGGTTTCCTTGCCCTACCATTACCTGCACATATGTTATTTCCCTCCTTGCGTGTCTTCTCTCTCCTTGTTGAACACCATTGTTGTTCTTGAAGGATCCTCTTTTCCTTATCAATGAGTTTGCTTCATGTTCACACTTCCTCCTCTGATTCTTATGGTTTTCTAGTTGTCTCCGTCCTTGCTATTGTTTGTCGTCCTCATCGACTCTTGAGAATTTTGAGACATTAAATCTTAGCTTATATAAATCTATCCAACAGTTTTTAAGGTCCGCTTCCAAATACACAATATTTATGTTCACCTTGAATCCCACATATTTGAATTTCTTCCCATGTTTGTTCCTCTTTTTTGATATAAAAACGTCTATCACTCCCCATCGTGAGAACTTACTTCATTATCCTTCTTCGTTCGTTTCCACTGGGAAATTTCTTTTTTAGAAAGTAATAGTTTTGGTTTGTAACGCTAATTTTTTAAATTCTAAAAAATAA
This sequence comes from Lathyrus oleraceus, assembly GCF_024323335.1. Taxonomy (NCBI): domain Eukaryota; kingdom Viridiplantae; phylum Streptophyta; class Magnoliopsida; order Fabales; family Fabaceae; genus Lathyrus; species Lathyrus oleraceus. The sequence continues at coordinate 523,802,314 of NC_066585.1, read as the reverse complement.
GATATTTTTTTTAAAATTTTAAATTTTTATAACGAATTTTAAATTTTAAATTCTAAAAATGTTTTTAGACAAAATTTAATCTCTATAAAAAAATCAGAGACTGAAATTTTGGTCACCGATATTTTTGGTGTTTTTTTTTCTATTTTTTAATCATCTTTATTATGTTTCTATTTCTCTCCCGATTCTTTTTAAAGATTTTAATTTTCTTTTAATTTTTAATTTTAGTAAAAGGTCGACCTTTTTATTGTTTTAACAAATAAAAAATATATTTATATAAATAATTATGCCATTTTAATTTTATATGTGCATAAAAGTGAATTTTATTTTTATTATGCAATTTTTATATGTAAATAATAAAAGTATATTAATGAAATCAAAAATTATTTTTCGTCACATCCACTTAACTTAAATAATAATTAGTAATTTTTTTAATATTCTTTAAATTTTTTTTTGACTTTTTATATGTATAAATATTTAAATATAGAGAACATATCAAAGGATATTAATTGGTCTAGCCGCACATATACTTTATGATGGATTGATTATATATAAAAAATTATAATAAGAATAATATATTAAAATTGATCTTTTATTTATACTTCAAAATTTATTTTGTAATACAAAAGACAAGACATCTAGGTCACCTTCTTAAACATCAAACCTCTCCAATATCTCTAATTTTCTCATTTTATTTTAAAATTTTCATTTTTTTCAAGATTCACTTCCTTTGTCTTTTACACCTCCATTTTTTTCATCGACACCTTGTGCACCTCCTCCCGAGACCGATCCACCCGAGTTTGGTACACCTTTTTTTCCTCCTCCAACATCTTTCCCATATCCTCCGCGTTGAATCTTGTTGGTCCAACCACCGGTATAGACGGCGCGTTGGCGTATCCCTATTTTTGGTTTGAATTCTTCGGTTGCATCAACTGTTAATCAACAAATATTTTTTATTAATTAAATATAATAAAAGAAGAGAGATATTTTACATTCGATTAAGATATATACATTGTTTTCCATCTTTAAATGACTCAATCTGCGCAAAAGAGTTAATAATTAGTGCACAAAGAAAAACCACGAAAATAAAAAGCTTGATTTTCATCTTTGATCAATTAAGAGTATATTGTATTGAAATATGAATACAATATGCAATTATTTATAGTGATCATAATTCATAAATATAATAGACCTAGATTAGATAATATATATTACACAAAAGAGATATATATTATTTGACTTATTGTGTAGATAATAGGTTATCAACACCTATTGAACCATTGAATGGTTATACTGGAACATATTTGTCGAATGAGGTAAGAAGGTTTTTTACACAATGACAACTAACAAATGATTAAGATGTTCGATAATTTATTTAATCATGAACATTGTTCTAGCTATTTATATGATATAATAGAAGGTTGTTAAATTTCTGAGTTTTTAAACTTTAAGGAGTTTATAATCTTATATTAATAAACATGTTAACTTACATGTAATAGTTATCTCTTTTTATAAACGATTAGGAGTTTACAAGGCTATATTGGTTTAATCTTAAAATATGATATACAATAAAAAAAATGGTGGTAGTTATATCCGCCATAATTTACAAATTTTCAACAAAACATATTATGACAGCTTAAACCGAAATAATTTTCATTTTTTAAACAAACAAATTTGTTAATAACATAGATAACAATTACAATTAATATACATTACTAGTAAATTACATACAATACATAGTGAATGAAAGAAATATTATCTCATTATTAGTGGATAAGAAAATTGTATAGTAGTTTTAAAAAATATTAAGCAAGAAAACTTAAGTATAAAATAGGTATTGTGGACCGGTCAAATAGACAAGATCCCGTTCACCTCAAATCCACTTCATTTGCTCCAAATTATAAAGTCAGTTCACACGAAAAATAAGGTACATTATCCGATCTCCATTTTTCATTATACTCATCTCAAATCTTAAACTGACTTGGACGTTGAAGTGTTAACCTTGCAGGTCCATCCCGCACATCCGTATCGAAAATCAACACCACTGATTTAAGACATTCAGTTTTCCAACTGCGTCAATTTCTAGTTTCTAGATGGAATAGTGACGCCGTTTATGGAAACCGACTTCTGATTCTTCTGAAATTACATCACTAAATCTATCTTGATCTAAAGTAAGATCTCTATCAGAGGTAGAAAGAGCGGAAACAATAATTTTTGATAGTCATGTCCAAGTTCCTCAATCCATTTCTTGAACGAATCATCCATCAGCTATCATCAATCGACGATTTCCACGGTATCACATTATCTAGCACTTGTCCTTCGTCATATTGCATTATACTCATAGTGAGCACTATCATGCAATGAAGTGGAGATCGACTGGAGCTAGGATTTCCAGATCGCGAGAAGATTAATGGAACTCCAAACTTCAACCTACCTTTGATTCTCACAATCTCTGTCACTGATCAAAACCTGATAAGATTCCTCGTAGATGACAGACGCTCTTGTAACATCCTCTACACTGACACTAGGGAACTATTATGCATCCAACAAATATATTCGAATTTATATAGCATAGGAGATTTGTTAGCCTTTAACGACTCGATTAATTGCCTCGAAGAGAGATAAATCTGACAGTAACGGTTGGAAAAGGAGCACACGAAAGAAAGGTAATCTTCAACTTCCTCATAGTCTCATGCAAAAGTACCTTAGAAGGTATCCTGGGAAGGTCATTCTTAGCGAAGCTAGACGCCGTGGCATCGCTGGTCCACTTGAAAGTAACCTATCACAATGTGGACAGAAGGCCGACCATCATTAGTGCAGACCTAGAGGAAGTTAGGCGAATCATGAAGCATATATGGGGGACATTATTACATCGATATCAATGGCCTAAGAAGATATGGGGAACACCATTACCTTTAACCTGGACACACACGAAGAGGAAATTAAGCCTACTCCAGACAGTGCATTTGAATCCATCGAGCTCGGCAATAACCCTAAATTATTTTCTTTTTGCTAGGGTTGAGTTATTGACTTTGAATCATCCTCGTATTTTGGATTAAGTTTGTCAATTAGATTATTGTTATGGTGTATCTTAATCTTGCTAGGTGTGAATATGTTAGTAGAAAAACAGTCTAGAGGGGTGAATAAATCCAAATAAAATTCAACTGCCATTTACAAAAATTATCAGAGTGTTTTCAAAAATAATTGCGAGCGGCAGGCTTGATGCGAAAATGTAAAAATTATACTTTGAAATTTCAATCACGTTAACACTAGATCGCTTCAAAAACACCAAAGATGAATATGATGAAACACTAGATATTCAATTGATTCGATTGTGTAATCCACGAGGTGCGTTTACACAACGATTCAATATGAAAAGTTCAAACGTTAATTGTTTATCAAAATTTTAATCACCAAGTCAACTCAACAAGTTATCTAATTCCAACAAAATCTATTGCTTATGTAATAAATTGTTATCAATTGAATCAACATTAAACTACGCTAGAATTGAAATACTTAAGCATGAAAATACTACGAATTTAATTGCAAGAGTAAGAGAGAGAGAGAGAGAGAGAGAGAGAGAGAGAGAGAGAGAGAGAGAGAGAGAGAGAGAGAGAGAGAGAGAGAGAGAGAGATGACACTGAGATTTATAATGCTTTGACATTCGTCCTCGCTTTGTCTACATGCACTCTTCAATGATTTCCTATTGGAACCTGCATAATTTCTTTACAATCACCAATCCGCAATACAATCACTAGTCCATAATACAACTAATATTTGCAAGAGTTCATACAATCACCAATCCACAATACAACTAAGAAAATTAAAATCGCTTTGCCTACGTGACAAATATTTGCAAGAGTTCATACAATCACCAATCCACAATACAACTAAGAAAATTAAAATCTCCTATATGGATTTTGGCTTGTATATAGCATAATGCCAAACTCTTCTATGTAACCTTTATTCGATTTACGCTTCTTGAATATTCCAATATCATCAATCAGCTTCAAGCCTTTGTATATAACAATCAACCCCTTGATCCTACCGATTCCTTGAGCGATGAATTTTCCAAATATTTGTGAAGATCTCCGCCTTATATGTATCCTTCGACACAATCACTACTAAGGCAATCCTGGAGAGAAGAACCTATTTCTTTTCAATGGAATTTGTCATCACCATTGAAAATCATCTCAATCTTGCAAACAACTTGAAAATCTCAATCAAATCTTCAAGAACAGTTAGTTTCAAGAATGCACCTCCTTCAATTGATTACAAATCTATCGTTATCAAGATCTGAATCAAATTGAAGTTGAGGATACAAGAATTTCATTGCAAGACTTTGAACTTTCGAAACAGAGGAAATTGATTTTTCACTTAATCACAATGTTGATTATGATAAGATATGTGAGAAAAATGATGACAAAAAGGTTTTATATGTGCTTGAGATTAAGCAATGAAAATGGTTGAGAAAGACAGTTATATTCGAATCAAGAGCAATTCTTGATTTGAATCAAATGAACAAGTGAAGTGGAATAACAGAAAAATAGAGTTTTGACCCATTTTTCAATTGATTCGAATCAGAGGAAAGTGTTATTCGAATGGAGGACCTCGTGATTCGAATCATGTGCAAATTTTGACCCGAATCAATTGTAACAAGCCAACTAGAAAATGCTGAAAAACTGTTTAATTCAAACCATGTATAATATTTTTGATTCGAATCAAATCAAGCAGATGTGACCGGTAAGAAATTGATTTGAATCAAGTATAAAAAATGATTCGAATCAAATGGTTAGAAAAGTGTTGGTCTGCCTTTGTCCAATTTAATTTGAATCAGAAAGTGTGTTTGATTTGCATGATTCGAATCAAACACATAAAATATCAAATTTTCATAGTTTTAAAATAACTTTAAGATTTTCCTTTGTATCCAACTCAAATCAAAAACATAAAAGGTTCTTATTCCACTTACTCATGCAATTGACCAAAAACATCATGATCAAGATCAAACCTAACTAATGATTTATGCGTGCTAAAAACGAATCTTTTCAAAATTGATTCAGAGATGTCCAATCATGAAGGAGACTCAATAATCGAAAATAAATTAAGGATAAAAGTGATCAAATAACCGAATTTGGGATTTTCCCCAGAATAAATTATGGACATGCAACTATAAGTCTATGCCAATGTTTTTTAATGAATGATCACTGCCTATGAACTAGATCAATAAATTAAAGAAGACAAAATTGAAATTTTGATTCAACATTATATATATAAAAACGATTTATTAATCTTGTAATATAAAACATAATAGCCTCCTTAGAACACCATTTATTTGCATTATCTAGGCTATATCCTTAATTGTCATTCAAGTCCACTTTCTTTGTCTTTTTCATGTCCTTCTTCTTCAACAACATTTTGTGCACCTCCTTCACCACCACTACCTCCAGAACTCGATCCACCAGAGCCATGTCCACCTAACTTTCCACCTACAATACTCTTTTTATGTTTTGGGATGCTTTTCCTCCAATTGAAAGAGTCCCCTCTCACTTCTTCTTCCATTGCATTAACTGTAAATCAACAAATATTTGTTTTATTAAAGATTATATATGAAACAAAGATATTCACATTCAATCAAGAAAATATACATTTTTCCCCATCTTTTGAAGGCTCAATTGCCATAATAGAAATAATAGTTAGCGCATAAAGAAAGAACACGAATATAAAAAGCTTGTTCTTCATTCTTGATCAACTGAGAGTTTATTGTAGTAAAATATGAATACTATGTGCAACTATTTATAATGATCTTCATAAAACATATAAAAGATGAATAATTTGAGATTGATTGGATACTATATTATACCGTAAAAAAGATAGTATATATCATTTGGCTGTTGTGAGAATAATAGGTTATTATTACTTATTCAACTATTGAAGGATTAAATTGGGACATGTTTATTAAACAAGGTAAGAATGTCTTCCACACAATGACAACTAAAATTCATTAGGAAGTGTCTTTGATCTTTAATATTGCTCTAGCTAATTGTAAAAATATAATAGTTATTAGCAAGAAATTAAGGTTGTTAAGCTTTTAAGAGCTCAATAAGATTACGATTTTAGATAAAATATTATGAGCTCAAGCAAACTCCAATAAAATGTGTAACTCTTTATTATACTAGAGAGTTTATGAGAATCAATATGAAGATTTCATACTAAATTAAAAAAATTCTTTATTTTTCATTTATTTGTGATAATTGTTATCTTAAAAGTTTAGATTGTTTTCTTTTAAAGTTGTATAATGTTCTTTATTTTAAAATGCGTGGTTATGAAATTTTACTTTTTTATTGGAGCTTTTTATTGGTTTTTTTTTAGTGTAATGGTCCATCTTCATAGGTCTAGGTATATATAATAATAGGAGAGTTTCTTAATGCACCTAGATGTTTCCGGAGATGCATCTTCGAACGCATCTCTTGCACATTTAAGTAAGGTCATTCTGAGAGGCATCCTATATGTTGAGTAATTTTTATTCTGGAGATGTATCTCCGGAATATTTTAAGAAAGACCTTAATTATTAGCAGTTCAGTAGAAACTCCGGAGATGGATCTACGAAATTATGGGTGGTATTTTGAAATTTTATGTCACCTTTATAAGTTAGGTATTTCTGAAGATGCATCTCCGGAAATATCTGATAAAAGAATCAGCTGCATGATCACACATGCATTGTTGACATAGTTGATTTTCAACCAAACCCTTCATCCTAAAAACCCTTCATTCTCAATCCATTTTCACTCCAAATCTCCATTTTTTGGGATCATCACATCATAGGGAGGAAAGAAAGATAGAATTTCAGGTAAAGATTCTTCTTTTTCCTCTACATTGCTTATATTAATCATCATTTTTTCTGAAAAAAGTTACGTCGTGTCCGAAAATGCATCTCCCAAACGTATATGAACTTGTCCGGAAATGCATTTCTGGAATGTGTATGTGTTCATTTTTGAAGCCATTCCTCCATCAGTAGTAGCAGTTGTGTTTTGTTATGGTTTAATTATTTTCATTAGATATAGTGCACCCCGATGTTTTCTCAAAATAAGTTGTTTCTCCGAATGTCCAAGGTGTGGTTGGTTCTCCGAATGTTCAAGGTGTTGTTGTGAAGGCAGTAGATGTTGGTAACGACTTTAAAAATAAGCAAGAGTTTGAATCTTGTGATGAAATGCTTCAATGGATTTGTATGAAGGTCTCTAAACTTGGATTTGGTGTGGTTATTGGAAGACCTGATAATGATTCGGATAGAAGATGTGCCTTTGTGACAATGATTTACGAAAGAAGCGAGGAATATAGAACTCCCCTCCGGAATTTTAAAAGAGAGGACATCGGTACAAGAAAATGTGACTGTCTGTTAAGGTTCGTGATTACATATTGGCAAACAAAAATTGAAGATTTAATGTGATATCTGGTTTGCATAACCATGATTTGTGTTTAAAATAAGCCGATCATCCTAGTGCATGTCGACTCAATCCGGAAGAGAAGGAATGTGTTGCTGACATGATCTTGAATCTTATTCAACCGAAAAATATACCTGCGACATTGAAATGAAAACGACCCAAAAATGTATCAAATAGCAAGAAATTGTATAATATTCAGTACCTCACTAACATGGCGCTTAGTGGGGATAGAACTGAGTTGCAACAACTCTTGAAACTATTTGATGATAACAGTTACATATCTGGGTACCAAACATGCGATGGTGGAGTTTCTGTTAGAGATTTTGTTGGACTCATCCTGATTCCATAAAGTTGTTCGACACGTTTCCTACGATGCTCATACTTGATTCAACCTACAAGCCCAACATGTATAAACTTCCATTATTGGAGATGGTTGGTGTAACCTCAACTGAGAAGAAATATTCTGTTGGTTTTGCATTTCTTTAGTGTGAAAAAGAGGACAATTTTACTTGGACATTAGAAGTGTGTCATACACTATTGAATGTACAAGTGGAGGTGCCTAAATACCGACCGCAATACTCCATTTATGAATTCGGTTGCAAAGATATTTCCTTCTACTTATGCATTAATTTATAGGCATCACATTACAAAGAATATGAGAAGTCGGGTTAAACTCGCGGTAGGGACGAAAGATATAGAGTCCGAAGATGGAAAAATGGTGAAGGCGAGTGTGGTTGTGGAAAAAAAATAATGGATGCATGAAATCGTATAATAAATTCTTCCACAAAAGAACTATATACCGATTCTATTATTCATTTCAGGAAAGTGTGTGAAAAATATTCAGATTTGTTGAGATATGTTGAGAGCATAATTCTTGACCAAGTGAAGGAGAAAGTTGTTTGTGCTTGCACCAATCAGGTTAGACACCTTTGAAATACAACAACTAACTGAGTTGAGTCTGTCCATGCTACATTGAAGAATTGTTTGGGAAATAGTAAGGGCGATTTGGGTAGAGATTGAGACTCCGTGAACCAAATGATTCAGAACCAGCATAATGAGATACAAACATCATTTAGTCGGTGCATCACAATTTCAGAACACATATTTAAAGACAACACTATATATTCTCAGTTGGTTGGTAACATTTCTCAAGCGGGTTTGAACTATATTTTTCACGAGGCTAAACAAGCTGATAAAGTAGGCTTCTAGTGCACGTTCAAGCTCAACGACTTTACCTCCCTCGATGATATCAAATACGAAATCCATTATCGCATACCTTACGGAGACAATTGAAAGATTAAAAAGCTCGAGTACCGTTCACCGTCGGTTGGCAACAGGGGGAAGATTGAGTTTAGCAAATTTGAGCTCAAGACGCAAACGAATGTAAGAGCTATATGGATTACATTTTTCTGTTTCGAAACAAAAGTCCCGCTCGAGTTGGAAGCGACGATTTCAAGATCGATCGAAGATATTCTGAAGATGTTGAAGCGTCCACCTGGATATTGAAGTGTAGTTTTGCATTTTATGTTGAACTCATTTATGTAATCCTAATTTTATTTTATGAATCTTAATTTCAATTTGAAAAAAAAATGGTTTTGGATCTGGTAGTGATGCCTCTGTCTTACGGAAATGTAACTACGGGTAATTTCCGGAGATACATCTCCGAATAAAATAAATCAAACAATAGAACGTCACTCTGAATGGTCTCATTTGGGTGTGTGTTGGGGTGTGTTCAGAGATGCATCTTCCAAAATAGAGGGTATTTTTGGAAATTCGTGTGGTGCAATATAAACTTATATGGTGCGTTAAGAAATGCCCTAATAATAATTCGGGATTACTCTTTCCATCCATTCTTATGTGTTCTCCTTATCAACGCGAAAAGTCTCAAATGTCCCTAGTGTCTGAAAATATATCTTCGAACGCATATTGTTTACACATATTTCAGTACAAATTATTGAGTCACTCTTATTTTGCAAAAAATTAAGTGTGTCCAGAAATAATATTCAAAAACACCTTTTTTACACACATTTCAACATAACCTGTTGAGCCATCCTTATTTTATAAAAAAATTGGATGTGTCTGGAGGTGCATATACGAACACTATCCAAGTATGTATCACCGAACAAATTTTTAACTAAGTCTTAATTGCAATCTAAAAGCTCAACAGAAACAATCGTTAATTTGAACTCCTCTATTTTAATTATTTCAACGGAGGATCTTTCACATTGATATACTTATTATACGTAAGTTATTTTCCATAAAATTTCCATCCTTTTTTCTTTACCTTGTAAGGTAATTTTGACATTAGATTCAATATTCTAAATTTTTAGAAATTGTGAATGCTACTAGAATATTCTATTAGACTATCTAATATTCAACTAACTTAAAGGGTAGATAACAAATAAATATAAATAATTATGTAGTTTAATTCAAATAATTTTTTCCAACAACTTGTTTAAAATTTAAAAAATAAATATAAATAAAAAAGCAAAACAGTTGAACTAGTGTGTTAGTCATCTGAATATTTTACTTGTATGTATTGAGTATGTCTGAATATGCATTTTCGAATAATATCTCTCAGAATAATATATTTTAGTGTAATTGGGATACATTTGAAAATACGCATCCGAACGAATAAAAAATATTTTTGAATTTTCAAAGGTGATGTCAGCGTGGAAATACCAACCCTATAATAATATCGTAATTTCTTTTCATTTAGTTAATGCATGTGTTTGGATAACTAATCTTAGAATGAATTCAAAGTGAATTTTACTATTCTTGGGGTGGATATGCAATTTGTTGTTATCATTCATCCTAAAAGTGCAATGATTTTTTTTTTTCATTTTTCCTCTCATTTCACATAGTATATTTTATTTCTATTTTTAGTTGTTTAATTTTCTTAGACTTTTGCTATCTATTTAAACTATTTTCTAATTTCATTAAAAAAAAACTCACTAAAATTAAATAATTTTGTATAGTGAATCCTATTAAATCCACATACGTGTATCATAATGTAAATTGTTCTTAATATATTTTTTTTAAAATCAAATTTTCTCACTTTCTTTGCTCCAATTCATGAGTTTTTTAATTCAATTTTTGTTAAAACATTACTGATCTATGCTAGATCTATATGCATGGTTAGGATTGATAAGCATCACATTTTGTTGAAATGTTGCTCAAAATTTTAATTTCTTCAAGATCTTATTTTTGAACTAACAGTATTTTTGTCAACCTATAACTCACATTGAATCATGTTCTTCTTTTTTCTTCTTTAGTTGAAACATCATCTTCTATATTCTAATCAAAGTTAAAGATCATCTCTTTTTTCTTCTTAGACATGTCTTTGCATTTGTCTATTTGTCTATTTAATCAAAATATTTATATATCATAAGTAAATATTAAATTTGGAGATTCAATTAGAATTTTTCTTTTTATTATTTATTTAAAATTAAGATTAAACATGACAGACAAAGAAATAACAAATTGTGTTTATGATTTGACCATGTAGTTGTTGTAAAACCTGAATTTTTGATTTATTGAAATTATATGATTTATTATGATTTTTGTGTATTTATTTGATTATTGAGTAATATTAATTGAATAAATAAGAGCGGTGGATGAATGATGTTTAAATGATGTTTTGGTATGACTTAACGATTAAATATGATTTAATCGAATTTATGTAGTATTTGATGAATGATGGATATGTACACGCGTGACGATGATGTTGTGTTAATTGCTGTAAATTGTGATGATGATATGCTGTTGTATGGATATTAATTTTGTTGTTAAGTTGTGAGTATGTTATTGTAGGATGATAGTTCGGGAGGGGAACTATTATTGTTGGGTTAATGCATGCTTTTTTTTATTGTCGGGAAGGGACTTTAAACATTATGTTGTTGTCACATTGGCGTGTTATGACATGCATTCATTATGTCGTTGTTGTTAATGAAAGAGGCAAGTTGCAATTCGAGAAGGATGGATTGGTGACTTGTCCCGAATTCGAGCAGGATGGGTTCAGGGTTCGAACAAGGTGAATCTGGTTCCTGAGTGAACCAATTGATGATGATACGATACCACATGCATATGAGTCTTGTTGAAGTTATGGGTCTCATTGCGTAATTTAAATGATTAATATGTGATTGCTTTGTGTATGTTGATGGATTGGGTGTGAGAATGATGTTGTATGATTGTTGTTGAATGTGTAGATGTTTAAATTCTACCTTGCAGCTTATGCTATTAAATTATTGATGTGAATTCTCACCCCCATTTGCTTTGATGTTATTCACCATGGACATCTTACAGATACTAAGGAGTGAAGTTGCTGTTATGAGTGAGAAATAGCTCTTGAAATTATTTTTATTAATTATCACATTTTTAGTTGCTATGCTCTGATTCTGTAATACTGGAGGCGAATGATGTTTTCTTTTATTATGTTTGATATCGACTTACTTGTTTTGTTGAAGTTTAATAACTATTATGTTGTGTTGTTTCAGAGTTGTTGAGAGTTGGATATTGAAAATCCTTTTAAAGCATTTTGTGAAAGTTAAGTCTTTATAAGACCAAAATTGAAGTTAATGTGTTCTATTACCGCGAGTAATGTGATTATGTTGTGATGATACCCTAAGTGAAGGTGAGCATGCGATGATATGTGTTGTGTGTTGTTTACTTTTCCACTGTATGTTTTCAAAATGCATATGTTTTATTGAAGGGTGGTCGTTGATAACACCTTAAATTTTTTAGTAATCATTTATATATAAATTTCGGGGTTTATGGTGTTACATAGTGGTATTAGAGCCGGTCGGTTCGTCCGGCCAAATTTTTGTATAATGTTTGTTCCCTTGTATGCGATAAGTGTATGTGAACATCGTCGATGCCCTATTTCTTCTGACGTTAGTTAGTTAGTTTAGATAACCAAAGTTATGGCTGGAAGAAGAAATGATAATGCTATTGCTGAAAATCTGGAGTCGCTGGCTCAAGAAATTGCGCATAATCCTCTGAACAATCATAATGTTAGAGAGAATGATGAGTTTCATGCTTTTGGGATGTTTTAGAGAAACAAATCTCCAATCTTCAAGGGTAGATATGATCCAGAAGGAGCGCAGGTAGGGCTTAGGGAGATTGAGAAAATAATTTCTAGTGATGGCTTGCTCAGAGGTATATATGGTACATTTTGGGACGCATATGTTATTTGAAGAGGTTGAGTATTAATGGGATAACATGTGTCAAAGATTGGAAGGTGATGGTACTGGGATCACTTGGACTGTGTTTAGAGCTAGATTCTTGGAGAAGTACTTTCTTGGGAATGTGTGTAGTAAGAAAGATATTGAATTCCTTGCACTGAAACAAGGGAGTTTGACTATTGTTGAGTATGCTACCATGTTTGAGGAGCTTGTTAAATTTTGCTTACATTATAATGTTGCTAGTGTTGAGGGGTCTAAGTGTATTAAGTTTGAGAGCGGCTTACGACCATAGATCAAGCAGAGTATCAGATATTGAGAGATTCACTAGTTTGATGTACTTGTGAATAGGTTCCAAATTTATGATGAGGATTGCAAAGCCCGTTATGCTCACTACAAGAGTCTTAGTGACAAGAAAGTGAAGGAAGAGTTTCGAGGAAAGTTGTATGTGACTCCCGCTGACAAAGGGAAACAAAAGGCTACCATTGAGAAGAAGCTAAGTGGGGGAGAAGCTTCTGCTTCAGTCCAATGTTATAGGTGTGGTGTGATAGGTCATCGTGCCAAAATCGTGCAATGTTATGGACTTAATCTTTCTATAATTGAGTTAACTTAATGTTATCCTTTGAATGAACTGGTTGGAGTTTAACCTTGTTCATATCAACTGTTTTCCCAAGACCGTGATGTTTCCAGAGGTGGGAGGAGATGGAGAGTTGATGTTTATATCTTCTAAGCAAGTAGAAGAATTCTTGAAAGAGGATGCATGAGTGTTCGCTTGTTTCCTGCTTTAGGAATCGACAGTAAAGCTGCGATGGGAGAGTTGCCAGTTGTGTGTGATTTTCCTGAAGTGTTTTCTGACGAGTGATTTGTCGTTAGATCGTGAGGTGGAGTTTGCTATAGACTTTGTACCTGGTACTAATCCTGTGTCGATGGGTCCTTATAGAATATTCACTTCGTAGCTGAGTGAGATGAAGAAACAATTGGAAGAGCTGCTTGAGAAGAACTTTGTTCGACCGAGTGTCTTTCCGTGGGGAGCACTGGTGCTGTTATTTAAGAAGAAAGATGGTAGATGAGGTTGTGTATTGATTATCGATCGCTGAATAAAGTGACTATCAAGAACAAGTATACACTTTTGAGAACCAGTGATCTAATGGATCAGTTAGCTAACGCTTGTGTTTTCATCCGTATCTAGAACAAGTATCCATCCGTATCTAGATCAGTTTGTGGTTGTGTTCATCAACGATATTCTGATATATTTGAAATCAGATGAAGATCATGCAGAGCATCTGAGAATTATATTCAAGAACTTGAAAGAAAAGAAGTTGTATACAAAGTTATCTAAGTGTGAGTTATGGCTGAAAAAAGTGAGTTTCTTAGGTCATGTAATTTCTAGTGGAGGTATTGTTGTTGATCCGTCAAAGGTTGATGTTGTTTTACAATGGGAAACTCCAAAGTATGTTACCGAGATCATAAGTTTTCTAGGTTTGGCTAGTTACTACAGAAGGTTTATTGAAGGCTTTTCAAAGTTGGCGATGCCTTTGACTCAGTTGACTTGAAAGGATCAACTGTATGTGTCAGATGCTTTGTGTGAAGAGAGTTTTATAGAACTCAAGAAGAAGTTGACATCAACTCTAGTATTGATTTTGTCGAATCCAAATGAGTCTTTTGTTGTGTATTGTGATGCTTCGATGATGGGCCTGGGTGACGTACTGATGCAGAATAGATAGGTTGTGGCTTACGCTTCTAGACAGTTGAAGGTTCATGAGAGGAATTATCCTACACATGATCTGGAATTAGTCGCCGTTGTGTTTGTAACTAAGATTTGGAGGCATTACCTGTTTAGTTCCAGATTCTAAGTATTCATTGATCACAAGATTTTGAGATACTTATTCGATAAAAAAAGTTGAATATGAGGCAAAGGAGATGACTCAAATTTTTGAAGGATTGTGATTTTACTTTGAGTTATCATCTAGTAAAGCCAGTTTTGTGGCCGATGCATTACACGACATCGATCCACGTCCTCGCGTCATGATTTTGATCAGTGCATGCTTCAAATTTTCTTTATCTTTTTTCGGTTCAATTATGATGAATGCGGGTTGTAACTATTTTGTATGCGCTCATATCTTATTTCTTTATTGCGTGTTTTGCACAATATTGCGATTCTATTTATTTTGTGGCTTTAAGTTATGCCTTGTGCTAGAGTTTACGTCACATGCTAGAATTCACACCCTTCGCGATGCAACTCTCCACCATGCATTAAGGTTTTCACCTTGCATTTATTCTTCAACCATCTTTTACCACCGATTCAAATAATTTCAAACCATTTCACGAATCATTTTTCTCCTAACGCGAATAAACCCTCGATTAACATCGAGTTTCTTTGTTTGCTTATCCAAAGCTTTGAAACCTCTTTTGCAATAAAATCAGTTTAAAAAAGGAATGGGAGACGTACACCTCGCTGCTCCTCGAATAAGTAAGTGATTGGTGCACGCCATATTGTTAAAACTTTCTTCTTTCAAATAAAATACCTTAATTCAAAACGGATGAAAAAGGAATAGGAGGCGCATGCTACTCCTCGAATAAGTAAGTGGAGGTGCACGCCTCGCTACTACGAATATTCGTCTTCCATAAACAATTTTCAAGATATCAAATTGGATGAAAAGGAAATGGGAGGCGGACACCTTGCTGCTCCTCGAATAATTGAGTGATTGACGCACACCATATTGCTCGAGTTTTCATCGTTCTCCTAAAAACAATTCAACCAATAAAACTTATCTTTTTCTCGCTCATGCACGATCGATACCTTTTCATAAGTGAAAGATGCATCTTCCATTTCGAGACGATGCAAACAAATCTTCATTCCTACCATGCGCAAGAAGTTAGAACGCTTTCCGCTTGAATGTGACGAGAACACAAATCTGTGAGAATTCAAATTGTGTTATCCATTATGATGTGATGTCAATGTTCAATTCTCCATGTTTTGGGTAGCAAGTAATGTTTTTCATTTGAATGCAGCTAAATAGCTTTCACTAAAATCGATCAACAAATAAATATTTTCTACTCAGAACTACATAGCCTTGAGTTCTCCATCACACCTGGAGACACGTAGGAGCGAGGCCCGCAATCTCGTCAGGCACATTAAATAAAAAACTTTTTGCGACCCCTTTTTCTTTTTCTTTTGAACTTTTGATTACTCAAAGAAGACAAATAACGTAATCTAACATTTCAATCACAAATCTAACTAAATGGTTCCCGTTAAGTACAAAAGATATGAGGGGAGTTAATATAGTTCCCTTGCATAATCGACTCCCAAACCTGAATTTGGTTGCGACAACCATTTTTTTTCTTTTAAGGGTTTTATCGATATTTCCCTTTTTCTTCTTGAATAAATATAGATTGGTGACGACTCTGTTATCTTGAGCGTGCGAGGGCTCGTGTTCATTTTTCGCGCCACGATATTAGGTAGTACCAATCAATTATATGTCTTTCTTGAACCATGTAGTCTCATACTACCACAACCTCAGATCCCTCTCTTTTTGATGTAAATTTAATTTTTGTTGAGAAATTGTCAGGAGCAGCTCATTGTCATGCTTTGTGCATCACTCCCCATTTTCACCGGCCTTAGATGTTAAAGTATGACTCAAACCTTGTAACAATAATAGATCCAAGTTGATACGATGACAATAATAGTTGGGATTTTTTGGGTTCTAAATGTTAAAGGCAATGCATTATATAAAATAATTGTTAGATTATGTTCAAAACTTCAAAATTATGAATATATATATATATATATATATATATATATATATATATATATATATATAATATATATATTATATATATATATATATATATATATTATATATATATATATATATATATATATATATATAATTAAAATAAAAATTGAATTTTTGAAATAATGAATTGATTATTATTTATAAATATGGATAAATAAATAAAAAATATTATATAATTAAAATTAACAAATTTCTTTCCAATGTTAGGAGAAGAAAAAACATATTCTACAAGTATCTAAAGATATTTTTCATCTACAAGAAATACATGGATTCATTAAAAAAATTATCAAATTAATATTATTTTAAGTTATTTAATAAGTAATATTTATAATATCTTTATTAATGGAAATTAAATATTTCAATATTCCTAATTTAATGAAAACATCATTTTTTATGAATATTCTTCAACTTTTGTCAAATATAAGAATTGTTTTAAAACTTGACAAAAAAAGATATTTTTTAATAAAAAAATGAAATCATATAAAGTAATTGTTAGATTATATTCAAAATAAAAAATAAAAAATAATGTTAGATGAATATGATACTATATTTATAGAATATAAGAAATATATCTATTGACTAACAATAAAAAGTTTAAATTTTCAAATAATGAATTGATTAATATTATATTTAAGGGCAAGTAATATATTATAAAAACTTTAAATTTTCAAATAAGAATAGAAAAGAAGAAAAATCATATTTTACAAATATCTACAAACATTTGTCAACTAAAAGAAAAATTGGAAAAATAAAAAACTATCAATATTTTGTGTGAGTAATTTAATAAAATAATATTAATAATATCATGATTAATCGGAAATAAAGTATATAACAAAGTATTTATATGTAAATAGTCAAAATCTATTTCATATTAGAAGAAAGCACATTTTACAAATATTTTAAAATAATGTAATAGAAAAGAATCAATTAAAATCAAATTAGTATGATGAGATATAACTTGAAATAATTTGATAAATATTTTTTATTGTCTAAAGAATTTTTTTATCATTAAATTTAAACTATATATTTTAAGAAGATATTGGTAGCTATGTCGAGTGACAAACTTAACGCACTGACATCTAGGGAATGACAATCGAACATGCTCGTCGCGTTTAGACTCGTCCCGCAAAAGTCTGTAAAAAAAAGGGGCGAGCGGGGCGGTCTTATTTAAGGATTAGGGCCTAAAATTTAGGTGCGTCCCGCAAAAAAGTGAATGTGGAACGAGAAAAATCTGCGGACACTGCTCTCTTTAAGTCTAAAAATGCAAAAGTTTATGTAAATGGTTATGTCCGCAAAAGTCTGCGAAACAAATGGGACGGGACGAAGCCGACACATTAAAAGATGATGACATAAATCTTTGATCCGTCCCACGCTAAAGTGCGAACAAAAAGAGCATGACCAATGGATCGGACCCATTTTACCACCCCTGCTCATATCTTTAACATTTTTTTTAGAAAACAAATGCAATATAACTAACTTATCCATTAAATTTAAAGTTTTTCTTAAGTAAATCAAGTATGTAAAATTTTATAAAATTTTAAAATAATTTTATCACAACATCTCAACGTAATGTAAATTATGTTATTTAAAACAATTGAATTAAGAGTAGAATTGAAAGTTCATATTTCAAATCCTCACAAAAGTGTAAATATATATTAACAATTAATTAATAATTTTTCATAAAAAAATATTAAAACAATATCAACGAGTGCGTAAACTATTTATTAACATCCTTTCAATTTCTTCTCTTCTCTATTTTTATTTTTATTTTGGTATTATCTCTATTTTATCATCTACTAAAATCTCTCATATATTAATATAAAAAGTTAAATATCATTTTTAGTTCATTATCTTGTAATTAGAATTCAATTTAATTCTTTAATTTTTAAAAACATCATTTTGATTCCTCAATTTTTTAAAATGTATCCTTTCCGTCTATTATATTAGTCAAATTCAATCCATAAGACTATATTGCACGGACATGGATAACACGTGGGTTAGATTAATTTTGTGATGGATTTAACGACACAAAAATCTCAAACTAATTTTTTTTTTTGAATTTTAATTAAAAGTTTTTATCTTCTTCCCCATTCTTTCCTCTCTTTCTCCATGTTGTTAAAATGAATCAAGTATGTTGTTAAAATGAATCAAGTTGAAGCTCTTATTTAAACCTTTTCATTGAATGAACCTATTCACAATCAAACTTTGGAAACAATTCAACTTTTACATTGATTATGGAATCCTAAAACATAAATTTCCTTCAAATTGAAAAACCCCATAAACATAAATTTTCTCATAACCTAGAAACATAGTTTTCTCAAAACCTGCTCTAATTAAACCCTTTACTTAAAATTCAATTTTGAATAATAAATCCTTGGAATCCTAAAACATAAATCTTATCTTAGACAACTCTTATTTCAAGTTATACGCAGGTAATGTTTGAAGGGAATATGAACAGTTTTGTTGTATTGAATTTTTATCTCACCAATGAGATTCACAATTGTAATATGTTTTGTTTAGTTTTAATGAATTTTTGTATGTTTTGCTTTAAGGAATTTTTGTTTGCAACTATGATTGTTGTTTTTTAAGGTAAGCA
The DNA here is from genome assembly GCF_024323335.1 of Lathyrus oleraceus. NCBI lineage: Eukaryota > Viridiplantae > Streptophyta > Magnoliopsida > Fabales > Fabaceae > Lathyrus > Lathyrus oleraceus. The sequence goes on along the minus strand of NC_066585.1, from coordinate 523,783,305 downwards.
ACCAATTATTTGCACAATTTGAAACCACAAAATTTTAAAAAAATGGGTTATGTTTATTTTTTATTCCACTCTTCAAAATAACTTGAACAACCTAATTTTTGAGTTTCAGCTTTCGAAGAAGATGAAGAATATGTTAAAATTCAAAAAACATTTTTTAGTGTTCAATTTTTTCATGGTTAAATCTTTCACAAAAATTAAGTGTTATATATTATTTGTCACATAAGTGAAAATTAACGTCATTTCTAACATTTGAAAAAAAAGGATCAAAGTTATCTAATTCGCATAGTTAATAAACTAAAATAATCTTTTTAAATGTTAAGAGATCAAATTGAATTCCAAATACAAGACAAAAAAACTAAAAAGAATATTTAGTCAATTTAAAATAAAAAATAAAAAATATTAAATAAATAAAATTAATTCCGTTGTGAAAGAATTTTATATCAATTTACTTTCAAACTAACAACATAAAAATTCAAATAACTCTGCATCAAATTAAACAAGATCCACTTTAGCAGAGCTTGATGGATCTTTAACATCAACATTGACATCATTATTTGGCGGAGTAGAGGGTTTTACTGAAACTCTACCATTGACACAAACACTGACACCAGTCAATTTTGGTAGGGTGATACTACGCGTGGGCGTAGGCGTTCCCAAGCGATCATAATTATATTTTCTAGGATTTTGACGATAATAGACATCTCTCGTGGCATACTTTGCTCTATTGAACACGCATTGCAAATATATTGCTAGAACCAAAGCAATAACCTGAAAATGAAAGAAGAAATTTTAAAAATAAAATTGATTTGAGTGTGATATATGTATTTTAGAAAAAATTACAATAAAATGTAACAAATTAAATTTGTATATGTTGATTTGTTTAATAGATTTTTTATGTCATGTTACCTGTAATATAAAGACTCCAAGAGCTATCCACTTGATGACATTCCAATGGTGATTCACAAACTTATAGACTGTGAAATAATCTTCATTTATACCATCTATTATAACCTATATAGAGATTTTACAATGTTATAGAAAATTAATAATCATTTCGAAAATTAATTTAAAACAAGATCAAAGAGTTTGATTTTAAAAATTTAAAAATTTAATTTCATTAGAAAAATTGAAAATTCACTAACATAAAATATAAATTAGTGGAATAATTTAAGAGTCCAAATTGTCTGATATCTATAAATTCAGAATTATAAATGGTGATTAGAAGTGTTATTACCTTTTTCCAGCTGTGATCAAAGAATATGAGAAGAGCAATTCCCAACTCAGATATTATAAGTGGTACCAAGAACACACAATACTAAAATATCTTAATTAAGGAGAAAAAAATAAAATAAAAAAGAATCATTAAAAAATAAACTATAATAATAATATATTTAAACAATTAATATTAACAATTATTTTTACCATATCCATAAGATGCTAGTTCAGTGTATCAATATAGTTTTATAATTTCAAGGGACAGTTTTCAAATCCTCTTGGAAACAACTATAAATTGGTCAAAAACATCTAATTAATTAAATAAAAATGTTTTTTTTCTATAATTTCTTAAAAAAAAATACTTTTTTTTGTATCTATACTTTAATATTGTTTAGGATACAGTAATCAAACAACATGGACTCCTTGTTGCTGTTCCTATAGATCCCAAACAAGAGACAATTATAAAAATTGCACCAACTCCAATTGTAACATAGATAATCCTGCACAAATTATAACACAGTCAATATATATATATATATATATATATATATATATATATATATATATATATATATATATATATATATATATATATATATATATATATATATATATATATATATATATATATATATATATATATATATATATATATAAATAATTCTTCTAAAATATATAACATAAATTCAACAAGGTTAAAATATAAATTCACAAAAAAAAGTAGAGAAATATATTAAAAGGTGAAGAAACTTACAAAGATTTATGAACTTCATTTGGAGTACTTTGTTTCGACTTGAAGAAGCAAACAAATCCATACCCTAGGGTTCCTAAACCCAACACACTCAACACTAAATTTATCACCTGCAAAATAAACTCAAAAAATGGTCTCTTAGCCATTTTTTATTTGGATTCAACTAGGTGAATAAATGAATATGAGATTTTGATTTTATATAAGGTTAAGTGAAAGGAGAGAATATTGTTTCACTGCAATTTATAGCACATGGTTTATTATGAAATGAATAAGGACACGTTTATAATATAGTAAAAAGGAATTGGAAAGTAAATATCATAAAGTATTAAATTATTCATGAATTTGACAAAAAAAAATCACAATTTTATGTATTTTGGGTATAATTTATTTTTATAATATTACAACCAATTAGAAATTATTTTATGTTTGACTTTTAAATAAATAAGATTAATTAAAGTCAAATTCTTTTTTTCTAGAAGAATTATATTTAAAAAAACATAATTTGAATATAATTCTTTTAAATAATTATAATTTTGTTATATTAATTTTAATAGACATAATATTTCTATTTTTTATTTTATGAAGGGACCGAACGTAGTGTGAGAAAAATCGAACTCAAAGAACAGATAAAATTCGTCTTATACTCATCTTGTTGTCATACCTAGTACATTTTCTTATATTGAACTGTTTATTAAAAATTGTATATTTAATTTTTAAAATAAATAAATAAATATTAGTTATATATGATAAATGATTTAGAATAAAGTTAATTAAATATATTAATTTTATTATTTCCTTTAATATTTAATGTATTTTTTCAAACATTTAAAATTGTGATACAATTTTTTTATCTAGCCTTTCTAAAAACATGATAAAAATTGAAAGTTAGAAGAAAAAAATTTAAAAACTTAGTTTGGATTGTACTTCATGTTTGTCTTCCATCAACCTTCTTTATAATGTTACCGTCTCAATTTCTTTTTTTCGGTTTGTTCTTCAATGCAGATGGGTATGAAAGCTTTAGCTAATAAGATAAAATTTAATTAAGATCTATTTTTTCGTTTTTTTGTTCTTTAAAACCATTTCTTTCCGCCTATCCCTCAATTGGTGTTTTCATTTTGTTTTTCGTTAAATGGTTAGAGATCTTCGATCTATCACTACATTAAATAAGACTTTTCATAACAAAGTTTTTATCTCAAATAATAGAAAATTGAGATATAAAGGCAAAACACGCTATTTTTTAAATTATTTTAACAAATAAAAAGTCATACATTCTCTCGATTTTTCATAACAACGAGGTAAAAAAACAAATCAGTATATTTTTCGATTCCCTGCTAATATAATTTATGATTTTATTTATTTATAAGTGTAAATAAAATATTTTAATCCTTCAGTTTTCTATTTAACTAGGATTAGAACATAAGAACAAAGATATCAACAAAGATATTCACTAATAAGAGCAAGGATTTGTTGTAAACAATTTATTTTAATATTTTATGTAAACAATGTAATCTATCTCACATAATGATGTTGATGTTGTTGTATTTTTGTAATAAACTTTCTATGCTGTCAATCAAAGAAAACATTGAGAAATTCATTGCTATCCTCGGTTAACAATATTGAGAAATTTATTCATAAAAATAATTATTCATTTCTCTTTCATGTTCTCTTTCAGGTTCTCTTTCACGTTCTCTGTCATGTGAAAGTATTTGCCATGAAAAACATTTGCTCAAGATAATGAAATCTCTCTAGAATGGATTGCAAGTACACATTTTTTCTCTCTTATTTGGAACAAATAACTTATCAGAAATTTGAAAAGATATGTTGTTCTCCAAGAATCCTTTGTCAAACTCTTGATTTGTTTGAACAATTTATTTTATTTTTCTTTGTAAACAATGTAAATATTAAAAAAACAAGCATTCCCCTCGGTTTTTAACAGAAACCGAGAAGTGTGTGGTTGATTTGTTTGAACAATTTATTTTTTATTATTCTGTGTAAAAAGTAAATATTGGAAAAAAAAAATCTTTCCCTCGGTTTTTAACAGAATCCGAGAGGTATTTGGCGTTTGGGTTGCAACATATTTTATTGAGGTAAAATATAAGTGTGTTTTTTCACCGTCTTTAAACAAATATTTGTCGTTCATGACACTGCCATTAGTGATCCTCGTGAAACCTAAAAACTTCATTATAAAAGCATTATGAATATTAATGAATCCACAAGAAACTCAAACATGGTGAAACCCTCTATGTTTAATCAAAGCACTCTATCAATGTGATAGATTGCAAAATCAGAAAAAATTTAGGTTTTTAATATATAGTTTGTGAGAGTATTGTATTTACTTTGCAAGTGATGGATTGCAAGTGCAGAAAATTATTTAGGGTTCAATGTTTGTGTTCTTATATAATTATATAACTGGATATTTATTTTATTTATCTAACATTTTTTTATATCAGAAACAAATGAATGTAAAAGTTATAGAGAATATATCGCATTCAACATTTGATCTTCCTCAAGATAAATGAAACAAGGATCCCCAACCGTTTCTCTTTTCCAAGATATCTAGCATTTGTTCTTCACCGACAATAATGACGGTGAAAAACAACATTTTTACATTAATATTTTGTATAAACAATTTAATGAGTATATATATATATATATATATATATATATATATATATATATATATATATATATATTACTCATCGGTTTTGTTATAAAAACGAGAGGTATATGGTGCTAGTTTGAAAAATAAATAAATTTTTTGCTGGCGTTCGAACCCATGACCATTTAAACTAACCCCTATGTTATTTTTAAACCGATGGGTAAAACTCCCATTTTTCATGTCATCCTTCGTTACCTCGACATTGTAACCGAGGTGAAATTCATTCCGCGTTCGATATGACATGTTTTATTTGTAGTAGTGTACTCGTCATTCACCTTTTCTTTGTTGGAAGTGGTGGTTCTTGCATGTCTCTTTTTTTCTTCTGTACATTCATATTTTAGTATGAGTGATTTTCTTTGTTTAACTTCAAGCGATCATAAACTTTAATGATCATTTACTCCTTTAAAAGTTTCTATCGGAGTTCACCTATCTCCAAGTCAATATTTTTCCTAGCAGATAGTAGTATGGATCTATGTGCTTGCAAGTATTATCAAGAAATGATATAAGACATTGAAGATTATGGATAGTAAGAAGGATACAAGTCAGCCAAGAACTGTTGAGTTTGTATGATGCATAGTTTTGATGATGATAACAATTGAAGTCAATCAATTTCTAAAGTTAACTCAAGCGGCCAAAGATGCATAAGATGGTTGATCAAGTTATTCTCCCGAATCATGCTAAAGACATTTGTGCAAAGTCAAAATTACGCTCCAATGACTATCAAATGAAGACTTAGAGTTTATGATCACAAGTGGTTTACACTTTCAATATCTCAGGTGATGGTAACTAACATGGAAATATATCAAACTTCTTCAAAAAAAATACTCAAGATTCTTATGTGATGCTAAAATCAAAGATAATGATACCAAGACTTGAAGCTTCAAAGTGTGAAAGAGAGGAAGTGTGAAAGTTCGCTTAATTGTATCCACTCGAGTGATAAGTATTTGGTAAAGACACAAGGGAATTAAGGGAAGTAATATGGATAAAGCACATACTTAAAAGCACAGAGAAGCCTCTCTCTTTTTAATTAAAATAACAAAAAAAATTTTTTTTGGAGCCTAACCACTTGATTAGGAGATTGTCTGCTTTATTAGAAAAATATTTTTCAAACTGTCTAATCAATTAGATTTATAGCCTAATCGATTATATGACGTCTAATCGATTCCATAATTGATTATGAAAGTCTCTTAATGATGCACATCGCGAGATCGTATTCTATTTTTTTCGAGGTACGACAATCTTCTTCCAATGAATAGTCTCAGTGGTTGAATGATCCTCGAAAAATTTAACGTCCAATGAAGAAACTTCATTAAGAAGAGAATACGAAGAAAACAAAATTTCATCTAGTGGAATCTTCAAAAGAAGTAATAATAAACAATAATCAACCTTTGGTAGAGCCTTAGAAGAATATTCTTCCAAAGAAGAAAATGAAATATACTTGTTAGCTTCTCACGAAGAAGATGATTATGAGGCAACAGATTATCATATATGTAATTGTTTAAATTAAGTGCTAAATTAGTCGAAGCAAATGTTAAAATTAAATAGCATAACTTAGATCTTAAAGAATATATTAAGCAAAAGTCTATGTTTGGTTCGTGAGCTCCGCCATTGAAGAAAATCTCTCTTTTGGGTTTGTGAAGATCAACTAGTGAAAAATATTCACAACGATTCTTAAGCTCAGCCTGATTAAAAGATTTATCAATTCGAGATCAACCTGGTGTGAAGTCCTACTCGGTTTCTGATTTCATCTTGTTTAAAAGATTAGTAAATTCGAGATCATCCCAGTATAAATCTCGATTTGCTTCATTGTTAGCTTGTATAAAACCACAATTCATCTTGTAGGATAGCCAACTCAAAACTCCATCTTGGTTCGAGATCATCCTGTGCAAACTCTCCGTTTGAATTAGAGACTAATTGCTCAAAGTTATGTTCGTTGTTTGGATTGGAGACTAACCACTTCAAGTCACTATTCGTTCTTTGGTTAAAAGTTATCCTAAAAACTTCATTTCCTTAAATAAGGGGGTTCTTGGGCTTAACCTTCTAAAAGGTCTCAAGAAATAGTGGGTACTTGTAACACCTCAAAATTTGCCCTCCTCTCTTGGGACTAGCATTAACATATTTGCATATCATTTTAGGACATTAGGCATTTCATATTGCATATCATGTGGTTACATAGTGCAAGCTATCTTCCCAAGTCTTGATCAGAAGATGAGGAAGTCAAAGTGCAAGCCTAGGGTTTACTGATTGATCATGGCCATCTGAGGATGGGGCTATGAATTAGGGTTTCATGATTCTCCAATGGATGTTGGTCTTCATCTTGATTACAATGATACATCATCATCATCATGGTTGGATGTCATCAGGAGATTGGAGAAGATTCCTTGAGATTAGGGTTTTGACCACTGGTCAACCCTAATCAGTTGTATTGGGCCAATCAGGGCTGGATCAAAAGATGGGGTCTATGATGGTTATGAGGTTCATTTGATGGTTATATGGTGCTTATTGAGGCTAGGGTGTCACCCTTGAGCCATTTCAGTTGGAGATTGGGGTTTAAATTGATCTATGCATTGCCAAATTCATCTGTCAGATGAAAAGTCAACTGTGGTCAACTGTGCTTGATCTGATGGATGTGGAGGTGGAAATGAGTTGGATACACTTCATTCATGTTGGAACAAGTGTTATATGACATCTCAAAGCTTAAGAATGAAGAAAATCAAGTCAGGACAAAAACTGCCAAAAATGGCAGGTGACTGGTAACTGAAGTTTCCAAAAATGGAAAGTTTTTGACCTCAAAAACAGAAGTCCAAGGAAGCTTCAAATGAAAAATTGTTCAACATTACAGTTGTAGATCTTGCTCTCACCTTTCCAAAAAGTCCAAGAACTTGAAAATCCAATGTATGGTTTGCAAGATATGGCTCAGTGAATTTCAGAAAAGACCCGTAATCAGGAGGCCATAACTACCACATACTTTGTCCAAATTGCAAGTTCTTTATATGCACAAACTCCATTTGACATGTACTTTGAGGGTGCATCATTGGATTTTCCCAAAAATGGCCAAGGCAAAAAGTCACTTTTCAACTGGACAGCTGAATTGGATCAGGGGCAAAATTGTCCAAATGTCAAAATAATTGGAATTTTTGAATGGGACTTTTTCCAACACCTCAAGAATGGCATTTTAAGTGTGTTTGAATATTCATTTCATGGTTAAGGCATGTGAATTGGATTTTGGTTTGAAAAATGAATGGTCAAAAATGGATCAATTACCACACACATGTGATTTTGAGAAATACTCAACCAATGGACATGAAACAAGTTTCTACACATTACATATGTCATTTGGGGATTGCTTGGGCTGTCAAAACAGCTGGCACTAGCTGTCATTGTGTATTTACCATTTTACCCCTCCTTTGAAAATGACACTTTCACTTAACATTACCATTTAACTAATTAACTTGATTAGTGAATGATTAAGACCACATATATATTCATAATCTTCTCCTAATCATAACAGAAAAACACATTCTCCAAGATTGGATCAAGAACTTTCACATTCTCTCCAAAACCCTCAAGAACACCAACACTTTCAATCTCAAAATTCTTCATCATTTCTCAACCATTTTTCGTGATTTTTGTTGCATTCAACCACATTCATCATCTGCACCAACTGTTTTGGCAAATTGGAAGGTGAAGAGCTTGGATTCTCGACTGTCCAAAGGAGCTTCAACAATGGAGAATTGTGATTTCGAGCATTAGAGGAAAGATCAAGTGCATCTAAGCATAGCATCTCGTTTCCACAAGGCCATTGCTCATCTGTTTTGAAGAATGGAGCTCTAAAAGCACGTGAATCACGACTGCCATTCAAGGTTTGAGCAAAAATCGATTATCACCATTTGCTTAATTATTATATGCGTTAGAAAGAGCATGAGATGTAGGTTTTGATGATGCTTGTGGTTTTGAAAATGATGACCTGTAGTGTGAGAAATCGTGAATTGAAAGTATGAGTGCAAACCCTAGGTTGTTCGATTCTTTTGATTTAGGAACTTTTGGGATGTAATGGTGTGATATTCGTGTTCCTCTTGAAGAGACGAGTTCAACGGTTATAAGCATGCCAATTTTCATTAACTTTCGATGTTCATCATTTTTTCAATTTTCTGGAAAAGTTCTGGACGAAAGAGATGAAGAAACACGCTGTAGATCCAAAAAAGCGTTTGAATTTTCAAACTGGGAGTTTCCCGCTCCCGCCACTGAAAATTACAGATATGCCATTGTAATTTAAGTAATTCATTTTAATTATTTAGAAAATTGATAGCATCTTTAAAAATTCATAAAAAATAGTAAAAAATTCCTAAAAATATGGAGGTTTTTTCCTTGACTTTGTTGACTTGTGTAGGATTTGTTTGACCTATTGGTCAAAGTTGTGCATGGCAAATATCTTGTTTGACTTAGACTTGTTTCACATGTGTCCATTTTTGATACATTTCACCAATTTGATCACGAAATGCACATGCTTGCAAATAAATTCTTGAAAATTTTTGTGGTGGTTCTTGACTCATTGAGGATTATTTATATGTAAATTTCATGAATTTTTGATACCTGGTTAGAGAGCAGCAAATTCTGGAACTTAGGTGTGACAATTTGTGTCACACCTCTTGATGTCAACTTGTTGAATTTAATTGGATGACCTATGCATGTTGGAATTGGCTGAAATTTTGCATGATGACTTGTTGATATTTTAGGATGTTGTATGAATTTTTGTAGAATTTTTCACTGCCTTTTCTAATTGATCATGATTTTTCATTTCTGGTTGTTGAAATTGCAAGCTCATGTGATACATGTTGGTAGATTGATTGGGAAATCCTCATATTGTATTGTATGGCCATGAAATTTGATATGCATGAACTAGACACATTGTGTGACCTCCCTGTTTTGGTCTCATCCATTTCTTTTTAGTTTCCAATGAGATATGAATTTTTGAAGTGGATGTATGCATTGATGGTGTGAATTGGAGCATGAAATTGTGTCTGTTTTTGTTGATTTTCATTGACATGGTTCCATTTGCCCAATTGAGCTCAAATTTGACATGGTAGACCTTGATTGACCCCTGTTTAGGTGTATTTAATTTGAGATTTTTTGATGTGTTTTGGCATGGCTTTGAATGCAATACTTCTGTTTGTATATTTGGTGCTTCATTTGAACCAATATGGATTGTTTTGTGCATGAATTGAACTTGATGGATGATATAAACATGAGACCAAGGATGTTTGCTCTTGTTTGATGTTAATTTGATGTTGGATGGTGGATACCTTGCTGTTTTAACTTTTTTCTTGCTTTGGGACCCTAGGCTTGGCCTAGTGGTCTAGTTGCTAATGTTTGCTTGGTTTTTCAGGATCAAAAGCATAATGTACATGGAGAATGATACAAGTTGATTTTAATTGATGTTGTGGATGTTTGTACACTAACATAACCTTGTTTTGTAGGTGTTGGAGCTTGGGCTTAAGCCTTGGGCTTGTTTTGTGTTGTATTGTTTGAGCTGTTTAACTGTTTGCTTTACAGTTTGTCTGATTGAGTACTGACTGAGTTTGATTGTTTCCAGGTACTTTAGTTGCTCAGTTCCTTATGAACTATTGCTTTGCTTTGCTTAAGCAACTTGCATTGAGGTAACTTCCTAACTTCATGTAGTCTGGAGACCCGGCTGTTACCGGGCCGGGCAAATTGTCTGAAGTCCTCCTTAAGAGGCAATGCTTGTGTATGTTTATTTTTAAGCCCAAGCAGGAAAAGTCCTTCAAGTAAGGCAATTGGTGGAAGGTAGGGACAAGCAACCTGTCCCCCACTATTCAGTTGAGTCTTCTCCTTGCTCCCATTACATGGTTGTAGCATTGAGATCAAAACCCCAAGATCTGTGCAGTGCACATTGAGTCAGAGTCATCGAGTATAGAAGGGTTCCCCTATTCTGGACCCATGCTCATTTGTCAGCTCTCCCTGGTTAGGGATAAGAGCTGTGAGGTCCGATCCTCACTTCACCCATCATCTGCTTCACCTTAGCCTCGTAATGGCAAGGTTAAGAGCAAACCCAGCCTGTACAGACGATTGCTTAGGCAGTCAAACCTGATTGATTGAGCCCCTTGTTTGGCTATAGTGCGTGTTATGTGGATATCTGATTGACATGCTTGTTTGAGATACCTGTTCTCATTTGATGATATATGATTGTATGCTTGTGTGCTAGCTTCTTTCCTGGTTAGGTTAGTTTGCTTATGCAAGTAGGATAGAAAACCGAACTTAGGGTTAACGATGCATGACAACATTAGGCTCGAGTCTTAGCTCCCTAGTGTCGTGTTTTCCCCTCGGTTTCTGGTTAGCAATTTAGTCCCTTTCAGGGGAACTACATCGCCCTGATCCTCGTTCCAGACGAGGTATGTAGGCAGGTGGTCGTGCGAGACCACTCCGGGCAACCTTTTTCTTTTTTGCGTGCGTTTACTTGTTATCTGACTGTGTGTTTTGGTTCGGATGCCGACGTAAGCCCAGTGATTGGCTGTCGGGCTCCACGTTTGCCGTTTTATGCATGTTTTGGTTCGGATGCTGACGTAATTCCATCCAGTGGTTGTCGGGCTCCATGTTTGCCACCCTTGTGTGTTTGTATGTTTTGTGTTGTTTGGCGTGCGTAAGCCGAACTACAGAGGCTCTGATTCTTGTTCCAGACAAGATATGTAGGCATAAGGTGCGACGCCTTATCGAGCCCGTTTCTCTTAACCCCACCTGCGTTCCCTGTGTGTGTGTGTGATGTTTAGCAACCTTTTCTTTATTCTAGGACGTGGATCCCGTCGAGTACGACGGACGTGAGGGGTGCTAATACCTTCCCCTTGCGTAACCGACTCCCGAACCTTTTCTCTCTGGTCGCGAGACCATGTCTTTCCAGGTTTCTCTGAGCGTTTCCTTTCCCTATCTTGGGATAAATAACGTTTAGTGGCGGCTCTGTGTGTTTTTATTTTTAGGCTCGCCGGTTGTTTTTTCGCAGGATGCGACAGCTGGCGACTCTGCTGGGGACTCCTAACATGTTGACCTATGCTGGTCCATGGTCCCTAAGCGAGTCTCTCCTAGCGCTTTAGGATGGGTTTGGTTGCTTGTGTTGTTTATTTATTGCATTTATTATACTAACCCTTGTTTATATTTGCATTAAATATGTGCATGCATCATTACTGTCATGTTGCCATCTTCCTCTGCAGGTGGTTCTGTTGTTTGGGGTGGGTGTTCTGAGTGGGGCTAAAACCCAGGCCCGAGTGTACACCTAGGATTAGTGTGGGTCTCGCGTACCTCACATGTCGGTTGGGCATGATGTTGCGACGTGACATACCACAAGCCGGACGAGGTTCAGTCGATAGTGCTTTCCATTGTGGAACATTTCACGGTGGCTTAGTTACTGCTTCTGAGCTGTTGACTCTGATGACCGATCATTTCCCGGATCTTTGGTTTAGACGATCTTAAGGGAGCTACAATGGCACACCCGCAAGGGCAAACCCATTGAGTATCTCCGCCCGATTGTCGAGACTATTATCCGCCTTAGGATGACCTGTTTAGAATTAACCTGTGAGGGGAGGGTGAATCATTCAGATGCATAATCAGATGGACTCAGATGGTGACTTTTGGTTCTGTGATTCAGAGACCTATTTATAAAGTCGGATTTATAGTCAGTTATTGCTGTGACGCCGGAGTGCTGTCCGAGATTTATCAGTGGGGATCCGTTTATTTCAGGATCCCCCGGGCCGAGATATTTATCAGTGGGGATCCGTTTATTTCGGATTCCCTGGGCCGATTCAGATGGTGATGGTGTATCTGCTCAGAGTTTTGTCCAGTGATGATGATGATGTATCTGTCTTCCGTTTATTTCGGAACCCGTGGGCCAGATTTGTGATGGCATATTCCCTCAGATGGTTATGATCAGTTCAGAGATCAGGCTTCAGAGCAACAGATGATCAGATGACTTGGAGGATGGCACTATGCATTGCATACATCTGCATCATTCTCATTTTGCATTCATCTGCATCGAACCTACGTCTAGCCATATGGGGAGCATTATGGATTGAGAATCTGGTTGAGAGACATCTTGAATTTCAGAATATGGATGTCAAAATGTTATCTGTCTCGATGAAACCAGAATCGAAGGACAGAATTTTCCTCATATGGACAGACGTTGCATTCATGCACATTAACCTGTTTGCTGTTTTGCAGGTATCGGTCTAACCAGTGCGCACAACTTTTCTGCCCAGATACTCTCCCAGACTCAGCAAATCCAAACTGATGGATCCGTACAACGCCGACATTCTCGAGCTGAAAGAGAAGATGGGAGAGCTGATTCATGTCATGCAAGAGTTCGCCTTGGGGCAGAGAGTAATGGCCGAAAAGGTGGGGAGGATTGAAGACTGGCTGAAGATGGGGAAAATACAAGGTAATGCTTCGTCATCAGCATCGAAAAAGCCATTCGGGAACGGTCAGCGCAAGAATGAGGGTGAATCAAGTGCTGTGTATGCCCAGGGAGGACACAGTAGGGATCGTTACTACCAGCACACTGCTGCTGTAACCATTCCTGCTGATAAACAGTCAGTCCGACAGCAACCTCAGACAACTCCACAGAAGATACAGGGAGCTGGGAGTCAAGTGAAAGGAAAGGGGGTTGATCGCCATTTTGACAAGCCGCCCGTGACATATGCTGTTCTGTTCAAAAAGCTGATGGATCTTGGGTTGGTTCAGCCAAGGGCGATGGTTCCGATGAGATCAGATCAGAGGCCTCCTAACTATGATGAGAACGCCCGGTGTGAATTTCATTCTGGTACACCGGGGCATAACATTGAGGGCTGTAGAGCATTCAAGAATGTTGTCCAGGACCTGGTGGACTCCAAGGCTATCAATTTTGCGCCGTCACCGAATGTTAATGCTAATCCCATGCCAGCACATGGTCAGGCAATGGTGAGTGCAATTGCTGAAGATTCGGATCACGCCTGTGTGATGGGTGAAGAGACTGATGGTAACTGCAAGTTTGATGGTTGGATAAAGCCGTGCGTACCAGGGATGGAAGTCCAAAACTCGAAGGCTTAAAGAGATCAGCACTGACACTCATCTGGAAGAGTAATATTTCTTGTTTTCAGTTTATTTGCATGAAAGCCATACGTGTTGCCCGACACGTAATGGTCCATTGTAAGGGCCACCTCATGTTTAAATTTGCATTTTCTGCATCATTAATAAATGGATGTTTTTCAGTCAAAAAGCGGTGTTCCCTGTTTTTCATTTATTTTTGAAGTTTAAAAACAAATAAAAATGGCAATGTTTGTTTTCATTTTTCTTTTTTGATTTGTCTCGTCCCGAATTCAAAAATAATTCTCCGGATCTCGTTGATAACAATTTGGTTACACCTCGTATGACTTCGACAATCCGAGCGATCAGGCTGAAGAAGAAGGCGAAGAAGACTGTGATCTGCTGGAATTAACCAGGTTGTTTAAACAAGAGGAGAAGGTGATTCAGCCGCACGAGGAGCGGGTTGAGGTTGTTATTCCAAGCACCACCGAGGTCAGGAAGGAAGTGAAAATTGTGGCCGCTTCAGAGGCGAGTCGAGAGCAGAATGGTAGTCCTGTTGAAGGAAGCACGTAGATGCCTTCACCTGGTCATGTTAGGATATGCTAGGGTCGGATACCGGTGTCGTTGTGCACAAGCTCCCATAGAAAGGAGACTGTCCTCTAGAGAAGCGAAACGCCAGTGCCTGTATCAGAGAGCCATGGTGACTTTGTTTCATGATATGATTCATCATGAAATCGAATGCTATGACATGATAGCAAAGTCCCAAACAGAAGAGGGGCATTTGGTAGATCTGGCCAAGTTGGTTAACTGGTTGAGACAATTCAAACTGAGGTTGAATTCGAGTAAGTGCACTATCAGAGTGTGGTCCGGTAAATCGTTGGGGTTCATTATAAGTGTCAGAGAGGAATCGAGGTTGCTCCTGCTTAAAAAAAAAAAAAAAAAAAAAATGCCTGAACCGAGGGAATAGAAGAGAGGTTCGTGGTTTCATAGATAGATTGAACTACCTGTCATGGTTCACATCTCATCTAACAGCCATGTGGGAACCCATTCAAGAAAAAAAAATCAAACGGTCAGGTGAAATAATGATTGCCCAGGGGCATGGAAAGAATAAAAGAAAAGTGGCAGGAACCTCTGATTCCGATGTCTCTTGTGGAAAGAGCAATTGTCAATCTGTACTTGACGGCCTTCGAGGGGTCTACGAGGTGTATTGGGTCAGCATGACGCGTCTTGTCGAAAAGAGCATGCAATTTACCTTAGCAAAAAGTTTACCGACTGTGAAACAATACATTCACTGTTCGAGAAAACTTGCTGTACTTTGGCATAGGCTGCTCGCCGACTGAGACAGTTTATGCTGGTTCATACCACTTTGTGGATTTCCGAGATGGATCCGATCAAGTATGGGGTTTGAGAATCCAGCATCGACCGGACGGGTTGTGAAAAGGCGAAAGAATGTTGACTGATTTGTGACACTCTCAGAAAGCAATCAAGGGGTGTATTGTCTGATTACATCGCTCCGCAACCCATTGAGGATTATCAACCGATGAAGTTTGAGTTCCCTGATGAGGACATCTAGAGGTGCTCCAATCGAAAGATTGAGAGTAGCCGATCCCGGAGGAGGGGCCTGACCCTGAATCCGAACGGATTCTGATGTCTGATGGGGAGGTTAAGGTGAATGAGCTTTTGTTGCCCGGATAACGTTTGAATACACCGATGGTGTGATTGAGTAGGAAGTTTGTATCCTGGGTATTGATCTCCAGTGTGCGTACATCTACTGGGGCAACTCCTTTCTCATTGGTATATGGGATGGAAGCCGTGTTACCTGTTGAGGTTCAGATTCCCTCTTTGAGAGTCCTGATGGACGTGAAATTGCAAGAGGCTGACAGCCATCTGTCATGGACAGTTATACCAGCAACGGATGAAGCGTGCTTTTGACAAGAAGGTACGACCTCGGGTGTATCACGTGGGTGATATGGTGCTGAAAAGGATCCTTCCTTCTCAAAACGATCGAAGGGGCAAGTGGACACCGAATTATGAAGGTCCATTCGTGGTCAAGAAGGTTTTCTCTGGCGGAGCCTTGTTGTTAACGACCATGGATGGCGAGGATTTTCCATCCCCTGTGAATGCGGACGCAGTTAAAAAATACTTCGTATAAAAGAGACCCGCTGGACGAAAAGAACAAAATAGTCCAGGCAAAAATGGGCATCCCGGCGAACCAAAAACAGAAAGAAAGGTTCGGGCAAAAGTTAGGGATATGAATGAAAAGATGTACACCCGGCAAGTCGAAAACCTGGAAAGGCGACTTGGGCAAAAATGGGTATCCCGGTGGACTGAAAACCCGAAAGGGCGGTCCAGGCAAAAGAGGGATTGAAACGAACAACTGCGTCTAGCACGATCGTTTGAGCTTTGGTTAAAGCATCTTGGATAATACCCGGTAGGGATCAAGCAGAAGCGTCTTGTTCAGAAGGCAGAAAGCATGGAGAGTCTGAGGACATATGGGGTGTAACCGAGTTGGAACTCGATGAGATTACGGGTTTCACATTGCCATTAGGATAGATTTTTCCTTTTGAGTGCAATTACCTCTTTTTAGGAATTGCTTCCTTTTGTATTGCTCATTTGAGCCACACTTTTCCAATCAATAAAATGCACATTCAGTCAAATAATTTTGTTTTTGTTTTTCATTACCGCTTTGATTACAAAAACATCCAGATTATTTTGATAAAGAATCTTGCATTTTAAAACATACAGGTCTCCTTCCAATGCATGTCTATAAGATTGAAGCTGTAAATCTTATTTGGAAGGTTGAGTGACCCAAGTGTTGAAATCTTGACACGCCTGGGGCACGGTTTTATCTAACGGTCTGTTTTGCAGGAACTGTTAGATATTTCTCACTCACTTGCAGGTTGTGATGTGGAAGCTTTTGACGAAAAGAAATCCCCATGAGAGTCCAGTCAGGGACGAATGTGTGAAGAAAAGACGAAGTGACGTTGCGGCGTACGACGATCCTTGATGATAATCAAGAAGACTCTTCAAAATCGGAAGATTGGAAAGTATGTAATTCCCCGCAGGGTCCAATCCGGGACGAATGACTGGGTAGAGAAGGGATGACGAGAAGACGACGAGACGTCCGACAACCCTTGAAATTAATCAAGAAGACTCTTCAAAGTCGAAAATTGAAAATTCTGTATAACTCCCAGGAGTACGTCTCTCGTCGAGCGCGGAGCAACTTGGAATATAAGATGATGGAGCAGAAAAGGTCCAGACGAGTCTGGGAATTCTCAAAAGTGGAAAGCCGATACGAGTATTGGAGGTAGGTACCGTGGTTCGACGAGTCGATGGGTGTTCTGTACCGATTTTTCTCATTTCCCAGCTAAGTCCCAAGCAGAATCATAGGACTAGCTCCCCAGCAGATTCAAAGTCTGTGATTTCTCCAGCCGAGTCAGGATGGTGATATCCGGCAGGTTTAAAGTGATGTTTCCTCAGCAGCCAGGCCAGAAGGTTGCTAATCCCCGAGTGGAGCGGGTTCAAAGAAATATATCTCCAGCAGTTCCCCGAGTGGAGCGGGTCCAAAGAAATATATCTCCAGCAAGTCCCCGAGTGGAGCGGGTTTTTTCAATGACATATCTCTCCAACAGTGTTCATTCTACCAGTGGATTGAACGAGTTTCCGTAGCAGACGAATATCTGCATCCCCAGCCGAGGGTATCCTACATGTGGATTGATTGGGTCCTCCCCAGCGGAGTAGTTGTCGTTCCCCTAGCAGGGTCTGGATGGTATTCCCCCAGCAGGTTGAAGATTGCTCATTTCCCCAGCGGGAGTATCTGTGAGGGTTCCCAAAGCAGAGTTGGGATCTATATCCCCAGCAAGTCAAAGACTGTGGTATTCCCACAGAGTGCAGTGAAGGATCTGTATCCCCAGCATGTCCTCGAGAGGGTGGGGTGCAAAGGAGGTATTCCCCAGCATGTCCTCGAGAGGGTTGGGTGCAAAGGATCTGTATCCCCAGCAAGGGTTGTCTATTTCCTAGCAGCAGTGCTATCCCCGGCAGGGTGGAAATCGGAGCAGTGGCGAGTTCCTCAGCAGAGAGTCTCGTTTTCCCCAGAAAATTCCCTTGAGGGGGATATTTTTATGCATTCATCATGTAGAATAAGCATTGCATATTTCATAGAAAAATAAATAATCGCGTAGCATTTCCATAATTATGGAGCATTACGCAGAAGAAATCAAGCATGCATCATTGCAAACGTCAGCTAGTCTCAAGCCGTGGTTACTGTTTGAGAGGTATTTTGCCAGAAAATGAAAGTGTTACTCCGAGTAGTATAGCCTCATGATTGGATCACAGGTATTGTCCCAGTGGTACGACACTGGAGAAGACTCCTTCCGTCGGACGGAGATGGAAAAGGGATGTATTCAACGCAACCCAAACTGTGGTTACCGCTTGAAGATTTGGGGTTCACCAAAGGTGAAGATGTTACTCTGAGGAGATTAGCATCACAACGTCAGATCAGCAATGTTCCCCAGTAGTGCGATATTGGAGGAAATGTTCCCGTCGGACAGAGATGGGGATACAGTCAGAAGACGTTACGCGATCAGCGCGATTCAAGCCGTGATTACCGCTTGAGGTTTGGTTTTGTCTGACAGCGAAGACGATGCTCCGAGGAGTTCAGCATTGTGAGTTTGGAACCACCGTTTCTTCCCAGACATCAGTAAGTGTTTGGTCGATCATTGTTTGATGTCTGTCCGCATCATGGTTTGATGTCTGTCCGCATCATTGTTTGATGTCTGTCTGCATCATTGTTTGATGTCTGTCCGCATCATTGTTTGATGTCTGTCTGCATCATTGTTTGATGTCTGTCCGCATCATTGTTTGATGTCTGTCCGCATCATTGTTTGATGTCTGTCCGCATCATTGTTTGATGTCTGTCCGCATCATTGTTTGATGTCTGTCCGCATCATTGTTTGATGTCTGTCCGCATCATTGTTTGATGTCTGTCCGCATCATTGTTTGATGTCTGTCCGCATCATTGTTTGATGTCTGTCCGCACCATTGTTTGATGTCTGTCCGCATCATTGTTTGATGTCTGTCCGCATCATTGTTTGATGTCTGTCCGCATCATTGTTTGATGTCTGTCCGCATCATTGTTTGATGTCTGTCCGCATCATTGTTTGATGTCTGTCCGCATCATTGTTTGATGTCTGTCCGCATCATTGTTTGATGTCTGTCCGCATCATTGTTTGATGTCTGTCCGCATCATTGTTTGATGTCTGTCCGCATCATTGTTTGATGTCTGTCCGCATCATTGTTTGATGTCTGTCCGCATCATTGTTTGATGTCATGTCAACATCATTGTTCGGTGCCTGTAAACATCGAGTTTCCTCCCGGTCATTGGTTAATGTCTGGTCGAGCTTTTTTTGGTGTCAGTAAACATCATCGTCCGATGTTCAGTAAACGTCGAGTTTCTTCCCAGTCATCAGTCAGTGTCCGGTTGAAGGTGTACCCTCTGACGTGTTGCCCTTAGAGTGGTGATTAGTGAAGTTTCCGACTATCAGGTTGAAGCACTTATGGTATTCAGGCCAGTTTTTCGGAGTTCAGACCGAAGTGGTTTTCGGACCAGGTAGAAGAAGAGAAAATTTTCGGGGTTCAAGAAAAGCAAAAAAGGAATGAGAATCCCGAGTGGATGTGTGGTGTTCAGACCATGGTTATCCCTGTGTTACCATTTATTTTGGTATCCAGGTCGACATTTCAAGAGTTTGTTTCTTCGCCGCTGCTGACAGGCGCTGTTAATTATTATCCCATCAGAGTGCAAATTGTTCGTCTGTTCTTGGTATTCAATCACTCTTCATCCTGATCATCCGAAAGCCGAGGCTATTTCGTATCGACAGGTTCACAGTGGATTGAATAGGGGCAGCTGTAACACCTCAAAATTTGCCCTCCTCTCTTGGGACTAGCATTAACATATTTGCATATCATTTTAGGACATTAGGCATTTCATATTGCATATCATGTGGTTACATAGTGCAAGCTATCTTCCCAAGTCTTGATCAGAAGATGAGGAAGTCAAAGTGCAAGCCTAGGGTTTACTGATTGATCATGGCCATCTGAGGATGGGGCTATGAATTAGGGTTTCATGATTCTCCAATGGATGTTGGTCTTCATCTTGATTACAATGATACATCATCATCATCATGGTTGGATGTCATCAGGAGATTGGAGAAGATTCCTTGAGATTAGGGTTTTGACCACTGGTCAACCCTAATCAGTTGTATTGGGCCAATCAGGGCTGGATCAAAAGATGGGGTCTATGATGGTTATGAGGTTCATTTGATGGTTATATGGTGCTTATTGAGGCTAGGGTGTCACCCTTGAGCCATTTCAGTTGGAGATTGGGGTTTAAATTGATCTATGCATTGCCAAATTCATCTGTCAGATGAAAAGTCAACTGTGGTCAACTGTGCTTGATCTGATGGATGTGGAGGTGGAAATGAGTTGGATACACTTCATTCATGTTGGAACAAGTGTTATATGACATCTCAAAGCTTAAGAATGAAGAAAATCAAGTCAGGACAAAAACTGCCAAAAATGGCAGGTGACTGGTAACTGAAGTTTCCAAAAATGGAAAGTTTTTGACCTCAAAAACAGAAGTCCAAGGAAGCTTCAAATGAAAAATTGTTCAACATGACAGTTGTAGATCTTGCTCTCACCTTTCCAAAAAGTCCAAGAACTTGAAAATCCAATGTATGGTTTGCAAGATATGGCTCAGTGAATTTCAGAAAAGACCCGTAATCAGGAGGCCATAACTACCACATACTTTGTCCAAATTGCAAGTTCTTTATATGCACAAACTCCATTTGACATGTACTTTGAGGGTGCATCATTGGATTTTCCCAAAAATGGCCAAGGCAAAAAGTCACTTTTCAACTGGACAGCTGAATTGGATCAGGGGCAAAATTGTCCAAATGTCAAAATAATTGGAATTTTTGAATGGGACTTTTTCCAACACCTCAGGAATGGCATTTTAAGTGTGTTTGAATATTCATTTCATGGTTAAGGCATGTGAATTGGATTTTGGTTTGAAAAATGAATGGTCAAAAATGGATCAATTACCACACACATGTGATTTTGAGAAATACTCAACCAATGGACATGAAACAAGTTTCTACACATTACATATGTCATTTGGGGATTGCTTGGGCTGTCAAAACAGCTGGCACTAGCTGTCATTGTGTATTTACCATTTTACCCCTCCTTTGAAAATGACACTTTCACTTAACATTACCATTTAACTAATTAACTTGATTAGTGAATGATTAAGACCACATATATATTCATAATCTTCTCCTAATCATAACAGAAAAACACATTCTCCAAGATTGGATCAAGAACTTTCACATTCTCTCCAAAACCCTCAAGAACACCAACACTTTCAATCTCAAAATTCTTCATCATTTCTCAACCATTTTTCGTGATTTTTGTTGCATTCAACCACATTCATCATCTGCACCAACTGTTTTGGCAAATTGGAAGGTGAAGAGCTTGGATTCTCGACTGTCCAAAGGAGCTTCAACAATGGAGAATTGTGATTTCGAGCATTAGAGGAAAGATCAAGTGCATCTAAGCATAGCATCTCGTTTCCACAAGGCCATTGCTCATCTGTTTTGAAGAATGGAGCTCTAAAAGCACGTGAATCACGACTGCCATTCAAGGTTTGAGCAAAATCGATTATCACCATTTGCTTAATTATTATATGCGTTAGAAAGAGCATGAGATGTAGGTTTTGATGATGCTTGTGGTTTTGAAAATGATGACCTGTAGTGTGAGAAATCGTGAATTGAAAGTATGAGTGCAAACCCTAGGTTGTTCGATTCTTTTGATTTAGGAACTTTTGGGATGTAATGGTGTGATATTCGTGTTCCTCTTGAAGAGACGAGTTCAACGGTTATAAGCATGCCAATTTTCATTAACTTTCGATGTTCATCATTTTTTCAATTTTCTGGAAAAGTTCTGGACGAAAGAGATGAAGAAACACGCTGTAGATCCAAAAAAGCGTTTGAATTTTCAAACTGGGAGTTTCCCGCTCCCGCCACTGAAAATTACAGATATGCCATTGTAATTTAAGTAATTCATTTTAATTATTTAGAAAATTGATAGCATCTTTAAAAATTCATAAAAAATAGTAAAAAATTCCTAAAAATATGGAGGTTTTTTCCTTGACTTTGTTGACTTGTGTAGGATTTGTTTGACCTATTGGTCAAAGTTGTGCATGGCAAATATCTTGTTTGACTTAGACTTGTTTCACATGTGTCCATTTTTGATACATTTCACCAATTTGATCACGAAATGCACATGCTTGCAAATAAATTCTTGAAAATTTTTGTGGTGGTTCTTGACTCATTGAGGATTATTTATATGTAAATTTCATGAATTTTTGATACCTGGTTAGAGAGCAGCAAATTCTGGAACTTAGGTGTGACAATTTGTGTCACACCTCTTGATGTCAACTTGTTGAATTTAATTGGATGACCTATGCATGTTGGAATTGGCTGAAATTTTGCATGATGACTTGTTGATATTTTAGGATGTTGTATGAATTTTTGTAGAATTTTTCACTGCCTTTTCTAATTGATCATGATTTTTCATTTCTGGTTGTTGAAATTGCAAGCTCATGTGATACATGTTGGTAGATTGATTGGGAAATCCTCATATTGTATTGTATGGCCATGAAATTTGATATGCATGAACTAGACACATTGTGTGACCTCCCTGTTTTGGTCTCATCCATTTCTTTTTAGTTTCCAATGAGATATGAATTTTTGAAGTGGATGTATGCATTGATGGTGTGAATTGGAGCATGAAATTGTGTCTGTTTTTGTTGATTTTCATTGACATGGTTCCATTTGCCCAATTGAGCTCAAATTTGACATGGTAGACCTTGATTGACCCCTGTTTAGGTGTATTTAATTTGAGATTTTTTTGATGTGTTTTGGCATGGCTTTGAATGCAATACTTCTGTTTGTATATTTGGTGCTTCATTTGAACCAATATGGATTGTTTTGTGCATGAATTGAACTTGATGGATGATATAAACATGAGACCAAGGATGTTTGCTCTTGTTTGATGTTAATTTGATGTTGGATGGTGGATACCTTGCTGTTTTAACTTTTTTCTTGCTTTGGGACCCTAGGCTTGGCCTAGTGGTCTAGTTGCTAATGTTTGCTTGGTTTTTCAGGATCAAAAGCATAATGTACATGGAGAATGATACAAGTTGATTTTAATTGATGTTGTGGATGTTTGTACACTAACATAACCTTGTTTTGTAGGTGTTGGAGCTTGGGCTTAAGCCTTGGGCTTGTTTTGTGTTGTATTGTTTGAGCTGTTTAACTGTTTGCTTTACAGTTTGTCTGATTGAGTACTGACTGAGTTTGATTGTTTCCAGGTACTTTAGTTGCTCAGTTCCTTGTGAACTATTGCTTTGCTTTGCTTAAGCAACTTGCATTGAGGTAACTTCCTAACTTCATGTAGTCTGGAGACCCGGCTGTTACCGGGCCGGGCAAATTGTCTGAAGTCCTCCTTAAGAGGCAATGCTTGTGTATGTTTATTTTTAAGCCCAAGCAGGAAAAGTCCTTCAAGTAAGGCAATTGGTGGAAGGTAGGGACAAGCAACCTGTCCCCCACTATTCAGTTGAGTCTTCTCCTTGCTCCCATTACATGGTTGTAGCATTGAGATCAAAACCCCAAGATCTGTGCAGTGCACATTGAGTCAGAGTCATCGAGTATAGAAGGGTTCCCCTATTCTGGACCCATGCTCATTTGTCAGCTCTCCCTGGTTAGGGATAAGAGCTGTGAGGTCCGATCCTCACTTCACCCATCATCTGCTTCACCTTAGCCTCGTAATGGCAAGGTTAAGAGCAAACCCAGCCTGTACAGACGATTGCTTAGGCAGTCAAACCTGATTGATTGAGCCCCTTGTTTGGCTATAGTGCGTGTTATGTGGATATCTGATTGACATGCTTGTTTGAGATACCTGTTCTCATTTGATGATATATGATTGTATGCTTGTGTGCTAGCTTCTTTCCTGGTTAGGTTAGTTTGCTTATGCAAGTAGGATAGAAAACCGAACTTAGGGTTAACGATGCATGACAACATTAGGCTCGAGTCTCAGCTCCCTAGTGTCGTGTTTTCCCCTCGGTTTCTGGTTAGCAATTTAGTCCCTTTCAGGGGAACTACATCGCCCTGATCCTCGTTCCAGACGAGGTATGTAGGCAGGTGGTCGTGCGAGACCACTCCGGGCAACCTTTTTCTTTTTTGCGTGCGTTTACTTGTTATCTGACTGTGTGTTTTGGTTCGGATGCCGACGTAAGCCCAGTGATTGGCTGTCGGGCTCCACGTTTGCCGTTTTATGCATGTTTTGGTTCGGATGCTGACGTAATTCCATCCAGTGGTTGTCGGGCTCCATGTTTGCCACCCTTGTGTGTTTGTATGTTTTGTGTTGTTTGGCGTGCGTAAGCCGAACTACAGAGGCTCTGATTCTTGTTCCAGACAAGATATGTAGGCATAAGGTGCGACGCCTTATCGAGCCCGTTTCTCTTAACCCCACCTGCGTTCCCTGTGTGTGTGTGTGTGATGTTTAGCAACCTTTTCTTTATTCTAGGACGTGGATCCCGTCGAGTACGACGGACGTGAGGGGTGCTAATACCTTCCCCTTGCGTAACCGACTCCCGAACCTTTTCTCTCTGGTCGCGAGACCATGTCTTTCCAGGTTTCTCTGAGCGTTTCCTTTCCCTATCTTGGGATAAATAACGTTTAGTGGCGGCTCTGTGTGTTTTTATTTTTAGGCTCGCCGGTTGTTTTTTCGCAGGATGCGACAGTACTCTCAAGATCAATTCTCGGGGAGATGAGTAGATCACTTTATTAGACCGAACCTCTATAAATCTCTGGTGTTTAATGACTTATGTTTAAAGACTAATCATTTTAGAAAGAAGATGACTTCCAATATTGTTTTTAACAAGAGGACTTTCCCAAACACAACTCCATCGTTTAATGTTGATATGTTTGAATTGTGGAAAGTTAGATTTAAAATATTCATTCAAAGTTTTGATCTTGAATTGTGAGAAATAATAGTCAACTTTCGGTTTATCCCAACTCATTGCATAAATGGTAAAGTAGTTGATAAACTAGTTTTTTTTGGACCGTAGAAGGAAACAGAAAATTTGAAATTAATTTTAAAACTAATTTTTTTTAGTCATGTCTTTAAATGAAAATCAATTTTTTTGTGTCCTCAACTATAACTATGACCAAGGAAACATGAGACACTCTTGAAATGATCTATGGAGTTTCTTCAAGTATTGAACAAAAGAGAGTGCACACACGAGGTGAAAAAGATGAATGATTCTTTCATAATGTTAGTGTAACACGCTAAACCCCAAACACTTATTTTATAACAACATGCAAATAATTTCTTAGCATAAACATCTTTCTCAATTATCATATTATAGCATCGAAAATGAATAATAACAACTTAATTTTAAGTGTCCTATAAATAAAAAAAAATCAACTTCATTTCAAGTTATAAAAGAAATGGTTTAATAACTCTCAGAACACAAAACAGAAAGGTAACTCGTCCCAGTGTTACACTATTAGAGCGACATGCGAAAACTAAAATAAACTCAACCAATAAATCACGAAAAAGACCACTATTGCAAATGGTAACCAACTCTTATGAATGGTGAAAGTTTTCCCCAAAGTCAAGAGGCCTTATTTATAAAGGAAGGCAAGCAACAAATCACATCAATAGAAATTAGAAGTTGCAAATCAACGACTAGATTTCACCTAGGAAATGTAAACAAACGCAACTGCACTCGAAATCCCTAGGGGGAAGCGCCATACCCTGACATTTTACCTAAAACCATCTAAATATTTCAATGATGGGAGAAAATTTAATGCGTTTGCTCCCTATTACTTTGGTAATTGCTCACAACTAACCCGGTTATTGTTACGATCGGGTATAATCGTTTGAGGCCAACCACAACTTTGAAAGATTTTTCGATCGATAAATGTCTGGAAAATCTTAAGGACAACTGTTTTGGGCCAGTTGAAGACCCAATATGAAGGCCCATTCATGCATAGGCCCAATGGAGACGATCCAAAATGTATAGCCAACAACACACGTAAGATAGAAGATACACTTTTATGAACTTCACTTTTCACTAAACTTATATTGGACTCTAAACTGACATGCCACCTTACCCGAGATCATCATCGATGCTTTCAAAGTCCTACGACATCGATCAATACTAATTCTGGTTCAATAATAGAACAAACACATTTCAGATAAAAATATGGATAAATTTAATCAATTTGACATATTTTTAAGATCTAATACATTATTTTATAATATTTTTCTTAAAAAAAATTATAATATTTTTTTTTTATGAAAAAGAATTAAAAACACATAACTTCTCTCTTACTCTCTAACTCGTATTCTAACTCTATCTAATCAGTTTGTAAAATTTCAGATATAAATCAGAAGTTAATTTTTGTAATTATTGATCACCAATTGCCAATTTGGCATTAGATTGTTTTTGGTTAGTAAAAGTGGCTCACTTTCTTCTCCCTTTTGAGATGAATGATAAAATTATATTTCAAAGAATTTTCACCTACTCATGAGTAAGGAAAAAGAACATGAGAAAAGACCAAGGCAAATAGATAAAGGGTAGCTAGTTCTAATTATAATTATTTTATATTAATTTCAATTTAAAAAAATAGTTCATTCAAATACATGTCAAGTCCTATATAAATGTGGATCATTTTCACAATAAAGTTATGTTAAGAATCACAAATTAAGACCATGAGAGCTGAAGAAATTTCACTCATAGTGTTGTTTATATTTGTGTTTGTCCAATTTGTGTATTCTCTTAATCGTACCAATTTTCCTAAAGATTTTTTATTTGGAACTGCCTCATCTTCTTACCAGGTTTATATATTTAAT
Source organism: Lathyrus oleraceus (assembly GCF_024323335.1). Taxonomy (NCBI): domain Eukaryota; kingdom Viridiplantae; phylum Streptophyta; class Magnoliopsida; order Fabales; family Fabaceae; genus Lathyrus; species Lathyrus oleraceus. Next base: position 523,756,639 of record NC_066585.1, on the reverse strand, counting down.
TATTTAAAATAAAATATAAACAAAAGATATTTTTCTTGAATAAATTTTTTATTAAGTATTTGATATTTTCTTATGTGATAAATTGAAGTATGAAGGTGCATCAAATGAAGGTGGAAGGAGACCAAGTATATGGGACACCTTCACTCACAATAATCCAGGTTAATAAATTCCCTTAATGCAACATTCATAATTCACCATATAATAAATTATTATTGTAACCATTCATAATCTTTCTTTTCTTTTAGATTCTTGATCTTTTTAGTTTTACAAAGTAGGTAAATTGGGAGAATAAAATCAGTTAGGTAGTTACTAAATTAGTTACAAGTTAGTTTTAAAAAAATAATTAGATTGCTTATTGCACTGCGCGCGCAAATATCGAATACCTGACATGTTAAAAAAACTTCTTTGTGTATGAATTTTTGATCAGGTAAGATTAAAGATCAAAGTAGTGGAGTCATTGCTGTTGATTCTTATCATCGCTACAAGGTACATATTTTGGTATAAAATTTGTAATGTATTTGTATATTAGTTCTATTTTGAACAAACAATTTTGCAGGAAGATGTGAGTATAATGAAGGATATAGGATTTGATGCATACAGATTCTCTATTTCTTGGTCAAGGATTCTACCTGGTGAGAATGAGCATTAGTTCAGCTTGATTAACTCTTTTGATTCTCGATTTTATTGTTTTCTAGCTATGAACTTTGACACTAAATTGATACAATTACATATTGGAAACCCTAGTTTTTGTGATTCAACATTGGTCATACATTTGGTTTAGGTGGAAACTTGAGGGGTGGTATCAACAGAGAAGGCATCGCCTATTACAACAATCTTATCGATGAACTCATTTCGAATGGTATGAGTTTAATCTTTCTCAGACGAAACAATCATTTCGGTATTTGATTTCGTCAGTGCTACCGTAATAGTCCTTGAATATGTCTCTAGGTTTGCAGCCATTTGTAACTTTATTCCACTGGGATCTTCCTCAAGCCCTTGAAGACGAATATGGTGGATTTTTAAGCCTAAATATCGTGTAAGTTGGGTTTTATGTTTTGACGCTCGATTTAGTTAGTCCATATGATTCATGAAGTTGAAATTCCTCGATCATAATCCTTTTGAGTCGGTCAAAATCTTTTGCCAGGAACGATTTTGCAGACTATGCGGAGCTCTGTTATAGGGAATTTGGAGATAGAGTGAAGTACTGGATTACGGTGAACGAGCCACTCACTTACACGACTCAGGGTTACGGAAATGGATTATTCGCACCGGGAAGATGTTCCGAGTGGTTGCCCTTGAACTGCAGTGCAGGGAATTCTAGTACTGAACCCTACTTGGTTACTCACCACCAGATTCTAGCTCATGCAGCTGCTTTCAAAGTCTATAAAGACAAGTATCAGGTAATTATCATATAAACCATTGAATATAGATACCGTATAAAACATTGACACAAACACGAACATGTTACATGATACAGGCACAAGATATTAACACATAAACACTTTTAATAATCTAAGAAATGAATGTAATTGAATATAACGACGTGTGTCAGTATCGTGTTGGTGTTGGACACTTAATCGTTCTCAAAACGATGAGCACACCTTGATAATTGCTTATTTTATTTAGATTTCTCAAAAGGGAGAAATTGGAATAACATTGAATACTCCATGGCTATTGCCACTTTCACAATCAAAGGCAGACACAGATGCAGCATCTAGGGCCCTTGTTTTTCTGTATGACTGGTAAACTTTCAAACTCATTCTTCTTTTGGCTTCACATCAACTACCAAAATAACCATTTACCGCAATAAGCCGATAGCAGAAAAATATTTTTCTGACAATCTGCCTTAACTGAAATTGTTTCATGATGTATGAGGTTTATGGAGCCACTAAAGTCTGGATCATACCCTATTGAAATGATTAATAACACCGGTGAAAGATTGCCGAAATTTTCAAGGGAACAATCCTTGATGGTCAAAGGATCCTTTGATTTCATAGGAATCAACTATTATACAGCAAACTATGCAGTCAATGCCCCTTGCATAACCGAAAACCAAACTATCTTTTCAGATGCTTGTGTTTTCTTCACAAGTAAGACACAATAAGTGAAATGTAATTTTCGGTTTTCACTTTGATCTTGTCTTTCACAATGCATTTGCTTACTTAATATCCTTTTTGTTATTTGTATCAGCAATGAGTGATGGAGTTCAGATTGGTCCAAAGGTAAGTTCATTGTTTCTCCTATGAAGTGTAAAAAAAACATCGACGTGTACGTGTTGGACACCTGACACGCCTTCAATCTAAAGTTCCGTCGTTGAATAGTATTTTGGGCTATATAACATATTCAATAAATTAGTTGAATGTAATCAGATGTGTCAGCGTCGAACATCAACACATGTTGGACACCAAACACGTCTTCAATCATAAGTGTCGGTGTTACAGAGGATACGACTCTGACACGTTGACTGTAATTATTTGAACGCAATATTTGGAAAGCAATTCATTTGAGAGTTTTGAATTCACAGGCTGCTTCAGACTGGTTATACATTTATCCAAGAGGAATTCAAGATCTTTTGCTTTACACAAAGGAAAAATTCAACAATCCAGTCATTTACATAACAGAAAATGGTAACCAATCTCTACCAATTACAATTTTCTCTTTCTTCACCTAACAAATCAACAATATCTATGTGTTTTGATGTTAACACAGGTGTTGATGAAATTAATGATGGCACAAAATCACTTGAGGACAACATGAGAATAGACTATATTACTAACCATCTTTACTATGTCCATAGTGCCATACAGTAAGTTTCTCATCTTCGTTTTTCGTTTTATAGAAATACAAAAAACTGTTTTTAGTCCCTACCGAGGACTTAAAATGCGCAGTTTCTGTAAAATGACAAAAGTTGAACGGTCGTAATTTTATAAGGACTAAAATTAAACGCGTATGTTTGACAGGAACGGCGCGAATGTGAAGGGCTATTTTGTATGGTCGTTGTTGGACAATTTTGAATGGGGAGATGGATATACAGTCAGATTTGGAATTGTTTATGTTGATTATAAGGATGGGTTGAAGAGATATCTTAAGAATTCAGCTGAGTGGTTCAAAAAGTTTCTCCATTAGTGGAATTGATCATGTAGTATTTTAAAACTTGTTAGTTATATAGATACTTTGTGAAAGAAACCAGTTGTTGAGTTTTGCTAGTTTTTAGTTTAGCTTTTGTATTCAATGTTGCATTTATTTGGTTCCTTTTATTGGTGTTTCCACTTCTCAATATGAAGGATGGGTTTCAATGTTAACGCTTTAGTTAGCAACAACAAAAATGCCATCAGCTCGACACAAGTACAAGAAACTTAAACAGACCAACGTGGGATATACTTCGTTAGCAAAGTCCTACAAGGAACATAAAGAGAGGTGGTAGAAATTGGAGAAACTAGCATTCTCTTTGGTGATATCACCTTGTAGGCGAACTACTTTCAATCACATGCCATAGATGTAAAAACTAAATTTCTAATAAAAAAATTCTTCAATATCCTAAATTCGAAGAATGATTTTTTTAAGGGTAAAATATGTTAGAAGTAATAAATATTCAGTAGTAGTAGTATTAATTTTGTTAAGTTTAATCTAGTTAGTGCAGGTTAATATTTTTGTCTACGTGACATTATTGCTGTGTATATAACAAGGGTAGCTGTCAATAGTGGTGTGTGTAACTATTTGATGTAACCGTTTTGAAGAGTAGCGGAAGTTTGTTATTTCAATTCTCTCTCTTCTCTCTCTTCTTCCATCTTCATCTTCTTCATCTTGTGCACCAACAATTGGTATATAGAGTTTGGTTCAGATCCACAGGGAAACACGAGTGAACGGTGAGACGTGTGATTGATTTCGTTTCTTGAATCCGTGTTGGATTTTTGATCGAAATCATAACAGAATCACATTTCTTGATTCTGTGGGTTTGGGAAACGCTAGTGTTTCGTGAGATCTAAGTGAATTGCACAAGGTTGAAGCTGAACGAAAACGGTAAGCTGAGTACTAAGCTTTCAGTGTTCGATGGCAATAATTGGGATCGGTGGATGATTCAAATGCGTGTGTTGTTTGGCGCTCAAGATGTGCTTGATCTCGTCAACGACGGTTACGTTTCGGTTGCACTTCCGGCAAATGCAATGGATGCGCAAAATAATGCTCAGGGTGATAGGAGGAAAAAGGATCATAAAACGTTGTTCTACATCCATTAATATATGGATGCGAACGCGTTTGAGAAAAATGTTGATTCAACGACGGAGAAGGTTGTGTGGGACACACTGGTACGGTGATGCATCAGTGAAGAAGGTGAAACTTCAGTCTCTACGTAAGCAGTATGAGATTCTCAGCATAAAGGACAATGAGAAGGTACCTGACTACATCTCTAGAGTGATTCTGATCACAAATAAGATGAAGTCATGTGGAGAAATTCTCTCTGAAGAAAAGATCATTGAGAAGGTACTTAGATCTCTTACTCCTCGGTTTGATTACATTGTTGTAGCAATTGAACATTCTAAGGATCTTAGCACCATGAGAATTGAAGAATTGCAAAATAGTCTAGAGGCACACGAGTTGTGTTTGACTGAGAGAAACTATGAAATGGAAGTAGAACAGCAAGCTTTGAAAGAAACTTCTGGTAAGAAATATCAGAAGAAGTCTTGGTCAGAAGCCAGGAAGAAATCTGATGATGTACAGAAGTCAGAAACCTCAAATTCTTAAAGGTAGAAGAGTGCTCGGAAGGGGAAGGAAAAGTATGACAAGAGGAAAGTTCAGTGCTATTGTTGTAAGATGTTTGACCATTTTGTTGTTGATTGTTGGTCAAACAAGGAAAGGAAGTCAGAAGAAGCAAACATAGCCAGGGGAGATTCTGATGATGAACCTGTACTATTGATGGCTTATGAGTCTGATAGTGCGTATTTGGAAGATTGGTGGTACGTGGACACTGGTTGTTCAAATTACCTTACTAGAAATAACATATGGTTGGTTGAGTTTGACTCTGGTAAGAAGACCAAGATCAAATATGTTGATGATAAGTATCTGAATGCTGAAGTAATGAGAAATGTCAGAGTAATTACAAATAATGGTAAAACTGCATTGATTCAGAACGTGTGGTATGTTCTTGGCATGAAAAACAATATGATGAGTCTAGGTTAATTAACTAAGAAAGGATTTTCAGTTACCATGAAGGACAATCTTTTAAAGTTGTATGACTGTAATCAGAAACTGATTATGAAGTCATAATAGAGAACGAATAGAATATTCAAGGTGAATGCTAAAAATGTAGACTCTGAATGCCTTAGTGCAATAAGTGTTGTGAAGGAAAGTGAGTTGTGGTACAAAATATTTGGTCATATGAACTTCAAAAACTTAGGAGATTTGAATTCAAAGAAGCTGGTACATGAAATTCCTATAATTAAGAAGCCAGAGAAGTCATGCAATGTGTGCATGAGAGGGAAGCAAGCAAGACTGCCATTTGCATATGAAATTCCTCTAAGAGAAAAGCATGCTCTGGGAGTGCTGCATTATGATGTGTGTGGATCATTTACAGTACCTTCACTTGGAGGGAATAAATACTTTATGTCATTTGTTGATGAGTTTACAAGGATGGCATGGGTATCTCTTAAGAAATTCAGAATCAAGGCTGAGAATCAGAGTGGTCAGAAGCTAAAAGTTCTCAAAACTAATGGTGAATGTGTGTATAACTCTACAGAGTTCAGAAAGTTCTGTGAGGAGAATGGAATTTAGCATGAGGTGACTTCTCCATACACTCCTCAGCACAATGGTCTTATTGAAAGAATAAAGCGAACTTTGCTTGATATGACAAGGAACATGACGAAGGAGAAGAATCATCCTCTCACCTTGTGGGGAGAAAATGTTGCCACTGCAACATATGTGCTTAAAAGGTCCAACCAAAAAGCTGAAGGATTTTGTTCCTTTAGAGAAGTGGATTGGAGATAAGCAAAGTGTGCATCATCTGAAGGTGTTTCGTTTTGTTTGTTGCAAACATGTTCCAGATGCTAAGAGAAGGAAGTTGGATGACAGAAGAAGAGTTATGTTGCTTGTAGGGTACCACAATACATGTGCTTATAAGCTCTATTATCCTGTCATTAACAAGGTTGAATTCAGCAGAGATATCATTGTGAAAGAATCAGAAGCATGAGATTGGAAGAAATCTCAATCCAACTCTGGTGCGATGTTAACACTTGAGTTAACTTTTGAAGATACCTCAGAATCCAAAGGTTCTAAAGATGAGTCAGAGTCAGAAGATGATTCTGAAGGTGACTCTGAAGGCAAGTCTGACTCTGAAGGCGAGTCTGACTTTGAAGGTGTCTGATTTTGATTCAGATTCTGATGGTGATTCAGACTCTGATGGAGATCCAGGCTCTAGGAATATTCTAGACTTTAAAGGCGGTACTCCTGAGGTTTCAGTATCTGATACTGTTCCAGCGTCCGAAGAAGACTCTAAACAAGTTCATATGCCACAAAGAATCAGGAACATTCCAAGAATATTTGCAGAGTTTGACATGCTGCAAGATATTGAAATAGACTCTGAAGGAGAAGTCATTCAGTATGCCATGTTAGTAGACTCTGAACCAGTTAGTGTTGAAGAAGCGCTCAAGAAAAAAGTGTGGTTGAAGGCCAGGAAACAAGAACTTGAGGCTATAGAAAGAAATAAGACTTGGAAGTTGACTGAGCTTCCAAAAGACAAGAAAGTCATCAACGTCATATGGGTTTTCAAGGTGAAACTGAAGCCAAATGGATCAATTGGAAAATACAAAACAAGGTTAGTGGAAAGACGTTTTCTATAAAAAAACTGGGTTAGATTACTTTAAGGCGTTTTCTCTTGTAGCGAGACATGAGACAATTCGATTGGTGATTGCGATAACTGATAATAGGAATTGGCCTCTGATGCATCTGGATGTTAAACCTGAATTTATGAACGCTCCATTGCAAGAAGAGGTATACATGTCACAACCTCTTGGATTTGTTAAAAAGAATCAGGAAGGAATTGTGTACAGGTTACATAAAGCGTTGTATGGACTGAAACAAGCTCCTAGAGCCTCGAATTTGAAAATTGATTCATTTTTCAAGCTCCAAGGATTAACAAAATGTGTGATGGAGTATGGCGTTTATGTTCAGCATACTTCAGAAGGAAATATGATTATGGTGTGTCACTATGTTGATGACATATTGCTGATAGGAAGTTGTTCATATGAGATAATGAAGTTCAAGAAGGTACTGGTGAATGAGTTTGAGATGAATGATCTAGAAAATATGACATATTTTCTAAGGACGGAGATTATATACTCTAAAAAAGGTATAATTCTACATCAACTGAAGTATGAAGTTGAGCTTGTGAAGAGATTTGAGTTTTTGAATTGTAAGGTTGCGGTCACACCTTCTGAAACAAATCAAAAATTGGATTATGATCCTGAGGGTGATGATGTAGATGCTACAACTTTCAAGCAAATGGTTGGCTCTCTGAGGTATTTGTGTAATACCAGATCTGATATTTGCAATGCAGTTGGAATGGTTAGTAGGTCCATGAACAAACCAAAGTGGTCTCATTACCAAGTTGTTGTCAGGATTTTGAGGTATATTAAGGGACTCTGAAGTATGAAGTTTTGTTCCCTTCTGTTGAAAAAGCTAATTCAAAGTTGATGTGTTAGTTAAACTCTGGTGGGTGTGGAGATAGAGTTGAGAAAAAAAGTACTTCTGGATATTTGTTTAAATATTTGGGAGGTCCTATTACTTTGTGTTTTAAGAAGCAACCAGTTATTGCTTTGTCAACCTGTGAAGCTGAATACATTGCAGGTGTTGTGGTTGTATGTCAAGCAGTTTGACTTCTGAATTTAATGTAGGATCTGAAGATCAAGGTAAACAAGCCTCTGAAGTTGATGATTGATAATAAGTTTGCAATCAATCTTGCCAAGAACCACGTGCTGCATGGGAGAAGCAAGCATATTGAGACTAAATATCACTTTCTGAGAAATCAGGTTCAAAATTGAGTGTTATAACTTATGCACTATAAGAAGCAAGTGGCAGATGTTTTGACGAAAGCGATCAAGACTAATCAATTTCTTCCCTTGAGGGATGGAATTGGTGTTGTTAGTTTTGATTAGCTGAATATAAATTAAGGGATGGTGTTAGAAGTTACCCATATTCAATAGTAGTATTAGTTTTGTTAAGCTTAACCTAGCTAGTGCAGGTTAACATTTTCGCCTATGGAGCATTATTGTTGTGTATATAACAAGTGTAGTTGTCAATAGTGGTGTGTGTGTAACAATTTATTATAACCGTTTTGAAGAGTATTGGAATTTTTTTATTTCAATTCTCTCTCTTCTCTCTCTTCTTCCATCTTCATCTTCTTCATCTTCTGCACCAACAAAATAAATACATATAAATAAATAAGAGATAAAAATCCTAAAGAATAACAAGGCAACACAAGAATTAGCAAAGGGCAATAAAAGCCCTACAACAAAAATGAAAAGACAAAAAGGAAATACCCTCCCTGTTGAGCTCAAAAAGGAAACTAGGATCCCTAGGAAGAACAAATCGGAAGTCCAACCAACTAAAAATATGATATCAAACACTAGAAGCAAGACTACAAATAACAAACAAATGAGAGGTTGACTCAAGCCGATCACCACAAAGGATACAAGAGTTTGCCTCTAGAACAACTAAGTTTTTCCTCTTAAAGAGATTCTCTCGGGACGAGAAACGATCTTGCAAACTTTCCAAGAGAAAATCTACACCTTAGAGGGGGCCCAACTATCCCAAATTAGGAGAATGGTTGGAAATTTCTTTCAAACCTGGGAACAATATGTGGGTCAGAGCTCAATTGGAGATGATACACGGATGCGACAGAGAAAATACCCTCCCTATTGTGCCTCCGAACCCATGTATCTCTCTCCTCACTATGCAATGAGGACTCAGTTGGATCTTAGCACCTCGAACCACTCTCAATCCCATGGGAAGACGGAAGGACTATCCCAACCATCGAGAATATGTTGTGAGCTAGTATTTTGGAGAGCAAAGGTAGTTGGAAGAATCACTTGCCTCTAATTGAATTTGCCTACAACAACAATTACCACTCGAGCACCGGAATGACCCTATATGACGTATTATACATAAGAAAATGTGGAACACCTTTATGTTTCGCACAATGTGTAACACCTTTATATTTGTTTCTTGGTTGACAACTATCGATTGCTCTTTGTTAATACATTGTGAATTTGAGAGGAAATATTATATATACTATATTTATAATATTTATATATTTTATTGTTATATCTTAATAGTAAGAGTAATTTATTTCTTTTTAATATCTAATATTTATACTTCATTTTAATTACTACTCTTTAATTTTTATCATTCTAGTAGAAGTATTAATTTCTTTTTCTCATTCTCCTCTTCTTTCTCTTTTGTTAATTTAAAATGTAATCTTGTAAGGTCATCACAAGACCAACTATATTATGCTTAGTCACACATACAAAAGACATTTATCTCCAAAATATTAAATCAATTATTTTTGTTATTACTAGAAAACATGTCTATCTGTTTGTGCATGTAAACATTATATATTTAGTATATTCTGTTACCAAACAATACTACTTCTACTACTTAATTTAGACATTGATTACGCGTTTTCACTCTACAAACCACCGCAAATTCTGCTTTAACACAAACTTTCCTCTCAAAAATATGTTTAAAAAGAAAAAGAAAAAAAAAATATTGCTACTTATTTTACTAACAGTTTGATTCAAACTCTATAGACAAAAGTGTGTCATATTTTATTTGAATCAAATATTGTTGTTATATAGTATGAAAATGCAGATGAGAGCTAACATAATTGATCTCATCTACTAGCACCTGATCAAAAGGCATAGAAAATTATCTCCATTTTCAGGTTCAATACAAATGATTAACTTCTTTGCAAGCATACTATTTGCTAGAATTGTTGTCTTTATTTATTAAAAGAAATGTTAACATGATAATCTAACACATTCTTATATTACACTCTAATAATAATTAGCCACTCCATACATTTTTTTATCCTTTACTTTGTTACTAGGAAGAAGATAGTTCAAAAATACTAAAGTGATATATATTTTTTTAAGGAAATAATTCTTTGTTATTGACTGCTTATTATCTAAATTGCAATTTTTGGGTTATATATAAATTGAAATATTTTTTTTACAATATGTACAGAAATAAATTTGAGCACAAGTGTACATCATCATACACATACCTAAATTTTAAGATACACGAGTTTGAGAGATGGCCGGTGGAAGTTTTGTTCCCTCAAAAAATGGAAAGCAATTTGAAGGAAATGTCACACCTTTCGTGTTGGTCACATGTTTGGTGGCAGCCATGGGAGGTTTACTTTTTGGTTATGATCTTGGTATTACGGGAGGAGTGACTTCCATGGAACCATTCTTGATCAAATTCTTCCCTAGTGTTTACAAGCAAATGAAAAATGAAATTGCGTCCACAAACCAATATTGTAAATTTGACAATGAACTTCTGACTCTATTTACATCTTCCTTGTATCTTGCGGCATTAGTCGCTTCTTTCTTTGCTTCCATAACTACAAGGAAGTTAGGACGCAAGATCTCAATGTTTGCAGGTGGCTTATTTTTTCTAGTTGGTGCGCTTCTGAATGGGTTTGCTGCCAACATTGAAATGCTTATCATCGGCCGCATGTTGCTTGGTTTTGGTGTAGGATATTGTAATCAGGTATAAAGTGATGTCATTCTTATGCTTTCATGTTTTTATGTATAAAAAAGTTCATGAATATTATAATACTGACTGCATTTAATTTTGGTCATTACTCTTAAATAGTCAGTTCCGGTATATTTATCTGAAATGGCTCCAGCGAAGATTAGAGGTGCACTCAACATTGGCTTTTCAATGATGATCACAATTGGTATTCTCGGTGCAAACCTTATCAATTATGGAACATCCAAACTTGAGATTGGATGGAGAATTTCTTTAGGTGTTGGAGCTGTCCCTGCAATCATGTTGTGTATAGGATCTTTTTTTTTAGGTGACACACCAAACTCAATGATTGAAAGGGGTCAAAAAGAAGGAGCTAAAAAAATGTTGCAAAAGATCCGTGGCATTGATAATGTTGATGAGGAGTTTCAAGATCTAATTAATGCAAGTGAGGAAGCCAAAAAAGTGCAGCACCCTTGGAGGAATTTTGTACAACCAAGTTATAGGCCTCAACTCATTTTTTGCTCCTTCATTCCCTTTTTCCAACAACTTACTGGCATCAATGTTATCATGTTTTATGCACCCGTCCTTTTCAAAACTCTGGGTTTTGAAAACGACGCATCCCTCATATCAGCAGTAATTAGCGGAGGTGTCAACGTTGTTGCTACTTTTATTTCCATCTTTACTGTAGACAAGTTTGGAAGAAGGGCTTTGTTTCTTGAAGGTGGTATCCAGATGTTAATATGTCAGGTGAAACCTACAACTTAACTATTATTAGATTTTATATTTTAAAATTATTATTGATAAACCATTCAAGCTAAGTCATTTTCTATGAGTAACAAATATAAATGTTATAATCATTGATTGTAGATTGCTGTTGGAAGTTTGATCGCAATGAAGCTTGGAGTTAGTGGTGAAGGTTCATTCACTAAAAGTGAAGCCAATCTTCTTTTATTTTTTATATGTGCATATGTTGCAGCGTTTGCATGGTCATGGGGTGCTTTGGGATGGTTGGTTCCTAGTGAAATATGCGCTCTTGAAGTTCGGTCTGCAGGTCAAGCTACTAATGTTGTTGTGAACATGTTGTTCACCTTTATCATTGCTCAAGTTTTTCTTAGCTTGCTTTGTGTCTTAAAGTTTGGACTTTTCTTTTTCTTTGCTGGCTTTGTGCTCATCATGACAATTTTCATTGTCTTGCTTCTTCCCGAGACAAACAATGTTCCTATTGAAGAAATGAATAGATTGTGGAAATCTCATTGGTTCTGGAAACGGTTTGTTCACGATGTTGCCCCCAAACTTGATCGAAAGGATAGTAATTGATTTTGATTTTTAGAAAACACCCATGATATGAACTAACATGTTTTTGTATTATTTTTCTCACAAATATTAAAGAGCAAAAGTATGTATGTATTTAAATTATCGTCTCCACAAGGAAAAGGGTGTTTTAAAAAACCGTTCAATAGCTTCTATGACTTTAAGGCTGGTTTGCCAAAGATTTTTTGTTTATGAAATTGTAATAACATAAAGTAAATTAAACTTTGGTGTTAACAGTTGAGAAAACTTGTTGGAGTTAGATCTCATCGACCTATCTTCATGTATGATCGTGATCAATAATGTGCAATTCTAATAAGCTATTAATATTACCACTCGTCGCTTTACGTTGTAGCTTATGTCTAAGTCAACCACATGATATCAATCATATTACTTACTAGATGATTTATCAGCCTGTTAACTAATACGATAACATTATGTTTCGATAATTTTTGTATATCTAAACCTAAATCTATCTCTAGAATTCATCATCTAGCTTATGAAAAGATAAGATCTATAAATGAAAAGTATCTCTCAATATCGAATCTTAACCATGAAATATATTTTAGGTAGCTAATCTAAAACAAGTATTAAGCATAAAAAAGTCATCAATATTAAAGCATAAGAAGAATTACATAGAATGATATGATCGCAATTGATACATGAGCATTTGGACGACTACGTATAACCCCAATAAAAGAGAAAGTAGCTACGATTATTCATCGTGGCTTTACAATGATAATCTAGAAGAAAGAAGTTTAAAAGCATATGTGTCTATTCCTCGGACAATGTTTTCGCCCTCTATCTTCCTCTTATTTCCATTCCTGCTGGGATTTTTGGTATCAAGTGTGTTTCTTCCATAAATATATCATAATCCACAAAATTTTATCAAGTGAACTGAGTTGAACTCCTATTTGTAAAGTTCTGATGTTGCCTTCCTACTAAGTGTGGCTTGTACCTCACTTAGAGAACTTATGTTTCTTTTCCCCTGAGTCTAGCCAGCTGACCTGCAAGTGAACGTTGCTACCATACCTTTCTTAGCGCAACACCCATTCTCACTTAGCGGGCAAAATCTTCCTTTCCTATTAAGTAACATAGACAAGAAGCATTGAATCTCCATTCCTCACTAGCAAGTTTGACACTTTGCTTAGCAAGTTATGTTGCTTAACTTTAAAGTAGCTTAGCTTTAAATCCATATTGTGCCTCCATTGCTTTCCTAGTGAGACCTTATTCTTCACTTAGTTAGAATTTCCTCTTGGAAGGTGCTTTGTTCTTGCTTTGTTGTACTAAGCGAGCCACTATTTTGCTTGGCATGATCTTGACTGTTGTTTGTGTGTTTTCTTGGTTCTTTTTACATGTACTTTTTGAATACACAATTAAAAAGTTCATACATGTGTTTTATTTTTAATAATTGAGGATTTTTCCATCGATTACTTACGAATTAAGTTAATAAGTGCTTATGTATTTTATGTAATTTGGCATTTAGCAGTAAGTATATGTCTTATGATCTGTATATGTTTAGATTGGAATTAGAAGAGAGAATGATAAAATGGTCATTGAGATTTCTATATGTTATATTACTTATGAACCCCGAAGAGTGTGGAACTATGTACTCACATGTATTGTCAAGATTATCAAAGGTGGTGAATTTTTTTATAGAAAAGTTGCAAGTTAACTAAGTAGTTGTTTAGTTTTAATGATGACAATACCTAATATCAAAAGATATTTAGTGAAATCTTTGTCTATTAAATATATATCAAACGGTTAAAGATGCTCAATATGGTTTATTAAACTATCATCTAGAATAAATCTATCATGTTAAAGATGTTCTTGAAGAATAAGTCATCTCTTTGAATTCAACACTATGGTCAAATGAAATTCAAACGAAGACTTTTGTTTTAAGGATCGTCGATGTTTTAACCTCTAAACTTTCTATTGATGGTAATCAACATGAAGATATCTCAAGCTTCATTAAGAAGATTCATAGTTCTTGTGTGATGATGAAGTCAAATATAATGATTTTAAGACTTGAAGCTTCAGAGTTGTGAAAGAGAGAAAGTGTGAAAGTCTGCCTAGTCGTGTTAGTCTAAGTGGTCCGTGTCTTATAAAGGAACAAGAGTATTTCTAGAAATACAATGGAAAAATCACGCACACATTAGGGGAGATTTTTCCATTATCATTATCATTATAGTACCTTTCTAAATCCTCATTCTTCAATTCACCACCATAATCACTTTGAATAGATGCAATGTTTAATCATTTCTCGTCCCAGATAACCTTGGAATGTTTTTCAAAGGAAGCATGCATCTCTTTTATACGATGAATAATGTCCATATATAGAAAGATAAGTCATCAATAACTGCACATACATATAGATTGTTGCCAAAACTTTTGGTTTTGAATTGGCCAAAAAGATTAATGTGCAAAAGTTGTAAGTGTTGATTATTAGAAATAAAACTATTAAGTTTAAAATAGGACCTTACTTGTTTCCCTTTTTGGTACACATTACATAACTGGCTTTTCTCAAAGCATATGTTGGGAAGGCCAATCACTAAATCCTTGCGGACCAACTTGTTTAAGTGGTCCATCTTGATATAGGCTATTTTCTTATGCCACAAACAAGATTTTGTCCTTGTTACTAAGAAGACAAACATCCTCTGAAGGGATCTTACTTAGATTCATGATGTATGTGCTTTCACTTCTAGATCCAGTAAAAATGGTTTGATCATATTTGATTTTTATAACCTTACATCCAGAAGAATCAAAAGTTATATTGTCGCCTTTGTCACATAATTGAGTAATACTTAGTAAATTAGGATTTAAGCCACCAACTAAAAGAAACTCCCCAATCATTAGATTGGGGAACTTACTGATGGTACCAATAACAATGATTTTCCTTTTGTTGTTATAACCACAGGATACAAAACCTCATTTTTTTGGAAGAGAAGGAGGAGAACAAGGTATTGTCTCATGTCATGTGCTTTAAACAACTGCTATTGAAATACCACTTAGCGTTAGATACTATAAAGAACTCTTGCATAAAGTCTATGATCTTAAATTTATGTACCCAAATCATTTTGGGTCATTTAATGTTAATTTGACAAGTATTTCCTTTGGGGTTTTTTCATGAGGATCATATTTGCATAAATATGCAGTATACATGTTTTTCATTTTACATTCCTAATTTTTATAAAAACATGAGGGAGGATGACCAGATTTATTTTCATGAGTTTTCTTAATAAAGCAAAAAAGAGCAATACGGTCATTTTTGTTGAAATAGTTGCATTGAAGAATTTTGCAATAGGGAGTTTTATGATTTTGGCACATTTTATCAATTTTTTTACAATTGTTAACAACTTCATAACCTAAGTCAGTTGTATTGTACGATGCTATTTTATTTCTAAGAAGGATATTCAAGTTATTTATTCCTTTAGTGAATATGTCAAGCGTGTTTTCTAAATCTTTATTTGTATTTTTCAAATCATCGCATTGATTTCACTTGTCATATTCATGGGAAAGGGAAAATACTTGAGTTGAAACACTTTGTCTTTCTTTAAAAGTTCTCACTTCTTCCATAAGATTTTGATTTTCAATTTCAAGAAGGGAGATGGTCTCTTTAGAATTTGAGACAATTTTTCTCAACTTACTTTTCTCTTTATTTAACTTTAAAATACGAAACAAGTCATGATAAGAAAAGCATGAAATTACCTCGTTATCTTCGTGGTCTTCCATGAGACATATATTTACTTCTTTGTGTGATGAGTCCATATCTTTATCATATGAGACGATGTAAGCTTTCTTTTCTTCCTTCTAAGGTTTCTTCTCCTTTTTCTGATTTTGATTTTCCTTCTAATTTTGGGGACAGTTTGGTTGTATATACCCATTCTTCCCACATTGAAAGCATATGGGAGTGAATACCAATTTTCCTTTGTTTTCTCTTCGTCCTTCTTGTTATCTTTCACGCTTCATGAATCTCCTAAAATTTTGAACTATTAGTTTCATCTCTTTATCTGAGTCAAAGTCCTTATCTTCTTCAGCCTTGAGAGCTAGACTCTTCTTCTTGTATCCTTCTTCATCATCGGCGAGTATTTTTAGTTCCTTATTATGTTCCAGAGATTTTTTAAATAAAGTTAACATGTACATGGTTGATAAATTCCTAGATTCAGAAGTTGTAGTGACTTTTGGAATCCAAATCCAATTTAGGCATCTAAGGACTTTTACAACTAGGTACTCATTTTGAAAAAGTTTTCCCAATAGTTCTAATGTGACTCACGGTATAAGTGAATTACTTTTTAATGTCAAAAATATTCTTTTCATGTTTCATCCTTAAGAGCTCATAATCATGGGTAAATGCGTTCAACCTCGACCTTTTTACCTCAGTAGAACCTTCATGGGTAACTTGAAGGGCATCCCACATTTATTTTGTAGTTTTGCAGTAAGAAACATGCAAGAATTCATCAAGACCAAGAGCAGTTGAGGATCACTTAAGACATCTCACTTACTCCCTAAGTCCAATTTGGGTGGTGACTCCCCTTTGAAGAAGCTTCAAGATTCATCTGGCCACCCAAAGACCAAACCCTAGCTCTTGATTCTCCTTTTGGCTTGTATAAGTCATAATTCACCATGGATGTTGACCATGCCATTGGGGACCCCTAAAATCCAAAGTTTGTTCATTCCCCATACCCTTTAAACATCTCAATTTGATCCCTACATCTCAACCCCTAATTCATTTGACCATGGTTCTTGATGAAACTTGTGGCTCAAGAAACCCTAGTTTGAGGATCCCTTGATCATTGACCTTACTCATTTTTTGCCATCTAATCACCCTACCACTCATTAAACATTATTTCATGTACATCACAACTAAACCCAACCATTTAAACACCCATTCAATCCATGTTACAAGTAGTTGGCTTGTACATGATTTTTCAACTTTCCATGACTTGATCCATCCACCAATTTGACCTAAAATCATTCCACAAAGGTCCAAACTTCATTTACCATCATTATATGATCATATTAACTCAAAACATCCATCATTGTGCCTTAGGAATCAAGAAATCACAAAATCACCAAAGTAGGTCATGTTGGTTGGTGACATTTTGGTAAGAATGGCTTATGGGAAGTTCCAAAGACGATAAGTTTCTTATTTTTCAAGATTTTTAAATTCCACTTCGAGCCAAATGTCCTAAATAACTTCCTCGCAAACTTTGTTTCAAGGTTCAAGACCTAATTCATTGAGGAATAGGTTCAATTTTGATATTGGCCAAGTTGGTCCAACATCCTCATCATGCCCTAAAATCATGTCATGACCACTACTTTGACACATTGCCATTTCCAAACCACAAAGCCTTTTGACCTAGTTCTTTTTGTATTCAATAAAGTTCATGTAAAGGAACAAATTACCCAAAATTGAGACAAAATTCACGAGCCAATTTTATTTGGCCTTGGTTCAAAGTTGCTGACTCGCCATGATGCACATCAGCCAGATTTTGCAATCCAATGTACCAAGTCCTCAAACGAATTCCTTCTAATCCCAATGGTCCACAAACACATTGCATATCATATTGTAGTGTGATTGAAGGTTAACTTGAAAGCCAAAGCCTCACAAATTATAAAATTCGACCCCATGTACAAATTCTGATTTTTTTTCCCAAAATGGCAAAAAGAAAATCCTGCAGCAGACCATTTCATTGCCTTTGGTTGTTCCAAATCCATGCTAGAGACCAAAACCAACTAGCTTGTGGTGCAAAGAAGCTCATAATGTAGTTGTTTCATTATCCCTTAAGTCAACACCAAGCATGCCTCCAAGTCACATGCCACTTCTGATCAAACATACACTTTCTCCCTCCAAAACAATCCACACACTTTCCCTATACAGAAAGGAAGGTGTTCCACTTCAGAACCAAGCTCTAAAGTCCCTCAAACATCTGCTGCACTTTTCACTTAGAGCTCCAAAAATAGAACTTCGAGTTTTGAGATTCCAAGTGTTTTAACCTCAAACAATCATCCAAAAACCTTCACCAACCATCCTCTAAGCTTTCCAAACACTTAACTCCCATTCCCAAAGCCTCACATGACTTGACCTATACCATCGGAAAACTCCCCTGAGCTACTTCTGATCAGGTAAATTTCTCTACCCTCATCACCCAAACAAGTTTCCACTTCACTCGAAATCACTCACTGATCATTTCCCCTAAAGTTGCAGCATTGATTACTTGATATTTAGAATTTAATTTTTGTTTTAGGTTAAGTTCATCGTTCTGATTTTGAGAAAGAACTCCACACTCATAGTCAATTAATGGCTCATGAGTGTGGAGGTTGATTTATTTTTGTTCATGTAATGAGGTTCCATGAAGAAATCCTGTTGATTTTGCTTATTTCCAACCTTTGATTTTCAAAAATCTTGAGGTTGAAGACGACATTATGGTCGTTACCCCGCGTCGAATTCAAATTCAAAAAGAAACCATGTCGTGCTATGATAGGTTGTTGATCGCGCAAATCCCTTTTAAGTTTTGCTTTCTTATTTTATTACTTTGGTCCCTTTGGTTAACACAACTGGGCTTATGGCCCAATGGGTGAAGGGGTTGATCCCCCCATGACCCCAAGGTCAGGGGTTCAACCCCTAGCGTGTCAAACTTTCACTATTTTTTTACTTATGTTATTTTTATCCATTTATTTTTTCTATTTACTTTCCATTTTGATTTGTTTTTTAAACCTTTCATTTTTATTATTTTGCAAATATGTCAAACATAAACCCCCTTTATTTTTGTCTCTAGAATTTATTGGTGACTTTTTTTATTTCATTTGAATTATTTTTGGTGGACCTTTGAAGTCTTGAACTTATGGACTCATGAAATCTATTTAAGCCATGACATGTTTGGATTAGGGTTGATTAAAACCTTCCATACTTCAAACATACCATTGGATGACCATGTGTTCATCCATGGTACTTTGAAGCATGGATAGGTTGCTTCTACTTCAAATAACTTGGTCATTTGACTTGTCGATGAAGTCTTATCTTGTTAACTTGGATTCATCATATACGTTATGTTTCCTTTTGGTTTATACTAACCCATTTATACTCATTTGTTTATCATATTGACTTGTTAACTTAACTTAACCCTACTAACCTTTTCTTATTACATAGTTATTATTCATTGCTATTTACTTTTATGTCATTTACATTCAAGTACTCATCATCACTATCATTGTATAACTCCATCATGCATGTTTATTATATTATCTTTACTTTATTCTTATCATACTCATAAAAACAACAAAAACATGATAAAATTGCAAGACCAAAAACAATCCACGACACTTAACCAACTTGGACTTAGAGGATCCCATTTAGGACCTTTTCTTGGAGGCTTTTCTCTTTATTTTTTGTGACACTTTGTTTCAAACACTTGGGTTTCATCTGTACTTACATTCCAGTTGTAAGAATGGCATCATGGCACCACCTTAGGGGATATGCTTGTAAGACCATTATTCTTTATTTAGCATAGATCACTTTTACACACACAAGACTTTCTCTTGGGATACCTTACAATGAGACCCTTTACTTTCTTGTTGGTTACTTTGCATTCATGTTGCATAAGTTAAATTTCTTAATCAAATAAACAAACCCTTGATCCAACATCAAGCGGCTTTTTCATAATCAAATCTAAAACACTTAATAAATACGATTAGTATTATGCGCCACGAGCCTTAAGTGGTGGAGAATGAATGAGAATGGAGCATTCCTACCCTCACTCTGATTATTTTTGACACAAGATGTTTGGCTTATTGTCTAGAATATTCACCTCCGCCCTAGACTTTAGCATAATCTAATCACAAACTCTTTTCATAAACCTTTATTTAAGGTAAAATCAACACCACCCATCAAACCTAATTTTTGTGCCTTAGGGCACCCACTCTGAAAACTCTTTTCTCAAAGGTAAAATCAACCAACACACAAACATTTTCTACACCGAACTACGAAGCTTTGATTCCTCATCCCCGAATGAGTGATACATAGGCACAAGTGCCACAATCATTGGCGAGCATCATAAATATAAATCCAAAACCCCTCTCTTTCACAAACATTCTTTTTTTGAAAATAAATAATAATAGATAAATCCTCGTGTAAGTAAATAACCCAAATGGTTCCCATGGAATACCATGGACATGAGGGGTGCTAATACTTTTCCCTTGCGTAACCGACTCCCGAATCCTAATCTCGGTTGCGAGACCAATTCTTTATCCTTTTCTAACGCTCCTCGTGTGCTTATCTTTCCGAGGGTTTTACCGACTATTTTCCCCCGTGTCTCCGACGGAGGCACACAAATAAAAGTTGGTGGCGACTCTTCTGACTTTAGTTCAGTCCGTCCAGTTCACTCGTTATCCGAAAATCCCGATGGTGACAATATATTGCATTTTATTAAGTCAAAGGACTTGAACTCACACCACAATACAATCTTCTATTGTGAGTTTAGATGAAAAAAATATTGGCACATGAAAAATCAAGCTTAGATGAAGAAACTAACAAAATCCATTTTTACTTTATCCGAAACAACCTATAAAACCTAAAGAAGAACATATAAAAATAATAAATCAACTACCTGCCCATGATTAGAAAATACCACCATTCATCCTAATATACCCTTTTCAATTAAAATTATTTACACTAAGTCATGCCCTTTATTGTAATTGACTAAATGCAATTGTATTTCCCAATCAAACTCATGCATTTAGTCAGGTGTCCTCCCCAATCCCTTTCACGTACATCTGAGATTTAGGATTTGACAACCCTTTTTTCTCTCTCAAACATTTTCCTCTCTGCTTTCTTTCCCCTTCTTCTCTCTCTTTTTTCAGACTCAAAGCCTCTCATCTCTCTCATCAGTGTTTCAAGTTTGAAGAAGAGTACCATTTCATTCATCCAGATCCAACTCATTTCCATTTCATCTGAGTTAAAGTTGTCTATTAATGATTACCATTTCCTTTATTCATTGTTCATGTTCATTTCTCATAGCTTGAAAATCGTGTTTAGATCTGAAATGGATAAACACAGGTTCTCTGCAAAACTTGTGTTTTATAATATCTTTTTTGTTTTGTTTTCTTTGTGTATCACTCATGTTCATTTTTCGTGGATGTTCTTTACATTGTTACAAACCCTCTAGTGTTTGTGGATTTGGCTTTGTTTTTTGTTCTGGTTCTTTTATCATGTTTTGACAATGGTATATGATGAATAAAGATGAGATTCTTAGTAGTGACAGTGAGATGAAGAGGAGGAGGGTGATGATGCTGTGAAGAATAGTAACAAGCCTGATGCTAAAAAAATGGTTGGTTTTCATCTAAGTTTCAAGGGTAATATATTGTTGAACTGGATTAGTTTGTTTTTTATTTATTGTTAAGTTTGTTTGCTTCATTGGCTTCATTCATATTTATCTTATGCGAAAATTCTTAGATTTATGTATATGTAACTATTTCCATTTGAATGCAAAAGTTTGTGTTAGAAACTTAACTGAGAACATATGTGTGTTTTACTCCCAACTGTTCTTGATTTCTCGACCTAGCCACGATACTTGCATTCTGCCCATTTGAATAAAAAAAAAGAACTTTTCTCACATTGATTAACTTAACTCGACCTAGCCGTAACACTTGTATTCTGCCCATTTGAATGAAAAAAACACTTTTCTCACATGGATTAACTTAACTCTAGGCATACATACTTGAAAAGAAAAGAAATTGTCCTAATTTAGTTAGTTTTCTTTTCTGGAGATATAAAGCAAGAATTGCTTTTGCCAACTGTTCACCTATGAAAAAGACTCGAGTGATGATGAAATTGAAAATGGTATAGTGGTGGACGCAGTTGGGATATTTTGGGCCTTGTCTGCACACATCACACTACACTCTGCTCTATTCTATTCTATGGCTTTTGTTTGATTTCAACTTAACAAAGTAAGACATTAATTACGTCCATTTAATTCTATTTTCAAAAAACATCCTCAAATAGTCAAACGTCAGTTTTACTGTCCATTTAATTCTTCTATTTTCAAAAAGAAACCTCAAATGTCAATTTTAGCGTGCATCACTTAACAACATGGTAGAATGTGTTAACTTTGTGTGACTCTAGCCTTCAATATGTAGGCCCTGCAAGTTTTTTTCTAGAGATGGGTAGTTGTTTGTTTCTTCACTTGGTTTATTGGGATTGCAATGGCTGAGATATTTCCATCTTTCTCAGTTTGTCTCTTCTCATAAAGTTTATGCATGTAATTCATTTTACGGAACTAATTTTCATTTTTGAATCAATATAACAGACAATTGGTTCTCTGTACTTTTGGGCTGCATATTTAGCTGGTCCAAAATGGGAACCGCTTTCTTCATGGTGTTGTGCTTGGCTTGAAACCATAGGTCTTATTGATTGGCTTGTAATGATTGGAAATAATGCTTAAGGGTGTCGCAACCTGAAAAATACAGTGCGCGAAAAAAACAACCGGCGAAAGAAAAAGACAGAAGAGTCGCCACCGTGCGTTATTCATCCCAAAGGAGGGAAAGGAAACGCTCGAAGTAAACCTGAAAAAAGGAAAGGACAAGACGGGGTCTCGCAACCAAATCTTGGGTTCGGGAGTCGGTTATGCGAAGGGAAGGTATTAGCACCCCTACGCATCCGTAGTACTCTACGGGATCCACTTTTGTAGTTTTTTGTCTAAAGGGTGTGGGTTTATCTTGTGCTGTTTGCCAAAAAAAACAAAAAAGGGTTAAATGAAAATGACTCGCGCGGATGTTGCATCCACTGCATACGTATCTCATCTGAATATGAGAATCAGAGTCTTCGTAGCTCGGCTGACCTATGGGTTGGGGGGATGTGTGCTCGCTAAGACATCGCGTCTTATGCCTACGTATCTCATCTGGAATGAGAATCAGAGCAAGCCGTAGTTCGGCTAACTACGGGGTTATGGATTGGGTTTTGGACGAACGACGTCACTACGCAATCTACCGGATGCTCGACCTTCAGAGACTTACTCACCTGTAGTAGAAGGAGTAAACGTGTTGCTTTGGATTTTAGGGTTTGGGATGCTCGAGGGCAAAAAGGCAGTCCTTGACGAAGGAACCGCGCTACCACGCGGATAAAGATCCGAAGCTATAGCAGTTAAAGGGGCAAGAAACCCTGAAATGTCTCCAGCTGGACCGTCAAAGGAAATCAGTCAACACGAATAATCAGAATAAAACTCTAGGGGGTATCCCACAAATAAAGTGGGAAACCACGCGAGTGTCTCTGCGAAAGCCATGTGAGCCCTCACAAAACTCGACAAAGGGTTAGAGCAGCAGGATGAAATCAAGAGAAAACAATGTCATGGAAACACAAGACAGGTTAGAATAAACAAAATAGGGTAACCCAGAGTTGCCTCTAAATCAAAATGTAACCACATGAATAATTCCATCAAAATTCACAAAAGGCTCACAAAAAAGGTATCAAATTCACCCATAATACCTCATACATTTAGAGCATTCAAATAAAAGGCATAAAGATGATGGATATAGGGCAAACCTGATTGGAGAGCTTGATTGAAATTGAGTTGCACTCGTGAGGTTTACAAGTTGAGTTCCCTTCAGGGTTTGGAGGTTGCTCTGAACTCTGTTGGCTTTTCTCTCACTATCTTTTTCCTCAGGGTTTTGTTCCAAGGAAACCTCAGAGTGTTTTGCTTCTCTTCCTTCTTTCTCCAGTGAATCTCCCAGTGTAACTCCAAGTGTCACTCCTCTACTGAAACTTCAGTATTTATAGACTGATTTTCGTGGGTAATGGGCTCAAATGAGGGAGACCCAAGTCCAAAATAATTTGTTATATTTTATTTATTTATTTATTTTATTTAATTAATTAATTAATTAATTAATTAATTAATTAATTAATTAAATATTTTTTTTTCCAGGAAAAATGAAGGGTAAATTTTGGGGTATTACAGTTGCCCCTATTCAATCAACTGGAGACCCGGAAAGAAGATGGCAGCTGCTTTCGTGCTTTCGAGGTATCAAGGGATTGAATACAATAAAAGCCCAAAAATTTGCACTGAAGTGAAGTGAAGTAACAATGTCTGTCAGAATCGGCAAAGAGGTGGTCTTGAAAGAAGAATCCGTCTGGTACAGTGAAAGTCAGTCTGAATACCGAAAAAGAATGTTAACTTGGATACCAAAATAAATGGTAACACAGAAATAACCATGGCCTGAATGCCGCTCATCAGTCTGAATATTGGAAATGACTTCGATCTGAACATCGGAAAATCGGCCTGAATGCCACAAGTCGCATCGACCTGAACGTCGGAAACTTCTTCGATCTGAACATCGGAAAGACTTGGCCTGAATGCCACTTCGATCTGAATATCGGAAAATTGGCTTGAATGCCACTTCGGTCTGGATACCGGAAAACTGGCCTGAATGCCACTTCGGTCTGGATATCGGAAAATTGGCCTGAATGCCACTTCGGTCTGGATACCGGAAAATTGGCCTGAATGCCACTTCGGTCTGGATACCGGAAAATTGGCCTGAATGCCACTTCGGTCTGGATACCGGAAAACTGGCCTGAATGCCACAAGTTGCATCGACCTAAACGTCGGAAACTTCTTCGATCTGAACATCGGAAAACTTCATGTCTGTCAGCATTGGCAGAAATAGGGAATGATAATAGAGGCGGCGCATGGGCCAATGACACTTGCTGGGGATAACAAAGGTAAGTCATGAACAATCTTCAGTCTGAGTACTGGAAACAACTTCTAGCTTATCACTTGGGATACCGAGAATGTTTTATGCTTACATGCGTATGCTTGAATTTTTCAATGGCGTAATGCTCCATGAAAATGGAAATGCTACGCGATTTGGAAGGATGCAATGCAATATGATTCTACATGCAGGGATGCGAAATGCTGGGTAGAACGCCAAGCCGAGGCAAGGGGATCTGCGGGGGAAATGATTACCATCCTCTGGGCTCTGGCCAGGCTGCTGGAGATACACAGCGCAAAGAACTCTGTGGGGAGATGACTAGCCATGCGGTGCTCTGGCCATACCGAGACTCTGATCGGGGAAAGAATGGCATTGGAAGCCTGCTGCTGAGGAGAGCTACAATGATTCTGGCAACCACGGTTTGCGAGAGATGACTCAGCAGGGGGAGCAAACACTGATACGGTACCGAGGTTCTGCTTCAAGGAAAGAAACCATGGATCTGGCATTGGGATTATCGATCTGGCATCGAACTCTAAGGAGCAGCCACTTCTGCTGGGAAGATACAGTCTGGCACTGTCAACCCCGTTGGGGATATGTAGTCTGGTACTATCAACTCTACTGGGGAGTGTATGTCCTGAAACAAACGCTTGGGGAAGTACAGTGGTGAGAACCTGCTGGGGATTGAAGAATCCAACACTCTGATCAGCTCTGCAGGGATAAGACACCAGATTCGTCTGTTGGCGACTTCACTGGGGAAGATATTCACGATCGTCCGCAGGGGATTTTAATGGAATGCCCCGAGGGTATCTGTTCTGAATAGACGATCCAAAGCACTTAAAATTTACAGCAATTTTAAATGTTTATTAAGCATGTACCTGTAAAGCCCTTATGTGTCATGATGCAATGTTTATCAAAAATTCGGAGGTCATTTTTGCAAACAAAACAGTAAAATGAAAATGAAAATAGAGATATACTGAATAACATGATTTTATTGATTGAATGGCCTCTGAATAGGCATTTACACTAAGAAGCAATCCCTGGAAAGAGGTAATCGCACAATAGATAAAAACAGAAATTAATCTAATGGCAATGTGAAATGGATTTCTATTGGGTTCCAATTCTGCTATGACTTGCCCGTCTTCAAGATCCTCCAGATGATCAGCTTTCTGAAAGAGTGATTGGACTGTTTCCTATCCTTCAAAAATTTCCAGTCATTGGCACGAGATGAGATTCAGAACTACTCAGAACACAGTCATTCGCTTAATCCCTAACTTTTGCCTGGATCGCCCTTTTCGGGTTTTCAATCCACCGGGATACCCATTTTTGCCTAAGTTGCCTTTTCAGGTTTTCAACTTACCGGGTGTACAATCTTTTTTTTATTTTTGTCCCTAATTTTTGCCCGAACCCTTTCATTTTCTTGGTTCGCCGGGACGCCCATTTTTGCCTGGACTACTCTTTTTTACTGTCCAGCGGGTCTATTTTATGCGAAGTATTTTTTAACTGCGTCTGAGTTCACAGGGGAAGTGAAGTTTTCACCATCCATAGTTGCAAGCATTAAGGCCCCACCATCAAAAACCTTGGTGACAATATACGGTCCATCATAGTTAGGAGTCCACTTGCCCCTGTGATCTGTCTGAGGAGGAAGGATCCTTTTCAAAACTAAATCTCCAACTTGGAAACAACGAGGACGCACTTTCTGATCAAAGGCTCTCTTCATCCGACTCTGATACAACTGCCCATGACAAATGGCTACCATTCGCTTCTCTTCGATAAGACTTAACTCATTGAACCTTGTCTGAATCCATTCAGCTTCGTCTAGCTTGACATCCAACAAGACTCTTAGGGAAGGAATCTCCACTTCAACAGGTAGGACTGCTTCCATACCATACACAAGGGAGTAAGGGGTTGCCCCGGTCGATGTACGTACTGAAGTGCGGTACCCATGCAAGGCGAAAGGTAGCATCTCATGCCAATCTCTGTACGTGACGACCATCTTCTGCACAATCTTCTTTATGTTCTTATTTGCCGCCTCAACAGCGCCGTTCATCTTAGGGCGGTAAGGGGAAGAATTGTGATGCTGAATGTTGAAGTTCTGACACAACTCCTTCATCATTTTGTTGTTGAGATTGGAACCATTATCAGTAATGATTCTTTCGGGAATCCCATAGCGACAAATGATTTCTTTCTTGAGGAAACGGGCAACCACATGTCGGGTGACATTCGCGAACGACGCTGCCTCGACCCACTTGGTGAAATAGTCGATGGCAACAAGGATGAAGCGATGCCCATTGGAAGCAGTCGGCTCAATCTTTCCAATCATGTCAATACCCCACATGGCAAACGGCCACGGCGAAGACATCACATTCAGAGGATTCGGCGGTACATGCACCTTATCAGCATAAATCTGGCATTTATGACACTTCCGAGCATACTTGAAACAATCTGATTCCATGGTCATCCAATAATAACCCGCTCTCAACAATTTCTTAGCCATTGCATGTCCGCCGGCATGAGTACCAAAGGAACCTTCATGAACTTCCTGCATTAACATGTCTGCCTCGTGTCTGTCCACGCATCTGAGCAAAACCATGTCGAAGTTCCTCTTATACAACACATCGTTTTTGTTCAAGAAGAAACTGCCTGCCAATCTTCTCAAAGTCTTTCTGTCATTGTTGGATGCCCCTGCAGGGTACTCTTGATTCTTCAGAAAGCACTTGATATCGTGATACCAGGGCTTGTCATCGACTACCAGTTCAGCAGCAAACACATACGCGGCCCTGTCAAGGCGCATAACATCGATCCTGGGAGCATGGTTCCAACGAATTACCTTGATCATGGAGGATAGAGTAGCAAGTGCGTCTGCCATCTGGTTCTCATCACGAGGTATATGATACAATTTTACTGTTGTGAAGAAAGTCAACAGTCTTCTCGTGTAGTCTCTGTAGGGGACCAGAGTGGGCTGGAGAGTATTCCAATCACCATTCACTTGATTGATCACCAGAGCTGAATCTCCGAAGATGTCCAAAGTCTTGATTCTCAGATCAATGGCTTGCTCAATACCCAAGATACAGGCCTCGTACTCAGCTTCATTATTTGTGCACTCAAAAGTCAGACGAGCGGTGAAAGGCATGTGGGCACCCTTCGGAGTAGTAATGACAGCGCCAATTCCACTACCTCTAGCATTGATAGCCCCATCAAACAACAAAGTCCATTTTTCGTTTGGATCAGGTCCCTCCTCAACAACTGGCTCTTCACAGTCTTTCATCTTGAGGAACATGATGTCTTCATCAGGGAATTCAAACTTCATTGGCTCATAATCATCAATCGGTTGCTCGGCAAGGTAGTCTGACAGAATACTCCCTTTGATGGCCTTCTGTGACGTGTACTGAATATCATACTCTGTTAAAATCATTTGCCAACGAGCGACCCTTCCGGTGAGAGCTGGCTTTGTAACACCCCAATTAAAATAAGATGATTATTTAATTTAAATTAATATTTTATTTATTAATTTAATTGAATAATTGGAAGTTTGGATTATTATTATTATTTTGGAATAATAATTATTGGGATAATTATTTATTGGAATAAAATAAGTTGGAATAATAAAAAGTCCCATTTTTGGTAAAAAGGGTTTTGCACGTGAAAAGGAAAACACAGAGAAGCGGTTGAAAGTGGAAAAAGGGCAAAAAGGCAGAGCAAGAGAAGAGGAAAAGCTTGGAGCTCAGAGATTGCTGGATTAACTCAGGTAAGGGGGGTTATCATCGGTTAAAGGGCATTATGGGATAATATGTACTGGGTAGTGATAACCATTGTTTTACCTCTGATTAGATTGATGCATGATGAATTTGTGAACTTTTTGGATAAACGAAATTGGGGTATAATTGAGAAAGAATTCGTAGGAATTAGATGTAAAAGTGTCAGATTTGTGTAATCGAATAAGATATGAATTGTGTTGAAAATATGAACGATTTCTGTGTAGAAATTGGACTGTGGAAGGTTGGATTGGGTAGATCTCGTAGCAGAGAAAGCCATTGCAGATCTGAGAGTTCTGGTTTCTGGTCATACGCGTATGGCACTAGGCAATACGCGTATGAGGTGGCTGGTACGCGTATGGCACTAGGCAATACGCGTATGGATGAGGAAGATGATGTTTTGAACGTGTTTTGGTCTCTGTTGGTACGCGTATGGGAATGTGATACGCGTAGCATACGCGTATGGGCGTAGGCATTACGCGTATGGATTTGGTCAGGCGTGGGCAATACGCGTATGGGCATAGGCAATACGCGTATGGGCAGAATTGTGATTTTTCTGTGCTGTTGTTGTGCAGTTTTTGGTTGTTTAGGCTGAGTGAGGTACTTAGCTGATGTATGATGTAGCAGGGATCATTTCCCGTTGTTTTGAGTAGTATAGGTATTAGTAGAATGTGCTAATACTGTATTTGATTATGTGGCATCATGTGATATGCTTTTGTGATAAAATGTATTAATGATGTGTGATGATAAGCATGATGCTGTGAATGTATCAGTTATGTATGCATTTGTGAATAGACTGTTTTATGGCTTAGAGTGTGAGCTTGTGTCTATTCTTGAAATGTTGTTGTTGTTGTTGCATTGCTAGGTGATTAGCATGCTTATTCTAGCCTTTGGGGCTGTAGCTAATTCCCATGGTGAGGAATTAGTGAGTGAACCATGGTGGGTTTGTTGTTGATGTTTGCATGCTAGATGATTAGTGTGCATAGTCTAGCCTTCGGGGCTGTAGCTAATTCCCATGGTGAGGAATTGGTGAGTGAGTCATTAGATCTCAAATGAGTGGGACTAGTGAGCTTAGTAGCCGTATCTGGATTTGATCGGTGAGCTTGAACTGTATGTTCAAGAATAGTCGGTACCGCATGTGTGGAGTCTCATTGCATAATGAATGTATGGCATATAATATGAATGGATGTATTCCAGTATTATATGTGTGTTGTGTGTGTGCTGTTGATGTTGAGTATGGTTGAGATTATACATATGCTATGTGTTACTGTTGAATATGATGTTTGAACGGATATTGCCGTTGCTGAGTGCGTAGTCTGATTAGGGTGAATTGATGTGTTATTTACTTAGCATTACATGTTGTTCTATAACGCTTATTATATTGATTGAGGAACTCACCCTTACATCTATTTTTCAGGTAACGAGCAGTGAGTTGAGTAGAAGCTAGTGCTATGGAGTCTAGTGTCGTCCTTAGTGGGTCATGCTCTGGTAGATGTAACATCGGGAGGGGATGTTTGACTACGTTTTAATTTAGTTGTTGATCAACTTTACATGTAATGTAGTACATGATTTGAATGTCGATGTTTTGTATCCGCTGCGAATTATGCAAAAGAGTCTTATTTTGATTAAATGAATGAGCATGACAGGATATTTTGATGAATGTTGTGAGAGGATTGTGTGACACCCTTCGGGGCATAATTACTCTGATTGATATGTGTAAGACCCTGTCATACCCCAAAAATTACCCATCATTTTTCCTAAAAAAAAAAAAAAAAAAAAAAAAAAAAGAAAAAAAAAGAAAAAAAAAGAGAATTTTTTTTAATTAATTAATTAATTAATTAATTAATTAATTAATTAATTAAATAATTAAAATAAATAAATAAATAAAATATAACAAATTATTTTGGACTTGGGTCTCCCTCAGTCCAAGCCCATTACCCACGAAATTAGTCTATAAATACTGAAGTTTCAGTAGGGGGAGTGACACTTGGAGTTTACACTGGGAGATTCACTGGAGAAAGAAGGAAGAGAAGCAAAACACTCTGAGGTTTCCTTGGAACAAAACCTTGAGGAAAAAGAAAGAGAGAACAGAGAAGGACGGATAGAAACTTTGGCATAGGAACCCTGCCTACCCGGAGAATTCAGAGTAAAGAAACCCTGAAGGCAGCCCATCTGCACCGAAGCCATCGCCGTCCAATTCCCGCTGCCTAACTTATTCCGATACTACAAGTGGTCAATCCCTTCAACCTTGAATTGGCAAACAGGTTTGCGTATCTCTATTGTTTATACTTTCAATTGGCCATATCTACATATATAATGCATCATGATTAAATGTTGATATATAATTTGCTTTCGTATGGGAATTTAAATATGCCTGAATACCCTGAATATTGACCATGTTATTCCTATGATAAAATGCCATAAAATTCAAAGTTCCTAACATGGGGCTGTTTTCAAATTCAAAATCCGTGGCCTTCGCTAGGCGAGGCAGAGGCGAACGAGACAGTACCTGATTCTTCTAGTCTGTTTTTTTTATGTTTTTATCATAGCCATGCATTATTTATCCTATCCTATTTATTGTTGTGATATTTCTCCGGTGTAATCTTCGATTGCACCCTGATTTGGTGTTCTGACATTTTTCTTTTTTTGAGTTTCGTAAAGGTTCACATATCCCAGGAAAAGGTTATTGGCTAGGTATTCCACTTTATTTGTGGGATACCCTTGTGGAGTTTCCCCTAAATTAATTTTTTAATGTATTAATTTCTAATGTATTAATTTTTAATATATTATTTTTAATAATTTTAATGTGGAATTTCATCCTAATTATATAATTAATTGTAAAACTTTGCCTTTGAATAAGTGATCTTGGACCTCTCTTTGTTGCCTTACGATTACGATATTACGGTCATGTCCCGCGAACGTGGGGATACCCTTAGCAAAGACCCTTCGGTTAAATCATCATAAAATAAATTATAGCCCCGCGGATGTTGCCTTCGAATATACAACTTTGTCCCTCGATGACCCTCCGATGTTGCCTACGGTTAAATGATGATAGTCCCTTCGAATGCTAAGGTATCCTCATAACTGTTGCCTTCAATGACCAATCGATGACCCTACGATGACCCTTTTACATCCAAAGGATAAAACTACTTATTTCTCAATAATAAGGACAGTTTTACCCTCATAAGGATAGGAAATACTCATAAAGACCTTGGGTCGGTATAACTCTTAATTGCTGGCTCACAACCTAAAACATTTTTTCACACCTCACACCTTTCAAAATACCTTCAGAAAATCACCACTTGGTATACATTCATACTAGAATCATTACCGAGTTATATTTTTCTAAACAATTTTCAAAACTAAACGAGATAATCACTTTGTATACATTCATACAAGAATCATTACAAAGTTAAATTCTCTTTTCAAAACAATTTTTCTAAACAATTCACAAACACTTTTTTTAGACAAAAATAATATAAGTGATCGAGCAATTAAGAGCCCATGGATAACCATGGATACAAAGGGTGCTAACACCTTCCCTTTGTATAATGTACCTCCCGAACCCAAAATCTAAATTAAGGTTTTTCCTGTTCTTTTCCACCTTTCCTTATTGGATAAAAGAAAAGTCGGTGGCGACTCTTGCTAACCGCGACATTGCGATTAAAACCACAAAAAAGTCCAGTTCACCGTATGACAGAACTGGCGACTCTGCTGGGGAGCCTAAATATTTAAAAAGAGAGGTTACCTTAAAAACAAGATCACTTATTCAATTTGTCTGATTTATTTTTAAGGGATTGCTTGGGTATGTTATGCTTGAGTGAAAGATCCTACACCCGGATCTAGTGTACCTTAGGTAAGTAGCAAGAGATCATCGCGACTGTCCGGCGTATACTGGAATGGTCAAAATGATGGCTACGGTTAATGTGGCACTTTGGATGTCCTGATGTTCCTCATGTTAGTTGAGGAAATATTTGGCATTCGCGTGGTGTCATAAAAGCATTAACCAGACCTTTAGAACCCTAATTGACTCATCCTGGCCATTAGAAAGTAGTGAGATAACTGGCTTCGGTTCCGACTGGAGTTGGTTGAGACTCGATACTACACTCTTTGAGATTGGACTTTAGGGAAGCTTCGGTCAACCACTTGGTGTTGCACTGAAGTGGACTTAAGGAAAGGTCAATGATTTGAGATCCTTCTAGAACCCGGTTACTATTCTAAGACAGGTTGAACCAACCAAACTTCAGTGGGGAGGGTATTTACCTATGGAACTCACGCAAGCCTTAAAACCTAGGAATGATTGTTGTGTGACTTGCTTGTGCTTGTTATTTATCTAACAACATAACATCATAACATCATAACATCATGGCATTGTACTAACCATTTCAAGGATTTAGGGATTTAACTCTGCTAAAAAAAAACAAAAACAAAAGCAAAAACAAAAGAGAAAGAAAAAAAAAAAGCTCTTTTTGTTAGTTTATGCAAAGTTAAATCCCGAAAGTCCTTGAAAACATTTCATACATTGCATTGCATCACATAACAGGTATTCTAAAGGATCAGTGTTCTCACGATTTTCCTATCAAACAGATTCCAGCAGATTCAAACAGATTGAACAATGGCTCTCGAACAAACTGTCAAAGATCTCCAGGCCCAGAATGCTCAATTCCAGGAAATGATGCTGAGCTTATCTAAGGGGCAGGAAGAACTGAAAGCTCTTTTGATGGAGAAGAAGAAGGACCAGAAACCTGTGGGTTACATCAACCCGGGGAGAAGGCTTAAGGGACAGGTTACAGGAGTCAAGATTAGAATTCCGAAGGATTCAGAAGAAGAGACCGAGAATGATTCGGAAGATGAGAATCCTAATCTCGTCAATTCTGAGGACGACGATGAAGATTATGAACATGAACAGTACTCTCCGAAGGATGATAAGTACAAGTTGCTGGAAGAACGTATGCTAGCTATGGAGGGGCAGAAAGTGCCCGGTCTGGATTTCGAAAACTTGGGTCTGGTCTCTGATGTGGTCATTCCCCGCAAATTCAAGGTTCCCATTTTCACTAAGTATGATGGTGCCTCTTGTCCTCAGATGCATCTAAGGGCTTATGTGAGAAAGATTCAGCCGCACACTACTGATAAGAAACTGTGGATCCATTTCTTCCAAGAGAGTCTGTCTGGCACACAGTTAGAGTGGTATTATCAGCTTGAGAGCTCTAACATCCGCACATGGACTGATTTAGCAACAGCTTTCTACAAGCACTACCAGTATAATTCTGAGTTAGCGCCTACTCGGCTACAGCTACAAAATATGACTATGGGCTCTAAAGAAAGTTTCAAAGAATATGCTCAAAAGTGGAGAGATTTGGCTGGCAGAGTCAAACCCCCTATGACTGATCGAGAGTTAGTGGACATGTTCATGGGTACACTGACTGGCCCATTCTACAGCCATCTACTGGGAAGTTCCTCGTCAGGTTTCACTGAACTTATCTTGACAGGTGAACGGGTTGAAAGCGGCATTCGAAGTGGAAAGATACAGGCAGCTACTTCTGCAAGCACCAAAAAGTCCTATCAGGGAAAGAATGAATCAAATGCTGTGTACAGTGAGAGGAAGCATAACAAGAAGAATCGTGACCATACTGTTGGGGCAGTTACAATTGCCGCACCGCCATCTCAGAACTTCCAACACAGACAAGACAGGTCGAGAAGACAGTTTACCAAGATCAATATGACTTTAACCCAAGCACTGCAGAGTATGTTAAAGGCCAATTTGATTACCCTCAGAGGCCCTCCTGCAAATCCCAACACTACTTCTCCTCGTTATAATCCCAACGCCAGGTGTGCCTATCACTCCGATAGCCCCGGGCATGATACGAATGATTGCTGGTTGTTGAAGAACAAGATTCAGGATATGATCGACGCTGGAGAAATTGAATTTGATCCTCCGGCGACCCCCAATGTCATCACAGCACCTATGCCTAATCATGACCAGAATGTTAATGTTGTGGACGACAATTCTCACGTTACTGACGTTGCTGATTTAGCATCTCCTCTCCTGATCGTTAAGAAGAATTTATTGCAAGCTGGTTTATTTCCAGGTTGTGCTGAAGATTGCGATCTCTGTGTACTCCGACCCAATGATTGTTTGAAGTTGAAGAACGGCATTCAACGGCTGATGGATGATCGTACAATTCTATTTGAAAGGGTTCCTAAGGTGGACAACTCTATTGAAGAGGTATCTGTGATTGCTAGGTCCAAAGCTCCAGTGAAGATTACCGCTACTAGAGTGCCTGTGAAGATTACCGCTGAGCCCAAAGTGGCTCCCCTGATTATTACCGCACCTGGCCCCGTGCCATATTCCTCCAGCAAAGCTATTCCGTGGAACTATGGAGGCGACGTTTACATCCATGGCATAAAGCAAGTTGGTAGTTCTGCTAATCCTAATGATATTGTGGGGACTAGTAAAGTTACTCGAAGTGGAAGGATCTACTCCCCAGAAATCTCACCTCCCGCTCCCGAAATTCGAGGAAAAAGACCAGTCAATCCTCCTCAGTCAGAGACATCGGTCGAAGTTACTTCTGAAGATGTTGCCAAACAGGAAATGGAAGAGATGCTGAAAATCATCCGTAAGAGCGATTTTGATGTAGTGGAACAATTGGGGCATACTCCGTCTAAAATCTCAATGTTGTCCTTGTTATTATCCTCTGAATCCCATGCCAATGCATTGATGAAATTCTTGAAGACCGCTCATGTGCCTCAAGAAACATCCGTCGATCAATTCGAACATTATGTTGCTAATTTGACTGTTGACAATGGCCTAGGCTTTTCCGATGCTGACCTGACGCCAGCAGGAAAGAATCACAATAAAGCTCTGCATATCTCCATCGAGTGTGAGGGGATCACCCTGGCTCACGTGTTGATCGACAACGGCTCTTCCTTGAATGTGCTCCCGAAAGCTGTACTCGATAAATTTGACTACAAAGGCATTGAACTGAAACCTAGTGATGTTGTGGTGCGTGCTTACGATGGTGCGAAGAGTGTTGTCTATGGTGAAGTGGTTCTCCCTATCAAGATAGGACCTCAAGTCTTCAACACTACCTTTCACGTGATGGACATTCGTCCCGCCTACTCCTGCTTGTTGGGGCGCCCTTGGATCCATGGGGCAGGTGCGGTAGCTTCGTCGCTTCATCAAAAGCTGAAGTATCCAATAGCAGGCATGGTTGTCACTGTATGTGGAGAAGAAGAGTATATTGTCAGTAGTGTGCAAGCCTTCAAATACGTCGAGATGGATGGTGAATTCTTTGAGACTCCTTCTCAGTCATTTGAAGTGGTTCCTCCACCCAGTCCTGTCCTTAAGCCAACTCCCCTTGTGCCCAAGGTTGTTCGTGCTCCCCCTGTCATGATCTCTCTGAAAGATGCTCAAGCCGCGATTGAAAATGGTGATCGTGCTGGTTGGGGTCAACTGATCAATGTACCGTACAAGTCTGATAAAGCTGGCCTGGGGTTTAACTCTGGAAAGATAGTCAAAAATCAGATTAATGCTATGGAAGATGCTGATAGTGATTGCGACTTGGATAGCTGGATTTTCCCAACAATTGGTGACGGACTCAACAATTGGAAGACTGAAGACATTATCCCGATTTCCTTTAGTCAGGAGTAATTGTTATTGTTTATTCTAGAATTGCAAATTTTAATTTTCTTTTACAATCAAACTTCTTAAAGCATTGTGTCTATGCCCGAGGCACAATGGCTAATTTGTTAGGGGTTTGTCATTTTCATAAGCATATTCATATTCAATAGATCAATGGACTTTTTGCATTCAAATATTGCGCTCTTTATCTTTCCTGTCATTTTTCAAACAAGCTATGTTTCTTGCACACACTCACGTAACAATTTGCCGATCCATATCCACTCTGGATCCTGTTGGTAATGACTCTGCTACTGTTCATTATGACTTTGAAAATCCGATCTACCAAGCCGAGGATGGAAGCGAGGAAGATTGTGAAGTCCCTGGAGAACTTGCCCGACTACTGCAAGAAGAAAAGACTATACAGCCGCATGAGGAATCAATTGAAATTGTAAATCTGGGTACTGAAATAAACAAGAAAGAAGTCAGAGGTTTCTTGGGGCACTCGAATTACATTGCCCGATTCATTCCACACTTGACTGCTACCTGCAAACCCATCTTCAAATTACTGAGACAAAATCAAGAGATGGTATGGAATGATGAATGCCAAGAAGCTTATGACAAAATCAGGAAATATCGCCAAGAACCTCCAGTTCCGATGCCACCAGTTGAAGGAAGACCTTTAATTACGTATTTGACCGTGTTAGAAAATTCAATGAGGTGTGTTGGGGCAACATGACGAGTCTGGTCGAAAAGAGCATGCCATATACTGCCTTAGCAAAAGGTACCGACTGTGAAACAAGATACTCACAGCCCGAGAAAGCTTGCTGTGCTTTGGCCTGGGCTGCTCGCCGACTAAGACAGTATATGTTGAATCATACCACCTTATTGACTTCTAAGATGGATTCTATCAAATACCTTTTGAGAAACCTGCTGTCTCCTGAAAGAGTTATCACTGACAATGGTACTAATTTGAACAACAAGATGATTACTGAACTCTGCACGCAGTTCAAAATAAAACACCATAACTCTTCTCCGTACCGGCCAAAGATGAACGGCGCCGTGGGGACTGCTAACAATATCAAGAAGGTCATGCAAGAAATGACAGTAACATACAAAGACTGGCATGAGATGTTACCCTTTACTCTTTACGGTTATCGCACTTCAGTGCGCACTACGACAGGGGCAACTCCGTTCTCTTTAGTCTATGGAATGGAAGCCATCTTACTAGTGGAAGTTCAGATTCCCTCTCTAAGAATCATGAAAGAGGCGGGCTTAGATGAAGATGAATGGATTCAGACTCGACTCGATCAGATAAATCTGATTGATGAGAAGAGACTTGCGGCTGTTTGTCACGGGCAGATATATCAGAAGCGCATGACCAGGGCATTCAACAAAAGGTCAAGAGACAAGTGTATCAAATTGGCGACTTGGTAATCAAACGCATCATCCTACCACAAACTGACCCCAGAGGCAAATGGACTCCCACATACGAAGGGCCATTTGTAGTTAAGAAGGTATTCTCAGGTGGAGCCATGATACTCGCTACAATGGATGGTGAAGACTTCCCACATCCCGTGAACGCGGACATAGTTAAAAAATACTACGCATAAAAGAGACCCGCTAGATCGACGTATCTAGGCAAAAGTAAGGGCATCCCGGCGAACCAAAAGGGTTCGGGCAAAAATTAGGGATATATAAAAAAAATGTACACCCGGCAAGTCGAAAACCTGAAAAGGCGGCTTGGGCAAAAAAGGGTATCCTGGTGGACTGAAAACCTGAAAAGGCGGTCCAGGCAAAAATTAGGGATTAAAGCGTATGACTATGTCCCGTTCTCAGTCAACTTTCATCCAAGTTCGAGGGACTGACCAAGCCAATCACTTCTATCCGACAGCAAGGGATGAGATGCTCGAAGACATAATGACAGTAGTAGGCTTAAAATCAATAGGACTTCTTCCACATAGCTTTCTCTTTGTTTTCGACAATTTCCTCTTACTAGGATTTCTGTCTCCTTGTACACAAATTGCCTGTTTATAGGCCTCCTTTCAAAATCAATACAACCCTCTTTCAAAAAAAAGATGCTTTTGTTTTTACTTTTCTGTTTTGGTTGCGTAAATGTCCATTGATTTAATTTGAATTAATATGTGCATTTGAATATGACAATGTTTACCAAAATACATGCATAGAATAGCAATAGCAATTACTACAAGACTTCAGGATCGAGGATAAGGTCTAACCATGCTTCCAATGAATCCGCTACCAATTCTCTTCCCCAGCAAGCCTATTTTTCCCAGAAGAAATTGGCAGTATTCCCCGGCACAGCCAGCTATTCCCCAACAGAGGTCGGCATCGCCAGACAGGCTGATCATCTCATCCATCTCCAGCCAGGCTCTGTTGAATATTTCCACCATCAGACAGAAATCAAGCATCCCCAGCCGAGAAAGGGTCATCGACACAAATGTCTCAAATCAGTAGATGGGGATTTATTTTCCCCAGTAGAGTCCCCAAGCAGAACTTCTCATACGCATAACTCATTCATTACATCCTTTCACAGCATACGCATGCATACAACATTCACATTTATTTTAGCATAACACGAAACATCTCATGCATCATGACATAGCATGAAGCTAACTTTTTCTTTGCAGGTTAATTATCCTCCTGATATAGTCAAAGTAGAAGGTTCATTCAGACAGACACCTTTATCAATCACATTCAAGATTCAGATACATATTTCAAATACAGTTCATGGGAACATTCATTCTGACAACACTTCGATATCCTCCTAACGATGGCATCTCTAAGCCCATCCCAGACATTTATTGCAAGTACAACATATACAGGTTATCAGATACAGCCTAACGTACGGTTCATTCTGATTCAGCCCAACATATGACTTCTTCAGCAACTCCAATGCGGTCTAACGTACGACCCATTTGGACCTTCAAATCCTCAGATACTGCCTAGCGTACGGTACATTCAGGGGTGTAGTCTAGCGTACGACTACTTTCTTCTTCGGATACAGCCTAACGTACGGCTCATTCTGCAACTCGGATACGATCTAACGTACGATCCATTCTGAACTTCAACAACCCCAACGCGGTCTAACGTACGACCCGTTTGGATCTTACAACCCTCAGATGCTACCTAACGTACGGTACATTTCTGAAGTGTAGTCTGGCGTACGACTACCGCTTTCATCATCAGATGCGGCCTAACAGACGACTCATTCTGCGACGGTCTAACGTACGACCCGTTCGGATGTCCATCCCCACAGATGCTACCTAACATACGGTACATTTCTGAAGTGTAGTCTAACGTACGACTACCCCTTTCGTCATCAGATTCAGCCTAACGTACGGCTCATTCTGCAACTCAGATACGATCTAGCGTATGGTCCATTCTGATCCTTTATCCCCAACAGCATATGACACACTCCGACTCCCCAGCGAAGTCGGCAGCCTAATGGATGACTCATTATACGGTCTAACGTACGACCCAGTGTGGCACCCATGTCTTCAAATTGGCCTAATATACGGCGCGATCTGAAGCTTTCGTCATCAAACCTCCCGGATGGCATCTTTAAGCCCATCTCCATCAAGACCAACTGTCGATTCTCAAGTGCAAATTTTTGGGGCATTCTAGTGTTCAATAATCTTCCACCTCCAGACCACGAATGGCATACACGCCATCCTAACTCTCTCGG
Source organism: Lathyrus oleraceus (assembly GCF_024323335.1). Lineage (NCBI taxonomy): Eukaryota > Viridiplantae > Streptophyta > Magnoliopsida > Fabales > Fabaceae > Lathyrus > Lathyrus oleraceus. Next base: position 523,716,813 of record NC_066585.1, on the reverse strand, counting down.
TTCAAGAATATTGAACAGGGGCAGCTGTCATACCCCAAAAATTACCCATCATTTTTCCTAAAAAAAAAAAAAAAAAAAAAAAAAAAAAAAAAAAAAAAGAGAATTTTTTTTTAATTAATTAATTAATAATTAATTAATTAAATAATTAAAAAAATAAATAAATAAATATAAACAATTATTTTGGACTTGGGTCTCCCTCAGTCCAAGCCCATTACCCACGAAATTAGTCTATGAATACTGAAGTTTCAGTAGGGGGAGTAGACACTTGGAGTTTACACTGGGAGATTCACTGGAGAAAGAAGGAAGAGAAGCAAAACACTCTGAGGTTTCCTTGGAACAAAACCTTGAGGAAAAAGAAAGAGAGAGAACAGAGAAGGACGGATAGAAACTTTGGCATAGGAACCCTGCCTACCCGGAGAATTCAGAGTAAAGAAACCCTGAAGGCAGCCCATCTGCACCGAAGCCATCGCCGTCCAATTCCCGCTGCCTAACTTATTCCGATACTACAAGTGGTCAATCCCTTCAACCTTGAATTGGCAAACAGGTTTGCGTATCTCTATTGTTTATACTTTCAATTGGCCATATCTACATATATAATGCATCATGATTAAATGTTGATATATAATTTGCTTTCGTATGGGAATTTAAATATGCCTGAATACCCTGAATATTTGACCATGTTATTCCTATGATAAAATGCCATAAAATTCAAAGTTCCTAACATGGGGCTGTTTTCAAATTCAAAATCCGTGGCCTTCGCTAGGCGAGGCAGAGGCGAACGAGACAGTACCTGATTCTTCTAGTCTGTTTTTTTTTATGTTTTTATCATAGCCATGCATTATTTATCCTATCCTATTTATTGTTGTGATATTTCTCCGGTGTAATCTTCGATTGCACCCTGATTTGGTGTTCTGACATTTTTCTTTTTTTGAGTTTCGTAAAGGTTCACATATCCCAGGAAAAGGTTATTGGCTAGGTATTCCACTTTATTTGTGGGATACCCTTGTGGAGTTTCCCCTAAATTAATTTTTTTAATGTATTAATTTCTAATGTATTAATTTTTTAATATATTATTTTTAATAATTTTAATGTGGAATTTCATCCTAATTATATAATTAATTGTAAAACTTTGCCTTTGAATAAGTGATCTTGGACCTCTCTTTGTTGCCTTACGATTACGATATTACGGTCATGTCCCGCGAACGTGGGGATACCCTTAGCAAAGACCCTTCGGTTAAATCATCATAAAATAAATTATAGCCCCGCGGATGTTGCCTTCGAATATACAACTTTGTCCCTCGATGACCCTCCGATGTTGCCTACGGTTAAATGATGATAGTCCCTTCGAATGCTAAGGTATCCTCATAACTGTTGCCTTCAATGACCAATCGATGACCCTACGATGACCCTTTTACATCCAAAGGATAAAACTACTTATTTCTCAATAATAAGGACAGTTTTACCCTCATAAGGATAGGAAATACTCATAAAGACCTTGGGTCGGTATAACTCTTAATTGCTGGCTCACAACCTAAAACATTTTTTCACACCTCACACCTTTCAAAATACCTTCAGAAAATCACCACTTGGTATACATTCATACTAGAATCATTACCGAGTTATATTTTTCTAAACAATTTTCAAAACTAAACGAGATAATCACTTTGTATACATTCATACAAGAATCATTACAAAGTTAAATTCTCTTTTCAAAACAATTTTTCTAAACAATTCACAAACACTTTTTTTAGACAAAAATAATATAAGTGATCGAGCAATTAAGAGCCCATGGATAACCATGGATACAAAGGGTGCTAACACCTTCCCTTTGTATAATGTACCTCCCGAACCCAAAATCTAAATTAAGGTTTTTCCTGTTCTTTTCCACCTTTCCTTATTGGATAAAAGAAAAGTCGGTGGCGACTCTTGCTAACCGCGACATTGCGATTAAAACCACAAAAAAGTCCAGTTCACCGTATGACAGACCCCAATTTTGGGCCCTAAGATCCCTCATGGCCCATATCATTTATATCATAACCTCAAGGATCATTGCATGCCTTTGTCCCCTCCTAGTGGGTAGATTGCCTTGTAGGTTTGTTTCTTGATCACCAAGCATACTTTGCATTTGTATATCTTTGCCTTTCATATGTTTATCATTCAAAAAGTACAAAAATATTGTCAGTCTAACCTTGTTGCTTGCAGTTGAAGCAATCATCAGCAATTAGGTCAAAGTCAGTCAAAGATCAGTCAAAGCAATGGATGGTGGCCATTCTTGCAGAATTTGGGCACCATGATCAATAATCAAAGGTTCAAACAACTTGAGACATCATTTGAGGTCAAGTTCTCAAGGAATTAGGGTTTGGAATTCATCAGAAGTGGTCCAGTCACTCAAAACCCTAGAAAAGTCAAACTTGGTCAATTGTGGATTTAATCAGTGATTTGATGGATAGAATTGATCTGAAGGAGTTCATTCATGCTTATATAAGTCTCATCTATCATGTCCAACCTCATCATGGAAGAAAATCAAGTCAATCAGAAAATTTCCAGAAATAGAAAGTGGACCTGTAATTTCAACTGCCAAAAATGGAAACTTCTTGATCTTAAACTTACATCATGATACAAGCTTCAAATGAATTTTTGCCCAACATGAAAGTTGAAGATCTTGTCTTCCCATTTTCAAAAAGTCCAAGAACTCTCAAATCCCATGTGTGGTTGTCAAGATATGATCAAATCATTTTCATCAATTTTTAAACTTCAACAAGCCGTATCTCTCAAACCATAAGGCCGAATTTGGTGGGGTTTTTTCCTACACACCACATTTTTCATCCTCTTTCCAAAAATATAAATTTCATGACCTAAAACCCTACCATTCAAAATGGCATTTTTGGACCTTTTTTCATTTAAATTCAAAGTTTGACCAAACTTTGACTTTTTGGTTCTTTGACTTTTTCTTGATTTGGCCAATTGGGAAAGGTTCCATATATCATTTGTGGTTTGCTCCAAGCTTAAAATCATCATCATATCACCATTTTACCCTCATTTTGGCCTAAAGTACAAATGTGGCAATTTTTGCAAATGGCTTAAAAGAACAAAGCAAGGTACAACATTTCTGGTACAGACCACAAACAGCATTGGTAGTGGTCATTTGCAGCATGCTCAGGCCCAACTCGAGCCAGCTTGCACCCTCCATGTTCCACATTCTTCCACTTAGCAAAAATGCAAATGAGTGCATTAACACTAAACCAATTTACAACATGGATTAAGGACCTAAAACAGATCACATATAAGCCTTCATTTTCTGAATCCAACCCTAGTTTTGACAGCAGCCTACACAGAAATACATTTTTTCTCTTTCTTGCATATTGGCCAAAACAGAAATTCTGCATAGCCATTCAAAGGAATTCGAATACCCTTGGTTCCTCCCTGCTCTAGACAATATTTAGAGGCTTTTCAAACCACCAAATCCCAACTGGAACCACAGTCTCAAGTTCTGTTTTCCTCAAGCTATAACAATGGCAAAAAGAGATTTGAAGAGTTCCAGGCTTGGCTGAGCTCACCACTTCAAGATTCCATCATTGTAAAGCATAAACACCATCTGTTTCAAGGAGGATCATCAAGAACATCACTGTTGCACGATTTTCTCCAAAACAAGTAAGTTTTTCGACTTTCCTTTTTCTCCAATCTATGGTGTGTTTCTGGTAGAGTGTTCATTGATGAATCCACTGCAAGTTATTTCACTCAAAATGGTGGTGTAGTGTTTGAGATATCTTGATTTACATCTTTGTGCATAAACTTATCTTTGCTCGATTTGTGGATGGGAATTTGTTTTGTTGACCATGCTTGCTGGATATAGGATGTATGATATTTGTTATTGCCATTGCCATGAGTGATTCAATGTTCTGGGCATTTCGAATTTTGAATGTGGAAGATGATACTACCTTGCTATGTTGCTGCATATACCCTGTCCATGAACCTTAGAACTTGCCCAGGATTTTGCATTGAATGTGTAGGGTTTGTGCTGTTTAGGTGCATGAGTATGGTTGCATCATTGCCATGTTGTTCGTGTGCTATTTTGGAATTCCAATTTGATATGATTTTGTTTGAGAATGTTGTTTGCATTGCCAAAACCCTAAACTGCATGAGCTGCTCAGAAAATTCGAAACTGATAGGCTGCTGTGATTGCTTGCTCGATTTTGTTTTATGATGATGATGAACATTGAATGATGAATATGCTCTGCTGCTGTTTTTGAACTTCCCCAGAAAATCCACATGTTCTGTTGTTTGCTGCATTTTGTCGTGGTTGTTTGATTGTTGCATGATGTTTGTGATATGTGTTGCTGTTCATTTATTGTTGTTCTGATCGATTGATTGATGAAGCTGAAACATGATGAAGCTTGCCCTGCTGTTTGAAACCCTCGAAAATTCCCAGGAAAAAACCATATGAATTGTGTTGTTTGCTGTTGTTTGGGCTGCAGTATGAACATTCCCATACCATGTTTTTTGAATGATTTTTGGTTTGAATTTTGGTTGCTGAATATGATCTTGCTTGCTGAATGATGTGCTGTTGTGTGGTTGATGTTTGAACTTGTTTGGATATTGATTAAATGTGCATGAAGTTTGCCTTGGCTGCATAAAACCCTAGGGTTTCTAAAACAGAAAACATGAACATCCATTGGCCAGCTTTACTGTTTTATTGGCTGAGAGCCAATCAAAACATTTCGTTTTGCCTTGCCAAAACGCTGCAGTTTTGATTAATGAGCCCAGAATTACACTAATGCCACGGTTGACCCTTGTTTGACCATATGCCATGCTATGTGTTTCATACTTTGTTCAATTATTCATCCAACTTCAACAATTCATTTTTTATTCATTTTAACTCCAAAAATTGTGGGATTTTTTGCATTAAACTCATGAAAATGTCTAGTATTTGATTGTGATTTTTAATTAATTTTCCATTGGCTGGATTTTAAATGATAATTGTTTTCCCAACATGTATGCATAAATGATACATTGTGCCATTTCAATTGTGAAATTCTCATGACATATCCTTTGAGCTTGAAATTTTTTGTGGTGAAACTAGACACATTGTCCTTCATTTCCATATAAAGTTTGTGCATTTATCATTTGTGGATTGAGAGTTATGATTTTCTGAAGTTATGTGTTACATTTGGTGCTATACCATGATCATGCATTTTCCCTAATTTTGTTCACATGCTTCCTCTTATCCAATTGACCCCAAATTTTGCATGAATCATCTATCACATGTCTAGTTTGTGTATGAATTTTCTTGGAATTAATCTTGCTGTTTTCCATTTGATTGTGAATTTTCTTCCATGCTTGGTCATTTATTGACTTTTTGTGCTATGCCTTGCCAAATCTTTTGTGAAATTCTCAAATCTTATTGTATGACCATGAAATTTCATATGTGATAACTAGACATCTCAAGCTTTGCATTGGTGTTAATCTCATTCATTTCTCTTCTGTTTTCAAATTGATATGATTTTTTGAAGTTGACCCATGTTTGTTGACTTTCACCATGCTTACTTGAACTTGGTTTGACTTCATGATTTTACTTGACTGCCTTCCTCTCATCCAAATGCCATGAAATTTTACATGTATACCATGTTAGATGTTAGGATTGAGTGTGATTTATTTCATGATTTTTGAGTTTGTTTGAGTTGACTTTTGAATGAAGTCTTTGCTGTTGACTTTTGTATGCTTCTCTTGCCATGCTTTGCATCCTTTTGCATATGAAATGACCATGATGCATGATATAATTATGAATCCACTTGAGAATGCTTCTTGAATGTTTAGACTTGGTTTGGGTTGACTTTTCCTTGCTGCCTTGACTTTTTTCTTTCACCTTTGACCCTAGGCTAGTCCTAGTGGTCTTGTAAGCTTACAATTGAGCTGTTTGTTTCAGGTTAAGCCCCAATGCCTCAAGGATCATTCAAATTTGTTTGAGTTGAATTGTTTATTGTGCTAACCTTTGTTTTGTAGGTGTGACTCACATACTTGAGTCTTTGTGCCTTGCACAATTGGTCCCTCTGTGGTTGACTATTGGTTCATTTTCTTTTGATTTTGACTGTTGACTTGTTTACTAATAAGTTTGACTTTTTCAGGTACACTTTAGTTGCTTTAGTTGCTTGCTTTGCTATTTAGCATTTGCTTTGAGGTATAAACCTTTCTTCTTCATGTAGTCTGGAGACCCGGTCTGTTATTTGACCGGGCAAACTGTCTGAAGTCCTCCTTAAGAGGCAATGCCTGTGTGTGTTTAAATTTGTCCTAAGCAGGAAAAGTCCTCATTTGAGGCAATTGGTGGAAGGTAGGGATAAGTAATCTATCCCCCACTATTCAGTGTGTCCTCTCTTTGCTCCCATTACATGGTTGAAGCATTGAGATAAAAACCCAAGATCTAATCGAGTCAATAATGTGGAGAGAGTTCCTACTTTCTGAACTCCCACACTTTCTGATATGCTCTCCCCGATCAGGGATAGAAGCAATGAGGCACACCCCTCATCTCCTTTTCATCTGCTTCACCTTAGCCTCTCAATGGCAAGGTTAAGAGCGACCTTCACCTATTACAGTGGACTTTCAAAGTCAAACCCTCTTGTGTGAGCCCCTTTGTTTGGCTATAGAGTGTGCTGTTTGATATTCATTGATTGATTGATTGCTTCATATGCACTTGCTTGCCTGTATGCTATGCATTTATCATCATCATCAATTGCCATTAATGCATGATCATCTCATTTATCTTTGTGATGCTATCATTGTTGTTTGCCCATTGAGGACAATTGTAAGTCCATTGCCTTGGCATTTGCTCCTGTGATATGGAAGGATAGAGTGTAAGACCTCATTGGTCACTCATATCTTCTGTTTTATCTGTTTGTATGTGAGGATACAGTTATAAGTCCCTGTAAGTTGGCATCTGTTATCCTGTGATCATAATTTGATCTGTTCGATTTGTATGTGAGGTTGCAGTTATAAGTCCCTGTAAGTTGGCATCTGCTTTCCTGTGATCATAGCTTGTTCATCTGTTTGTGTGAGAGGTTGCAATTATAAGTCCCTGTAAGTTGGCATTTGCATTCCTGTGATCATATTGTTGCTTTTGTTCTTGTATGTGAGGATCCACTGTAAGTCCCTGTAACGTGGCATTGGATTTCCTAGGACCATACTGTGAAGTTAACCTAAGTCCAGACAGATTGGCAGTTAACTTCCATGTTTCATCTTTGTTTTCTTTCGAGGAGATTAGTGTAAGACCATTGAGTGGCTTCTGATATCCATTTCTGTTTTAGGAGACTGGTGTAAATCCATCTATTGGTATCCGGTATCCACCTTTTTATTTCTTTGCCTGTGGAGATTAGTGTAAGTCCATAGAGTGGCCTCTGATATCCCGTTTTGTTTTAGGAGATTGGTATAAGCCCAGTGATTGGCATCCGATATCCGCCTTTTGGATTTCATCTTTGTTTGTTTTCTATTATCCATTGTATTCCAAAGGACACACTTGAATCATCTGCTATATGATTTCAAGAAGTGAACCTCCTGAGAAGTTTTACTTTCCATCCTCATCCATTCATCATTCATTATGTCCTAAACCTTTTCACACTTCATCTTTCAAATTTGACATAAGTGTTGTGCAAACATTCTCATTGTTTTCTAACTAAAAACCTGGACTCAAGTCCTTGACTTTTTTTAAAACTCCATTTCATAATACTTATTTGAATTGATCCTAATCATACTTTGACTCCATTTTCATAATCATAATCAGTAACTTCACTCATTCACTTGTTTTGGCTTTGTCCATTAATGTTTTCATACATGAGCTATAGGTTTGATTTATCTTAGTGGTTGATGTTAATCTCACCTTCTGTCTTTAGTGATTGAATTGTAAGCCTTCCTTGCCTATTATAGGGTTAACCCCTCCCTGGCAAGTTGAAGCTGTTCTCACATGGTGGACGTTGTTGTTTGTATAAGGTTGAGTTTTCTCCCGTGGATAACGTAAGACCTAGGGTTTGTGTTTAAAATTGAACCTAACTCACTTTTGGAAATCTTTTAGCCGAACTACGGCGTTCTGATCCTTACCTTTGATGGAAGGTACGTAGGCAACGGGTTCATCCGTTCGAACCCAATAACACAAAAATAAATAAAACCCAATAACACAAAAATAATAAAAATTGTATATTCTTTTCTCATCATCCCAATCATGTTTGCACAATCTTTATGTCATAACAAATAACAATCTTTTACAACAAGTGTGAAAAGGGCTCCCTAGGAGTACCTAGGACGTAGTGGGTGCCTAACACCTTCCCATTGCGTAATTTACCCCTTACCCAGAATCTCTGATCTTTTTATTAGTTTTCTACGTGTAAAACTTCTTAGGCTTTTGTTCGCTTTTTAGCCAATCCTTTGGATAAATAAAAGTGCGGTGGCGACTCGAAAATTTCAATGTATCTCTTAGCTTATGGTTTAATCGATAGATCATATAGCGACGAATACACCGTCACAATATGTTATTGTTTTAATTAAATATTTTGGGGTATTTAGAAGGGTGTTACATTAGTGGTATCAGAGCATAGTCGGTCGAGTCGAGTCGTAATTATTTTGTTTCCCCTGTACGGGATAGGTGTTGTGTAACCCTATCAGTACTCATTGTTTTAGTTGTTTGGGTTTCAGAATAGAGATGGCTGGAAGAGGTAGAGATGATGCTGCAATTGCTGAGGCTCTGGGTATGCTAGCTGGAGTACTTGGAGGAAATCCGAATGTTGTGGGAATGGGAGCTGCTCGTCAACTGAGTGAGTTCCAGAAGAACAATCCTCCAATGTTTAAGGGAGCATACGATCCAGATGGCGCTCAGAAGTGGTTGAAGGAGATCGAGAGAATTTTCCGAGTAACTGAGTGTGCCGATAACCAGAAGGTCAGGTTCGGCACGCATATGCTGTCAGAGGAAGCTGATGATTGGTGGGTTGCTACCCGCACTGAGTTGGAATCTGCTGGAAATGCTGAGATCACTTGGGCTGTGTTCAGAGAGAGATTTCTGAGGAAGTACTTTCCAGAGGATGTCAGAGGAAAGAAAGAAATAGAATTCTTGGAATTGAAGCAGGGTAACCGGTCTGTTACTGAGTATGCTGCTAAGTTCACAGAGCTGTCCAAGTATTATACTCCCTATAGTGAGGCTACTGGGGAATTTTCCAAATGTGTGAAGTTTGAGAACGGGTTGCGTCCCGAGATCAAGCAGGCGATTGGATATCAGCGGATCAGGGTGTTTTCTGACTTGGTTGACTGTTGCAGGATTTTTGAACAGGATTCCAAGGCCAGAGCAGAGAGCTATCAGCAGAGGGTTGATAGGAAAGGTAAGAATCAGATTGATCGTGGAAAACCGTATGCAGCTGGCAAAGGTTTCCAGCGGCAGAGTGGGATGAAGAGGCCTAGTGGGGGAGACTCTAGTGCTCCTGTTAAGTGTTACAGATGTGGTCGGGCTGGACATCGTGTTCATGAGTGTACCAGTGCTGAGATGAAGTGTTTCAAGTGTGGCAAAGGTGGTCATTTGGCTGCAGAGTGTCGGTTGAAGACTGTGACTTGTTTCAACTGTGGAGAGTTGGGTCATATCAGTCCACAGTGTCCTAAGCCGAAGAAAGAGAATCAGTCAGGAGGCAAGGTCTTTGCTTTATCGGGTTCTGAGACTTCTACAGATGATCGTTTGATCCGAGGTACGTGTTATATTAATGGCTTTCCTCTTGTAGCTATTATTGACACAGGTGCTACTCATTCCTTTATATCTTTGGATTGTGCTGTGAAACTTAAGTTAGAGATATCTAAGATGCTTGGAAGTATGGTGATTGATACTCCTGCGAAGGGTTCAGTGACTACTACTTCAGTTTGTTTGAGTTGTCCTTTGAGTATTTTTGGTAGAGACTTTGGGATAGACCTTGTGTGTCTTCCACTAGTGCAGATCGATGTTATCCTGGGTATGAACTGGTTGGTGTTTAACCGAGTTTCTATCAACTGTTTTGATAAGACTGTGATCTTTCCTGAGATTGAGGAAGGAAAGAGTTTGCTTCTATCAGCGAGGCAGGTGAATGAGGCAGTAGCAGATGGGGCAGAGTTGTTTATGCTGTTAGCGACTTTGGAGGCTAAAGATAAACTAGTGATTGGCGATCTAGCCGTGGTGTGTGATTTTCCTGATGTGTTTCCTGAAGAAGTGAATGAATTACCACCAGAGCGTGAAGTTGAGTTCTCGATTGATTTGGTACCTGGTACTAGACCGATATCGATGGCTCCGTACCGTATGTCTGCTGTTGAGTTAGCTGAATTGAAGAGTCAGCTGGAAGATCTGTTGGATAAGAAATTTATTCGTCCGAGTGTGTCACCGTGGGGTGCACCAGTGTTGTTGGTTAAGAAGAAAGAAGGTACTATGAGGTTGTGTGTGGACTACAGGCAACTGAACAAAGTGACGATCAAGAATCGGTATCCTTTGCCGAGGATTGATGATTTGATGGATCAATTGGTTGGTGCGAGTGTGTTCAGCAAAATAGATTTGAGATCTGGGTATCATCAGATACGTGTGAAAACTGAAGATATTCAGAAGACTGCTTTCAGAACAAGGTATGGACATTATGAGTATTCTGTGATGCCTTTTGGTGTGACTAATGCGCCTGGAGTATTTATGGAGTATATGAATAGGATTTTCCATCCGTACCTAGACAAGTTTGTGGTAGTGTTTATTGATGACATTTTGGTGTATTCGAAATCTGAAGAAGAGCATGCTGAGCATTTGAGAGTGGTTTTAGGAGTTCTACGAGAAAAGAAGTTGTTTGCTAAACTGTCTAAGTGTGAATTTTGGTTAGAAGAAATTAGTTTTCTTGGTCATGTGATTTCAAGAGGTGGTGTTGCTGTTGATCCTTCTAAGATAGAGGCGGTATCTAAGTGGGAAGCTCCGAAGTCTGTTGCTGAGATTCGAAGTTTTCTTGGTTTGGCTGGTTATTATAGGAAATTCATTGAGGGATTTTCTAAGTTGGCGTTACCGTTGACGATGTTGACTAGAAAGGGACAAGCGTTTGTTTGGGATTCGAAATGTGAAGAAGGTTTCCAAGAGTTAAAGAGAAGGTTGACTACTGCTCCTATTCTGATATTACCGAGTTCGTCGGAATCATTTGAGGTTTACTGTGATGCTTCATTGTTGGGCTTGGGTGGTGTGTTAATGCAGAATAAGCAGGTTATAGCTTATGCTTCGAGACAACTGAGAGTTCATGAAAGGAACTATCCGACACATGATTTAGAGTTGGCAGCTGTGGTTTTGTTCTGAAGTTGTGGAGGCATTATTTGTACGGATCAAGATTTGAGGTTTTCAGTGATCATAAAAGTTTGAAGTATTTGTTTGACCAGAAAGAGCTAAATATGAGACAGAGGAGATGGTTAGAATTTCTGAAGGATTATGATTTTGGGTTGAATTACCATCCGGGTAAAGCAAACGTAGTAGCTGATGCATTGAGTCGGAAATCATTGCATATGTCTATGTTAATGGTTAAAGAGTTGGATTTAATTGAGCAGTTTAGAGATTTGAGTTTGGTGTGTGAGAGTACTCACAATAGTGTTAAATTGGGAATGCTGAAGTTGACGAATAATATTTTGGAGGAGATCAGAGAGGGTCAGAAATCCGATATGCTTTTGGTTGATAAGTTGACTCTAGTGAATCCAGGTCAAGGTGGTGAATTCAGAGTTGATGAGAATGGTGTTTTGAGATTTGGTAATCGGGTGTGTATTCCGGATGTTGCCGAACTTAAGAAGAGTATTCTTGAGGAAGGACATCGTAGTGGCCTGAGTATTCATCCTGGAGCTACGAAAATGTATCATGATTTGAAAAAGCTATTTTGGTGGCCGGGAATGAAGAAAGAAATTGCGAGTTTTGTTTATTCCTGTTTGACTTGTCAGAAGTCAAAGATTGAGCATCAGAAGCCGTCTGGGCTAATGCAACCGTTGGCTATTCCAGAGTGGAAGTGGGATAGCATCAGTATGGATTTTGTTTCGGGTTTACCGAGGACAAGTAGGAATTTTGAAGCTATTTGGGTGATTGTGGATAGATTGACGAAGTCGGCTCATTTCATTCCGATCAGAATGGATTATCCGTTAGAGAGGCTAGCTGAGTTGTATATTGAGAAGATTGTAAGTTTGCATGGTATTCCGTCGAGTATTGTTTCGGACAGAGATCCTAGATTTACATCGAAATTTTGGGAAGGTTTGCAGAGAGCTTTGGGAACTAAGCTGAGATTGAGTTCTGCATATCATCCGCAGACTGATGGTCAGACTGAGAGGACGATTCAGTCATTAGAGGATCTTTTGAGAGCTTGTGTTTTGGAAAAGGGAGGTGCTTGGGATTGTTATTTGCCATTGATTGAGTTTACCTACAACAATAGTTTTCATTCGAGTATTGGTATGGCACCGTTTGAAGCTTTGTATGGTAGGAGATGTCGGACACCGTTATGTTGGTATGAGTCCGGCGAGAGTGCTGTGGTTGGACCGGAGATTGTTCAACAAACTACGGAAAAGATTAAGATGATTCAGGAGAAGATGAGAATTGCTCAGAGTCGTCAGAAGAGTTATCATGATAAGAGGAGGAAGTCACTTGAGTTCCAAGAGGGAGATCATGTGTTTCTTCGTGTTACTCCGATAACTGGTGTTGGTCGAGCTTTGAAGTCGAAGAAGTTGACACCTCGTTTTATTGGTCCTTATCAGATTTTGGAGAGGATAGGAGAGGTAGCCTATCGTATCGCTTTACCACCGTCGCTTGCGAATTTGCATGAGGTTTTTCATGTGTCTCAGTTGAGGAGGTACATTCATGATCCGTCACATGTAGTCCAAGTAGATGATGTACAGGTGAGAGATAACCTGACTGTTGAAACATCACCTATGAGAATCGAGGATCGAGAGTTGAAGCAATTGCGGGGTAAAGAGATCGCCTTGGTGAAGGTAGCTTGGGGAGGACCAGCAGGTGGCAATGTGACTTGGGAACTTGAGAGTCAGATGAAGGAGTCTTATCCGGAGTTGTTCGCTTGAGGTATGTTTTCGAGGACGAAAACTCTTTTAGTGGGGGAGAGTTGTAACACCCCAATTAAAATAAGATGATTATTTAATTTAAATTAATATTTTATTTATTAATTTAATTGAATAATTGGAAGTTTGGATTATTATTATTATTTTGGAATAATAATTATTGGGATAATTATTTATTGGAATAAAATAAGTTGGAATAATAAAAATTCCCATTTTTGGTAAAAAGGGTTTTGCACGTGAAAAGGAAAACACAGAGAAGCGGTTGAAAGTGGAAAAAGGGCAAAAAGGCAGAGCAAGAGAAGAGGAAAAGCTTGGAGCTCAGAGATTGCTGGATTAACTCAGGTAAGGGGGGTTTATCATCGGTTAAAGGGCATTATGGGATAATATGTACTGGGTAGTGATAACCATTGTTTTACCTCTGATTAGATTGATGCATGATGAATTTGTGAACTTTTTGGATAAACGAAATTGGGGTATAATTGAGAAAGAATTCGTAGGAATTAGATGTAAAAGTGTCAGATTTGTGTAATCGAATAAGATATGAATTGTGTTGAAAATATGAACGATTTCTGTGTAGAAATTGGACTGTGGAAGGTTGGATTGGGTAGATCTCGTAGCAGAGAAAGCCATTGCAGATCTGAGAGTTCTGGTTTCTGGTCATACGCGTATGGCACTAGGCAATACGCGTATGAGGTGGCTGGTACGCGTATGGCACTAGGCAATACGCGTATGGATGAGGAAGATGATGTTTTGAACGTGTTTTGGTCTCTGTTGGTACGCGTATGGGAATGTGATACGCGTAGCATACGCGTATGGGCGTAGGCATTACGCGTATGGATTTTGTCAGGCGTGGGCAATACGCGTATGGGCATAGGCAATACGCGTATGGGCAGAATTGTGATTTTTCTGTGCTGTTGTTGTGCAGTTTTTGGTTGTTTAGGCTGAGTGAGGTACTTAGCTGATGTATGATGTAGCAGGGATCATTTCCCGTTGTTTTGAGTAGTATAGGTATTAGTAGAATGTGCTAATACTGTATTTGATTATGTGGCATGATGTGATATGCTTTTGTGATAAAATGTATTAATGATGTGTGATGATAAGCATGATGCTGTGAATGTATCAGTTATGTATGCATTTGTGAATAGACTATTTTATGGCTTAGAGTGTGAGCTTGTGTCTATTCTTGAACTGTTGCTGTTGTTGTTGCATTGCTAGGTGATTAGCATGCTTATTCTAGCCTTTGGGGCTGTAGCTAATTCCCATGGTGAGGAATTAGTGAGTGAACCATGGTGGGTTTGTTGTTGATGTTTGCATGCTAGATGATTAGTGTGCATAGTCTAGCCTTCGGGGCTGTAGCTAATTCCCATGGTGAGGAATTGGTGAGTGAGTCATTAGATCTCAAATGAGTGGGACTAGTGAGCTTAGTAGCCGTATCTGGATTTGATCGGTGAGCTTGAACTGTATGTTCAAGAATAGTCGGTACCGCATGTGTGGAGTCTCATTGCATAATGAATGTATGGCATATAATATGAATGGATGTATTCCAGTATTATATGTGTGTTGTGTGTTGTGCTGTTGATGTTGAGTATGGTTGAGATTATACATATGCTATGTGTTACTGTTGAATATGATGTTTGAACGGATATTGCCGTTGCTGAGTGCGTAGTCTGATTAGGGTGAATTGATGTGTTATTTACTTAGCATTACATGTTGTTCTATAACGCTTATTATATTGATTGAGGAACTCACCCTTACATCTATTTTTCAGGTAACGAGCAGTGAGTTGAGTAGAAGCTAGTGCTATGGAGTCTAGTGTCGTCCTTAGTGGGTCATGCTCTGGTAGATGTAACATCGGGAGGGGATGTTTGACTACGTTTTAATTTAGTTGTTGATCAACTTTACATGTAATGTAGTACATGATTTGAATGTCGATGTTTTGTATCCGCTGCGAATTATGCAAAAGAGTCTTATTTTGATTAAATGAATGAGCATGACAGGATATTTTGATGAATGTTGTGAGAGGATTGTGTGACACCCTTCGGGGCATAATTACTCTGATTGATATGTTATTGTTTTAATTAAATATTTTGGGGTATTTAGAAGGGTGTTACAGGCTTCTCGAATATGTATTTCACTGGATCCATCTTAGAAATCAACAAGGTAGTATGGTTCAACATATACTGCCTCAGTCGGCGAGCAGCCCAGGCCAAAGCACAGCAAGTTTTCTCAAACTGCGAATATTTGACTTCACAGTCGGTAAACTTTTTGCTAAGGTAGTATATGGCATGCTCTTTTCGACCAGACTCGTCATGCTGTCCCAATACACACCCCATCGAGTTCTCAGTCACTGATAGGTACATTATCAGAGGTCTCCCAGGAACTGGAGGTATAAGGATTGGAGGATTCTGCAAATACTCTTTTATCTTCTCGAAAGCCCTTTGACAATCTTCATTCCACCTGATAGCCTGATCTTTCCTCAGCAATTTGAAAATTGGCTCACACGTGGTTGTTAGGTGAGAGATGAACCTTGCAATGTAGTTCAACCTCCCTAAGAAACTACGGACTTGCTTCTCTATTCTTGGCTCTGGCATTTCCTGTATCGCTTTTACTTTGTCGGGATCCACCTCAATCCCTTTCCCGCTAACGATAAAACCCAGCAAGTTTCCCGATCTCACCCCGAAAGTGCACTTGTTCGGATTAAGTCTCAGTTTGAATTTCCTCAAACGTTCAAACAATTTCTGCAGATTCACCAAATGTTCTTCTTCTGTCAGAGATTTGGCAATCATATCGTCCACATAAACCTCGATTTCATGATGAATCATATCATGGAACAGAGTTACCATAGCTCGTTGATATGTTGCTCCGGCATTTTTCAGACCAAACGGCATCACCTTGTAGCAGAAGGTGCCCCATGGGGTTATGAAAGTTGTCTTTTCCATGTCTTCTGGTGCCATCTTGATTTGGTTATAGCCAGAAAAGCCATCCATGAAGGAGAATACCGAGAACTGAGCTGTATTATCCACCAAAACGTCGATGTGGGGTAATGGGAAATCATCTTTAAGGCTAGCTCTGTTCAGATCCCGGTAGTCGACACACATCCGTACCTTTCCATCCTTCTTAGGTACTGGGACGATGTTTGCAACCCATGGCGGATAATTGGTGATTGCTAGAAACCCTGCATCCAACTGCTTTTGTACTTCTTCCTTTATCTTGACAGCCATCTCTGGTCTTGTTCTTCTGAGTTTCTGCTTGACCGGAGGACAACCTTCTTTGAGAGGCAAGCGGTGTACCACGATGTCTGTGTCCAGCCCGGGCATGTCCTGATAAGACCAGGCGAAGATGTCAACGTATTCTTGCAGCAATTCAATCAGCCCTTTCTTCACATCATCTCCCAAAGCAGCCCCTATCTTGATTTCTCTCTTGGCGTCCTCGGTGCCGAGATTAATCACTTCAACAGACTCTTGATGCGGTTGAATGACCCTTTCTTCCTGTTTTAATAACCTGGTAAGTTCTTCAGGGGGTTCACAGTCTTCATCACCCTCTTCTTCAGCTTGAAAGATTGGATTTTCAAAGTCGAAACGAGCCATAGCAGAACCGTTATCAATAGGATCCGGTGATGTGCATCTGCATGAGTGATGGTATGTGCTTATGAGTGTGAACAAGAAGTGAAAACTAAACGAAACATTGCCATTTTTTTATTTTGAAAAACTGCAAAAATAGAAAGACAGGGAACGAAATATTTGAATGCAAAAATACGTCCTTTATTTATGATAAAAATGCAAGCGTCACATAGATGGGCCCTACAATGAGTCATTACGCCCTGGGCGGAACGTAAGACTTGGATATGCATGAATAAACAAAGAAAATTACTCTTCAAGAAGAGTGACTTGGATAATCTCTTCAAAAGACCAATTGTTGATGACTTCACCTGGGATCCTCGGACGCACCCAATTGTCAATGTCACAATCACTATCCCCATCTTCTTCGTTGACTGCAGAGACCTCACTGGGAATCACAAAATTAACAGGAACAACATCTGCGAATTCATCAGTAGCATCTTCAAACACTTCTTCCTCAACCCCTTCCGCAGACTCTTGGACAGACAAACCCTCAACCTGGAGGATACCTTTGTCGAGCAAGGCCTGAATACCCTGCTGTAGTTTCAAACAACCTCCACTCTGAGTGGCACAATCCAAACAACCCTTCCCACAACCGGGGAAGACATCAGCCTTCAGCAAGCATCCTTTGATATCCAACAATGGAGTCTTCAACTTCAACACATCCTTAATGGACTTGGCTTCTCCCTCTACCAAATTAACGTTCGCACCACCATGCTGGGGCATGGGATTGTTGACGACATTCGGAGCTGGTGCAAGGTCGATGGCCTTTGAATCTATGAGGTCCTGAACTACGTGCTTAAAAGCTTTGCAGTTCTCAATGTCATGGCTAGGTGCCCCAGAGTGGAAGCTACACCTAGCGTTGGCGTCGTAACCCACCGGAAGTCTACCAACAGGAGGAGCCAGAGTGCGCAATTGCACAAGTTGTAGTTGTTGAAGACTAGAAAGCAACTGGGCGTACGACATTGGAAGGGTGTCGAAACGCCGGTCCATCATCCTTTGCCTCTGTTGATAAGCGGGTCTGTTACCCGGTTGTTGCTGCTGTTGATACTGAGCTGGTTGACGTTGTGATTGTTGTTGTTGTAGTGGTGCTGCAGCTGGAATGGTCACAGCCGCAAGATACGGTTGCTGATGATAATTCTGAAAATTATTCCTCCGGTTATCCCTGTTCTGATAAGAAGATATGGCATTTGCATCCCCTTCTCTTCTCTTTTGTCCCTGAATGAACGGCTTCTTCACCCCTGATGAGGATCCACCTCCACTCTGGATCTTGTATGTCTTTAGGTAATTCTCCACCCTTTCTCCAGTAGAGACCACATCAGCAAAGTTGGAAGCATTGCAACCTACCAGACGCTCCAAGTAAGGTTCAGGCAGCGTATTCATGAACATATTGGCCATTTCCTTTTCCAACATAGGAGGCTGAACACGGGAAGCTGTATCCCTCCAGCGTTAAGCGTATTCCCTGAAGCACTCATTGCTTTTAAGAGACAGATTCTGAAGTTGAGTTCTGTCCGGAGCCATGTCTGCATTATACTGATACTGCTTCACGAAAGCTTCTGCCAAATCCCTCCAGCAACGGATGTGGGCTCTGTCCAGCCTCATATACCATTCCAAGGATGCCCCAGCTAGGCTATCCTGGAAGAAGTACATAAGTAGCTTCTCGTCATCAGAGTATGCAACCATTTTACGGAAATAGGCTTGCACGTGAGTTTTGGGGCAAGAGCTGCCATTGTATTTGTCAAATATCGGGACCTTGAATTTCGGTGGCACTCTCACACCTGGGACCAGCCCCAAGTCAGCAACATCTACTCCCAGAGGATTCTGTCCTTCCACTGCCTTCAACCTTTCTTCCAATCTTCTAAACATGGGGTCCATGCCAAAGTCTTCCTGAAGCAAGGGGAACTGATCATCCTGACCATCCTGAATGGGTTGTTGACCGGAGGTGACATGTAGGATTGGGATAGGCCCCGGTCCATTGGGACCATTAGCCTCTCCAGCTGGAGGATCAGCCAACGTCTCCGGTTGAGTAATAGGGGGATCCCTCTATACCAACAATCTAAGCTCCTGCTGTCCTTGAGCCACCCCTTGAACCAAATCCATGAATTGATTCATGCGAATCTTCATCTCGGCGAGCTCTGCCTGTAGGCTTTCCAAACAAACTAAGAACACTGTGGCGGTACCTGTTATGCAAGACATGCGGATGACTATGCAAATGCAATGACATGTTTATCAATTCCAAAAGTATTCTACCCCCTTGATTCCAGTCTCACATTTGATAAACAATGTAAAAAAAGAGACTAAGCCGTTGATGAGAACCAAGAAAATTCCGACTAGAATCAAGTAGAAGATATAAACCCCACAGAAATGGATAAACATGTGTTAAATGATATGAATGCAAATGATGTGATGCAACGATGTGAATGCAATGCAGTGGCATGTCAATCAGGATTGCTGTATCTGCTTGAACATCTGTCAGGTTGCACTGTCTGGAGAGAAATCAAGAGCACACCGAACAAAGGTCATGGGATGGATCATGTTATCCTTAATATCAACCACCCATTTTGGCGGATTATGGTTTACACCTTATCAATACCCGAGTTTCATTGATATTAAGGATACCTGATCAGATCAACCATGAATCAAGGGTTTGTCGCAAGTCACGAGCATGGAGTTTAGGTTAAGAACCACCCAAAAGGAGTGTACTAAGGTTTAAACCTGCCAAACATGTTCTACAAAAGGTTCCCATAGTCATAATCCCATCTTTCGGATATTATCAGAGGAACGACTACTCGTATTCCAACAATATTCTCAAGAGAGACTCTTATGAGTGTAGTATCGCGTAACAATCGTATCAAATCTTACATTTGAACGACTTTCGCACTACGTCCTACGAATAGGCCAAGATGGGTTAGGTAAACTAAGGTCCTTGGCTTCTTAGGTCTATATTGGAACAAGTAATGTCTAACCACAACTTACTTATGTGACATTATTGATCTCAACATGACCTCCACCAAGTGAATGGGCTTGCAAGTCAACTCGCTAAGGAATACTCCACACAAGTTGACAGGACTATGCCATTCTCCTATCTTAAGTGCACTCGAGTTCGGGTATAGAACTCATCTCACAAAGATCACCAAGCAGCCATAGCCAACCAACAGATACAACAATGATATGTACACAATGTAATAAGGTAAAGCAGGTAAATAAATAAATGTACAAAAGCATGAACACCCAATAAACAAACAAACTACAAAAGCTAGGAGGGACTCGCTTAGGGAAGATGGACCAGCAAGAGGTCAACTACTTAGTATCCCCAGCAGAGTCGCCAGCTGTCGCAACCTGAAAAGTACAGTGCGCGAAAAAAACAACCGGCGAAAGAAAAAGACAGAAGAGTTGCCACCGTGCGTTATTCATCCCAAAGGAGGGAAAGGAAACGCTCGAAGTAAACCTGAAAAAAGGAAAGGACAAAACGGGGTCTCGCAACCAAATCTTGGGTTCGGGAGTCGGTTATGCGAAGGGAAGGTATTAGCACCCCTACGCATCTGTAGTACTCTACGGGATCCACTTTTGTAGTTTTTTGTCTAAAGGGTGTGGGTTTATCTTGTGCTGTTTGCCAAAAAAAACAAAAAAGGGTTAAATGAAAATGACTCGCGCGGATGTTGCATCCACTGCATACGTATCTCATCTGAATATGAGAATCAGAGTCTTCGTAGCTCGGCTGACCTATGGGTTGGGGGGATGTGTGCTCGCTAAGACATCGCGTCTTATGCCTACGTATCTCATCTGGAATGAGAATCAGAGCAAGTCGTAGTTCGGCTAACTACGGGGTTATGGATTGGGTTTTGGACGAACGACGTCACTACGCAATCTACCGGATGCTCGACCTTCGGAGACTTACTCACCTGTAGTAGAAGGAGTAAACGTGTTGCTTTGGATTTTAGGGTTTGGGATGCTCGAGGGCAAAAAGGCAGTCCTTGACGAAGGAACCGCGCTACCACGCGGATAAAGATCCGAAGCTATAGCAGTTAAAGGGGCAAGAAACCCTGAAATGTCTCCAGCTGGACCGTCAAAGGAAATCAGTCAACACGAATAATCAGAATAAAACTCCAGGGGGTATCCCACAAATAAAGTGGGAAACCACGCGAGTGTCTCTGCGAAAGCCATGTGAGCCCTCACAAAACTCGACAAAGGGTTAGAGCAGCAGGATGAAATCAAGAGAAAACAATGCCATGGAAACACAAGACAGGTTAGAATAAACAAAATAGGGTAACCCAGAGTTGCCTCTAAATCAAAATGTAACCACATGAATAATTCCATCAAAATTCACAAAAGGCTCACAAAAAAGGTATCAAATTCACCCATAATACCTCATACATTTAGAGCATTCAAATAAAAGGCATAAAGATGATGGATATAGGGCAAACCTGATTGGAGAGCTTGATTGAAATTGAGTTGCACCCGTGAGGTTTACAAGTTGAGTTCCCTTCAGGGTTTGGAGGTTGCTCTGAACTCTGTTGGCTTTTCTCTCACTATCTTTTTCCTCAGGGTTTTGTTCCAAGGAAACCTCAGAGTGTTTTGCTTCTCTTCCTTCTTTCTCCAGTGAATCTCCCAGTGTAACTCCAAGTGTCACTCCTCTACTGAAACTTCAGTATTTATAGACTGATTTTCGTGGGTAATGGGCTCAAATGAGGGAGACCCAAGTCCAAAATAATTTGTTATATTTTATTTATTTATCTTATTTATTTATTTAATTAATTAATTAAATAATTTTTTTTTTTCTTTTTTCTTTTTTTTTTCGTTTTTTTTTTTTCGTTTTCTTTTTTTTTTTCCAGAAAAAATGAAGGGTAAATTTTGGGGTATTACAAAAAGACATCCTTGTTGCCAACTAGGAAGTCCATCTCTAAAAATGTCATTTTTATATGTGCAGGAAGAAGTGGTAGCTAGTGCTTTTATCGTGAAAAATGGAAGAAATTTAACTGTGTTGAATTGTAATTCCTTGTGTCGAAGCAGGTTGCTCGACAAAAGCAAGGAAGTGTCGAACCACCTAGTATGTTAAGTTATGTTAGTGTGTCGAAGTGTCGAAGCATATTTTCTCACACAGGATTTTGACTTATGCATATTTTAGTAGTGTTAGCTATTTTGGGCTTTTACATTTTTGAGTTTTGGATTGAGGTCCAAGTTAACCTAAATCTATAAATAGAGGGAGTAGTCCTTATTTTTGTAATGAAGTGAATAGAGCATTCATAACATTGTATTCATAGTATTTTGCAGTTGCAAAGTGAATAAGAAGTTTTCCACAGTTTATGGGCAGAGAGAAATTTTGCAGAATTATATTACTCTTCTCCTTCATCGTTCTTTACTTTCTTTCTTTATCCATTGTTCTTTTATTTATTGTCATTGTGTGGGTGATAACAATATTGTTCATCAAGATTAATTGAAATTCTCCATAGGTTTTGGGGAATTTCCAACATCTGGTATCAAGAGCTCCGGTTTAATCGATTCGTGGGAAGAAAATCACCATGGTAACGAATCATCCAAACGGGCATTTTCCAGTAAATCTTCCGATTCTCAAGAACAACAATTACGAGAATTGGTGCAAGCAGATAAAGGTTGTGTTTTGTTATCAAGATCTTTGGGATCTTGTGAAGGAAGGAGTAACAACGCTTGCAGAAAACGCGACAGATCAAGAAAATGCTGCACATAAAGAATTGGAGAAGGAAAATTATAAAGCTCTCTTTATAATCCATTAATGTGTTGATGCAGATAACTTTGAAAAGGTTACTGATGCAGAGTCAGCAAAAGAAGTATGGGAAATTTTGGAGAAATCGTTTGGAGGCGTGGAGAAGGTGAAAGAGGTGAGGTTACAAACTCACAAAAGAACGTATGAATTACTTCAGATGGAAGACAATGAAAGCATAACTGATTTCTTCACCAAGGTTATGAAACTGGTGAATCAAATGACGGTATATGGAGAAGTGTTGACATCAAGATCTATTGTTGGAAAGATATTGAGGTCGTTGGCTCCAAAGTTCGACCACGTGGTAGTAGCCATAGAAGAGTCGAAAGATTTGTCAAAATTGACAAAGGAAAAGCTTCAAGGGACACTTGAATCTCATGAACAAAGAATGGCTGAAAGAGATGCAGGAAAGTCGAAGAGTGATATGGCTTTGCAGGCTCAATCAGCATGAAAGTAAAGGCAAAGGAAGCTGGAAAGGCAACAAAGGCAGAGGAGGATACAACAATTCGACTGGTCGAATCAGAGAAAACCCTAGAACCAAGGAAACCAAAGATGTGGTGTTGCAACTAGAGGAAGAGGTGGTGGTCAAAATTCAGACAAGAGTCACAATCAGTGTTATAATTGTTAGAAAGGATAGTCATTATTCTAGTGATTGTCCAAAAAAGCATAAGAATCAAGAAACTTATGTAAAGTTGGCGACACACGAAGAAGAAGAGACGTTGCTGATGGTTACAAAAAGAGATGAAGAGAGATTCAAGGACCATTGGTACTTGGACTCAGGATGCTCATCACACATGTCTGGAAGGAAATATTTGTTTGTCAACATAAAGCCCTTAATGAAGAACATGGTGAAATTTTCAAATGACAACACTCTAGCAGTTGAATGTGTTGGTGATGTTCTAATTATGAGGAAAGATGGAAAGAGGTCGGTAATTTCAAATGTGTTGTACATACCAGGCATGAAGAGAAATTTGCTCAGCATAGGGCAGTTAGTCGAAAAGAACTACAAGGTGTCGATCAAAGACAAGATGATGAGAGTTCTCGACTAAAATGGAAGGTTGATCTTGAAGGCTCCAATGTCTCAGAATAGAACCTTTAAGATTGAACTAAATGTGATAGAGCATAAGTGCCTTGCAACAACATCCAACAGTGATGAATGGATATGGCACTACAGACTAGGCCATCTTAATTTCAAAGACATCAGAGATTTGAAGAGAAGAAATATGGTTTCAGGATTACCAGAAATCTACATTCTAAATGAAGTGTATGAAGAATGTGTGCATGCAAAGCAGCATAAGAACAACTTCAGTAAGGATGCAGGAAGCAGGTCAAAGGCAATTCTTGAAGTCATATACTCTGAAGCATGTGGCCCTATCTAGATGGATTAGATTGGAGATAAAAAATACTTTGTTACATTCATAGATGATTTCAGTCGAAAACTGTGGTCTTACCTGATATAGAAGAAAAGTGAAGTGATCGAGGTATTTTTCAAGTTTAAATCTATGGTCGAAAGATAGAGCGGTCGAAAGATCGAGATTTTAAGAATTGATGGTGGTAGAGAATATGTGTCAAAAGACTTTGATGCATTATGTGTGAAAGAAGGGATTATGCATGAGGTGGTGCCACCCTACACTCCACAACAGAATGGAGTCGCAAAAAGGAAGAATAGAACCATTATGAATATGGTTAGAAGTATGTTAAAAGGAAAGCATCTACCCAAAGAATTATGGGGAGAAGTTGTGTCGACTGCGACATATATCTTGAACAGATGCCCGACGAAGAAGCTAGAAGGAATCACGCCAGAAGAATGTTGGTCTGGTGTCAAGCCTAGCTTGAGTCATCTGAGGATGTTCGGATCTATAGCACATAGACATATGCCAGGTCAATTGAGAAGAAAACTTGATGACAAGTCGAGTCAGATGATTCTGATAGGATATCATCCGACTGGAGGAAACAAGTTGTTCGACCCAGTGAATAAGCAAATGGTGATCAGCAGGGACGTGATCATAGATGAGCTTAAGGAGTTGGATTGGACTGAGAATGTCAAGAAATATTCAGTGAGAATCTTTTATGATGAACCAGCTAGTGAAGTTGAAAGAGAAGTTCGACAGGAAGAAGTCAAAGGTGAAGTAAGTACAAGCAGACCTCAAAGAATAAGACACGTGCCTGCAAGGTTGCAAGAATGTGTGATTACATCAGATGATGTGGTCGATGAAGAAGGTGAGCTGATACATTATGCTTTCTACACAGATGTCGAACATGTCAATGCAGCCGAGGCATTAAAAGATTCGAAGTGGATGAAAGTAATGGACGAAGAGCTGAAGTCAATCGAAGTCAACAATACTTGGTCACTTGTCGAATTGCCCCAAGACAAGAAGGCAATCAATGTGAAGTGGGTATACAAGGTGAAATTGAATCCATAGGAGAAGTGACTCGACACAAGGCGAGACTTGTAGCGAAAGGATTTCTTCATAAAGAAGGAATCAACTTCGATGAAGTTTTTGCACCTATTGCTAGGATCGAAACAATCAGGTTGGTTGTTGGTCTGGAAAATATGAACAACTGGAAGATGTGTCAGATGGATGTGAAATGTGCATTCCTTAATATCCCCTTAGAAAAAGTTTAAGTTGCACAACCATATGGGTTTGTGAAACATGGCGAAGAAAGAAAAGTGTACAGGATGCACAAAGCCCTGTACGGACTTAAACAAGCTCCAAGAGCTTGGAACAAGAAGATAGATGGCTTTCTAAGGGAGAAGGAATTTGTGAAGTGCACAAGTGAACATGGAGTATATGTAAGAAGAAGCAAGAGTGAATTGCTTATACTATGTCTCTATGTCAATGACTTGTTGATAATAGGTAGCTGTAAGAAGGAGATCAAAGACTTCAAAGGTGATCTCAACAAGGAATTCAAAATGTAAGATCTGGGTGACATTTCATATTTCCTTGGTATCGAAATCTATAAGAGTGGTAGAGGTTTGATGATGCACCAAAGAAGGTATGCAGGCGAAATACTCAAGAGATTTGAGATGCAAGATTGCAACCCAACTCCGACTCCAGTTGAAACCAGATTACAACTATAAAAAGATTCATATGAAGATGATGTCGACCCAATCCAATATAGAAGACTTATTGGGTCACTTTGATACATTTGTCACACAAGGTCTGACTTAACATACAGTGTAGGTATGATGAGTAGGTTCATGCAGAAGCCAAAGGTGTCATATCTAGCAGCGACGAAAAGGATACTAAGGTATCTGAAAGGAAGTCTCGACTATGGCATTTTGTTTCCTGCAGCTGATGAAGGAAAATAATGCAAATTAGTGGGATACGCCGACTCAAGTTGGTGTAGTGATGTTGAGGGTTGAAAATTAATAGCGGGATATGTGTTTATGCTAGGTGGTGCACTAGTTGCTTGGAGTTCGAGAAAGGAGCCAGTAGTGGAATTATCGTCATGCGAAGCAGAATACATAACTGCTTCTCTTTGTGCATGTCAAGCAACATGGATGGTGAATCTGGTCGAAGAGATAACATCGAAGAGTCATAGAGCAATTACCATGAGGATCGACAGCATGCCAGCTATCAATTTGGCGAAGAATCTGATAGCACATGGTCAAAGCAAACACATCGAAATGAGGTTCCATTATCTTCGAGAGCAGGTAGCAGATAGGAAGATGAATGTGAAACACTGCAGAACAAAGAATCAGATTGCCGACATCATGACGAAGGGAATGCAAGTCGAAGTGTTCAGAAGACTAAGAGCTATGATGAATATAGATAGCTTAGACACAATGAATTAGGTGGTGTGTTGAATTGTAATTCCTTGTGTCGAAGCATGTTGCTTGACAGAAGCAAGGAAGTATCGAACCACCTAGTATGTTAAGTTGTGTTAGTGTGTCGAAGTGTCGAAGCATGTTGCCTCACACATGATTTCGACTTATGCCTATTTTAGTAGTGTTAGCTATTTTGGGCTTTGGCTTGAGGTCCAAGTTAACCTAAATCTATAAATAAAGGGAGTAACCCTTATTTTTGTAATGAAGTGAATAAAGCATTTATAACATTGTATTCACAGTATTTTGCAGTTGCAAAGTGAATAAGAAGTTTTCCACAGTTTGTGGACAGAGAGAAACTCAGCAGAATTATATTACTCTTCTCCTTCATAGTTCTTTACTTTCTTTTTTTCTCCATTTTTATTTTCTTTATTGTCATTGTGTGGGTGATAACAATCTTATTTTTCAAGATTGATTGAAATTCTCCATAAATTCTGGGGGATTTCCAACAAACTATAGTTGCACTTCAATTTAAACGAAAGAAAACTAGAAATTTACTTTATCTTACTCATGCTACCTTCTATAACATGTTAGTTTCCATCATTCATAAATTATTTATGAAATGCAATTGATATTCAGTGTGGTTAATAAAGATCATCACAAATTCAAAATCAAAGTAGATAATTTAATTCAATGAAAATGTTTATAAAATGCAATTGATATTCAATATGGTTAATCTACGTGTAGTCGAGGTATTTTCTCTCATTTCCTAATCCAAGTAACAATATTTTTTATGGCAGATTAATTATTAATTCTGCATCAGCAAGTTCAAGCTTTGTAACTGAATCTTTGAAAGAAGACGTTCGACTGAATTTCAATTTATAAATGTTGTGATCCTTCGTTCACTTTTGACATTATTTTTTTAGATGAAACGGTTAATCAACTAACACTATCAAATTTATCATTTTTTGTCACATCTATATTAATATTAATATGTCTAATTTTTAATCCCTGATATATCTCTTACTATTGCTAAATAATTTCAAACTATTTCATTCAGTAAACTCACATTTATTATATTTTATCCAATTTACTTTTGAATGTTATTTATTTATACTAGCAAACGTGTTCGTTCTGACACTTTTTTAAGTGTCCTCGCGCGTCAAAATGCAAACGATATTTTTATTAAATTTTAATTTAATTTAAAGTATTTGTGTGATTTAAATTAACTTAAAGACCAAGTTCTCTCTCTAAAATTAAGAAGTAACTCTCCCTCCCTCTCTTTTCAAATATATCGGATAAAAACATGTTAGTTTAGTACCTTCATACCGTCAAATAAAAGAAAATATAAAAAGGAACATGTTAGTCTAAAAGAAGAAACATATTTTTATGAATTACTAATGTGAAAAGAAAGATTACTCATTCAACATACTATTTCAAAGGAAATATATAAAGTGTGTTTTATATATCATATTGTCTGAAGCATCATAAATTTAATTAGAAGAAACAATTCTCTTAAATGTATATCATTTGTATCTAATTCACCACTTGATTATTTATCCAATTGACAAACAAAATTAAAAAATAATATTTTTAAATAAATAATTTAAAGAGTAAAATCGACATTATAAAAAAAAAACTAACTTAAAAAATTATGGAGAATGAAGGATATAAATTGTGTGTGTAAGTGTTGGAAATCCCCCAAAATCTATGGAGAATTTCAATCAATCTTGATGAATAAGATTGTTATCACCCACACAATGACAATAAAAGAAAAGAACAATGGAGAAAGAAAGAAAGTAAAGAACGATGAAGGAGAAGAATAATTCAATTCTGTAGAGTTTCTCTCTGCCCACAAACTGCGGAAAACTTCTTATTCACTTTGCAACTGCAAAATACTGTGAATACAATGCTATGAATACTCTATTCACTTTCTTACAAGAATAAGGGTTACTCCCTCTATTTATAGATTTAGGTTAACTTGGACCTCAAGCCAAAACACAAAACTATAAAAGCCCAAAATAGCTAACACTACTAAAATAGGCATAAGTCGGAATCCTGTGTGAAGCAACATGCTTTGACACTTCGACACACTAACACAACTCAACATACTAGGTGGTTTGACACTTCCTTGTTCTGTCGAGCAACCTGCTTCGACACAAGTAATTACAATTCAACACACCACCTAATTTAGTGTGTCTAAGCTATCTACATTCATCATAGCTCTTAATTTTTTGAACACTTCTACATGCATTCCCCTCGTCATAATGTCTGCAATCAGATTCTTAATTTTGCAGTGTTCCACATTTATCTTCCCATCTGCTACCTGCTCTCGAAGATAATGGAACATCATTTCGATGTGCTTGCTTCGATCATGTGCTATCGGATTCTTCGCTAGATTGATAGTTGACATGTTGTCGATCTTCATGGTAATTGCTCCATGACTCTTCGTTGTTATCTCTTCGACCAAATTCTCCGTCCACGTTGCTTGACATGCAAAAAAGGAAGCAACTATGGATTATGCTTCGCACAATGATAATGCCACTACTGGCTCCTTTCTCGAACTCCAAGCAACTGGTGCACCACCTAGCATAAACACATAGTCAACTGTGGATTTTCGATCCTCAGCTTCACTACACCAACTTGAGTCGGTGTATCCCATTAATTTGCATTATTTTCCTTCATTAGCTGCAGGAAACAGAATGTCGTAGTCGAGAGTTCCTTTCAGATACCTTAGTATCCTTTTCGTCGCTGCTAGATGTGATACCTTTGGCTTTGGCATGAATCTACTCACCATGCCTACACTGAATGCTAAGTCAGACCTTGTGTGACAAAGGTATCGAAGTGACCCAATAAGTCTTATATATTGGGTTTGGTCGACATCATCTTCATCTGAATCTTTTGAAAGTTGTAATCTGGGTTCAGCTAGAGTCGAAGTTGGGTTGCAATCGTGCATCTCAAATCTCTTGAGTATTTCGCCTGCATAACTTATTTGATATATCATTAAACCTCTACCACTCTTGTAGAATTCGATGTCAAGGAAATATGAAATGTCACCCAGATCTGACATTTCGAATTCCTTATTGAGATCACCTTTGAAGTCTTCGATCTCCTTTTTGCAGCTACATGTTATCAACAAGTCATCGATATAGAGACATGGTATAAGAAATTAACTCTTGCTTCTTCTTGCATATACTCCACGTTTATATTTTCACTTCACAAATTCCTTCTCCTTTAGAAATTCATCTATCTTCTTGTGCCAAGCTCTTGGAGCTTGTTTAAGTCTGTACAGGGCTTTATGCAGCTGATACACCTTTCTTTCTTCGCCTTGTTTCACAAACCCAACTGGTTGTGCAACATAAACTTCTTCTTCTAAGGGCTATTAAGGAATGCACATTTCACATCCATCTGACACATCTGACAATTGTTTAGGTTTGCTAGACCAACAACCAACCAGATTGTTTCGATCCTAGAAACTGGTGCAAAAACTTCATCGAAGTCAATTCCTTCTTTCTAAAGAAATCCATTCGCCACAAGTCTCTCCTTGTGTCGAGTCACTTCTCCTCTGGGATTCAACTTCACCTTTTATACCCACTTCACATCAATTTCCTTCTTGTCTTGGCGAAATTCGACAAGTGACCAAGTGTCGTTGACTTCGATTTATTTCAACTCTTCGTCCATTGCTTTCATCAACTTCGAATCTTTCAATGCCTCAGCTGCATTGACAGGTTTGACACCTACGTAGAAAGCATAATGTACCAACTCACCTTCTTCATTGACCATATCATCTAATGTAATCACACATTCTTGCAACCTTGCAGGCATGTGTCTTGTTCTTTGAGGTCTGCTTGGGCCTGCTTCACCTCTGACTTCTTCCTGTCGAACTTCTCTTTTGACTTCAACAGCTAGTTTGTCAAAAAATATTCTCACTGAATCTTTCTTGACATTCTCAGTCCAATCCCATTCTATAAGCTCATCTATGATCACGTCCCTACTTATCACCACTTGCTTATTCACTGGGTCAAACAACTTATATCCTCCAGTCGAATGATATCCTATCAGGATCATCTGATTCGACTTGTCATCAAGTTTTCTTCTCAACTGATCTGGCACATGTTTATATGCTATAGATCTAAACACCTTCATATGACTCAAGATAGGCTTGACACCAGACCAACATTCTTCTGGCGTGATTCCTTATAGCTTCTTCGTCGGATATCTGTTCAAGATATATGTCGCAGTTGACACAACTCCTCCCCATAATTCTTTGGGTAGATGTTTGTCTTTCAACATACTTCTAACCATATTCATGATGGTTCTATTCTTCCTTTCTGCGACTCCATTTTGTTGTGAGTGTATGGTGGCACCACTTTATGCATAATCCCTTCTTTCACACATAATGCATCGAAGTCTTTCGACACATATTCTCCACCACCATCAGTCCTCAAAATCTTGATCTTTTGACCGCTCTGTCTTTCAACCATAGATTTAAACTTGGCAAATACCCCGATCACTTAACTTTTCTTCTTGATCAAGTAAGACCACTATTTTCAAATGAAATCATCTATGAATGTAACAAAGTATTTGTTACCTCCAATCTAATCCACCTGGAGAGGACCACATATATTAGAGTATATGACTTCAAGAATTGCCTTCAACCTGCTTCATACATCCTTACTAAATTTGTTCTTATGTTGCTCCGCCTGCACACATTCTTCACACACTTCGTTTGGAATGTCGATTTATTGTAATCCTGAAACCATATTTCTTCTTTTTAAATCTTTGATGTCTTTGAAATTGAGATGGCCAAGTCTATAATTCCATATCCATTCATCTATGTTGGTTGCCGTTGCAAGCCACTTATGCTCTATCACATTTAGTTCAATCTTAAAGTTTTATTCTGAGACATTGGAGCCTTCAAGATCAACCTTTCATTTGAGTCGAGAACTCTCATCATCTTATCTTCAATCGACACTCTGTATTTCTTTTCGACTAACTGCCATATGCTAAGCAAATTGCTCTTCATGCCTGGTATGTACAACACATTTGAAATTACTGACCTCTCTGCCGTCTTTCCTCATAATCAACACATTTTAAGGTCCTATTATCTACCAATGATTACTTCATAGTCAACTCTCCATCACCATGATACACCTTCGTCTGATTCTTTTCTAGCTTCATGTTGTACGCTTTTGTGAGTAATTGAACTATGCTTATCAAGTTACTTAACATCGAAGGTACATACAACACATCACTGATGTTGGATTTTCAACCATCTTTTCTAATAACTTATATGTCTCCATTTCCACCTAATGTAATATGCCTGCCATCTGCAAACTTTATCACTTTCTCAATTGATTCATCTAGCCTGGTGAACCAAGACTTATTACTAGTCATGTGGTTACTACATCCTGAATCCAGGTACCACATGTCGGTTTGCTCAGTGTTTGAATGAGTGTTGGCCATGAGTAACACATCATCAGAATCACTATCTTAAGCATATGCATATTACACTTTATTGTTATATTTTGCTCTTGCTTCCTTATTTCTTTGATAGTCTCGAGCATAATGGCCAAATCTTTAACAGTTGTAACATTGCACCTGCTTCATGTCAACTTTATCACCATAATACTTGTTGCCCATGCCTTTCTTGATTGAATCAGAGTGATTCTTTGAGTTCTTTATTGAATTCTCATCATTAGCAAGATTTTTTCCCTGCTTCGCCTTCTCTTTCCCATATTTCTTGATGAGTCTTACTTGTAGTGCATATTCAGTCACCTTCTCCCTTTCCGAGTTCCTCTACTTCAACCTCATCTCATGAGCCTCGAATGAAGCTTGACGTTCTTCTAAATTCATCTCATCTAGGTTCTTGGACTCTTTAATTGATACTACAATGTAATCAAAATTCACATTCATAGTTCTCAACACTTTCTCAATATTCCGTAAATCATTGATTGATTCACCACACGACTTCATCTGGTTCGTTAACAACACCGCACATGAAAAGTATTCTGAGACCGATTCTTCTTCCTTCATCTGAGTCATCTTGAATTACTTTCTCAATGTCTGCAACTTCACCCTTTTCAGTTTTTTATCTCTACCGTACAAGTTCTTTAACTTGTCCTAGGCTCCTTTGGCAATTTCTTCTTCAATTATCTTCTCGAACACGTTATAATCCACACACCAGTGATTCAAGAACATACCTTTTCCATCTTTCTTTCTTTGTTCCTTGTGTGTATCTTGCTGAACATCATCTATATTTGCTTCTAATGTCGGTACTTTATTATTCACAATTTTAGTCACATCTTGAAATTTGAATATGACATTCATCTGCGCGATCCACCGTTCATAGTTCTCACCTTTGAAAACCGGTATATTCACAGAAAATTGTGTTGATGTTGTGTTTCCATTTGCCATTACATATTTTCTATGAATTGCAACCTAGACTCCTTGATACAAATTTGTTGGAACAAAAGGGTTTTTAATAAAGATGAGAGATGAAGAAGAAGAGAGAAAATAGAGAAAACTATAGAATGGATATTGAAAAGTGGAATCCTTATTGAGTGAAGTTGTTAGGATTTACATCATACAACACCCTTTATATAGGAAATTAAAGCCCATGCCCAAAACTATACAAGTCGACTCAAGCCCAAAACATACACAATGCAAAGTACAAAACTACAAGTTACATTTTTACATAATAACTATATGTTGTATTCGACTCATCTGAATACAGCTGACTCCTACACCTCGAAACACCTCGATTAACTACTTAGACATAACCAAATGTTAGCTTTCGACAGAACATCAAATTACAACTTCTAACAATAACGACATTAAAGATAATTTAGGGAGAGTTAGTTAAAAAACAAAGAACTACATAATAATCTAATTAAAATACTTTTAATAACTAACTAAACCTTGGGAGAGTTGGTTAAAAAACACAAAGAGAATAATTGTTACATTATAAAAGATTGTCTTGCCTCACCGTTCTTTTTATAGTCTTTCACCTTCTCCTATCTTTCTAGATTTATCCCCTAAAAGTTACTACTATAAAGCAAATTTAGAATCTTTAAACACATGGAGATAGTGATGTAGAAAGTATGTGAAAAAAATAAAAGTTATTAGATATTTTTCTACAATATAGAACCTGTAAATAAAAGTTATTATATAACACCAGCCTTTGGTTTAAACACAATTTCTTTGGTTTAAACATCACCCTTTTTTTATCTCTGGTTTAAACACCACAATCATTTTCCTTTGGTTTAAACACTACTCCAATTTCTAGCCTTTTCCGGTTTAAACACCACCTATAATCATATCTTTCCTTTAGTCTTATTCCTCCTAACTACGGAGCTCTGACATTCTTATTGCACTATGAGGATATGTAGGCACGAGGATGCGAATCCTTGGTAAGCATTTTTCTTGCTTTTCCCCCCTTTCTTTCTCTGGTTCCACGAACTACGAGGCTCTGAATTTCTCATTGCACTATGAGAATACGTAGACATGAGGGGCCCAATCCTCCTCGAGCACTCTTTTTATAACCTATTTTCTGTTTTGCAGGTACACGAAGATAGTAACATCCATCCAAGCAAAGAGAAATCAAAACGATTCCCATGGAGTACCATGGATGTGAGGGGTGTTAATACCTTCCCCTTGCATAACCTACATCCTTACCCGTTTCTCTTTTTCCCTTGGGTTTTATCTATATTTTCCCTTCCCTTTTTTGAGATAAATAAAGTTCGGTGACGACTCCATTGTACCTTCGAGCGTGCGACGTGTTCAGATATATTTCAGCTAGCTTCAGGAACAACACCAAAAGAACAAGCAAGAAAGATTAAAGTTGCTTTATAAACTTTCTACTGTAAATTGATTCCATATAACTTACCTTTAGTGAGATTTACACAAATCCCAAAAACTAACTTGAATCCTTGAAACAACAATTTAATAGTCCACAAGTTCTCCTAATTACCATTTGTCATACGGTGAACTGACTTTGAATGTTTTTGCTTTGTAAAGCAAATGTCGCGGTTAGCAAGAGTCGCCACCGACTTTTCTTTTATCCAATAAGGAAAGGTGGAAAAGAACAGGAAAGACCTTAATTAGATTTTGGGTTCGGGAGGTACATTATACAAAGGGAAGGTGTTAGCACCCTTTGTATCCATGGTTATCCATGGGCTCTTAATTGCTTGATCACTTATGGTTGTCTGAAAAAAGTGTTGGTGAATTACTTGAAAAATGTTTTGAAAAAAGAATTTAACTTTGTAATGATTCTTGTGTGAATGTATACAAAGTGGTTATCTCGTTTAGTTTTGAAAGTTGTTTAGAAAAATATAACTCGGTAATGATTCTAGTATGAATGTATACCAAGTGGTGATTTTCTAAAAGATGTTTTGAAAGGTGTGGGGTGTGAAAAATGTTTTAGGTTGTGAGTCAGCAATTAAGGGTCATACCTACCCAAGGCCTTTATGGGCATTTCCTATCCTTATGAGGGTAAAACTGTCCTTACTATTGAGGAGTAAGTAGTTTTATCCCTTGGATGTAAAAAGGGTCATCGTAGGGTCATCGATTGGTCAGTGAAGACAACATTTGTAAGGATACCTTAGCATTCGAAGGGACGATCATCATTTAACCGTAGGCTACACCGAAGGGTCATCGAGGGACAAAATCATATATTCGAAGGCAACATCCGAGGGACTATGATTTATTTTATAGGGACATGATGATTTAATCGAAGGGTTTTTGCTAGGTGTATCCCCACATTCGCGGGACATGACCATAATACCGTAATATCGTAAGGCAACAAAGAGAGGTCCAAGATCACATATTCAAAGGCAATATTTTATAATCAATTAGGTAGTTGTAATCAATTAGGTAATTAGGTCCACATTATAATTAATTAAATAATTAGGATGAATCTCCACATTAAAATCAACTAAGTAATTTGGATGAATCTCCACATTAAAATCAATTGAACAATTAGGATGAATCTCCACAAGGGTATCCCACAAATAAAGTGGGATACCTAGCAAGCTACCCTCTTCGGGAGTATGTGAGTCCTTACAACATTCAGCAAACAGGTCAGAATACCAAATGGGGGTGCAATCGAGGATTACACCGCAAAAGAAACACAGCAGTAGGAATGTCAGGCAAAATAACGCATGATTAAAATAGCACAGATCAGATAAGCATAGAACAGAACAGCCAAAATATTAGCGACTGTCACGTTCGCCTCTGCCTCGCCTAGTGAAGGCTTAGCGAATACTCGCTACATGCTCGCTTAGCGATGTGCTAGCGAGCGGCTGCGGGTTTTGAATTTCAGAACAGTACGATCTCAGCATGTTGCACGCCCTATGGCATTCAATTACAGAAATAACATGGTCAAACATTCAGGATATTCAGGCACATTTAAACTCACATGCAAACTCTAATTACGTATCCAGAAATTCAATCATGATGCATTATGTATTGAGAGATTACAGATTGGAAGCATAAAACAGTAGTGATGCGCAAACCTGTTTGCAATTGAATTGCGGTGTTGAATTGGCAGATCACCTTTGGTATCGGATTGAGTTGGGCGGAGGTAACCTTTGTGCAGATGAGTTGCCTTCAGGGTTGCTCTGAATTCTCTCGGTTAGCCTCCAAGGTTTGATTGCTAGGGTTCCCGTTCGTCTCCTTCTGTTGTTTTCCTTCCCTTTTTCGTTCTCCCCCTTTTCCTGACTGAAGTTGTGGTATTTATAATGCTCTTTTTATGACCTAATGGGCTCAAAATGAAGCCCAGAATTTTCTGGTATTCGCAAGCTTCGCTAGGCGAGTGGCATAGCGAAGGGTTCACTAGGCGAAGAAGTTGCTCGCCTAGCGAGCATGCCAGTTTGAGTCTTTTTCTGGATTGGGCCATTTGTGAGCCGGGTCTTGGTTCCTTTAAGGTCAATGTCTTGAACAATAAGTTGGAGTGCCTTAAAAAATGTCTTGCAAAATTAACGGGTAAATTTTGGGGTATGACACCATTGCAAATCAAAATAGTGTCTTCTGCGAATTGAAAAGGACTCAAATGCACCTCATCATTGAAGTAGAAATCGTGGAACTTATCCCACCCAATCACATTCTTCATTAGACCTGACAACCTTTATGCAACTATTAGTAACAAAAACAGGGAGAGAGAGTCCCCCTGATGAAGCTCTATACCAACCTCAAAATCCATTGTGGGGATGCCATTAATAATAACCGACATAAAAATTGATAAAAACAACATGTCCATCCACCTAAGCCATCTCAACAAAAAATTCATTCTTCCCATCAGGTAGTTCAAATACTCCCACGAGACGCAGTCATAAGCAGTTGCAAAATCCACTTTCACTAAAAGGCACTCGCTATTTTTCTATAAGCAAAATCAATTATTTTGTTTAGAGTTAGAATACCATTCATCATAAATCTTTCTGGAAAGAATGTTGATTGTTGAAAAGACACGAATTTGCCTACCATCTTTTTCAATCTATTGGAGAGTAACCTCTAAATAATCTGATATAAAGAATCAACAATATAAATAGGCATGTATTCCTCAAGACATTGAGGGTTAGCAGACTTAGGTAAAAGAGCAATGAATGTGGCAGCCACTGCTTTTGGAAGTCTCTTGCTATTGTAGAAATTATTTACAAACCCCACCACCTCCTTCTGAATGATGCCCCAATAACTCTTAAAAACTCATGTTATAACCATCACGCCCAAGACTTTTGT
Source organism: Lathyrus oleraceus (assembly GCF_024323335.1). Lineage (NCBI taxonomy): Eukaryota > Viridiplantae > Streptophyta > Magnoliopsida > Fabales > Fabaceae > Lathyrus > Lathyrus oleraceus. Next base: position 523,679,909 of record NC_066585.1, on the reverse strand, counting down.
CCATATCAATATTCCACACTACCTATTTGATTTCTTCCAATAAAAAAGGAGCCTCTAACGAAGAAGACTCGACACTAGATAGAGCACTGAACTGGATTCCATCAAGCTTAGGCCTTATATACTCATTTTTAATGAATCTCTTATCGAAAAAATATATAACTTCAAATTTAATATCTTCCACCTACTTAATTTTCTCCATATTCGTATCGAATCCCAGAATCAAATTTATTCTAAACATGTCCTTCATCGATTTCTTAAAATACTTTGAATTTTTATTCCCCTCTTTGACCCACTTGCATCTTTATTTTTGTATGAGATCCTTCTCCCTAAATTGGATAGCATTCCAAACAGCACTTGATGCAAGCATTCAAACCTCCATTAACTGCTTACAAACCTCCCTTTCACTTGTTGTAGCTAACTCATCCAAGTTATTAATCTTTTTGACATCCTCTTTAGCCTGCATATCCAAGGAACAAAAATTAGACATATTCCACAATTTCAGATGGTTTTTAAGGTGTTTAACTTTCTCCTTCAACCCAAAAGACCTCTTTCCAGCCACCACACTAAAATCCCAAACCGATTTCACAAAGGAGAAAAACACCTAATGATCAAAATGGCAAAAAAAATTAAACGACTTTGGCCCTCAATTGATCTCCTTACTTCTAATATAAATTGTGTTGTGATCTGATGTTGCCCACCTCTTGAGCCCCAATCTTCCAACAAGTAATCAAACTTTCGAACAAAAGGAGCCAATCAAAGCGACTCATAGTAGAACTATCAATCCTATACCATGTAAATTTACCCCCAGAAAGAGGTAAATCCACAATTTCAAGATTGATAACAAACTCCCTAAATTCTATCATCTCCACTCTATTGAGAACCAAACTGGCCCCTTTCCTCTCCTTCACCCTCTTTTTTTGTTAACATTCCCTCCAATACACCACTCCCCAACAAAAACTTTGGCCTTACAAGCCAACAAATCTTTCTGGAATCGACGCTTCAAATTTAAATTACAGGATGGATAAACGCTCACTAGATAGATAATAGTTTCCTTCCAAACTACAGAAATACCAACAAAACCTCCCCTTCGAAAATGAAATAATTTCTTAGCGAACCTAATTTCCACATAATCAGCTATCCCCTTGCTCTAACGATAGTAATTTTTCCATCCATTCTACCCCATAGTAACCACATTTTCCCTCATCCATATGTTTCGTCTTCGTTTCTTGAAGAAAGCACACCTCAAACTGACCCGTCTTGATATGCTTTCTAATCCTTTCCTTCTTCAATGAACTATTGGCCCCCTAATGCTGAGAGGTAAGTAATTCATTTGACACCTTTCAAAATTCCCTCCCTCTGAAATTTCCCTTATTCATCTCTTTCATTAATAACTCTAATTTCTTATCTATGCGCATCAATATCGACCCCTCCATTTAAACCCAAGGCTTTAGCTTGTTTCCAAATTTGCACCACTAAGTTCTCCTTATTAACATCCCAAAATCTATTATTTCCTTGCATTAAATCATCATTAAGAATGTCCTCATAACATAATGTAATTTCTCTTGAGAATCTCACTGAAGAAGAATCAAATTGAAACGACACCTAAGGCTGACGACTAATACTCGTGCTTTTTGAGGGCCTCAAAGATGAAAAATATGATTACTTGAAAAGCCCTTCTTGTTAAATCTTCCATTTTTCCACTCGGGTCTTATGGGACTTGACTAATTCCTTTACTAAAGGCCTAATCACTTTGTTGATCGGCCTAATATGATTTTCTTTATGGCCCATTAGCCTAACTAATTGATCATCAAAACTCATTACTTTAACCACACTAGGGACTAGTTTGTTTTAGCTTTAAAAAATGGATTTTTTTTTTGTATTTTTGAAAATGGATTCTACAAAAATATTTTTTAAAATATTATAAGTTTTTCTAAATTTATTTTTTATAAATTAAAAGATTAAATTGTTCATTCTATAACATAAATATACATTATTGAAGATCAAAATATAGTTAAAATCACAATTTTTTTAAAAAGTTGTATCTTAAAAATGATTTTTATGAAAAGCTATTTGAAATAGCTTCAAAATTAAGTGATTTTTTAAAAATTTGATATCCAAAAATTTTTCGATAAAATGATGAAATACCTAAAATAACATTTTAAGAATAATTATTCAAACCAAATTTTCATTTGAAGCTTTTATGATAAGTTTCTTTGTAAATTTCTTTTACACTAAAATATATAACACTATAAAAATTATTTTTAAAAAAAGCCAAAACAAACGGGGCCTAGATGAAACGAAAAAATCTGCTAACTTCTTTGACTTCATTCTCTTGAATTTTACACCCTTGACTTTCGTACTCCTACCTTCAGCCACTTCTCTTACTTCCACATATTCAGAGGTTTACTTAATGGAGATACCTACATAGTTTCTCTACAAACACTCTACACATGGCTCTACCCCCGCAACAACACCATGTATATCCTCAAATCTATGTTGATTCGACCTGTTTACCTTGCCAACCTTCAGCTTAGGAAACACAATCATAACACCATTCTCAAAATGACTTTTGGAAGGTTCTGATTTTATAAATCCCTATAAGCTTTTGGAAAGGCATGACACGTCCCTCCTAAGATGTGAAACATCACCATCCACTTCTAACTATTAAAATGATCTAGCTTTTTCATCTACCTCGAGATTGTCTTCGATTCTAACATATCATCGGAGGAACCTTCGGAATCTGACGATTCCACTTTCCGATTTACACCTACCGAAAACACTATTCTTAGAGGACCGTAAGAATCATTCACCACCTTGATGTTAAACAATATGCCATCAATCTTGACATTCATAGGTTCGTTCAACATGTTACGTCTGATTCTTACAAGCAATATGGTAACATAAATCTTAACTTGTTACCTAATATCATCATCAGTACACATGAACGTGCCCACGGGTTTGGAAATGATTTCGACGAACTTAAAATTCTAGACATGACATGGGATACCGTAGATACGTAACCATGTGAGCCTCTCCTTATCCACCTCCAACGACTTCCACCTTTTTATCTCCTTGAACCATTGACTAATCCATTGCTTCCCAAAAACTAACAACTCATTAATCTTCCCCTCATCTCTTTTTCCAGTAAACATAAATTTGCCCCTAGCAGATTAATTTTCACTGTAAAATAACCTTATGTTTCAAAGATAGTTTGGATGTTATAGGACATTCACGGATCAACCACTTCACTTATCCATGCTTTGTTGAATCTGAAAAGAGCTTTTACATCCTCATCAATATTCAACGAAAGATGAGCATTCCCTTGCCTAAAGAAACCTATATATTTAGCAAACCTATTCCCTTATGCATCCATATTTCCCAAACTTAGGACTTGCACATGCATGTTGTATCCTCATAAACTTGTCTTTTAAGTCTCCCCTTCCAATTTCCTCTGCTTGAATCTAGAACTTGATTCCTCTTTCTAATTTGTTCCCTCTTATTCCTTTCTAGTACTTCTTTTGGATCTTCTATTCTCGACCCTTGAGAAGCTTGTAGGATTCACGAAAAGCTTTTGATTCCCTATGAATATGCTATCCTTCTTTGTTTCCAACAACCTTTCATCCTTCACATTGAAAAATCTGGTGAACTCATACCTTTTTCCCCTCACATCCCTCTTCGCCGGAATAATGACCTCGTCAATATCAGCATACCCCTTGAATTCATTGTGCATCTCATTGTGCATCAGGAGTATTAATGGGCTAATCTTTTATGATTTAAGAGACTTTGACACCATATATCCACCAAAAATTATAAGGTGTTAAGGGTATAAGTCATTTCTCTTATATACTCAACATTTTCTCCATTTTTAGTCGATTTGAGACTCTACCATTCACACTCGAAATCCAAAAATCCCCTAAACTGATGACTAAACATTGGTATCATGAGTCGGTTTGAGTGAATAACCAGCTCACTTGTATCAAAGTCCTCCCCACATGATGGCAGGTAGAAGGAACGTCCCGTTGAAAAAGTATCAATTGTGGTACAATTGTATGTAGATGAAAGAGTTTCTGTTGAAGGGGAGTATTGTAGATAGACTTACATTTGAGGGAAAGTGTTGAGAAAAATAAGTGTGACTTGTAAGTGTTGAGAAACAAGTCTGAGAAAGTCTCAATTTGATTAGAAAAATTGAGACATGAGTCCTTATAAATGAGAGAATCACATATCTATCACCTTAAAATTTTGGATGAATATATGGTGTGTTTCATATATTGTAATAAAGAAATACTTCAATAAATATAAATGCTCCCTTATATTAATCCTTAAAAAATTGATGACCCAACAAATATGAATTTTGTATGCATTAAAAGCTAAAAAATGAAATAAACGAAATTTCCAGTTTTAAATTAAATTATAAACCAATTATTTAGGTACTTATAAATCCACAAAGATTATAGATGTAATGTAACTTTTATAATTTTGTTCAATTAAATTATTTAAAATAAATGCACGTACACCTTTTATTCGTAGAAAACAATCATATAACATTAAATTAATCTTGCCAAAAAATATTGTATCAGTGCAAGTTTGGTAAAATACACACCTTAAGATTGGAAGAAATATATCCCAAAATATACCACAATTAAATTATATAATAGTAATATTAATATTAAAAGGCCATTATTTACAATTTGCAACAATAAGATTGACACTATAATCATCGTTACTACAATACTCGCTCAAGTTACAGTGGTTGGTTTTAACTACTGCCATAGTTAATTTCACTCTTTAGTTAAAGAGTTTTTTTACGTTGAGCTATAATAAAAAAAAAATCTAGAATCTTTTATCTATTTTAGATGTCTAAAAATAAATTATTATTTCGGTTGATTGAAGTAATACTATATTACAAACGGTACATTTTATGATAGTGTTTGCTCGTTCCTTTCGTTCAAGTCCTTAAAATATAAGATTGATTAAACTTTTTTAAAGGTCATGGACTCTTTTCCATACAAGATAATTTCTTTGAGATGAGCATGGGATCTTCGTAAAGCACACAGTAGCAACAACACTTGATCTTTACCACTGATGCTAACATCAATGCTTTTCAGATCAAGAATCAATTTGTTGAACATATCCAACTACTTAGTCAAGATTTTGTTTTCACTCATCTTGAATGAATATAATGTTTGTTTCAAGTAGAGACGATTGACCAAAGACTTGATCATGTACAAACCTTCAAGTTTGATCCACACAACTGCTGCGGTGTTATCCTTCGATACCTGATTGAGAACCTTATCACCAAGACCTGATTAGGGAAGCATCCATGTTTTCATATCCCTTCAGCGCTTCTAGCAGACCTTGATGAACAAGAAGGACTCACATCTTCAAGCTTCATAATTTGAAATTATTTTTTTCTTTGAATATCTCAATCTTATACTTTATTGAAGGCATATTGATTCATAGATTATAGGCATAATAGTATAATATTTAGAATTTGTTTTCAGTTAAATTACTTAAAATAAATACACTATATAATATATACATCTAAATTAAGTATAATAAATAGTATTAGTACATTAGATTATAAGACTTCAAATTAAAACTAAAGCAAATACAAATTTTTTATTGAAACTAATAGTTTATTCTAGTTCATAAATATTTGAAATTCAGTTACATTCTGTTATAACAAACCGTAACCGTTTCGTTTCTTTTTGTAATCATTTTTCATCAGTATATAAATAGTAAAGCGGCACTATTCAACAAACTTTAGAGCAAGAAAGTGAAAATCAGAGAGAGAAATCATGAGCGCTGAAAATCAGGTGAGTTTGATTCTTCTTTTTCATGCGTTCTTCTTCTGCTATTTTTTTCAGTCTCTGAAAAATGCAATGCGTGTTGATTACTTGTTCGAACACTTACTAGAGTAGATGATTTTGATTTTGATGTTGATTTTGATTAAGATCTAACACTGTTTGTGCTATCAGCTAGTAAATCTCTCTTCAATGCAATGCATGATGATTAGTAATGATTTTTGTTTGAATACACAAGCAGAGTAAAACGTTAGGAGTTTTTTCTGTATAAATTTGCAGTTTCATACTTCTCGTCGACATCTCTGTGTGTGTGATTGATTGATTGGTTTTCCGTTGAAGATTCTTTTGATTCTTTCTCATATGAAATTTTTTGTATAATAATATGTAATCAGTTAAATATTGTGACCTAAAGTAATGATCACTAGTACGAAGCTCCTTATGAATTGCTTGATTTTCTTTATTTTTGGCACTCATATGTTAACTCTTATTTGCAGCCTTCTTATATCCTTCAATTCTGTGGTTTAACCGATGGAAATCCTGGACCAGCTGGTGCAGGAGCTGTACTGCTTACGAAAGATGATCGGAGAGTGGTATCAAATTTATGCAACAGTTCAATTTGGTATTATATTATACTCATTTAGTTACAAGATGTAGCTTACTCTCATGTTTCTCTCTTTACTTGGTAGCTTTGTGCATTCCGCGAGGGACTGGGACATCGAACAGTTAATGTTGCTGAGTTTCGCGCATTAATTTTAGGAATGAAACAAGCGATGAGGATAGGATATAAGAACATCGTTGCTGAAGGAGACTCACGACTTGTTATCAATCAGGTTTGTTCTATTACTTTAACTTCTAATTGCACAGAATCTAACTGTTCACAAAATATGACATGGTGATTTGAGCATTCTAAGTATGACATAGTTTCTACATTTTTCTTTTCTAAACTACAGTTTCAGGGTTTATGGACAATCGGCGCAGAAGATATAAAGGCGCTACGTGACAAGGCTTTGGAGTTGAAAGCTAACTTTCAATCATTCCGCATGATACACATTCCTGAGGTATTTATTTAGTATGGCGTTGTTTTGGATCCTACACATTCTGAGGCTTTTAATTCGCATGTCTGTCTAATAATGTATTTTTTGTTTAAAGGTCTATAACAGTGCAGCTGCTTGGCAAGCATTCGAGGCCATTGATCTCGAAGGTTAGACCTCATGAAATTTCTGAGTTTCCTATAGGTTTAGTTAATGTTTGATTCTTTGATATTTTAATTATTGAGAATTGCATTGTCAAACCAAAAAGCAATATTGGTTTCTGTTTGATTTTCTATTTCAATTGATATATATATATATATATATATATATATATATATATATATAGAGGTAACTCTTTGAAACAATGTATACTTTTGTAGATGGTCAAGTATTTGAAGATAGTCAAGTTGAAGATGATAGTCATGATGAAGAAGATAGTCTTGGATAATGATCATCTCACAGTATGCCACTGTCAAAAGCTATTGGCAACTTACATTTCATGTTGAAGTTTTCCCTAACAATTTAGCATAGGGGGGATTTTACATATAACACTTTGTTTCAAAGGTTGAATGTTGTTTACAATACTGTAAAATTTGAACATACCTCCATGTTTACAATACTGTAAAATTTGAAGATACCTTCATGTTTACAATACTTTGTTTCTAAGCTTAAGGAACAATTCACCCCACCAATCTTTCTATGATGGATGCAAAAAGAGTTACTGGCGAATTTCCTGCAGAATACTTTGGAATCCTTAAAGAGAATTGCACAATCTCTCTAAGCGTATTTGTTGATAATATTTTACAGAAGAATGTTTTTTTCAATTGCTCTCATGCATTAGAGAAGAAAAAGATGATTTAGAATGAGAAATTAATTGAGATTGGTTTTTGTGTGTTTTCCCACCGTGACCATAACCTGTAATTTATATTGAAAATCACGTCTGTTATGAAACAGTAGCAACTCTTAGAAAAGGCATGACACTATTCCAAATGCAACTTAGTAACAACGCATAAGAATAGCAAATATTTGTTTATACTTTGCAACTACTCCTAAAAGAAAGGAAACCAATTAAATGGCACTTTAGACCAATAATAATTACTATAGACCATGCAATTGAAATATGAAAACTTTGAATATAATATTTATATTTATATTATTAATTTAAATAATATAATCATACAATTAATTATTATTTTGGAAATTTTCTCACAATCCCCCACCATTTTCAAAATAACTAAATCTCATAATTCTGGAAAAATCATGGTTTCAGATATTGGTATCTCACGATTTGAACCAATACTTAGTAAGATATGGGTTTCACTCATCCCGAATAGACATAGGTAGACAAGCTTTGAACCAACTACTCATTAGAACAAGTGTGCAAAACTTACACATGAAATCTCGATACTATCAAAAGAATTGTAAATATGACACATTTGATAAGACCCTATGTCATGTATCCTTTTCATGAGAATTTAAGAGTCAAGCCCTTGAACTCTATGAAGCAGCCTACTTCATTCTCATATAGGTAGACTATATCAGAAAAGCTCCCATAATAAGCATTCCAGCAAACATATGCTATATATCTATTAAGAGAATAATCTCATCCTATCACTTTTACTTTTATGGTCTGAGTACTTTTTGCCCATTGGGATGTTTCTATTGTTAAGTACTTCAATCACTATAATAATATACTTTCATCATTGAACTCAAGACTTGATTTTAATCAAGTGTGAGTTGAGTTTCCACTATTGGTGATCAATAAGATATGGACTTGAGACCCATCCCAAATGATGTCTTCAACACCATGTCTTTTGTCAGACCTTTCGTCAAAGGATCTACAAGATCATTATTAGTTCTTACGTATATTATGGAGATTACTCCATTTGAAATTAAATCTTTCACATAGCTATGTCTTATACCAATATGTCTAGATTTTCCATTATATACTTGGCTATATGCTTTAGATAGTGTGGATTGACTATCACAATGTATGGATACAGGTCCTATTGGCTTTGGCCAAATAGGTATCTCATACAATAAGTTTCTTAGTCATTCAGCCTCTTTACTACCTGCAGCCAGAGCAATAAATTCTGCAGTCATGGTAGAGTCGACAATGCAAGTCTGTTTCTTTGAACCCCAAGAAACCGCACCTCCACCAAGATTGAAGATCCATCCACTAGTGGATGCATGATCTTCTATATATGTTACCCAACTGGCATCTGTATACCCTTCTAAAACCGAAGGATATCCACTATATGTTAAAGTGTAGTTAATCGTCCCTTTCAAGTATTTTAATACTCTATTAATAGCATGCCAATGATCTTTACTTGGATTACTTGTATATCGACTTAACCTACCAACAACATATGTTATATCAGGTCTAGTACATGTCATAGCATACATCAAGCATCCAATTACCTTTGAATATTCAAGTTGTGCCACTGGACACCCTTTATGTGGTTGCAAATTAACATTTTGATCAAATGGGGTAGAAACGGATTTGCAATCCAAATGATCAAATTTCTTAAGCACCTTTTCAATATAGTGAGATTGGGATAAGCCAACATGTTCACCATCTCTTATGATTTTAATCCCTAAAATCACATCTGCTTCACCTAAGTCTTTCATATCAAAAAATTTGGATAAGAAAGCTTTAGTCTTTTCTACCTCTTTTAATTCAGTACCAAAGATTAACATATCATCCACATATAAACAAATCATAACTCCTTTTTCATTGTTGAATTTACTATAGATACATTTGTCAGATTCATTTATTTTGTATCCATTGGCCAACATAACTTGGTCAAATTTTTGATGCCATTGTTTGGGCACTTGTTTTAACCCATATAAAGACTTGGTTAATTTACACACTTTATGTTCTTGGCCTTTGATAACAAACCCTTTCAGGTTGTTTCATATACACCTCTTCATCCAATTCTCCATTTAGGAAAGCAGTTTTAACATCCATTTGATGAATGACAAATTTATAGATGGAAGCGAGTACCATAAGCACTCTAATTGATGCAATTCTTGCAACAGGTGCATAAGTATCAAAATAATCAATTCCTTCTTTTTGTGTAAATCCTTTAGCGACAAGTCTAGCTTTGAATTTTTCGATGGTACCATCAACTTTCATTTTCCTTTTAAAGATCCATTTACAACCTATGGGTTTTGACCCTGGTGGGAGATCTACTAATTTCCAAGTTTTATTACCCATAATCGAGTCCATTTCCTCTTGGATGGCTTCTTTCCAAAAGGCTGAATCTTGAGATTTTATTGCCTCTTCAAATGTTTCTGGATCATTCTCTAGGTTATAGCAAATTGGTCCATAACGATTTATAGAATCATTATTTCCTTCTACAAGGAACATGAAGAAGTCTGATCCATAATTTTTTACTTTTCGGACTCTTTTACTTTTTCTAGGTTCTGAACATCCCAATATATCATTATTTGATACATTATTTTCTAGACTTTGAACATCATAATGAACATTGTCTTTGCAATTTTGAATTGAGGTAAATCTACTTTCTTGAAAAATTGCATCTCGTGACTCAATCACGGTATTAATAGGATATGAGTCATTGGATTCAATAACCATGAATCTATATGCTTTGTTGTTTTCAGCATAGCCCAGAAATACACATTCAATTCCTCTTTCTCCCAATTTCTTTCTTTTTGGTTCAGACACCTTAACAATTGCTCTACAACCCCAAACTTTTAAATATTCAAGATTTGGTTTTCTTTTCTTCCAGAGTTCATATGGGGTTATCTTGTTCCTTTTATTAGGAACTCTATTAAGTATATACCATGCAGTTAGCATGGCTTCACCCCAATATCCTTTGGATAAACCAGAATATGATAACATGACATTCACCATTTCTTCCAACACCCTATTTTTCCTTTCTGTTATCCCATTTTGTTGTGGGGAATATGGTGCAGTTATTTGATGTAATAATACCAGTGGACTCAAAATAATTAGGATGATAGAATTCTCCCCCTCTATCACACCTAAAACATTTAATAAAAGTTTCATGTTGGAGTTCTACTTGAGCTTTACAAATTTTGAATTTTTCTAAAATTTCATCTTTAGAGTGCATTAAATAAACATAACAAAATCTAGTGCAATCATCAATGAAAGCGACAAAATATTTTTTACCACCAATAGTAGGCCAACCGTGTAAATCACATACATCAGAATGAATTAAATCTAATACTTTAGAATTTCTTTCAACTCTCTTAAAAGGTTTTCTTGTAATTTTAGTTAACATGCATGTGGTACAAGAATTTACGTTTATATCAAAATTAGGAATTAAACTTGATTTCATCATGTCTTTTAATTTACTAAAATTAACATGTCCTAGTCGCATATGCCATAAATCACAAGACTCAACAGTATAAGCAGAAATCACATTATTATTATTATTATTAACAATATTACACATGAACATATTCTCACAAAGATAACCTTTCCCCACAAACATTCCCCCTTTGGAGAGAATACATTTATCTCCCTCAAATACAGATTTGAAACCATACTTATTAAGTAAAGGTACAAAAATCAAGTTTTTCCTAACTTCAGGAACATAGAATACATCTTTAAGAGTGAGTATTTTTCCAGATGTGAATTCAATCTCTACCGATCCTTTTCCTTTGACTTGGACAGTAGAAGCATTTCCCATGTACAAAACACTACCATCTTCTTCATTAATGGTCTTGAATAGTTCTTTATTTTTGCACACATGACGGGTAGCACCAGAGTCTATCCACCAAGAATTAACATCTTCTATCATGTTGATTTCAGAAATAACAGCAACAAGATTTTCTTTTATTGCACTTGAATTCTTATCTATGTTCTTTTTCTTTAAGAACCTGCACTCATGTTTAAAGTGTCCTGGATTTCCATAATGATAACAATTTCCTTTCTTTTTCTTTAGGTTGTTATAACCTTTGTGGTTTTCATGAGAATTTTTGAAATCTCGTTTTCTTTTATTGGAATGTTTGCTTGAATTTCCTTCCTCCATCACATGGACCTTCTCTTGAGTAAATTGGCTTTTAGTATCATCTTGTTTTCGATACTCTTCTTCTAAACGAAGGTGATTACCCAATTGTTCAAGAGAAATATCCTCCTTCTTATGCTTCATGGTTCTTTTAAAATCTTTCCAAGAAGGAGGAAGTTTATCTATTATGAAGGATACAATTATAGTTTCATCCATGTGCATATTATGTTGTTTGTAATTATTGAGAATACGTTCAATTTCATGCATTTGTTCCATAACAGACCTACCATCTATCATTTTATAATTATTAAATTGAGAAACAAGAAACTTCTTACTTGTAGCGTCCTCTTGCATGTATCTTGATTCCAATTTCTCCCATAACTCTTTTGCGGAGTTACTGCTCTGATAAATGTCGAACAACGAATCGCACATACCGTTGAGGATGTGTCTCATGCATATATAATCATCATTGTCCCACTTTTGTCTCTCTCTAGTTTCAGCAATTGTTTCATCTTCTTTTTCTTCCGGTTTTGGAATGTTAAGGACATACACCACCTTCAGTGTTGTGAGAAGAAATTTCATTTTTTTTCTGCCAACGAATAAAATTCCCTCCATCGAACTTCTCTAATTTCACAAAGTCAGAAGTCATCTCTTTTAGTGAAGCAGCCATTGAATAGGAAAAGGTTGTTCCTTAAGATTGTTAGCGCCTTTGAATTTTTGGTGTTGCTGCAAAAATAAGAACAAATGGAGTTGAAACAGAGAAATTAATTTGCACGATAAACTTCCAAAGCGTGTAGTTTTACACTAAGCTTAAGGAACAATTCACCCCCACCAATCTTTCTATGTTGAATGCAAAAGGAGTTACTGGCGAATTTCCTGCAGGATACTTTGGAATCCTTAAAGAGAATTGCACAATCTCTCTAAGCGTATCTGTTGATAATATTTTACAGAAGAATGTTTCTTTCAATTGCTCTCATGCATTAGAGAAGAGAAAGATGATTTAGAATGAGAAATTAATTGAGATTGGTTTTTGTGTGTTTTCCCACCGTGACCATAACCTGTAATTTATATTGAAAATCATGTCTGTTATGAAACAGTAGCAACTCTTAGAGAAGGTATGACATTAGTCCAATTGCAACTTAGTAACAACGTTTCGCATAAGAATAGCAAATATTTGTTTATACGTTGCAACTACTCCTAAAAGAAAGGAAACCAATTAAATTGCACTTTAGACCAATAATAATTACTATAGACCATGCAATTGAAATATGAAAACTTTGAATATAATATTTATATTTATATTATTAATTCAAATAATATAATCATACAATTAATTATTATTTTGGAAATTTTCTCACAAAATAGATGGCAGAGGACTTACCACATAGTATATTGCAAGGTTGTCCTTATCATCCATATAACTGGATTTCAATTTGAAATGTATCATATAAATAACTTAAAGGGTCGTCCCGAATGTTACAGTATCGAGTAAGGTGTGTTTATCCTATTCCATGACAAAACTGCTGTATAGTCTAACAGCTAGAAATACAATTGTGAGTTCTTGTGATTTATGTGAGAGTCCTGCAAAGGTTTAACACACAGTGAAACGACTTTTTTTTAAGGGAGTGAAAAAAAAACTGGTTATTATTTTAGATAAACAGATAGAAGGTTATGTTATGTGAGGGAAAACTTTTGTTGTTATTATCATACAAGGAAGTGCTTATATACAAAGAAAAGGATATTATTTGTAGAACAAGTAATCTCACTTAGTTATATAAGTAACTCAAAGTTAGTTATGTAACCAATGCAAAGGCTTCCTATCAAATGCTCTCATAATCTGAAATCACTAACAATCAGATTATAACATGGTGTAGTCAACAAATTAACACATTCTAGATTATATTATTCTCAAAGATCATAAACTCCAAATCTTGCCCTGATGTTGCAAAAAGAATCGAGCTTCAAGGGCTTTGTTAACACATCTGCAGGTTGATCATCTGACCTGCAATGACTCATTTCAATTATTTCATCTTTAGTTAGGTCTCTAAAAAAGTGAAACCCAACATCTATATGCTTACATGCATCTTCCATACATAACAAAATTCTTTGACAAATTAATTGTAGAATTGTTGTCACACATTATGACTGTGTTATGATCCTGAGTCTGTCCAAGCTAATGAAAAATGTTTCTAAGCCACATGCCTTGACAAGCACATGAGGTTGCTGCAACAAACTCAGCTTCAGTGGTTGAGAAAGTCATTATGGGTTGTTTCTTTTAAGACCATGAGACTGAAACTAACCCAAGCTTGAATACATAGTCTGTAGTACTCTTTTTGTCATCACTATCTCCTGGATAGTCTGAATCTGACTATCTTTGCAGCACCATCTTGTCACTCCACCTGCTTGTAGTTTGTGGCATCGACTGGCTTACAATTCTCATCCTTTGTCAACCTACACCCTAGAACAATAGGGTTACACACCTTGTTGCATTGATCCATGCCAAATTTTGTGAGAATTTCATTGGCATATTTCTGTTGATGGATGAAAATTCTTGTATTTTCCTGCTTCAATTCCACCCCTAGAAAATATCTCATCTTACCCAAGTTTGTCATAGCAAATTTCTTATTCATTGTTTCTTTGAACCTGTTAAGAATATGTTATCAATCAATTAGTATTGATTGATATTCAATTAGTCATAACTGTAATTGATATTATTTCCTATTGTATATTCCCTATTTGCATATAAATATACACCATGTGTGATCATATTAGACACACAGAGATACAATTACAATATGGTATCTAGAGCTGGTTGACCTACTGTCTTCCACAAAATAAAAATAAATAAATAAATTTCTTTTTTTTCCGGCCACCCACAGCGCCGCCGTCGTCTCCGCCGCTTCTGTCGACTTTTTGGCGAGATTCCTATACGCCGGAATCGTCTCCTACAGATCGCCAGATTCACTGCCTTCCGCCGCCGCACGCGTCCGCAGACGTCTCTCCTTCATCGCACGTGAATCTCACGCGCCGGACAATCAGCCGTGCATCCGCTGCCCCCAGCCGTCGCCGTTTTTCCAGATCCGCTCTCGGTTTTTTTTCGTTCCGAGCCATCAAATATCATGGGAGATACTGATTCCATCATGTTCACTAAAATTCCACTTATTCCATGTAACTGACCGGAACAGCCAACTACAACATATGGCATCAACAATCATCATCTGCCGCTGCTGCTCAGTCAGGTAATCCTGTAGCTTTTGTCTCTACATCTTCACTTGGTCCTTGGGTCCTTGACTCTGGTGCATCTGATCATATGACTGGTAATAAATCTATTTTATCTAATTTGTCTTATTTTGATTCTTTGCCTTCTGTCACTGTGGCGGATGGTTCTAAAGCCAAAGTTCAAGGCCTTGGTCAGGCACATCCACTTCCAAACTTGTCTTTAGAGTTTGTCCTTTACATTCCTGGTTGTCCCTTTAATCTAATATATGTTCACAAGCTTATTCGTACTCTTGATTGTTCAGTTCTTTTTAATGCTAATTCTGTTCATATCTAGGATCGACGTACAGGACGGACGATTGGAGCAGGGAGTGAAGCTGGAGGATTATATCATCTCTTCTCCACCGGTGGCCTGTGCTTCTATTGCTTCTCAAGAACTCACACATCAACGTTTGGGTCACCCTAGTCAAAATAAAATGCGTCTTTTAGTTCCTAGTCTTTCTAAGCTTTCTTCTTTTGAGTGTCAGTCTTGTCAATTAGGCAAACATACTCGTAGTACTTATTGTCAACGAGTAAATAAAAGTGGTGCATCACCTTTTGCTTTAGTTCACTCTGATATTTGGGGTCCTAATCGTGTGAAGTCTACTTTAGGATACTATTACTTTGTAACGTTCATCGACGATTACTCACGATGCACTTGGTTATTTCTAATGAAAAATCGTTCAGAGGTTTTCCGTATATTCCAAGAGTTTTATGCTGAAATTAAAAACTAGTTTAATACTACCATTAAAATTTTACGCACAGATAATGCTCGTGAATATATGTCATCCCAGTTTCAATCTTTTTTAACATTACAGGGAATTATTCACCAATCATCATGTGCTCATACACCAGAACAGAACGGTGTTGCTGAACGGAAGAATCGTCATTTAGTTGAAACTGCACGGACTCTTCTTCTTCACCACAATGTACCCTCTCGTTTTTGGGGTGATGCTCTCCTCACCGCATGTTACCTTATCAACCGAATGCCTTCCTCGGTCCTTCAAGATCAGATTCCATACTCTATCTTGAATCTGGAACACGATCTCTACCCCATTCCCCTTCGTGTGTTTGGTTGCACATGCTTTGTTCATGATCTTAATCCAGGTAAAGACAAACTTTCCGCTAAATCTCTCAAATGTATTTTTCTAGGCTACTCACGTATACAAAAGGGATATCGTTATTTTTGTCCTCAACTTCAACGGTACATTGTCTCTTCCGATGTAACATTTTTTGAAGGTTCTCCTATTTTCTCTGCCTCTTCGTCCTCCCAGGAGATTTGTAATTTAGATGATCAAGATATCCCTTCTGTCATCCCCACACCCATTAAACCTCCTTTGCAGGTATATCAGCGACACACAACGCGTCCATCGACAGTTAGAGATGATATTGATCCACCAGCACCATCTCCTACTCCAATTGTTCCTCCAGCTACGTCACCTGAACTTGACCTTCCAATAGCATTACGAAAAGGTATTCGATCTCATAATCCAAATCCTAAATATGTCTGTGCTTTAAATTATGACCGTCTATCTACTTCCTATGTTTCTTTTGTGTCTGCTTTGGATTCTGTGTCTATTCCTAAGTCTACAGGTGAAGCTATGACTGATCCCAATTGGCGTCAGGCGATGGTGGAAGAAATGACTGCATTGCATTCAAATAACACTTGGGACATTGTTCCTTTACCTCCAGACAAAACTACAGTGGGTTGTCGATGGGTTTATACAGTGAAAATTGGACCAGATGGTCAGATTGATCGTTTTAAAGCTCGTTTGGTAGCCAAGGGATACACACAAATATTTGGCCTTGATTATGGTGACACCTTTTCTCCAGTGGCCAAGATTAGTTCAGTCCGTCTCTTCCTTGCATTGGCTGCTATTAATCATTGGCCGCTTCATCAGTTGGATATTAAAAATGCATTCTTACATGGAGAATTGGAGGAGGAAGTGTATATGGATCAACCTCCAGGTTTTACTATTCCTGGTAATTCAAGATTTGTTTGTCGGCTCAATCGATCTCTTTATGGGCTAAAACAATCTCCACGTGCTTGGTTTGGTCGCTTCAGCTCTCCCTTGATACAGTTTGGTATGACTAGATGTGAAGCAGAGCATTCTGTTTTCTTCCTTCACTCTTCCAACGGATAACACATCTTTCTTGTGGTTTATGTTGATGACATTGTTATCACTGGAGACGATACAGACGGTATTCAACGACTCAAAACTCATCTTTTCAAAAACTTTCAGACAAAAGATTTGGGTCCACTCAGATACTTCTTAGGTATTGGGGTTGCACAGTCCTCATCAGGCATTGCAATTAACCAACGTAAGTATGCATTAGACATCCTAACTGAAACCGGTATGCTTGACTGTCGTCTGATTGATACTCCTAAGGATCCCAATGTCAAGCTTCTTCCGGGTCAGGGGGAATTGTTGAAAGACCCGGGAAGATATTGACGTTGCTGGTGTAAGCCCTAGAGGCCAATACTTTTTGGTACTTGTATCGAATTATTTATTAATAATAAAAGGCATTTTCTTTATTATGGTTGATTAATAAAGTCCCTGGAATAGATAGTCCGTTTAATGTATTAAGTGTGACTTAATCATGAGAACACACTAAACATAAGGACATTATTCCTAAAGCATCCGTAGTCGAGCTTTAGTGTGAAGTGGGATAACATTAAAGCATTAAGACTATTATGTTTGTAGACTGATGATCACATCTCATGGATCATGGATAAAGAGTTATCAAGTCTTAAACATAGGTATGAATATTAGGAGTAATATTTATACCGGATTGACCCGCTATGAGAATACTATATAGAAAGTTATGCAAAGTGTCATAAGTTATTCTCATGGTGATAATAGTGTATTCCACTCTTCGACCTGAAACCACTATGGATCCTAGATGTAGAGTCGAGTGCTTTATTGCTGATCCAACGTTGTCCGTAACTGGATAACCATAAAGACAGTTGATGGGTACTCCACAAAGCATGCTGAGGGACATGAGTGACCTAGATGGAATTTGCCCATCCTGCATAACAGGATAAATGTCTATGGGCCCAATATTGAACTGGACAAGGATGACACGGTCTATGCCTTGTGTTCAATATAGACATAAGGGCAAAAGGGTAATTATACACATAAGTATTATCACAGAAGGAATTGTCAGATCACATGACATTTTCGTGTCTTGGGTAGCAGTGATGTGTTGCTAGATACCGCTCACTGTTTATTATGTTAAATGTGTGATTTAATATAATTGCCAACGTCACGAAAACCTACAGGGTCACACACAAAGGACGGATTGATGAGAGATAGAGTAACTAAGGAATACCGTAAGGTACGGTGCCCTTAAGTGAATTATAGAGCATCGTAAGGTACGGTGTACTTGAGTAGAATACGAAATATGGTAAGGTACCATGGGCTTAAGTGATTTTGGGCATATTATAAGATATGGGCCAAAATACACTTAAGTGGGCTTTTTAGCTTGAAGCCCACACAAGTGGTTCTATAAATAGAACCCTTGTGCAGAAGCATAAAATTGGCGGTCGCATTATTTTCGTTTTCTCTCACTCTCTCTCTCTCTCACTCAAAGCCTTCATTCGTACCAGCTAGCACTGAGATTGAAGGAACCCGTTCGTGTGGACTGAGTAGAGACGTTGTCATCGTTCAACGTTCATGATCGCTTCGTGGATCTGCATCAAAGGTTTTGATCGTCACAAGAGATCTGCACCAAAGGTTTCGATCATCACAAGAGGTAAATATTCTATCACTGATCATGACCATTCGTAAGGATCTCTAAAGGAGAAATTTTAATTTCCGTTGCGTTTTGGACCGCAATTCTCCTTCAGACGTCTAGTGGGTAGACTCAATTATCTTACCGTCACCAGACCGGATATTACTTTTGCAGTGAGTATTGTGAGTCAATTCCTTAATGCTCCTTGTGATACTCATTGGAATGTCGTTATTCGGATTCTCAGATATATAAAGAATGCACCAGGAAAAGGCCTATTATATGAAGATAAGGGTGATGCTAAAATCACTTGTTACTCAGATGCAGATTGGGCAGGATCACCGTCGGATAGGAGATCCACTTCTGGATATTGTGTTCTTATTGGAGGAAATATGATCTCATGGAGAAGCAAGAAACAAAACACAATTGCATTATCTAGTGCTGAAGCTGAATATCGGGCTATGGCAGCAGCCTCAAAAGAACTTGCTTGGCTTAAGAATTTTCTCTCAGAACTTAGGTTCGGTGACCTTCAGAACACAAAACTCATATTCGACAATCAAGCGGCACTCCACATTGCGTCCAATCCGGTTTTCCATGAACGGACCAAGCACATAGAAATAGATTGCCACTATGTAAGAGACAAGGTACTGTCGGGAGAAATAACCACGGAATTTGTCAAATCTGAAGATCAATTGGCTGATATGTTTACCAAGTCTCTCAAGGCCGTTCTCAAGTGAATTATATTTGTAACAAGCTCGGATCATACAATATATACGATCCGGCTTGAGGGGGAGTGTTAAGAATATGTTATCAATCAATTAGTATTGATTGATATTCAATTAGTCATAACTGTAATTGATATTATTTCCTATTGTATATTCCCTATTTGCATATAAATATACACCATGTGTGATCATATTAGACACACAGAGATACAATTACAATAGAACCCTTCAAACATCTGTTCATTGTTACCAGTGTAAATCAGATCATCCACATATAAATTGACTATTAAAAATCTTCCTTCACTATGCTTCACAAACAATGTATGTTCATGAGGGCACTTTTCAAAGTTTTCTTAATTGAAGTATTCTTCAATTTGTTGTATCGGGCCATTGGTGCCTGCCTAAGTCCATAGAGAGTCTTCCTCAGTTTGTAGACTTTTTTTCTTCCTTCTTTATCATAGTCCAATGGTTGATTTACATAGACATCTTCCAGCAACTCACCATGCAAGAAAGCACTCTTGACATTAAGTTGATACACTTGCCAATTTCTGCAGGCTGCAAGTGCTAGAACAGTCATAATAGTATCCCTTCTTGCCACAGGAGAAAAAAACTTCATTGTAGTATATGCCATATTGTTGTGAGTACACATCCTTTGGCTACAAGTCTTGATTTTGTACTTCACCACTTCTCCCTTTTCATTGCATTTTGTCTTGTAGATCCACTTAACACCAATCTTCTTGACTCTTGATGGTAAGCTGACTAGCTTTCATGTTTCACTCTTTTCATTTGCTTGAATTTCCAGATCCATAATCTTTCTCCACTTCTCATGCTTGAGTGCTTCATCATAAGTGAGGGGATCATTTCTATTACAAAACACTGCCAATTTGTGCAGCTGTTATTCTTCACTTACTAGATTTGTTACATAGTCATCTAAGTAGCTTGGTTTTCTTCTTTGTCTTGTTGCAGACTCTCCTTATTCTTTTCTTTTAGGATTATCTTCTTCTTCATTTGCACTATCCTCACTTGCACTTTATATATTATCTCCTTCATGTTGAGTGTCAACTTCAATGTGCACTTCACCATCTGCTACACCATTTTATTGTTCTCCATATTTTCTTCTTCACTATCAACATTGCTAAGTGACTGGGTGCTCTTCTCCATGTTACTCTTGTACCATTACCATATATTGGACTCTTTAAATACCACATCCCTACTGAAGTATATCCATATTTCTCATGTAGAAATTATTATTGGACAAGTGACTTCATTTTCCCTATCCTCACTTGCACTTTCTATATTGTCTCCTTCATGTTGAGTGTCAGCTTCAATGTGCACTACATCATCTGCTACACCATTTTCATTGTTCTCCATATTTTATTCTATGTGGTATTCAAAACTTGTGGTTAATTTTACCTTTTCTATTTTAAGATCATATAAGTAAGTTTATGTGAGTAATTGTAGAAAAAATTTAAATATCGAAAGTAAATTGTAGAAAAGTAAAAGGATAAGGTTAGAAATATTGCACCAGATATTTATACAAGTTTGGCCGAACGTTAACTTAGTCATGTCCCCAAGAGGTCTTCTTTAGAGTTTCACGGTAAACTTTAAGATTTTGAAGGTTATTCCCATGAACCTTTAATACAGACTTATCCCCAGGCAAATGACATCTTTTACCCAGGCTACGTGTCGCATCCGCGAAAAACAACCGGCGGGCTAAAACAAAAACAAACAGAGCCGCCACCGTGCGTTATTTATCCCAAAAGAGGGAAAGAAAACGCTCAGAGTAAACCTGGGAAAAGCATGGTCTCGCGACCAAAGAGAATGGGATCGGGAGTCGGTTACGCAAGGGGAAGGTATTAGCACCCCTCACGTCCGTCGTACTCGACGGGATCCACGCTCAAAGATAGAAAAAGGTTGCTAAAACAAAACATCACACACTCACACTGAAGACAACACAGGTGGGAAAAGGGGGAAGAGGGCTCGATAGGACATCGCATCCTATGCCTACGTATCTCGTCTGGAACGAGAATCAGAGCTACCGTAGTTCGGCTCACGCACGCCGAAACAAACACACACACAAAAAGGCAAACCTGGAACCCGAAAGCCAATCGCTGGACTTACATCGGCTTCCGAACCAAACAAACACACTCAGGATACGAACAGCCAATCGCTGGGCTTACATCCATATCCTGACACGCAAAAGGGTTAACAAGCAAACACACACAAAAAGAAAAAAGTGCCCGGAGAGACCTCGCACGGTCTCCTGCCTACGTACCTCATCTGGTATGAGGATCAGGGCGACGTAGTTCCCCTCAACAGGGAAAGAAATTCTAACCAGATACAAAGGGAGACACACTACTAGGGAGCTGTACTCGAGCCTAGATGTTATCATGCATCATTGCCCTATGTTATGGTTTCTATTCTAACTTGCACAGGTAGCAAGCTAAACCTAAACAGGCAAAACAAAACACACATGCTCAATCAAAATAAAGCAAACATTCACAAGTAGCACACACTATATCCAGTCAAGTGAGGCTCAAACAAGGGTGAGGCTGCAAGAGCAAGCCAACTGTACAGGGTAGTGTTCGCTCTTAACCCTGACATTGAGAGTCAGGGTGAAACAGATGAAAGGTGAGTGAAGATGAGACTTCACAGCTCTTATCCCTGGCCAGGGAGAGCTTCAGACAAAGGAGTGTGGGTTCAGAAAGTGGGAACCCTTCTACACTCAAGACTCTGACTCAACTGATCTTGGGTTAATGTCCCAATGCATCAACACAGTGGTGTGAGCAGAGGGACGACTCAACAAGAATAGCAGGGGATGGATTGCACATCCCTTGGGTTCTGCCAATTGCCTTAATCAAGGTCTTTTCCTGCTTGGGGACAAAGTTAAACAATCACAAACATCGCCTCTTAAGGAGGACTTCAGACAGTTGCCTGGCTAAATAACAAGCCAGGTCTTCCAGACTACATGGAGACAAGAGAGTCTACCTCAATTGGTTTATACAACCAAGCAGCAGCACAGCAAGTTCTTAAAGAACTATTAGCAACTAAAGTACCTGAAATCAATCTAGCACAATTAGTATACCAATCACAAAAGCAAAACAGACAGTACAAAAGCCAACAGTCAATGTTCAATCAAACAATGCAATGTGCAATGCACAATCAACTCAAGTGAGCCAAGCATCCTACAAAGTAAAACAAGTTAGTTCACCACAATTAACCAAATCAAACTCAATTAACTTGAAGCAATCTCCTTAAGGCATTTGCATCTCAACCTGAAAAGCCAAACTCAAATATGAGAAACAAGACCACTAGGACAAGCCTAGGGTCAAAAGGAGATGCAAAATCCAAAACAGCAAGTGAAAATTATCCAAAACCACAATCAAACAATTTAAAACCAAATCCAATTGGTCCCATGCTCATATCATTCATTATCATCATTTCATAAAAGAAAAGGCACAAAGCATGCAATTTGCAACCTCAAAGGACCAAACAGAATGATCTCAATCAAATCAACATCAAAACATTTCAATAAATTCCACAAAAATTCAAGTCTAAACAGAACACATATCATGTCAAGCATACCAAAATTCAGCTCATTTGGATCAAAAGAAATAGGTCAATGAAAATCAGAAAGTCAACACAAATTCAAGCAAGCCAACACAAGGCATCAAAACAAGCATCCACTTCCACCAATCATAAAACAGTGACAAAACATGATAAATGAATGGGATCAAAGCCAAGATGACCTATAATGTGTCTAGAATTCACATGTCAAATTTCACATCCATCCAATTAATAACCAGAATTTCACAAAGAAAATACAAACATGTGTCACAAAAAATCAATGAATGACCAAACAGGGGGAAAAATTCCAATCAAATAGGAAATGCCTTCCAAAATTCCAGAAAAATTCACATGTGTGCTCAACATCCATATGTTCAATCATACAAAAATTCAACTCAATCCAATGTCCCTAAGCACATAAAATAAAATCATGAAACTTCACTAAGCATGGTGTGACACAAATTGTCACACCTCTAATCAAAAAATCATATCTCATCAACCATGGATCCAAAAATTGCAAACCATACATCAAAATCACCAGAAAAGAGTCAAGACCATGCCTGTAAAATTTCACACATTTTGGATAAGGAATCAAGATTTCATGAAGCAAATGGTAAAACATATACATGAAGCATACATGATCACTATCCCTAAGCATTTTATTTTTTTCACACGTGCAAAAAATATTAAAAATCATCATAAAAAACTACACGTCACAAGGAGAATGGTGAAAAAAACCTCATCAAATTTGGATCAAAAATGAATTAGATATGGATTTTTGAAGTTGCATGATCAAAATGAAATGAAAAATGAAAAAAGAAATGAAATAAACATGAAATAATATTCAACAATGGCAATTTTGTAATATGAGCAACGAAGTCCAAAACGCAGTCGTTTTCATTAATGCAGTGTCGCTACGCTATTGGTTACTGGTGGCGGTAAACACATTTTCAAAACAAAGCCAAGGCAATGAAGATCAAACAGCTTCTGGATCGTGTTCTTCATCAAGAACAACAACAAATTTCCAGAAAATTGTCAAGAACATATTTCAACCAAAATGATCATGCCATACATCAATGTGTTCGTCTTTCAACCTAGATCATGGATATAACAAGCATTTGACCTAACTCTAAACATATCAACCGGATCGAGCAAAAGAACAATTGAGCATCAAACTTAAATTCAAGATTTCTTCCTTAATACTCAACCAAATTCAACGATTCAAAGTTCATGCTACTCTACGTTGAAAGATCTATCAAAGCCATGTCATGATTTGAGAAATTAAGGAATTCGAAAATTTACCTTGTGATGATGGCAGTGATGAATTTGTAAGCTTCAAGGTCCAAAATACCAAAACAGAAGCAGCTTAATGATATGGAAGTTGAATGGAATGGATGCCTTAGCTCAACTATGCTCCAGTTTGAAGAATCACCAAAATGCCATGGATGAGCTTGCTTTCAACAGTCCAAATTCCTCAATGTTCTTGCCTTGATTTTGTGAAACAGTCGTGCACAAGCCTTGGTAGGTGATGGATCCAACAAGAATGAGCAAAATTGATGAAGAATTCGATGAGAAATGATGAAAAATGTGAAAAAAGTTTTGAGAGAATTGAGAGGTTTTTGGAGGGAAAGTTTGTTAGATCTGAAAATGTGAAGTGTCATTATGATTTTCTGTTACAATTATCATTTTATACCATGCCTTAATCCACTTGTTAATCACAATTAGCAAAATTGGAGTGAATTAGCACAAATGCAATTTATGTGTAATGGCCAAAATATCCTTTTCATTATCAGTCAATGTAACAGTACCAAACCAGTTCAAGCAAGTTCTAAATGAAGTTTATGATGTGTTGCAATTGGTCTTGTATGCAAAAGCCATGTATTTCACAAAATCACCTTTTTTCCCACCAATTCTCAAAATGAATCACTTGAAAAATGACTTTTTGCTATGATGATTTCCAATGAAATGTGATGATGCATCATGAAAGTTCATGTCAAATGTGGTTTGCTCAAAGAAAAATCACCCAATTTGGCAATTCCATTCAAAAGTTATGCCACTTTGAATTTCAACATTTTTGAAAAATGATTTGATCACAACTTACCAACCACACATGAGAAATTCATGTTCTTGTACTTTTTGGAAAGGTGAGAGCAAGATCTACAACTTTCATTTTGAAAAATATTTCATTTGAAGCATTTTTGGACATGTAATTTTGAGATGAAAAACTTTCCATTTTTGGAAACTTTCAATTATAGGTCACTTTCTATTTTTGGAAAGTTCCCATCTGACTTTATTTTCTTCATTCTTGATGTTTGAAATGTCAAATGAAACTTGTCTAGACATGAAAGAAGTGTCTCTAACTCTCTCCCCCCTCCAAATCCATCATTTCAGGCACAGTTGACCACAATTGACTTTTCTGACTGATAGATGAATCTGGCTATGCACTGATCAAGTTGAGCTTCAAACTCCTGATGAAATGGCTCAATGATGTAACCCTAGCTTCCATAAGCTCAATGTAAACATATGATGATCCCCATATTCATTGTAGACCCCATCTCCTTGCCAAGCCCTGATTGGCCCAATGCAGATGATTAGGGTTGACCAGTGGTCAAAACCCTAATCTCAAGGTATCTGATCAATCTTCTTGAATCTCTTGGATGATAACAAGACCATGATGATGATGATGTACCATTTCAACCAAGATGAAGCTTAACCTCCTTGAAAGTCAAAAACCCTAATTTGAATCACACATCCTCAGATGATTAATGATCAGTCCAATGAAACCCTCAGCTTGCATACATCAACCTCTTCATCTCCTGACCCAGACTTAGGAGGATGACTTGCACAATGTTTCCACATGATATGCAACATGCAATGCCTAATGACCTAAACACGAAATGCAATATGTTAGGCTAGTCCCCAGAGAGGAGGGCAAATTTTGAGGTGTTACACTACGCTATCGAACCGTTCAGAGATTTATGAATAATCTCACTAACCAAAAGAAGTTTTTTTCCGGCGAAGCTCAATAAACCAATAACAAAGATGTGTGGTTGATCTCAAAAACCAAACTCAATCTTTTAAAGGTATCTCATCCTTAATAATATAAACGACTAACACGACCACTTATAAAATTATCTTTCTCACAAGTAAAACTTCACTTAATAGCACTAAGGCAATTAGAAGAGAATAGAAAATATTTTCTAAAAGTAGAGAAAGATATAAATTTCAAAGAAATATAAAAACATTGAAAATTGGTGTAATATAAAGTGAGGAAGACCCTCCTTTATATATTAATTGGAAAACCCATGAAAGGAAACGATCCATGGGCAGAATTTAATATCAAATTGATTAGTAAAATGCTCTAATCGATTAGATAGCTCAAATATAATCGTTTGTAAAGCCCAAATATGAAAGTTTCTATATAGAGTTGTTGCAAGTCATTAATATGCTATTTTTTATTGATTATACAATCAATTATCATCCCGCTAATCGATTGTACAAGTGCTCTAGTCAATTAGATGGATCAAAAAAGTTTTGCTAATCGATTGACATATTTTTCTAATCAATTAGATGGTTAAGAAAAAGTTTGGATAGCCTTTTAATCACTTGGTCTTGATTTAGAAAATCATTTTCAAGGTAGAAAATTATTTTAAAGTGTGTGTGTGTGTAAGTTCCTTTAGTATTTTTAAGTTACTACCTTTCTTTTATAATACTTGGTTCACTTAGATAGACTGTCAGACATGACCTGGCGAGTTTTCCCATCTTTTAGTAAAGTAGCTTCAAGACTTTTCTAGATAGTATTTGAATGTATAATCACTTGATCTTGAGTTATCTTATAAGATTTTTTGGGTATCGTTAATGTTTAAGGATATTGTCATGTGTTGTCGTCATCAAAACACTAGATGTTGATCTTGGTTACCTACAAGCACACAAATCCACATTCTCCCAATTTTTTATGATGACAACACGTCTCTTAGGGGAGGTGGAAAGAAAATATCACATGTATATATTTGGAGTGGTTAAACTTCCCCTAAGTTAGATATATAGTATATCCTAATCCCCCTAAGAGTATATTTCTCCCCCTTTATCATAATCAAAAAGGTAAAAAAAAGTAATCAAAAAACATAGATCCCATGTAAACGGAACAAATTACCTTATAGTTATAGTAAAGGGAATACAAGCTTTGCTTCTTGATGCCTCTCAAGACTTCCTTCAACTCCTTCATGATTCTCAGGATACCATGCTCTCCTTTAAGAACCTATCCTTTCTTGTCGAATTTACCAAGAGAAATCAAATTTCTCTTTAGATCAGGTACACACCTGACACATATCAGCAACCTTATGGTTTCATCATGGAGCTTGAACCTCACATGTCCAATCCCCGCAATATTTCAGGCTTTAATGTTTTTCTAGCATCACCAATCCACCTTCTTGATCACATAATTCTTTAAACACATCTTTGTTTGGATTCATGTGTCAAGTGCAACCTGAATCTATAACTCACTCCTTGCTAGAGTTGTTGTTCGAAATTACCAGGACATTAGATGATTCATAATCATATTGAGCAATGGATGCATTGTCATTGTCCTTGCTATCACCATAACTCTTCAGCCTATCACGACACACCTTTCTTGTATGACTTTAATTCTTATAGTGGTAACACTTGATTTCAGGAGCATCACATCCATAAGACTTTTGTCAAACTTTACCCTTCTTCTACTAAAACTTATCATCTTTCTTCGAGAATCTTCCCTTTATTGGCAAGCCTTCTCCAACTGAAGATGACTTCTCACTACTATGAAAAACACTTATAATCACGGTTGCGAATAACCTATAATAGTGGTTGAGCAACCGTTTTTAAGTAGGGGTGTGATTGTATGTGGATTATTTACAACCATGGTCCAATGACCGTGGTAGAAAACTGGAAAGCGTGCTACCTATAACCATGATTATTTTAAATACCCGTGGTGAAGGTCTGTCAGTATTTTTTATTTTTTCCATATGTTTTTTCTGACCACATTGATAACTTTAATCATAATATAGAATATTAAATATTTTTAACACAACAACAACAAGAAGAATAACAATAACAACAAGAATAACAACAACAACAAGAATAACTAGAACAACAAGAACAATAATGAATGCATTGCCATTATCCATGTTATCACTATAACTCTTCAGCCTATCACGACACACCTTTGTTGTATGACCTTACTTCTTACAGTGACTTGATCGCAGGAACACCACCCCCATAAGACTTTTGTCGAGCTTTACCTTTATTCTTCTCAAACTTACCATCTTTCTTCGAGAATTTTCCCTTTATTGACAAGGCTTCTCCAACTGAAGATGACGTCTCACTACTACGAAAAACACTTATAATCACTGTTGTGAATGACCTATAATAATGGTTGAACAATCGTTGTTAGGCAGGGGTCTCATTGTATGTGGGTTACTTACAACCATGGTCCAGTGCCCGTGGTAGAAAACTGGAAAGCACGCTGCCTATAACCACGACTGTTTTAAATACACGTGGTGAAAGGTCTGGCAGATTTTATTTTTATTTTTTCCACTTGTTTTTCCTGACTACATTGATAAATTTCATCACAATGTATAATATTAAATATTTTTAACACAACAACAACAACAACAATAAAAATAACAATAACAACAACAACAAGAAGAATAGGAACAACAAGAACAATAACAAGAACAACAAGAACAATATCAATAATAATAACAATAACAAGAACAACAATAAAAACAACAACAACAACAATAACAACAATAATAACAACAACAACAACAAAATAAATAAATAACTAGAATCATTAGACAAGAATATTTTACCTGAAATGAAACAACAACTAACGTTGCTAAGTTGGATCCATGTTTTTCATGCCTCATTCAATTTGGAGAAGAAATGATGGAGTTCAAAAACTCGTAAATGGAAGAAATGTTTTTGAGTTTCTTTTATGGAAGAAATGATATTTTCAAGTTTGGTTTAGTGGAGGAATAATGTTTCGTAAATGGAAGAAGTTTGAAAGCAGAAAATTAAATTTGTCTAAGTATGTCTAGGGTAAAAGTGAATGAACTAAAAGCGTTATATATCTTAAAAAGATAAGAAGGTGCCACTTTTCACCACGGTTGAAATTTTAACCGTGGTGAAAAAGGCTTTAAATAAGTAAAAAATAAAAAATGTTGGTGTTGGGATTCAAACCCATGACCATACACCAATTTTCACCACGGTTGGAATTCTAATCGTGGTAAAAAGTGGCTTAAAAATAATTAAAAAACCAAAAATACTGGTGTTGAAATTTGAACCCATGACCAGACGTTACTTTTCACCACAGTTGGAGTTTCAACCGTGGATACAAGTGACGCCTTCCTACTTTTCATCACGGTTGTTATTAAGGATCGTAGTGGAAAATCTTTTAATAAAAAAATATAGACACCTAAATATCACTTATTACTTCGGTTGATTGAATATCTAAGGTAATAACATATTATAAAAGGTATATTTTGTAGTAGTGTTTGCTCCTTCCTCTCATTCAAGTCCTTAGAATACAAGGCCGATTGAACTTGTTCAAAGGTCATGGACTCTCTTCCAAGCAAAAGAATTTCTTTGAAATGAGCATGGGATCTTGGTAAAGCACAAGCAGCAACAACGCTTGATCTTCATCACTAATGCTAACATCAACGTTTTCTAGATCAAGAATCAGTTTGTTGAACATATCCAACTGCTCAGTCAAGATTTTGTCTTCACTCATCTTGAATGAATACAATGTCTGTTTCAGGTAGAGACGATTGACCAAAGACTTGGTCATGTAAAACCTTCAAGTTTGATCCACACAGCTGATGCGGTGTTCTTCTTCGAGATCTGCATGAGAATCATATCACCAAGACTCCGTATAAGGACACAGTGGGCTTTCTCAATCATCTTTGTCTTCTCCCTCTTTGTTAGGGCAAAATCTGTGTTTTCATATCTCTTCAGAGTTTCTAACAGACCTTGATGAACAATAAGGGTTCATATCTTCAAGGGTCGTAATCCGAAATCATTTTTTCCTTTGAATTTATTAATCTCATACTTTGTCGAAGGCATCTTGATTCACGCTCTTCGCACCAGTTTGTTGAGAAATTCAATGCCAAGAACAAAGTAATACTATGAGAAAGAGAGAGTTTCTTGAAAACCAATAAACCTTTTAGGTTCAAGAAGAGAGGAGAGAGAAAAGATAACAAAGATGGTTAAATCAGTATTTTCATTCACTTTCACAAAGAGCGTTATTTGTTTACAAGTGAATCACCAATCATATCTCTTACAAAATGAGCGAGCACATCCTATTATAGACTACTGACATATGTATTTAATGTATGAAGATTAAACAATTACATGACATCCATAACCATTACATACATATTGAATGCTACAATTTACATTAACAGACTTCGACTACATGACTCTCCAGATTTCGACTTCGACTCTGTCCAAATCTCCAATCTTCGACTTTATTGAAAAATTACAACTATATCTAATGCGTTGAGTTCGATCCAACTAACTTTTAACAACAAAATTGCATTAACTATCAAGATCTAGAATTTATCCATAAATTTTTCTCCCATAAAAGTTTAGAAATCTTTTAATAAAAAAGAAATTAAATATAACTGTTTTAATGCGCCAAAGGCACAAGAAACCGAAATAGATTGAACTAGAACTCATCTTTTGCACTGTTTAGTTTTGAAAGAAATAGGAACTTACTCTACATAGATTATAGGCATAATAGTATAATATTTAGAATTTGTTTTCAGTTAAATTAATTAAAATAAATACACTATATAATATATACATCTAAATTAAGTATAATAAATAGTATTAGTACATTAGATTATAAGACTTCAAATTAAAACTAAAGCAAATACAAATTTTTTATTGAAACTAATAGTTTATTCTAGTTCATAAATATTTGAAATTCAGTTACATTCTGTTATAACAAACCGTAACCGTTTCGTTTCTTTTTGTAATCATTTTTCATCAGTATATAAATAGTAAAGCGGCACTATTCAACAAACTTTAGAGCAAGAAAGTGAAAATCAGAGAGAGAAATCATGAGGGCTGAAAATCAGGTGAGTTTGATTCTTCTTTTTCATGCGTTCTTCTTTTTCATGCGTTCTTCTTTTTCATGCGTTCTTCTTTTTCATTTCTTCTTCTTTTTCATGCGTTCTTCTTTTTCATGCGTTCTTCTTTTTCATTTCTTCTTTTTCATGCGTTCTTCTTTTTCATGCGTTCTTCTTCTACTATTTTTTTCAGTCTCTGAAAAATGCAATGCGTGTCGTTGCAATTTGATTATGTTCGTTACCATAAAAATGCAATGATTACTAGTTTGAACACACACACAGAGTAGCTTTTGATTTTGATTTTCTATGGCAATGATTACTTGTTTTATCACACACTAGAGTAGCTTTTGATTTTGATTTTGATGTTGAATTTGATTTTGATTTTGATTTTGATGTTGAATTTGATTTTGATTTTGATTTTTTTAACCTAAAAACTAACACTGTTTGTGCTATCAGCTAGTAATATATTGCATTTCAATTCTCTCTGGTACTGAATTGCTTGATTTTCTTTATTTTTGACTAATTGAAGTTCTTTGAAAAGTTTTGACACTCATATGTTAACTCTAAAGTTTTATATCTTATTTTCAGCCTTGTTGTGTCCTTCGATTCTGCGGTGTGTCCAATGGAGATCCTGGACCATCTGGTGCAGCAGCTATACTGCTTGCAGAAGATAGGACTGTGGTATCAAATTTATGTAACAGTTCAATTTGCTATTGTATTTATATTATCTAGTTACAAGATGTAGCTTAGTCTCATGTTTATTTTCGTGGTAGCTTTATCGATTCCGCGAGGGATTAGGACATGAAACAGTTAATGCTGCTGAGTATCGCGCATTAATTCTAGGACTGAAACAAGCGAGAGCGAAAGGATATGATAACATCATCGTCGAAGGAGACTCGCGACGTGTTATCAATCAGGTTTGTTCTATTACTTGAACTTCAAATTGCATGTGAATGTTGATAAATTGAAAATATAGTCCAATTGTTCGAAAACTGTACAATGTAATTTAAGAATTCTATGCATGATAGGCATGGTTTCTACAATAACATCGACCATAGTTTCATATTCTTTCTAACTGTTTAGATATTGTTTAAGATTTAACCCTTGCTGTTTGTCACTTGATATTGTTTAAGATTTGGGGTTATGAGCTCGCACCTGGGCGTTCAAGGAGGTTATGGATGGAAGCTTTGGTGTTGAAGAATAGGTTTCGCTCATTCGACATCCAACAAATTCCTAGGGTATTTATTTAGTAATTTGGTCTATAATGTTTAAGTTGCTAGGATGGCATTGCTTTGTGGATCATTACTTGAAAATAATTTTGAGAGTAATTTGAAGCTAACTTTTTGTTATGATTTTGTATTTCTCATGCTTGAATAAATAAATCTAGTACAATTTGATATTAGAAATACTGGTTCAAGTTCAAGTCTTGAATTGAAACTCTAGCTTTGTTGTTTGAGATCACTCACACCAGTGAAGTTAGACTCCTAATTATATCTATATTAACATTCAGTTCTGACTAAATTTTTTACTCTTTCATTTTAGATTACAACTTCTTATGTTTTTGGCTCAATCTTAAAAGTATATGTTTTTTTTTAATGTTTAAAGGTCGAAAACGGTTTAGCGGATTGTCAAGCAAACCAGGCTGTTAATCTTGGAGGTAAGACCTCTAGAATTATCTCAGTTTCCTATAGGTTTTCTAATTTCTGAGAACTGCATTGACATGCACCCAAAGCTGCTTGGAAACCAAAAAGCATCTTTGGATTATTGTGTTTGGTTTTCTATTTCAGTATTTGGTAGAGGAACTTAAGTTGAATGGATCTTAAACATTTTGTAGATGGTGAAGTTGAAGAAGATGATGTCGGTGCATGATCACCTGACAACATGCCACTGTCAAAAACTATTG
Source organism: Lathyrus oleraceus (assembly GCF_024323335.1). Classification (NCBI taxonomy): domain Eukaryota; kingdom Viridiplantae; phylum Streptophyta; class Magnoliopsida; order Fabales; family Fabaceae; genus Lathyrus; species Lathyrus oleraceus. The sequence continues at coordinate 523,646,781 of NC_066585.1, read as the reverse complement.
GCAGCTATGTTACATTTCTCGTTGAAGTTGTGGTTAGCAATTTAGCATACTTGATGTTTTACATTTAATAATACTTCATATCAAAAGGTTAAATGTTGTTTGGTCACTATTAGCAGCCTAGGGACTTAAAAATGCTGTTGTGATGTTTGCTATATGCATATTTCTGAATTTCTGTTTTCTATGTTCATATGAAAAACTCTTGTAACTCAAGTTGTGTGATGTTATGACCTCAAAAAGAAACTTTTATTTGATACACTATATCCTTTCTAATAATTTGACTAAAAAATTTTGGTACTTGTGGAACATACAATAAAAAAGGATTAGGAAATTTTGCAATTTTTTTCTTATGGGCAAGATAAAGATTTTCAGGTCTTTTACATAATATTGAACATCAAGCTCTATTTTAAAAGTTGGGTTAAAGTTTTTCATTGTTCGTAAAAATAAAGTGTATCTATTTTCAAAACTAAAGTGTATTTGGACTCGTATGAATTTTATTTTGATAACTATACAAGTTTTTAGAAGCAAGACATTACTTATTATTTGGTGCGTAAAATGAAAAATATATATATTTTTTAAATTATCATTTTCAATGTTATTTTTTTTTCAAAATTCAGTCGATGAATGAAACTAGTGTATTAGATAAGGCTTAATAGTGTTGAAGTTTTCAAACTTAAAAAAAATGCATTTTAAATTGTTGTGATTTTTTTCTTATCTTAAAATATTTTAAAAACTCTTCATTTTCGTATCCTTTGAATTCTATAATCGAGAGTGTGTTTTTGAAACTCACATATAGATAATGACAATATATATTATAATGTTCATAAATAGAAGTGTCCTCCTCTCTTCTTTTCAAACCCTATAAAAAATCTCTCAAAATCAGAGAAATATGTGTTTCAAATGACAATCACATCATTAATGGACTACTATTTTCATCTAAATGCAAAAGTTATGTGACACTTAGACTTTCACTGTATTTTGTAATGTTTTCGTTTCATTCATGTCACATAGTTTTTGTTGGTTGATTTCAAATTGTAAAATATGGATATCTAATGTACGTCAAAATTCTACAAAGTGAACAATGGACAATCCTCGTAATAAAATTGTAGACCCTGCATTTTGAATTACATGTTTCTAGAAGTAAATTTATTTTTTAAATTGGTTGACACCATTTTAGATACAGACGCTCTTATGAATCTCCTATCAATATGAAAGTTGTTAAGATGAAACTTGATATTGTCCCTCAAATGGTAAATTTGTTAATATGAAAGTTGTTAATGAGAAAATTGACATATCTAAAAGCGACAAGAGATTTCGATTGTTCCCAATAACATTAATCGGGAGAGCTAAGGATCGGCCGAAAGCTTTACCAAATAAAACCATTACTACATGGGTGAAATTAGAAAATTTGGTTTTGGCAAGATTTTATTCTATCAACAACTTTGTGCATTGGATGCCCGATATAACTAGATTTGAGCAATGAGATATTGAATCTATATATGATGCAAATGAAAGGTAGAAATTAATGCTTAATCTTGTCCTTTGCATAATGTTGATTATTTGACGCATGTACAATACTTTAGTAAAGAACTTCGTGGAAAGATGTGATTGTTGTTGTACGCCTTATCTAGAGGCACCATATTAACCAAGTCTGCAACGATGGTGAGAGAATCGATTGATAACACAGTTTAAAATGAGTTTCGGACATTATATTGTTGTGGTGCCAGAAGAAGAGGACATGGATCTATTGATACTTGGAATGAACTATTAGTCTGTCACAAACAGATGAAAACACAATTGGATGTATTGAACGAGCAAATTGCGGAGTCCAAAAAGGGTTATCATTAGGTAAAATAGTTGCAACGGACTTCTATATGTGACATCTATGGAGAAGGTCGCGAAAGTGACAAGTGTAACCTTTGGGGATGCATGGAGAAAAAGTTTAATTTTATGGGGAATTTTCAACAACAAAAAAATAGCTCATTCTCAAACACCTACACACCAACTTTGAGAAACCATCCCAATTTTTGATGGAGTGGCAATCCTGATCAAGGAACTAATCAAAGACAATAGTAGTAGAATTGGTATCAAAATTAACATAAGAAATCATCTCTACAACAATACTCAAATCACAACAATTGTACCAAAATTAGCAACAATAATACTCATATTAGTAACATATGTACCAAAATCAGCAACAACAATACTACCAACCACATCACATTAGACAACAATAACAACAAAGGTATAAAAATGATATCTAGCATCAACAATTTCAAGAACACAATCAGCAACTTAATCAAACAAGGAAACACGATCATACAAAGAATACCTTGAATCAGTTCATACAATCATCACACAAAAAATTCAAGAATATGCAGCTAACACAATAAAAACCTAGTAAGAACACAGAAGCATCTGTCTAAAATCTAGACACACAAATTAGGAAAATTTCACAATAATCCACCAATAATCATGAAGGAAATACCATAGAAAATCTAACGAATAATGAGAGATGTTACGTTGTAAATTTCAGAAGTAATAGGTTTGTATAAACTCTAAGGCTCGAGATATATTACCGACCAATTGAGAATAAAGATTGTTGTCTTTAAATATGTGTTCCAATACTATGATGTATGTATTTTATTATGCTGGCTCTGAATCATTTGGTTTACGAAGTCCCAATCACTACACAAATCGTCCTTACTATTTCCCAACCAATTCTTCAATGTAGCATGGACAGACTCAACTCGGTTAGTTGTTCTATTTACAAGGTGTCTAACTTGGTTGGTCCAATCACAAACAATTTTCTCCTTCACTTGGTCAAGAATTGCGCTTTCAACATATTTCGACAAATTAAGATATTTCTCGCACACTTTCCTGAAATGTATAACAGAATCGACATATAAACCTTTACTGGAAGAATTTACTATACCATTCCATGCATCCATTATTTTTTCCACAACCACACCCGCATTCACCATTTTTCCATCTTTGGACTCTATATGTTTCGTCCTTACCACGGGTTTAACCCAACTTTTCACATTCTTTATTATGTGATACCTATAAAATAATGCATAAGAAGTAGGAAATATCTTTGTAATCGAGTTCATCAAGGCGGTATCGCGGTCGATAACAATCACTTTAGGCATCTCTTCTTGGTCCTTCAATAATGTCCTACACACCTCTAAGACCCAAGTAACATTCTCCTCTTTTTCGCTCTCTAGAAATGCAAACCCGACATAATAGGTCTTCTCAATAGAGGTAACATCAATCATCTTCAATAATGGAAGTCTGTACTTGTTGGTCTTGTACATTGAATCAATTATGAGCACAGTAGGAAACATGTTGAACAACTTGATGGAATCATGATGAGTCCAAAATATATCTCTAATGGTAACTTCTTCCTCACACATTTGGTACCTAGCCACATAATTGTTATCATCCAACAATTTCAAGAGTTGTTGCATTTCAGTTCTATCCCCCTCAACGCCTTGTTAGTTTGGTATTGAATATTGTATACTTGCTTGATATTTGAGATATTTTTGGGTCTTTTACGTTTCAAAATTACAAATATATTTTTTGATTAAACCAAATTCAATGTCATGTCAGTAACACATTCATTCTCTTCCGGCATGAGACAACGCACAATTAGATGACCAACTAACTTTTCACATAAGTCATGGTTATGTAAACCACATATAACATTAAATATCAATTTATGTTTTGCCAACATATAACCACACAACTTAAATGGGCACTCACATTTTCTTGAACCGATGTCGTCTCGTTTAAAATTCTGGAGAGGAGGGATATATTTCCCACTTCTTTCGCACATCATTGTCACAAAAACACATCTTATGTCCGAACAATTATTGGATCTTCGGATTACCACGCCAAATCCTAGTTTGAAGGTCTTTGTACGAATCCATTGAAGTATGTGATCACGAAATTCAAATTCTTGCTAATTTTTAAATTGGTTGCCAAGATCTACCGCCTTCATAATAACAACACCTTTGACATTCAGAGGCACAACATGTTTCAGGAAAACATCGGGATGCACCATATCTAATGGAAACGATTAACACAAAACAATAAATAAGTGATAATTATGTAAGCAGAGCTTAAAAAATGAACATGAACAGATACCAAAAATGCATTTTCGAATGAGTTCATACAGACTCCGAAAATGTCTCCAAATAAATGCATATATTTCAGACAAAAAACAAGATTAATGTGAGCAATGAGGCTTGAAATAAATGATATTTACTTGGAATTCCAACTTCTTTTGCTTCTATTAATGTGATGAAACACAAGATTGAAGATTTGATGTGAAAATGTGGATTGAGAATAGAAGGATTTTTGGTGAGGATCTCCGTAAATATCTGACATGCAAAAGTGACATAAAATTTCAAAATCCCACCCTCAAACCTCCGAAGATGCATCTCCGAAATGTTCACTGAACTGATCAAATATCAATATATTTGTTGAAAGTACCCGACAATGCATCTCCATTTTTTTTAATATTCATCTAGGATGACACTTATTTAGTATACCATAACTTTGATATATGATATGTTCAGAAATGCATCTCCGAAATCTAAGAAACAATTTCAATTTTTCATTGGATGTGTGCCATAAAAAATTTCCTTATGCTATTCCTCAAAATCAATGTATATAAAAAGATTTGGCCCATACAACCAACATCTCATAAAGAAGACGCGCTAGCTTGCTATGGATACGCGTCCAAAGAGCTAGAATAAAGACATACTCCCTCTGTTCTTTTTAAGTGTTATTTTTTTATTTTTTATCCATACCAAGGAAGCTGATCATTATTATTACTTTTCAAACAATAATTCCTTTTTTACCTATAATATCCTTAATTATTTATTACATTCATTTTATTTTATTTTTCTCTGTAATAATTATCTATGGATAATTTTGATAAAGTTACAATTAATACTTCCTTGTACTTTGCAAGTGACAATTAAAAAAAACATTTTTTTTTAAGAAATACTATTTTCAGATATAACAAAATTGTTCTTAAAGAAAAGGAGTACTACCACGTAAATATTACAATTAACTTTTTTTAAAAAATATATAATTGTTCATAAAGAGTAACTTTGTAATTAAAATTCCCCCCTTAAAAGTTCTCCTAACTTCCCAAAAAAGTTAACCCAATTTTTTTTAACTTCTCAAACTAATTCGAATGGTAGTACAAAGAAGCAAAGTTAACCCATATTTTAACTGATTTAAGCATAGAACCTTTTTCTTAGTACTAGTAATCTTTATCCATAATCATAGCATCTTTTCAGTTTCTAACAAAAGCAATAAAATAATAAAAACAAGTCCTTTTCCTTGGTTTCCTTTTTTGCTTCACTTGCTAAAAGACAAAGAATCCACCTTTACTAAAACCCTTTAATGGGTTGAAAAATTCTAGAAAAACCAAAACCAAGTTTTGAACAATGTGGCTTAAGGTTGTTCTTCTCTTTGCAACAATCTCGTTTTCCCTTTTCATCTCAGCAGTTTCTGTTAACCGCAGTAGTTTCCCATCTGATTTCCTGTTTGGAACAGCCTCTTCAGCTTACCAGGTTTTTGTTTTGTACTATGTTGTTTGTTTTTGTCTTCGCATCTGTCTATGTAAAGTGTTGGTTAGATCTTATTTGTGTTTTTGTTGTTTGAAGTATGAAGGTGCAGCACATGAAGGTGGCAAAGGACCAAGCATATGGGACACCTTCACTCATAGCCACCCAGGTTTGTGTATTTTGTTTCCCTTTTTTTGTGTTTCTGTTCAAGTAATCATGATTTAGCATGATTTTTCTATGAAATGTTGACACCGATAATAATTTGTATGAATAAATTAAACGAAATCACAATGTTGTTGTTGGTTTCGAACATCGACACCGACACTAACAGAGGCATGCCTTTTTCTGATGTGTCGGTGCTACATAGATTGCATTCAACTCACTTTTAATCAGAATCAATTCATTCAAAGTCGGTGTATGCAATTGCGCTTAAACTTTTGATAGAACAAATTTGGATATATTGTGATGTTTTGATGGTTCTTCAGATAGAATCGCAGACCGCAGTAATGGGGATGTTGCCGTTGATTCATACCACCGATACAAGGTACTTTCTTTCTCTTAACTTGAGTTTAAAGATTTAGATGAATTTTCTTGATATTGCGATTTGATTCAATCAAAATGAATGATATTGTTCACTGCTTGAAAAAAAAAACAGGAAGATGTGGCTATGATGAAGGATATTGGATTTAATGCCTATAGGTTTTCCATCGCGTGGTCTCGAATACTTCCTCGTAAGTATCTTTCTAATCATCTTTTATGTATCCTCGAATTCTCGAGAAACTATTAAGTTTTGAAACTTAAATTGAACATAGATGTTGGTGTTGTTTCATAGTGAAATTAAGCTCGAACTTTTTTTGGTTTTTAGGTGGAAATCTTAAGGGAGGAATTAACCAAGAAGGCGTCATATATTACAACAATCTGATAAACGAACTGATAAAAAATGGTCGGTATAAAACTCGATTCTCGTTTTCTCTTACTCTTTTTTTCTTCTTCCTATGATATATCAAAATAAAGTAATGATTTTTATGTAACATTTTGCTTGTAGGACAAAAGCCCTTTATTACTCTATTTCACTCTGATCTTCCTCAAGCTCTTGAAGATGAATATGGTGGTTTTTTGAGTCCCAAAATCGAGTAAGCAATAGCGGCTTTATAACCCTTTTTCTAGCAATGCATTCTCCGAAACTCTATTTCCAACACTCTTTCTATAATTGGTTGAAATTTTCACGTGGATCCCACTAAACCTGCATAAATTAGTGGGATCTACGTGAATTTCAACCAATAATCAATTGTGTTAGAAAGAGATGTTAGAGAAGCGTTGCTATGACTTCTCGTCTTCCTGTCCTCTCCCGAGTTTTGGAAAATTGACATTTTTGTTTTGTAATCAGGCAAGATTTTGCAGATTATGCCGAAGTATGCTTTAGAGAATTTGGCGACAGAGTGAAGCATTGGATTACATTAAATGAGCCATTGCTTTATAGCACTGGAGGATATGGAAATGGAGGCTCCCCACCGTCGAGGTGCTCTAAATGGGTAGCGAACTGCAATGCCGGCGATTCTAGTACCGAGCCGTATGTAGTTACACACCACCTCATTCTTGCTCATGCCGCAGCCGTGCAAGTCTATAGGGCGAAGTTTCAGGTTGTTGCATAATTTCATTTTATAACAAGATAAAATAAATGCAAACCGTTTTTATATAAGCTATAAGTTATTTTCATAAGCTATTTTGAAGAGCTTATGAAAATGTCATAAGTTATTTTCATTAGCCGTAACTAAATGCGAATGATTTGATCACAGAATACTCAGAAGGGTCAAATTGGAGTAACACTAAATTCTGCATGGCTTGTGCCACTATCGCAATCAAAAGTTGACAGTGATGCAGCATCTCGCGGTCTTGATTTTATGTATGGCTGGTAAGTGTCTTTATCTTTCCCGCTAACAAGGTCTAGCGTTTGATCTTGATCTCTGCCGCTAACAAATTCTCACTAATCATTTTGTGTTTTTCAAGGTTCATGGAACCTCTGAACTCTGGTACATATCCTGCTACAATAGTTAACAAAGTCAAGGAACGTTTGCCGAGGTTTTCGAGAAGTCAATCCTTAATGGTCAAAGGATCCTTCGATTTCGTAGGTTTAAACTACTACACTTCAGCTTATGCAACCGATATACCTTGCCAGGGTGGGAAACCATCGGTTTTTACCGACAATTGTGTTAGATTTACTAGTAAGTAATTCCATATAAACATTGTTTAACTCTTTATTAATGTTGTCTTGTTTCCGTAATTTTGATACTTATTACCCTTTTTTCCTTCACTTACATCAGGTGTAAGAAACGGACTTCTCATCGGTCCTAAGGTACTTGCAAATGGAAATAAGCTGTTAAATTTTACTTGGCCTCTGTTTGGTTAAGTGCTTGTGTATAAGCTATTTCTATAATAAAATGTATTCTCACTTCGCGCAAAGTAAGATATCTCAGTTGTTGACGAGAAATGATTCTTTCATCAACAATTAAGATCCTTACTTCACTTTCGAGGAGCTGAATCATTTATCGTTCTCACCATACTTCGTCCGTAAAACTTGTTCGAAAAGGAGTTAAGAAGTTAGTTTTGCAGGCTGCCTCGGACTGGCTCTATGTCTATCCACCAGGAATTCAAGGACTATTACAGTACACTAAGGAAAAATTCAACAATCCGATTATTTACATAACCGAAAATGGTAAGATTAACTCAAATTATCTCGTTTTTCCATAACGCCGCATCTTTACCGTGTTACAATACTAATGTTTTGTTCGTTTGAATCAAATCGTTCAAATATTTGCAGGAATTGACGAGGTTGATGATGGAAAAGGGTCACTCAATGATAAAGCGAGGATAGACTATATTAGTCACCATCTATTGTATCTCCAAAGGGCCATAATGTGAGTTTAAAAAACCGTCATCGTCTACTATTTGTTTTTGTTTTTGTTTTGGACTCAACAATTGAAACTTTGAATTTGGTAGGAATGGTGTGAGGGTGAAGGGATACTTTGCATGGTCGTTGTTGGACAATTTCGAATGGAATTCTGGCTACACGCTCCGGTTTGGACTCGTGTATGTAGATTACAAGAACGGACTGCGAAGGTACCGGAAAAGGTCAGCATTGTGGTTCAAGTTATTTCTCCGCAAATGAGATGTCACTTAGTATTTGGTTAGAATTGGTGAAAAAGAGATTGTAATAGTATAATGTTTCCTTCTTAATCATAGTCAAGTCGCAGCTTTAAGCCATTGTAAACATTGATTTGATGATTTCAGTGACCAAGATCTGTTGAATCATGTTCAATGTGCATGATTCAAATGGATTTAGAGATCTAACATATTGCAAAATTTCCACTTCATATAATAAACAGCACAACAACAATTTACTAAAGAACAAAGCATTGACACGATTAGTATTTATCATTCTAATTTACTCTTCCATTTAACCTATTCGAATATGGTGGAATTGCACCTTTACAATAGCTTTTCAGAAATCAATATTGATCCGATACATTAAATTTATCAAATAACTTCATTCTTAGTGTTCTGATACGTATTTTATTCATAAGATTACTACTTATTAAGTTTTCTAAATAGCTCACAAAATTACTTTGAATCAAGTTTTCTGATATGTGTAGTTGTTCATCGGATAACTTACAGTATAGTTATCCAATATATAAAGTTTTCACTAGATAACTTGTTAAGTATTTTATATGAATTTTGCTCACAAAGTTACTCACGTTAAGTATTCCGGTAAGTTTCTTTTTAATGTTTTATATTTATCGAGATCCCTCAACTTTACAATGAAAATCAATTATAAATATCACTGGTGTATTCTCAACTATACATAAATCTGATACACGAGAAAGAGTAATAAGGTGGGTTATGAAGATCAAAATCATACATATTGTGATTTTCGTCATTATATTATTAGATACTGACACAAGAAAAGGAGGGAGAAATCACAAATTAATATTTGATTGTGATATAGGTGGCAACTACAAGGAAGCTAATAGTGTAACACAAAGTGATATTAAAATATGAGATTATCCATTCAAAATCATGTCGACATCATCTAAAGATGGTTAAGGATAAAAGATTGGTGTAAAATATGAATTTTATAACAATAGTTTACGTGATAGATTTGAAGATCATGTGTTTGTTGAGCATCTCCATATGAGCAAAAATATGTTGATTTAACAAAGCGTCATGTTCCACCAAGACACATATTACTGTCATTTCAAAAGCAAGATCCTAAGAATGTCACTCGGATCATACAAACATATAAACATAAGTGTATACAACAAAAAGAGATAAAAGATCCTAGAAATGAAATACAATATTTGTTTAAGCTGATAGAGGATGCATATTAAGTTTATTGGAGTATACAAAGAGATGACTCAAATGTTGTGAGAGATATTTTTTAGGCCCATCCATATTCAGTCAAGTTGTTGAATATTTTTCTGTTGTGATTATTATGGACAACACATATGTTGTGAATTGATATCGTCAAGAACAAACCAAAATATGAGATAAAGATTGAGTTTCTTGAACAAAACAAGAAACCATGTTAGGTTTTACAAAAGAGAGAGAAAAAGGAAGAAGAAGAATTAGTTAAAATTGTTTTACTATTCACTTAATCAATAGGATTCAAAGATTACAAGTGAATAACAACAATTAACTTCTCTCAACAACCTGAGAGAACTAGTTTATTAATGGACTACTAAGCTAACTTAAGCAACAAACAAACTTAAACAATTGGGCTTAAACAAAGGCTCAATTCGACATACTAACTTAGAATACAAGTTAACATATTTCGGTAACATGTTTGAACAGACTTCGACTACAACATGCATAACTCCTACCGAAATATCAAGTTATCCCTGTCGAAATTAGAGTTTGATCCAAAATCTCATAACATACAAGACAACTAAATACAAACAACCTATATTTGAAATTGTTGGTATGGCGTCAATTGAGTTGACATTTTATGTTGCATTTACCTATATGGAAGCTGAGCGAACATAGATTTTTTGTTGGGTATTGGAAATGCTGAAACAATTGTATATTAAGGAAGAGTTATGCCCACAAGTGATTTTGAACAGTGAGATCTTGCTTTCATGAAAGAAATTGAAGTTGTGTTTTCAAGGACCATTAATTTTCTTTGTCAATTTCACATAAACAAAATTGTTGGTTCGAAATGCAAGCAATATGTTGAGAATGATGTGCAAAATGAGATAAACGCACAACATATTGATCTTGTATGGGACAATGATGAGGTGGAGTATCATCAACGGTTACATCAACTTGAGAAATCATGTGTTAATTATAGTCAATTTATTGATTATATTAAGACACATGGTTAACTCCTCATAGACATATATTTGTTAGAGCATGGATCAATCAAGTGTTGCATTTGGGAAACACCACGACTAATAGATTTGATTATCATTGGATGTTAAAGTAGATGTTGGAGAATAATATAGCTAACTTGGGCAAATGTTGGGAGAATATGAATAACAATATGAAGTTAAAATTGAGCAACATTAGAGCTTTTCTCAAAGAGTTTTTATGAAATTGAGCGTGTGTGTGCACACACACTAGTCCATTTTATGGGAAATAATGTGGTTCGGAATCAAAAGTTGCTTTGATACGCATTACTAAAGAGTTTTGGAGAGTTTAGTATGTGGGAACCGACACCCAAATTAGGTTGTGAATCAACACCAATAGATTTTTCTCGTATCCATTGGAGGAAATTAAGTAAGAATGGTCAATAAGAGGTAGACACAGTTGATAGATCATAGATGGACATGAGTAATGCAACTGAAGCTTTACGAAGAAGGTTCAGGTTACTGGATGTTGTACATAAAAAAGCATAAAAAGTAGGGTGTATGAAATTTTTTACCCCGTTATGAGTTAAATGTATCTACCACCTCTCAAAATAAAAACCAAATAAGGGGTGAAGAAAGGGAAAACCCAACGGAATATGATGTGTATCATAACCCTTCATATCATGAGTATGTTGACCAAGCATACTCTGATTCTTAAAGATCGTTAAAAAGGTCATGTAAACATTTCTCACCCTGCTTACCAACAGTTATAAAATACTCGTGAATCCAAGATTATTACAACATTAATAATATCAATAATAATTGTTATGGACCGGCCAAAGGCTCAATTGACTAAGGCCAAATCCATCTCAAATCTACTATACTAGACCAAAATTATAAAAACAGTTCACACGCTAAGAGCAAGGTACAATCCCTGATCTTCATATTTATTATACTTATCTTGAATCTTGAACTGACTTATGCGTTGGAATGCTAACCATGCAGGTCCACTCCACACTATTGTAAATGAGATCATATCCACCGTTCAAGATCACCAGTTATCCAAATATCTCTATTTCTAGTTCCTAAGCACATCTAGAACATTCAATTCTGGTTCCTGAACCGAGCAGTGGTGTCGACTGTGGGAAACGACTTTTGATTCCTACGATTTCCATGAATTCACGCTCGCCTTCCAACCCTATCGCGCAAAAGAAGAAGTTTTAGATTTTGATTCTCTCCAGTAAACCCTCTTGAAATGTACTCGTTCAGGTTACTTTCCAGTCGTTGTGTTGACAATTATCCTTTTTGTTGTCTCACCACCATAACATTGTCAATCATTTTCATCCCTGTTGTTGATTTGTTTCCAACGTCCATGTTGTTGATTTGTTTCCAACATTTGTGTTATTGGTCTTTTCCAACCTCCATGGTTGATGATCTTTTTCCAACCTACGTGTTGATGACCTTTTTCCAGCCTCTGTGTTGATGATCTTTTTCCAACCTCCATGGTTGATGATCTTTTTCCAACCTTCACATTGATGATCTTTTTCCATCCTCCGTGTTGTTGATCTTTTTCCAACCTCTGTGCTGATGGTCTTTTTCTAACCTTTGTGTTGTTGATATTTTTCCAACCTCTGTGTTGATGATCTTTTTCCAACCTTTATGATGTTGATCTTTTTCCAATCTGTATGTTGTTGATCTTTTTCCAACCTGTATGTTGATGATCTTTTTTCAACCTCCGTGTTGATGATTTATTTCCAACAACTATGTTGTTTCCAACCAACGAGTTAATGACGATCTTCCTTTTGTTAGACATACCTATCAGAAATGATCACATTTGAACCTCTAGCAGCACTGACATCCTGAAACTCTCTTAATTAACTCGTGATTTCCTCGATTCAGTTATCGAATGTCGAAGAATCAAAGTTCACCACCATACCAAAAAACCCAGAACTAGAGTGCACCTCTGTCAATATCAGTCACTCATTTCACCTAGAAATCTGCATCATTGCATAACATGCATATCTCATGCATCATATAAGTCAAGCATAAGCATTTCATGCATAATGCATAACAAATCATACAACATGCAAAATATGACCACAAACATCTCTTTTATAACTGATTTATTCCCTAACAAAGTATTTTAGTCAATCTTCAGCAAATAAGTTCTCAAAAGAAATGCATCTAGTCTCATTGCATTATATTGCATTTTATTTCTTTCAAGTGGAAAAATTTTGGTCTTCTATATTTAACTATCTTCAATCATATCATATGATTCAAGATAGTTAAATATGGGCGGTTGTCATACCCCCAATTCTGTCCCACTCTTTTTCAATTTTCCATATGGCTCATGCTTAAATCATCTGGATGCATGGTTATCGATTTATCTAATTAAGTCATTCGTTTTAGCGTTTCATTCATCACATTTCACATAATTTGTTAGTGGGCCAAAAGTTTGGTCATAATGGATTTAATCATCTTAAGTGGATTTTCGAGGAGGACATTATTTGGTGATTATTCGGATTTATTTCCCATATTACTTAAGGTGCGGATCATCTCTTTATTTGAGATTCATGATTATCAGGGGGTTTGAAATGATTGTTACTCAATTCAGAAGATTGCTTGAATTCAAAGAAAAGACAAAGTTGGAAGAAAAAAAAGATTTCATTCATTGGAAATTCATGGTACAATGCATACTGATTGAGATACAAATGAAAATAATGTATTACAAGGAAAGACAGTAAAAAAAACTACATATTTTGGGTACAATTGACTCTTGGTCAAACCATTTACTTTTTGGTCAACTGTTGACTTTTTGTCAATTTTTGACCATTGAGTCGATTTTGACTCCTGGATTTCCCTAGACCTATTCTCCAAGCATTTGATCAATTGATTCATCACTATTCAAAAAAATGACTTATGTCATGATTATGTCAAATGCTAATTTTCAACAATTTCTATCTTCCATCAAGCCTCACTTCCATGGCTTGTTCTTCACTTTCCAATGTTGCTTCAAGTTCATTCTTCCACTATAATATTCACTTTGCTACAAGGAAGAAGGTACACCAAGTTAGACATTCATATCATGAAGCTAAATCATAAAAAAAGTCATGGAAAAATCGTGAAAAACTCGACGAAACTTGGAAAAATTCTGCACTATATAGTGAATTCAATACTTGTTTTTTCAAACACTTTCCAATCTTGATTCATGTCAAAAACAGAATTGGATCACTAAGTTTACACCATTCAAAAGTGTTTATTTTCAACGCAAAATCACTTCTCAAAAGCACTTAAAGTCATGAGATAATTCACCAAAAATTCAAGGCAAAATTGGTAAAAAAATCAAAGGCAAAATTGGTAAAAAAATCAAAGGCAAAAACATTCAAAAATTCCAAATTTCGAATTAATTACTAGTGATCTTTTGCCTTACATTCCAACTTGGTACTTTTACAAAATTCAATCATTTTTCGTCTCTAACTACCTATGCATACACAAACCCTCAATTACACAATTAACTGTTAACTACCATAACTACCAAACTAACACAAATCCTATCAAACAAACACAAATTTTAACTTTCATTTTCAATCAAATTTCCATTTAATCCTAATCATTCTTAACAATCAATCCAAGTGTTAAAATTGGTGATCCGCAACTAAAGGCTAAATTAATTACCAACCATTGGTAACCCCCTTACTTGGATCACAATCTAAGGGTGTTTATTCACTTGCAAAACCTATATAAACATGTCATTTCTCACAATTTTGAAACCTCAACTAACCTAACTAGAAGAACTAACAACTAACCTAACTAGAAACACATACTAAGTGACTTAACCATTATTCTCCCACCATTTTTTTTCTCATATTCTCTCATAATTCTCTCTTTTCTTCCTTCTCTCACCATCATCAAAGTTTATATTCATCACCATCTAGAACTTCACATTGAAATTTTAAATTTGGTGGAACTTACCCACAATCCAATTTCAACAAATCATCAATCAAGCATTCAACAATTGAAGCATTATCATCAACAATCATCATTCAAAGTTCATCAAGATTCAAACATGTTCATTAATATTCTACATTCAAGATTCATCTTTTACATTCATCATTTATATTAAACCATAATTATCAAACGATTGATTGGATTAAAGGAGTTTCTCTTGAAGTTCTCCGAGTTTCTCTTCGGTAAATTCACCGACGATTCTTTGCAACAATAACCAGAGGAATCCTCCCCTCCGTTGGTAAACCTTGAACTCCTTTGTGATTCATTGCATATTTACCGTTCTTGAACTTTCTTTGTCTTGCTTGTGATGAATGTGTTAATTATGGTTCTCTTCTTCTTCTCTGTTATTCTAATTTAATCATTCACCATAAAGAGAATTAGTGAATTTCGATACCAACAAACCGTTCACGATCCAAAACAGCGTCATAGTTACCCATATCATAAACAAACCGAAAAGTCCATTTTCAAATAGCTAAACAAATTGCATTAGAATCAACATAGTATAATTTCTAACATAGTTTAGCATATCAATGAATTAGGCATTGCATTAGTGTAGAGTTTAGACATGAAAAATATGAAATAGTTTATTAGAATAATCACTTATTTGAAATTAAAAAGAAAATAAATTTGGTTGAAACATTTTATCGAGTATCTTACCTACAATAGCGAATTCCATATTTTTTTTTTGTCGATAATTTTTTATCCTATTCAATCTGATTGAAATACTTTACCGAACACCTTAATGTTGTATGATTGCTCTAATCATAATTTAAATTAAAATCTATTTTAAAATTCAGTTAAAATCAAACCACAATAATTATGTCAAGACCATAAAAACAAGAAACATAAAACATTTGTCGCCAAATGAAGAATATATGACCCGTTAAATTTTCTTTCACAATTATTGCAAAGGAAAAAGCCGCCGCAAATTTATATATGATTGTAGTTCTTATCATGCTCCAAGTTCCCACTATAAATAGTGTATCAAATAATAATTTTATTCCATTTTTATTTTAAAAATTGTGTGCTATGTGTGTGCATTTCTAGCTAATTGTGTGCTAATTTTGTATTACTCTTTTCTAATTGTGTCCTATCCTAATCTATATCCTGCGTTTTTTTCTCTAATTGTATCTACTCTTTTTTATAAATCTATATGTGTGCCATCCTAATCTATATATTTTGCTAATACCATGTATATATATAATTCATGGAGAATAATATAAGTAATTATATGATATATTATATGATAGAAATTATATATGATTAATGTTTAAGTACTTGATAATATTAGCAACATATAACAATTTTTTTTTATTTAAGTTTGCCTATATCAATTTTCGGACTAGTATTGAATTTTTATTTTAGCTAATAATACCATATTCCAAATGTTAATTAATCATTGGATTGAACTTTAGAAAATAATTTTCTGTGCATACCCATAAATTTTACCATTTTTTCATTATTTGATTGAACATTAATTGAGCTTATTTGTTTATAACATTTTGCGATATCACACAGCACCGATTAATTCTACACCATGTTTTTCAGTTCTAAATTTTTATCATCATAACTTAATTAGAAAATTAGAGTGAATATCATTAACCTTGATTTTTCTCTCTTTCTTTATCTTAACTCACAATTCATGATTACTTGTTTGATTCTTCTTAATATATCATGACCTAAAAACGCTTGCATGATCTCTTAGGGTTTATTCAATTAGGTGATTAAAAGTTTCTTGATCGCCTAATTTGAATTAGGAACATTAAGACTTGCACCCACATTTGATCCATTAAGCTAATCCTAATTTCATTCTCATTCGAAACGCTAAAAATATGTGACCATCAATACATGACCATACTAAGCTTCATTCATTCTTTCAAACACATTTTGTTTCATTCCCTAACTTATTCAACACGAAACAATTTTTTTTTCTTATTCAACTTCAAAACACCTGTTAATTATGATGCGAATTGTGCGCCATGAGCCTTAAGAAGTGGAGAAGAATGAGAAAGATTATTCTTATCCTTATTTTGAGTATCTTTAAATACGGGGCGTATGCCCTAGTTATTCAAAGTATCCGCCTTCGTTCATATACTTTAGTGCAATTCAATTCAAACAACCTTTAAACTTTCATCCTCATTCATTCCACTTCAACAATCAACATCAACTATACCTTTCTCTTTGGACCAAACACTATACTCCTTGGATACCTATACACTCTTGAGGTTAATCACCTCCTATATGGGTTAATCACCTTCACATGGTTAAACATCCATCTCTGAACCATACCTCTCTCCTTGGGTTAACCACCTTCTCATGGTTAAAACTTTTTTTCACGCATTTCTGCCATGTAAGCTTCGTGCTTAGGAAAACCATTTCATGCATGCCCTGTAAGCTTCGTGCTTAGGCAAACAATTTCATGCATGCCTTGTAAGCACCGTGCTTAGGAAAATCCTTTCATGCATGCCCTGTAAGCTTCGCGCTTAGGCAAAACCCTTTCATGCATGACCTTTAAGCTTCGTGCTTAAGTAAACATCTCTTTCTTATAGGTCTTAATCCCCTGATATAAGAAAAAATTTATACCTCTGCATTGGCTAATCACCATTTATTGGTTAATTGCCATACTCTTTGGTTTAAACACCACTTTCATTTTCTCCTGGTTTAAACACCACTTTTATTTCTCTTTGGTTTAAACACCACTCTTATTTTTCTCTTTGGATTAGTCACCATCTTGGTTAAAACACCCACCTCTTTGGTTTAAACACCATTCTTATTTTTCTCTTTGGATTGATCAGCATCTTAGTTAAAACACTCATCTCTTTGGTTTAAACACCACTCTTATTTTCCATTTTGATTTAAACACCACTCTTATTTTTCTCTTTGGTTTAAACACCATTTTTTCCAGTTCTTGGTTATGACACCACATTATTTATGTTCTTGGTTTAGACACCATTTTTACATTCTTGTTCTTGGTTTATACACCAACATTTTCAATTCTTTCAGACACCACTATATGGGTTCAAACAACACAATCTTGGTCCAAATAACATCTAAACAATACCTTCACCATTTCACTAACTGTTTTCAATTCAATTCAATCACAAACTATTTTCAAAACAAATAACTTTATTTTCATAAAAGAACTGTTATAATCCGTTCCTTAGTAGTCATACTAAAAGCTTAGAGCATCCGAACGAGGATCAAAATCAGCTAGTCAAAACACTGTTAGGATACGATTATAATTGTTCCCTAAAATCAACCAGCAAATATGTGGTTTTCTACCATGAACTACAGAGCTCTGATTTTCTCATTGCACTATGAGAATATGTAGGCACGAGGGTTCGAATCCTTGGCGAGCACACTAATTAATAATTATCTTTTCCCTTTTATTAAAATCAACTACAAGTAGTCTTTAGATAATAACACTCATCCGTGCAAAGAACAATTAAAATGGTTCCAGTTGAGTACAACAGATGTGAGGGATGCTAATACCTTTCCCTTGCATAACTGACTTCCTTACCTTTTTTCTCTTCCCCTTGAATTTAATTGATATTTTCCCTTTCTCTTAGAATAAATAAAATTCAGTAGCGACTCTGTTGTATTTCAAACGTGTGATTCCCTCAGGTATTTTTCGTGGCGCGATAGCTAACGACTATGTTGGGGAATGCTTGCTCGGACTCCCCAACAAGCTGGCAACTCTGCTGGGGAGTCCCTAAGTAAGTCAATCCTAATTTTGTTTGTTTTATTTACATGTTTGGGTGTTTATCTTTATTGCTTTACTTGTTTTGTTTTATTGCATCATTATTGTATTTTATATTCATTATATTCTGAATATCTAATGTATTCTCTATTGTGGGTTGGGGTTCATGATGTTACATGAGAGAGAAGCTCTATACCCGAGCTTGAGTATACACACGGGATAGTAAATGGTAGAGTCGTATTGAGTTCCTTGATGTTATATCTAGATTGTGGTAAATACGAGATGCCGCACCTAGAGTAGATATTTTTGGGAGCATCACTGTCTTACGAGTCATTCATTTTAGACTGTGATATCTCAAAAGGGGTCCATGACTCTAGGGACCTTTTTAGAAACCTCCTTCTTTTAAGAAGAATACCTATATGTGAGGGGATATGTGTCTTTGCAGAAAACCCAAGACTCTACCCATCTTGAATATCATGAATACATCGGACTTTTGAACCTAATTCTTGAGAATCATATACAGATTTTCCAGAATGTGTCAAACCTTTAAACCTATATTATCGCATACCATTATTGCATCATCATCATCATCATCATCATCAATCATATAATATATATATATATATATATTATATATATATATATAATATATATATATAATATATATATATATATAATATATATATATATAAATTTTGAACCTAAATTATTGCATTATCAAACCTTTGAACCATTTAAAAAAAAATATTGCATATATATTTACATTTCATCTACATGAAAAAGACATATGAATCATTTCCAAGGAATCCCAAATAGCCAGTCATTGTTGAACATTAAAAAAAATCATACATAAGAGATGCATACCAGTTCATAAATACATAAACTTTTTTCTCTTTTTCCCATACTGGTTTCCCCTTCTGTCTTTACTTTCATACTCTACAATTGACGACAATTCCTGGATTCCCTGAAAACTAAAAATATATTCATACATTCATGCATTTGCATTTCGTTCATATAAACCAGAAAAAGCTCACATTTTCCCTTTCTCCGCTCCGTCGAAGACGACGATTCCCCGACTACGATGTTTGGCTAAAAGCCAGTTGCCAAAGAATCATGGAAAAAGTTGAGCATGAGAACGCAATGTGCAAGGAAAGCTTGGATCACGCCCAAGGCAAGGTCGGCATGATCTTAGAACTGTTCATAGGCAATATGGCAACAGACTTCTCAGATCAAGTTATAATTGGTGAACGAACTTCTCAGTTATTTTTTGCGGCGCGGCAGAACTCAATGTTCATATTTTTAGCATAAAAAAGACATTAATATAATGAATAAGGGATGAAATGAATGAACTTTACCTAAAATTCATACTTTATTTGCTCTCTTTGATGTGATAAAATACAAGAATGGTGTTTTGATGTTGAAAAGTTGATTGAGAATAGAAGAAATCTTTTTAAATATTTTGAAGGAGAACAGAAACAAGAACATGCAAGGTGGTGTTTTATCCAATATTCCACTTGACATTTCCAGATATGCATTTTCGAAAACATCACTGAGTCGTTAAATAAAAAAAGGCTCAGTGAATAAAAACACCATAAATGAGTACAGAGAGTCATAAGAATATGTATATCTAGATACATCCCGAATAATATTCGGAGATGCATCTCCGAACAAATTTTATTCAAAATGGGGTGCCTATCAAAAATAACAAAAATCTGATGTGATTTTAGGTTCGTCCGAAGATGCATCTCCGAACACAAAAAATATAATTTACTATTTCAACAAATATTTGCTTGTCTGTTGGGTGCAACTACCATTTTATTTTGTTTATAATCTAAAACTTGAAACCCTAATTTTTTTTAAGACCCCGTTCAATGAGTCAGATTCTACAGGCTCAAAATCGACATATTTCTGGAGCAATTGAAAGGGAAATGAAGCAAAAAATAAATTTTTAAAAATTTAATTATTTATATAAAAGCAAATTAGTTAAATAAGAAAACTTGTAGAAGTGAAATGATAATTATTGAGATGTAGGGTAAATTCTTCTAAGATGTAATCAACAACTTTATTTTATATAGCCCACTTTACCCACAAAGGAAAGAAAAACAATTACACAACTCTCTTTTTCTACATAATATGAAGTGCTAACTGTGCCTCGTATCTTTTTATCCACACCCCTTCACTTTTTGAAACTATTTGCCACTTCCTTTAGAATGTTCATTTTTTTGCTTTCTTAAGACAATTTGTATTCATTCTAGAAATTAAATTTTCGAATATTAAAACTTTGCATGTTTTTTTAATAAAATATAAAAAGATAAGAGGGTCAATGTGAGGTGGGAAAGTGGAAGTTATCGTGTGGGTGGCTAGGGACAGGAGTAGTGGAGGTGTTTTTCAATTAAAAATACATAAAAGGGGGTGTGAATAAGATGATTTATGGTTTAGGTGGAAAATCTCCCAAATATTAAATTCTACACACAGCATAACCAACACTTGTAAATATGTCAATGGTATATAAAATAAATTTAATCAATATCAACTTCATGTGATGTGTAGCCAAGTGGTTGTTTATTTAATTTATGAGAAATCATATTTAACACACAAATATGACATCAAATATCAATAATAAATTGATATTATTAACGCAGTTTAAACTTGTAGTTGTTAATTACATTAAGTTGATATTGATAAATAAGCTTACATATAATTTTGTTTTTTATTTATATAAAATTAAATTTTGATCCTTTAAATTTTTTGACAGGTTTTGATCTCAATTTAAAAATTAACTTTTTGTTCATTTATTTTAGTTATTTTGAAATTTAATCTCTTAGCCGATTTTATTGATGTGTCATATTTCAATTTTGTTATTGGTAATTAAAATTGGGAGATTGAAATTTTATTGTAAAAAAATTATTTAAGTGTAATAAGTATAAAAAATTTAATAAAACTAATTATAATTTTAGATGTCATTAAAAAAAATTAATATCATATTTGAATAATTTTTGTATATTAAAATTTAAAACACTTAAAGTCACATAAATTTGAACACATTATTTTATATATATATATATATATATATTATATATATATATATATATATATATATATATATATATATTATATATATATTATATATATATATATTATATATATATAATATATAATATATATAATATATATAATATATAGATATATATATATTATATATATATATATATATATATATATATATATTATATATCTATATAATATATATATATCTATATATATATATATATATAATATATATATATATATATTATATATATATATATATATATATATCATATATATTATATATAATTATATATAATATATATATATTATATATATATATTATATATATATATATATATACTATATATATATATATATATAATATATATATATATATATATATCTATATATATCTATTCGAATATTTAAAATTTGTAAGAATTGCAATATTGTATTATATTTATTAAAGACAGGTAAACACAATTAACCATATATTTAATGGTCTAATTTATTGTTGAATTTTTGTGTTAAATTTGTGTATTAAAATGATAAAAACTTTTTAATTAATTACACGTTTTTCTTTTCTTATTTTCAGTCAAACATCATTTTGTTTATTTTCCCACCTGTCATGATGTATACATTGAATAAAGAGCAAGACCAACAAACAAGCTCCAACACACATTCCTATCTCTAATAAATAATAGAACTCAAAAAGCTTTCAACTTGTAGCCAACAACTTCTCTCAACAATTTTATGCATTCAAAGCAAAATTAAAACGATAACAATATGTAACAAATATATAACTATCTTGTTCCATATCTATATGAGTTTATCTTTGAATCAAATTTCATAAATACACTTTAAAAATAAATTCCCTAACATGTTTACTCATACATATCAAGAGAGTTGTAATCATGTTCAATAATGCACACATAGGATAAATTATTCTTCTCTCACATTAAAAATACTTTTTATATAGTATATTATAAAAATATGGCATGATATGTGATCCCTTAGAGTAAATATGAACTAAAAGAACTCAATCAATAAATGCACATGGAAGAGAGACAATACTCACATGTTAGAAACATGGTGCTTCATTGCTTTGCTTCCTAAAGTCAAAGCATTCCTTCTTAGGTTTCTTATGATGGAGTCAATCACATATCTTCCTCTTATCCTCTAGTTTATGATAAATAAATAAAATATCATCAGAAAATTTGTGTGATAAGACCTCTTCAACGTAATCAAATATTCGAATTCAGTTCTAAGAATACGAGAGTGTTAAATCTCATTTTGATTCAGTGTTTACTGATATTTTAAATGTGTGATTGCGATGAATTTTAAGTTAAAGTGTCAAAAGCATGTTTCTCTTCCGGTGGCAATAATTTGTAGGGCTACCAAATGGGCCAATGTTAGCATACCTAAATTGTCTGTTTTGAATTTTGTTGCAATAGATGGCCCCTCCTATTTTAATGGACACTTCAATTTCCTAACAAGTAAACATGAGTGACATTGTAGCTATCCAAAAAGAGTGAGTGAGCTTATATTGGTAAGTGCCAAACTATAATGACCTACATGTTGTATTGTTTTCTCAATAATGATACAAGAGAACAGATATATCATAATTGCTTTCTCTTCCAATAATACAGCTTTAATTGCTCATCAAGCTGAACCACCTCATTGCTTTGCTTGCCCTCAAACTTGGGTACTAGTACTACTACTCATATGTAATAGATGGATTTTGAATCAAAATTTCAAAATTTACTAACTAGGGTTGGATTTAGTAGAAAAAATTTGAACTCCCACGACACGATGAAGAATGAAGAATTAATTTTTAAAATTGTTCTTATATGATAATTTTTAAAATTGTTCCGATAAGATAGTTCAGTTGATAGTTACTATTTAGAAATATCAATCAAATATAACGATATAGAAATTCACCTTATTCGTAAAGATAAATTACAATCACTTAATTATTCGATAAAAAAAATTAATATTTAAAATTTGATTTGTTGAGTTTAGAATCCTCCTTAATTATTATTTTAAAAAAAGTTTTATTTAATTATTATTTAACCATGACAAAATCATTATAGGATTATATTTAATTATAATTTTATTTAAAATAGTCTATTTTATACATTTCAATTCAAAGACGATTTTGATAGATATCGTCCTGTTATTTAATTAGTGTTTCACTATTTCAAATAAGGTTATTTTAAGTAGAAAATTTTTACAAAATTATTTTTTATTATAATTTTTTTATAAAATTTCAACTTTATACCAATTTAAATCACATTTTATAATTATTAAATAAATATATAAAAGGTATACTGGAAAGATCAAAGTTAAAAATGTCATATTTTCTCTCTTACTTTTAAGATTGTTTTTTTCTCTCTTCATTTTATAGACAATTGAGAGGTCGTTATATATTTGTTAGACGTATAAATGTGTATATTTAAATGTAATGCTAGTTTAATTTTACAAAATATTTAATAAAAATAATTGTAAACTTATTTATTCCTAAAATGAATTTTTATTTACTTGGAGACATATTCATAATAATAAAAATAATTGTAAACTTATTTATTCCTAAAATGAATTTTTATTTACTTGGAGACATATTCATAATAATGAAATTACATTTCATTTGTTATTGAGTTTCATTTTTAGTAACCTACCTTCTCGGTGTTAACTATTATTGATTGATGAGTTATATTCAATGCAGTACGAAAAATATACCAATTAAATATCCTTCACGTGAATCATCAATATTTCCTTAAGATTCCATATTTCACATACCCGCACAAGAAGCAACAATATTTAGTTTAATATCGAAACCCCCCAAAAAAAATCCACCAATAAACAAATGACATATTGTTTTTTAAAAAATAGTTTGTATTTTAATTATGTTTACGCAAGAATATTTCATCTACGAAGTTTAAATAGGTTGCAAACATTTTCTAATAAAAAATTAGATATCATGTCCGCATTAAAATATAAATAAAATTAACTTTTTTTAAAAGGAGATATAAGATAGTACGTTTTGTAAGTCATTAATAATTAATAATTTTGAATTTATTTTAAAATAATAAAAAATATATAAGTGAAGGTTAAATTTTTAATTCAAAAATAGATAATATTTGTGAAGTGTTGCAGAATGTGAAACAATATAACCTTTCAAAAACGGTTATTGTAGGCGAAATAGTGTTACATTTGGTAAAACTACTGGTAAAATATTACAACATTTAGTAAAAGTGTTGTTGTAGGCGAAACAATGCAGTATTTGGTAAACATGTTGTTGTAGGCAAAACAATGCAACATTTATTAAAAATCTTTGTGTGTTTCACCAAGAGTCTCAATCTTGTGAAATAACACTATTTTGACCTATAAATTGAGCATTTCAGATTCGGAAAAATACAACACAAAAGCTTATCCGTTTCACACAAAATTTCAGTTTCATCTCCCATACCTTCGTGTTTTCATCGGTCTTGTGCAAACTCGAGTATAGGCTGAATTATCCTGAGTATTCATCCGTTCCAACTCTAAGATATTTGAGAGCGCTTGAAATACTTATAAGGAAAGAGATTTCGTTCACGATTCTAGTATTGTTCCATTCGATTTAAATTAATTTTCTAACTATCTTTTAAATAGTTCATATAAAGACAACCGAAATTTATGTTTCAAGCATCAAAGTGATGAATTAAGACAAAATCTTCTTCCTCTTAATTGTCATGCAGATCTTTTATTTGTGATTAATATTAAAGGTTGCTACTTAAAAAAAATTATGACAATTCTCTATGATGGTGAAAGGTACATAATTAATTCATATAATATTTTAAAATTTATAAAATTTTAATTTAAGATTTTTTGTGATTAATTTTTTGATGCAATTTTTGTGGAGAAATAAATATTCATGTTTGTTTATTCATAATCACATGTGATATTAGATTACTTTTTCATGCAAATAACTTTGGTTGGTTATTAGTTATTTTCTATGCAAGTTGATATTGACATTGAATATATGTTGAGATGTTTTTAATATGTTTAATGCATTAAAAAAATGAATAAAGACAAGTGGACCATGAATTGATCATATATTCATAAGAAAAAAAATTCATGTACCATTAAAATAAATGAATCCTTTTATTTTAAATGTTATTTTGATATTTGTTTGTATCTCCTTCTATAAGAAAATTATATTGACTTATAATTAATACTTAAAATGTCATAAGATGAATAATGCATTTAATTATGGATAAAATAATTTGAAAAAAAATTATTATGAATATAAAGTTATGGTTCATGTATTGGAAACATAAAATGGTATAAAAAATAGTAAAAATAATAATAATAATAATTTAAATTGCGTGTTTCAATTGTACCGTTGTTTGTGGAATAACTTATTAAATTAAAAATTATTTATCTCATATTATATGTGCATGCTAATATGAAAAAATTATTTCTTGATCATCTTGATATTAAAAATAATTTGTATATTTTCTTTATTATTGAAAGTTGACAATTGTTTATGAAAAAAATTATAGAAAATATTAATGAATTTGGTTCATTGGTTATTTTACAATGTGATCCTTATAATATAACATAGAACATTGTTAAACATGAAGTTAAGAAATATAATTCATTATGATCATGGTTATCTATTGCTATAAATATTTAATGCATTGAATATATGTTAGATATATTCAAGTAGAAGTATAACTTCAAAGTAAAATGATTATTATTAAATATTTTATTGACAATGAAAGAATGACATGAAATTTGTTGTGTCACAAAGTCCTTATTTCATATAATAAATAGAACTATTTTGAAGGGAAAAATGATATTTTTCCATATGAGGTATAGAAAGACAGAGCGCAAACTATCAATTATTTTAGAGTGCGGGGGTGTGTAGCTTGTTATAAGAACATGGATTCTAAAAGGAGCAAGTTGGGTCATCATGGGATCATATAGACTTTTGAATTTTGAGTCTAATGAAATTATTGAATCCTAGATGTGAAATTTTGAAAACCTTGTCACAGAGGATAAGGAATTCGAGATTCCCACAAATTAAGAACCTCATGAGAAAGGTTCTCCACGAACTATTGATTATTTTGACACATATGCACTAGTAGCAAGCACATCAAAATTAGAGTTTCGTTTGCATTAGCTTCCTTGCATAACCTTATAGTTCATCAAATGGTTGTCAAAACAATATTCCTAAATAAATATCTCGATGAGAAGATTTACATGGAAAAATCAGAAGATTATGTACTTCTTGGTAATGAACAAAAGTGTGCAAACTTGTCAAATCATTGTATGGATTAAAACAAGCACCGAAACAATGAAATCAAAAGTTTGACTTTGTCATTGTAAGATTCGCCGATTAAGGGGAGACACAAGAGTTTATCATCATCAAAAGGGAGAGATTATGAAGAATACATCTTATATCTATTTCAGTTTTGATGAAGATAAAGATTATCAAAGAAGAAAGGGATCAAAAGTGTCAAACACATCAATGATGAAGTTGATCAAGAAGGTTGAACATAGAAATTCAAGTGAAAATTTGAGACAAGTGAACATAACTAAGGTACTCATTGCAATTCATACTATATTACTTTATATTGCTCAAAATTTCATCTTTCACTTTATCTAAAAACCCTATAGCATTATCATGCACGATTATCTAAAAACATTCTTCATCTAATTTTCGTGACAAGTATTTGTACATAAAGTTGTGGTATCTAAGTTGATTATATATTGATAATTAGCAATGAGATGAATGGAATTTTAGAAACAAAGAGGTTTCTAACTTCCACATTCAATATGAATGATTTTGGACTAGTTGACACATTTTTGGAGATCAAAGTAAAGCGAAATAGTGGGAGTTATGAACTTAGTCAAACACATTATATTTATAAAGTACTTGACAAGTTTAAACACTTACATTTCAAGAAAGTGAGACTTTATCTGATCCTAGCGTCAAACTTCAAAAGAATGATGGAAGAGTTGTGACTCGATTGGAATATACAAGTGTATGTAATTTACTAGACCCGACATAGTATTTATAATTAGTAGATTTTACTAGTAATCCAAATGGTGAGCACTGGAATTCCATCATTAGGATTTTTGGCTATCTTATGAAAACCAAAAATCTTGTCCTCCAATATGGTAGATTTCCTTCCATATTATAAGGATATACCAATGCGAGTTGGATATCAAGTGTTGAATATCATAAATTTGCATTTGAGTGGATATTTACACTAGTCAGGGGTGCATTTTCTTGGAAGAGCAAGAAACGTATGTGGATCACTCTCTCAACCATATAATCAGAGTTCAAGGCTCTTGCTTCCGCTGGTGAAGAAGTTGAATGGTTGAGGGGCCTTCTTTTGGAAGTTTCATTGGCTAAAGATAATGTTTCAAATACGTTGATATATTGCGGTAGTCAAGCCACTTTACCTAGAGCATACAAAAAATGTATCACAGAAAGTCTAGGAAAGTAAGACTTAAACATTCTTTCGTGAGAAAATTGATTAAGTATGTAATCATTTCATTCACATACAAATGATCGGGCTATGATTTGCTTGATCCATTTACTAAACCGTTGGCCATAGATTTAGTAAAGATCACCTCGAGAGGTATGGATTAAAACTCCTTGAATAAGAGTTACGACAACGGTAGAAATCCAATTTGAAGTTAACAAACCTTAACCTAAGATTCAATGGGTAACAACAAGTCGTTGATTTGGATGTTTGTGCAACATTATGTGACAAAGTTGACTATTACATATTGAGGGTTGAATTTTTTTTCCAAACTCTTAATTAAGTTCTATATCGAGTGTCGTACCCTAAATTTTGACCACTCTCTTTGCGACACTTACTACTAACTTAGGATGTAAGTCACTAACGTATCCAGATTCCCATACAAGTAATCTAGTCAACTCCAATGACCTGAAAAGTCAAATGATGACCATTTTGACTTTTAATTCCTCATAGGGACTGAATTTCGATTTAGGGGTATAACTGGAAATATCATTGTGCTAAAGGTATATAGGAATGGTTAATCGGGGTTAATATTATTATTCGTTAGGTTGTATTTTTAATTTGAAATAGATTAATATTGGGATACATTAGGGTTAAATTATTGTTTTTATTTTATCAAATTATTACATTAAGGGAAATAATAATAGGACTTTTCAATTAAGTGGCGTAATTAAAGTATTAATATTATTAATACTTATTAATATTTATTATTAATGTTATTAGTATTACTTATTACTTTTAGGAATATTATTAATATTATTTAAGTTAAATTATTATTATTAGTTATTAATATTATTATTACTTATTATTATTTATTAATGTTTTTTAGAAATGTTAGTAATTATTAATGTTATTATTAAGATTAATCATATTTTTTATTTTTTGTTATTGACCTTGTGGCCTTTTATTTAAATTGAGAATTAGATAAGGCCCAATCTAGGGCCCGTTTCAGTTGGGTCAGTTGAGCAACCCAAATTATAATTATTAGTTATTAATATTAGTATTACTTATTATTATTTATTAATGTTTTTTAGAAATGTTAGTAATTATTAATGTTATTATTAAGATTAATCATATTTTTTATTTTTTGTTATTGACCTTGTGGCCTTTTATTTAAATTGAGAATTAGATAAGGCCCAACCTAGGGCCCGTTTCAGTTGGGTCAGTTGAGCAACCCAAGTCCCCATTCAATTGGGTCAGGTGGGGCCCATGTTCATCTAAACCGGGTCAAGGATGACCCGTGTTCATCCCTCAGTAGCCCCAATAAAAAAACCTAATCTGCGAAATCCAGGGAATTATCAATTGATCAAAATCATTCAATCAAGTATTTCCATTTTTATTACAACATACATTACAAAATGGTGATTGCAAGTAATTTCAGACTGGATACATTGTGATTCACAAACCCTAATTTTATTTCTAAGCAAAATCAAAAATTACAAATTTGATTCATGATCAATCAAATTAAAAACTTCCTAAAACTAATCAATTTAATTGAATACTAAAACCTAAAATTAATCTATAAATATATAGAAATTCAGATAAAGAAGAAAAGATACCCTAAACAAAAATTCTTTGTTATTGCAAATCCAAACCCTTCATCAAAGCTCGAATCAAACTTAAGATTAAGGTTTCACATTGAAACCCTAATTCTTTTGAGCTAGACTTCATCATTTGTACCTCGCACAAAGAAACAAAGAGAATAAGTTAAAAGAGGAAGAAGGACAAACCGAATCAAAAGAGGAAGAAGAGAATCGAAGTGATTACTTGTTTACCGGAGAACCTCTCATCTCCGTAGGTTGGTTGGATTTAACTTGCCTTTGCCTTCTTTTCTTTTCAAAATTTGCGGATTCATGTTGTAGGTTTGGATTAATGTAATTTGGGATTCGATGTCGGTTTTTGGGTACCTTTTAGGGTTAAGGTTCATCGCGGTTAGGGTTATGGTTCATCATATGAACCCTAGGGTTCTTCGCTTCCCAGGTTGTAGGGTTAGGGTTCATCGTGAACCCATGTTAGGGTTCGTAGGGTTAGTGTTAGGGTTCTTAAGTTCTAAGGGTTTCTGGGTTGATGTTCATCACCCAGATGAACATCGGTTGAAGATCCCGGTTGAGCTTCAATTGGAGATCTGGGGTTCACGGCAATTTCAAGGGGGTGGACGGTGGGGGTAAATTTATGGGTTAGGTGTTCTTCATGTTCATGGTGATCATGAAGATCCCGGTTGAAGGTGGTGGTTTGGGAGGTGGTTCACGGTGGGAGAAGGGGTGGTTAGAGAGAAGAGGTTGAGAGAGGAGAGAGAGGTTTTGTGTGTGTGTGTGAGAGAGAGAGAGAGAGAGGTTTAGAGAGAGAAATAAACGAGAGAAATGATAGTTCTGAAGAGAACTCAATCATATACTCCCTTCGTTTGTTGCCTGATAGAGGACACGTGGCCCCCTGATGGGCATGCGATGAGCATACTTTGACCCTTCCTGTATGGGTGGCTCCACGGTACACCCGCGTTTGACTTTGGATCATGCATTCCTGTTTGGTTTACTGCCAAAGATAACATAATCCAGTGACCTTCAGGAAATCATATAGACTCCCCAGGTCAATCCATTTAACGTCCCCAGTTGATAGTCAATCATTGACTCTCATGGGTGGACCTCGGGCGCATTGGGCTCAGAGAGGTAAATGCGTGTCTCTCTCTCGCTGCTAATTGCACCCCCGTTTTCAAGCCCACTTGCTAGCCCAGTTCAAAATACACCCCCCTCATTTTATTTATTTTTATTAATTAATTACTTAATTAACTATTAATTAAGATTTATCCATTTAATATTTAAGATTAATTCAATTAAAATTAGTTTTTTTTGTCTGTTTATTCTTGATTTTATTTATTTATTTAAGGGATTAATTATAGTAGTAATACTTTAATTAATTAGGGATTTATATCATTTATATTGGGGTTAATTAAGTAAGAAATTATGGGATGAAATCAGGGATAATTCTTAGGGTTTTAAGGGATGTAAAAATGGGACAAAATAGGGATAGGGGATATAACTTATGACATCTAGTTTAATTTATTGGTATTGCCTTTAATTTGATTTATTTTGCATTATATATATTTTTTATTAATTAAATTAAATGATATTTTCAAAGTTTAATGGGACAAGGGCATAGGATACGATTTGGGATAAAAATATGGGATTTTCAAGGGTTAAATTGGGGATAAAATCGGGATAAAGGGTTATATCTAATACCTAAATATGACTCTTAGTTTATTTTCTTAAATAAATTAAAATACTATTTTTTGCAAGGTATAAAGGGATAAAATCAAATTTCAACTCACTTCAAATTGTAAGAACTCTACCCTAGTGTATTGAGGCATTTTCCAAAATTGAGTATTTCTCCGTCCTCGATACGTGAGAATTTTTTAAGGGATAAAAACGACCAAACAACCAACATTTTCAAGAAGAACTACGGTACTCTGATCCTCGCCTAATGCGAAGGTACGTAGGCATAGAGTTGTAAACTCTAGCGAGTACAGTTATAAAAAACATTTTTGGGTCTCTCATCCATTTAAGTAAAATACCTTATGTAAAAAATTGAGTAATCAACTAGTAATAAAGCAAATACATTAGGAATGCATACTAACCCTAGAATTGAAGGAGGATCCCATTGAATGCAATGAAGGTAAGCGGTGTCTAGTACCTTCCCCTTAACTAACTGACTCCCAAACGTAGTCTCGCACCTTTAACTATTAGGTATTATCATTATTTCCATGTTCCTTAGGAACAAATAAAGGATGGTGGGGACTCTGTTATTTTTCCAGCGGCGATAGTTGGCAATTTTGTTGGGGAGTTCTTATACTTCCCCTAAAGAGAGTCCATCCTAACCTTGGATTTTAGGGTTATGCTTATCTCTCTATGTATTTACTTTCTTTTATTTATGTTTTATTTATTTTTTTACTTTATTATTTATTATATTATTATTCCTATCATATCATATTGGTTGATATTTTCAAAGGTGTGAAGCTAAAACCCAGGCTTGAGAAAAAATAATAAGCTTAAGTAAGGGGTCGTCATATCTTGGCCACTGGGGTTCTCATCTCGTGGGGTCTTTGATGACGATTACGCCTAGAGTAGATCAATTCAAAATATTTGTCATAAGAAGGCTAACACTTCTTCATGATGGAACTTTGAATTTGGTCCATGACTCTAGGGACCTCTTCTAGAACACCCTCAAATCAGGGTGACCTTATGTTATCAACCCGAGACGGTCGTTACTAAGGTCCCGCCTAGATGAGACTTATACCGAAGGATTACCATAGGTAGGCTCTCTCCTTCTCATGGTAAAACAAAGGTATAATCAATGACTCTAGGGCCATCATCTTACCCAAAGCTTTTTATCATACAAGTGAGGGGATTGGGTAGTCTAATATTAGAACTGACCTAATCATAAGAAGCCTATCCAATTAGGAAATACTTACATGTTACCATAATCTTAAAAACTTTAAAATGAAAAAGCATCCATATCGTCATACCATTTGCATTAAAATGGGCCTTTTTGCATATATTTGAAATTTCCCCATAAGAAGTAAAAACAAAACATTTTTACATGCATCATCATGCATTCATGCACACTTTATTTCACATGCGTTGAAAAGAAAACAAAATCATTTTTCTCATACTGACAACCTTACTCTCCAAACTCGAGCTCAACGTAAGAAGGCCATGAAGCAACTTGAACAAAATCAGGAGGCACTTAGGGTGGATATTGACTCGGCCAAAGGGAATATAAAGGAAATGAAGGTCAAGATGGATCAACTCACGAGAGTTATTACCAACATGTTAGCAAGAGAGGCTGAGACTGATAAAAGGAAGGTTGCTTCCATGTCTACCCTCCACCCGGGGATGGTAACCCTCTACAAGGATTTTCATCTGACATCCAAGGGGGCGAAGCTAAGGATGGTACCCTTCATCCTGAAGGGTTTATTCCAACCCTTGTTCACAATGGGGAATATCGTCCCATAAAAATACCAATTTCCTAGGACAACTATGTGGATCTAAGCCAACAATATGAGGAGGAAGATCCTAGGGGTATGGTCCAAGAAAGTAAACCAGCTACTCACTCTATTGTCGCTATTGGGGAAACAAGAACCGAAGACAAATATAAAATCCTAGTAGAAAGATTGAAGGTAATTGAAGGTTTCAATATCTTCGAAGTTGATACTATGGGGATGTGCTTGGTGCCAGATTTTGTTATACCTCCAAAGTTCAAAACTCCTGATTTCGAGAAATACAAGGGTGTTAGTTGCCCTAAGAACCATCTCAGGATGTTCGTCATAAAGATGGCTGCCTACGCAGCAAATGAGAAATTAATGATGTATAGCTTCTAGGACAGTCTAAGTGGGGTATCCTTGGACTGGTACATGCAGCTGGAAAGAACCCATGTCAAGATTTGGGAAGACCTAGCTAATTCCTTCTTAAGGAAATACAAATATAACCTGGACATGGATCTTAATCGCATGCAACTTCAGAATCTGTCTCGAAAGGTAATGAATCCTTCAAGGAGTATGCCCAAAGATGGAGAGAACTGGCTTCCCACGTACAACCTCCACTCTTGGAGAATGAGTTAGTTGACATGTTTATGGGCATCATGCAAGGACCTTACTATAAAAAGATGATTGGTTCAGTATCTACCGGGTTTGCTTATTTAGTAATAATTGGGGAAAGAATTGAAAATGGCTTAAAAAGCGGTAAAATTGGAAAATCGTCCTCAAATCAAAATAGTAACAAAGTGTACTCCAACAATAATAATTTGAAGAAAGATGAGACCAACACTGCCACAGTCGAAGGGAGTTCTCAGGTGCCCTACAATTCTTACGTAGTTGCAGTAGGTCCTAATCAGTATCCATAACAGGCATACTCTAGGCCTCAAGCACAACAGGCCAGAGCACCGCCTCAACAAAATCAACAAAATGGGTACGCCCTGAGGGATCAGCAAAGACCATGGAAGGAATTTGACTTCATACCTACAACATATACTCAGGTCCTACCATACTTAATTAAAAAAGTATTGGTAGAGATTAAACATCTTGCACCTCCGCCAAATCCTCTTCCTCATGGTTACGATGCTAATGCTAGGTGTGACTTCCATGCTGGATCACTAGGACATACTACTGACAAGTGTTTGGCACTCAAGTTCAAAGTACAAGATTTATTGGATCGTAAGATTATCTCTTTCACTCCTGAGGGTCCAAATGTGAAGGGAAATCCAATGCTAGGACATGTTGGTCCAACTATCAATACGGTGGAAGGATTAGACGACAATGTTCTGACCCAAATGGTAGATCAAGTGAGGACTCCCATATCAAGGATACGTGAAAAATTGATCGGTTACAAGGCATTCGAAGATTTACATGATAACTGCAAAATATGCCTAATCAATCTAGATATATGTGGAAGGATGAAAGAGTGCCTTCAACAAATGATGGACAAGGGTTTGGTTCAAATTGGGTATACCAGGAAGTTAGAAGATGTATCATTCATAGAAACTCAAGGGCACTCACCTTTTGGTATCCCTTACGAGCAAACGTAATATCCCTCACCATTTCAAATACCGTTTCAAATGTCTTCCCAAACATCAATATAAATACCAGTTCCAGTTCCATCTCAAATTCCATTTCAAATATCAATAAAGTCAGAAGATCCTATTGTTTTCCATGTTCCTTCATTGTTCTCATTCGAAAGCACTAAATCTGTAGGTTGGAATTATAACTCTACAACATATGTAGGAGACAAACTTATAGTACTATAACCTTTAGTCACAAATATTGCTGGAATTGGGGGTATGACCCGGAGCAGAAGGGTGTTCGCTCCTGAGCCACAATCGAAAGGAAAGACACCTGAGAGTTCAAAAAAGAAGTAAGTTGAGTCTTCCAAGAAGACTATACCTTAAGGATAAGTCGACGAATTCTTAAGGTTGATCAGAAAGAGCGACTACAAGGTGGTAGACCAATTAAGACAGACACCATCTAAAATATCCATACTATCTCTATTAGAGAATCCTTGTTGAGAATATTAAACGAAGCCCATGTCACTCAGGGCATAACAGTAAATCAATTTGATGATATGGTGGCTAATATCACTGCTAGCAGTTGTTTGGGATTTAGTAATGATGAACTACCACCAGAGGGGCATGCTCATAACAAAGCTTTACACATATCTGTCAAATGCCAAGATAGTATCCTATCAAGGGTATTGGTGGACACAGGCTCGTCTCTAAATATCATGCCTAAAAATACTTTGGGAAAGCTGAACAATGTAAGAACTTCCACGAAAGCTAGTACTTTGGTGGTCAAGGCTTTTGATGGTTCGAAGAGAATGGTAATTGGAGAAGTTGATTTACCAATAACTGTGGGACCTCCTATATTTGTCTCATATGACAACCTTGGATCCATGTCACGGGAGCTGTAACTTCAACCTTACACCAGAGGTTGAAATTCATAATCGACGATAAGCTAATAATCATCGAATGGGAGAAGGACATGTTCGTTATCCACCTTTCATCCTTCAGATACATAGAGGCGGATGGAGAAACATTGGAAATACCTTTTCAATCCTTGGAAATTGCAGCAGTCAGTCGAAAAAGAGAAAAATCAATATCCCCACGGAAGAAGATGTCAAAATTGATCGAGGGTAGATATACCCAGGGTTGGGAAAAGTTGTTGGAGATAGCAGAGAAAAAGGATCGGCTCGGGCTGGGTTACAAACCAGCTAATGAATGAGTTCAGGAGATAAACCAGAAGAAGCTTTGTACACTTTAAGAAACTTTCCACAGTGCAGGATATAGGGATGAAGATCAAGTGGATATGATTGAAGAAGAATAAAAAGGGATACCCAACTTGGTGTGTCACTGTCCACCAAATATAACTCTCATCTCAGCAATTGGAAGGCCATCGAGATCCCGAAGATGATTTCTAGTTCGAAGTAATTTACTGTTTTTTTATAAAAATAATAAGTCCCTTGCTATGCCCAAGGAAAATGGACAAGCTTTGTAGGGCCCTCTTTGTTTCAATTACTTATTTATGAATAAAATTGAATTTTTGTTTTCAATCAAGATCCTTTTATTTTGTTTTAAATTTTCTTTTCAAAAAATGGCAATACCCTTCCATACTCTTTCATTTCTATCAAATCATCCAAAAGATAATAATAGATAAAAATCTTCCTCGTGTTGATTAATGAATGAACCTATTGAAAATGACATTGCTATAATCCCTTATAACTTCGAATTCCCAATTAACCAAGCGGAAGAAGGTGATGAGGACCATTGTGAACTGCCAGAAGAGTTAGCAAGGCTGCTGAAGCAAGAGGACAAAGAAATTCAACCTCATCAGGAACTAGTGGATGTGATCAATATGGGGACTGAAGAAAATAAGAAGGAGGTTAAGGTTGGCGCTTCCTTAAAAGATGAAGTCAAGAAAAGGTTGATCGTGCTCTTACATGAATACTCAGATGTGTTTGCTTGGTCATACCAGGATATACCAGGGTTAGACACGAACATTATCGTACACAAACTACCGCTCAAACCAGAGTGTCCTCCAATTAAGAAAAAATTGAGAAGAACCAGGCCAGACATGTCTCTAAAGATCAGGGAAGAGGTCAGGAAACAACTCGATGTTGGGTTCTTAGCTGTTCCAAAATATCCATAGTGGATGGCTAACATTATTCCCGTTCCAAAGAAAGATGGCAAGGTCCGAATGTCTGTAGATTATCGGGATTTGAATAGAGCAAGTCTTAAGGACGACTTTCCACTACCACACATCGATGTCTTGGTAGATAACACCACTCAGTTCTCACTCTTCTCCTTCATGGATGGATTATCCGATTATAACCAGATAAAAATGGATCCTACAGACATGTAGAAAACCACGTTTATTACTCCTTGGGGCATCTTCTGTTATAAAGTAATGCCTTTCGGGTTGAAAAATGTCGGGAGAACATATCAAAGGGCAATGGTGACATTGTTCCATGATATGATCCATAAAGAAATAGAGGTATACATTGACGATATGATTTCCAAATCACAGACCGAAGAGGATCACATAGTCAACCTACAAAAACTATTTGCTCTAAGAAAGTTCAAGTTACATCTGAATCCAATAAAGTATACTTTTAGGGTCAGATCAGGAAAGTTATTGGGGTTCATAGTCAGCCATAGGAGAATTAAAGTTGATCTCGATAAAGTGAAGGATATTCAAGAAATGCCAGCTCCAAGGATGGAAAAGGAGGTTCGAGGATTTTAGGGGAGATTGAATTACATTGCTAGGTTCATCTCGCATCTTACAACTATGTGTCTACCAATCTTCAAGTTACTTAGGAAAAATCAAGCCATTTAGTGGAATAAAGGTTTTCAAAAGGCCTTCGACAAAATCAAGGAATATTTGTAAGAGCCACCTATCTTGGTACCACCAGTCCCATGGAGACCACTTATAATGTATATAACAGTACTTGACAACTCTATGGGATGTGTACTGGGGCATTATAATGAGACTGGAATAAAGGAGCACATAATCTATCACCTAAGCAATAAGTTTACCGATTGTGAATCCCGATATTCACTCTTGGAGAAGACTTGTTGTGCCCTAGTTTGGGTTGCTCGGCAACTCAGACATTATATATGGTGTGTCATACTACTCTATTGATATCTCGAATGGATCTATCAAGTATATCTTTGAGAATCCTGTAGTAACTGGGAGAATAGCCTGATGGCAAATGTTGCTAACAGAATACGACATCCTGTATGTCACGCAAAAAGCCATAAAAGGGAGTGTGCTAGTAAATTATCTCGCGCATCATCTAACAAAAGATTATCACCATATACAATTTGACTTTCTCGACGAAGATATTATGGCAATAAGGGATTGCAAGACCCCAGGTCTCGATGAAGGACCCGAACCAGGATCACAATGGAAGTTGGTATTTGATGGTGCCTCGAACACAACCGGACATGGAATTGGATTCGTCATAACCTCCCCAATAGGGTACCATATTCCCTTCACATCTAGGTTATACTTTACTTATACAAATAACATGGCAGAATATGAGGCGTGTATCCTAGGGATTGACGAAGCCATTGACCTAAGAATCATGATCTTAGAAGTATATGGAGATTCAGCTCTCGTCATCAATCAAATCAAGGGAGAGTGGGGAACCCATAATGCTAAGTTAATCCGGTACCGAGACCACGTTCGGAAGATGATCACTTACTTTGAAGAGGTTACCTTCCACTATATTCCTCGGGAGGAGAATCAAATAGCAGACACCTTGGCCACTCTATCATCCATGTTTAAGGTCAAGTGGTACAAGGAAACGCCAACTATAAGAATTCTCCGTTTGGATGAGCCTATCTATTGCATAGCCATAGAGGTAGAAGTGGATAATAAACCATGGTTTCATGACATTAAACAATTTCTTCATAAATAGGAATATCCTTCAAAATCCTCGAGTGGGGATAGGAAGACACTCAGAAGATTGGCTTTGTAATTCTTCCTTAATGGGAAGGTACTTTACAAGAGGAATCATGACATGGTCTTACTCAGATGCTTGGACGGGTATGAGAAAGACATGCTTACCAAAGAAATTCACGAAGGATCCTTTGGCACTCATGCCAATGGGCATTCCATGGTTAAGAAAATTCTCCGAGCAGGATATTACTGGTTGACTGTGGAAACTGATTGTTTTAAATACGTCAAGAAGTGTCACAAGTGCCAGATCTATGTGGATAAGGTACATGTTCCGCGTACTCCTTTAAATGTTTTAACTGCTCCATGGCCATTTTCCATGTGGGGTATTGTCATACCCCAAAATTTGCCCGTTAATATTACAAGGCATTTTCCAGGACACTCCAACTTATTTTCAAGGCACTGATCCCAAAGGAACAAAGACCCAGCTCACAGGGGGCCAAATCCAGAAAATGGCCCAAGCTGGCATGCTCGCTAGGCGAACAATTCCTTCGCCTAGCGAACCCTTCGTTATACCACTCGCCTAGCGAAGCTTGCAATCCAGAAAAAGGCCCAAACTAGCTTGCTCGCTAGGCGAGCAACTCCTTCGCCTAGCGAAGCTTGCGATATATCAGAATTTCCGGGCTTCATTCTGAGCCCAGTAGGTCACAACAAGAGCATTATAAATAGCCAAGCTTCAGTCAGAAAAAGGGAGAAGGAAAAATAGAGGAAGACGGGCCGAAACCCTGGCATAGAAACCCTGGAGACTAACTCAGAGAATTCCGAGTAAAGAAACCCTGAAGGCCGCTCATCCGCGCCGAAGTTACCTCCGCCCCAACTCCATCCGATACCAAGAGTGGTCAGTCCCTTCAACATCGTAGCTCGGTTGCAAATAGGTTTGCGCATCACTACTGTTTTATGCTTTTAATCGGTAATCTCTACATACATAAGGCATCATGATTAAACTTTCGGATATGTAATTTGATTTCACATGTGAATTTAAGTATGCTTGAATATCCTGAATGTTTGTCCATGCTATTCCTGTAATTAAATGCCATAAAGTTCAGGTTTCCGGAGATCATGCTGCTATCAAACTCCAAACCCGTAGCCGCTCGCTAGCACATCGCTAAGCGAGCCTGTGGCGAGCACTCGCTAAGCCTTTGCTAGGTGAAGCAGGAGCGAACGGGACAGTGGCTGTTTTGTTTCTTTTCTGTTCTGCCTTATGTTTATCTAATCAAGATTTATTATAATTCTGCATTATTCGGCCTGACTTTATGACTGTTGTGTTTATTTTGTGGTGCAATTTTCAATTGTACTTTATCTCGATATTCTAACCTGTGTGTTGAATTGTGTAAAGGCTTACATATTCCCGAGGAAACGGCCGGCTAAGTATTCCACTTTATGTGTGGGATATCCTTATGGAGATGGATTCTGAATTACTTAATTTTAATATGGAGATTCGTCCTAAATTACCTAGCTTATTTTAATGTATTGATTTCATCGATTTTAATGTGGACCTAATTACTTAATCGATTACGGCTATCTAATTAATTGTAAAACTTTGCCTTTAAACATGCGATCTTGGACCTCTCTTTGTTACCCTACGATTACGGTATTATGGTCATGTCCCGCGAATGTGGGGATATACTTAGCAAAGACCCTTCGATTAAATCATCATAAAATAAATCATAGTCCCTCGGATGTTGCCTTCGAATATATGATTTTGTCCCTCGATGACCCTTCGGTGTAGCCTACGGTTAGATGATGATAGTCCCTTCGAATGCTAAGGTATCCTTACAACCGTTGCTTTCAATGACCAATCGATGACCCTACGATGACCCTTTTACATCCAAAGGATAAAACTACTTACTTCTCAATAGTAAGGACAGTTTTACCCTCATAAGGATAGGAAATGCCCGTAAAGATCTTGGGTAGGTATAACTCTTAATTGCTTATCCACAACTTAAAATACTTTTCACACCTCACACCTTTCAAAATATCTTTCAGAAAATCACCACTTGGCATACATTCGTACTAGAATCATTGCCGAGTTATATTTTTCTAAATAACTCTCAAAACTAAACGAGATAACCACTTTGTATACATTCATACAAGAATCATTACAAAGTTAAATTCTCTTTTCAAAACATTTTCTAAACAAGTCTCAAACACTTTTTCAAACAAAAAAAAAACATAAGTGATCAAGCAATTAAGAGCCCATGGATAACCATGGATACAAAGGGTGCTAACACCTTCCCTTTGTATAATGTACTTCCCGAACCCAAAATCGAAATTAAGGTCTTTCCTGTTCTTTTCCGCCTTTCCTTATTGGATGAAAGAAAAGTCGGTGGCGACTCTTGCTATCCGCGACATTTGCTTTCCAAAGCAAAAACACATAAAGTCAGTTCACCGTATAACCGGTATTAACATAATCTGGATGATTGAACCCAAAGTTGTGAATGGACACCGATTCATTCTGCTTGCTATCGATTACTTCACCAAGTGGGTAGAAGTTGCATGTTGTGTTTTGAGTAGCACCCTTTTGAGGTGAATTTTCTCTTTTATATTAAAAGTCTAGGTTTAAGGTGTTACATACAGGTTCTCCAAGATTTCAAATCTAGCATGATACCCTCTGGTGTCTTCCATCACGGTATTACAAAAAATACATCATCGTTAGAAAGTTTGAATATTGTAACACATGTGTTTCAAAGAATAAATAGAGATAATTTTTACCTCTCTGTCCTAAACGTGTCTAGTAGTATAGTCAGCATACAGAGGAAGTAGTGAAGTGTTATAGGGGCCTATTCCAATTTCCTCAAGAACAGAAGCATCGACAGTAGGTGAATCAACTTGGACCGGTGACACATGCCTTTAGGAAGATAAAGATGGAGACACTTGAACCCTAAAAGTTTACGCTTCCGCATTAAATGAACTTGCACCAATTGATGGTTATAAGGGTCGGACTTTTTTCCTCCAAAGAGATCCATGCTAGAACACTCTATTGTGCCTCAATCGTTCTTGGTTGTCAGTCATCTTACCTATAACTAGAATAGACAAAGAAGAAGAAAATCAAACCCAATTGATAAACATTCAAACTCAAACCAAATAATGCAGACAGACAAAATACGGAAGTGCACTTTCGTATTCTTATAAAATCAAATTCTAAAACAATACAAAAGTGAACTTTCGTAGTTTCCTGCAACTCAGAAAACACAACAATGGCATAAACGCGGGGAAACAAAAATGGGACAAAACACATTGCTCAATAAACTACCTAACAATTAGTGTAATTACCTATATCGTAATATGGATTACACAATCTAATGTTCATATTTCTTAATGCATGTAGAGGGAAAAAAAGAACTTGGATTGAAAAACTTATCAAATGTGTAGTTGAAGTTGGATCACTTGGATTGAATGGATGTTGAGAACCACTTGGATTAAATGGAGTTGAAAAACCACTTGGATTGAATGGAGTAAAAAATGCACTTGAATAGAGAAGCTCCATAAGTGATTTAGAGTGTTTTTGCTAGAAACGAGGAAAGGATGAGGTATGGCATGTATTTGATAATAAAAAAAACCGTCCAGATGTATATTTCCGTAAGTTGTTACGGAGATACATTTGCGTATTATTTTTTTGTCAAAAATAAGGGTGTGGCTCACTTATGAATGGATGAAGTGTGAATTCACTACTACAAAAAACACTTATAATCACGATTGTGAAACACCTATAGGGTGTGATTATATGTGGGTTATTTAAAATCACGATCCAATGGCTGTGGTAGAAAACTGAAAAGCACGCTACCTATAACAATTTTTGTTTTAAATACCCATGGTAAAAGGTCAATCATCATTTTTTTTTGCCACATGTTTTGCCTGACTATATAGATAAGTTTCATCATAATATATAATATTAAATATTTTTAACACAATAACAATAGGAACAATAAGAACATAACAACAACAACAACAACAACAACAAAAATAACCACAACAACAACAACAAGAACAAAAAGAAGTAGAAGAAGAAGAAGAAGAAGACGAAGAAGAAGAAAAAGAAGAAAAAGAACAACAACAACAACAACAAAAAGAACAATAATAAGAACGACAACAAGAACAACAACAACGAAATAAATAAATAAAATTGTTAAACAAGAAGATTTTACCTGGCACAACAACAACAACTAATGTTGCTAAGTTGAATTCATGGTTTTGATGCCTCGTTCAATTTGGAAAAGAGACGATGGAGTTCCGAAACTCGTTAATGGAGAAATGTTTTTGAGTTTCGTTTATGGAAAAATGATATTTTTTCAAGTTTGGTTTAGTGGAGAAATAATGTTTCGTAAATGGAAGAAATTTGGAGGAAGAAGATGAAATTTGTCTAAGTATGTGTAGGGAAAAAGTG
This sequence comes from Lathyrus oleraceus, assembly GCF_024323335.1. NCBI lineage: Eukaryota > Viridiplantae > Streptophyta > Magnoliopsida > Fabales > Fabaceae > Lathyrus > Lathyrus oleraceus. The sequence goes on along the minus strand of NC_066585.1, from coordinate 523,603,698 downwards.
AATGAACTAAGAGCGTTATATATCTTTCAAAAAAAGGCACCACTTTTGACCAGGAATGAAATTTCAACCGTGGTAAAAATGACTTAAAAATAAATAATAAATAAAAAAAGTTGGTGTTGGATTCGAACTCATGACCAGTCGACATTTTTCACCCCGGTTGGAATTCCAACCATGGTGAAAAATGACTTAAAAATAAATAAAAAACCAAAAATGTTGGTGGTGGGATTTGAATTCATGACTGTCACAACCTAAAAAATAGACGCGAAAAAAACAACCGACGAAAAAGAAATGACAGAAGAGTCGCCACCGTGCGTTATTTATCCCAAAGGAGGGAAAGGAAACGCTCGAAGAAAACCTGAAGAAAAAGGAAAGGAAAAGACAAGGTCTCGCAACCAAATCTTGGGTTCGGGAGTCGATTATGGGAAGGGAAGGTATTAGCACCCCTACGCATCCGTCGTACTCTACGGGATCCACTCTTGTTGTTCTCGTCTAAAGGGTGTAGGTGTATCTAATGTACTATTTACTAAAAGAGGGGTCAAAGAAAATGACTCGCACGGATGTCGCATCCACTGCATACGTATCTCATCTGAGCATGAGAATCAGAGTCTTCGTAGCTCGGCTACCTATGGGTTAAAGAGAAGTGTGCTCGCTAAGACATCGCGTCTTATACCTACGTATCTCATCTGGAATGAAAATCAGAGCATAATGTAGTTCGGCTAACTACGGGAACAAGGGTCTCGATTGCAACTAGGGCAAGAGAAAGGGAAGGTCTCGATCGCAACAAGGGCGAGAGAAAAGAATCGCAACGAGGGCGAAAGCAAACAAGGATTAGTTGTTAGTTGTCAGTCAAAAAACTCGGCAAGACATCGCATCTTGTGCCTACGTATCTCATCTGAACATGAGAATGAGAGTTGCCGTAGTTCGGCTAAACTAGGGGTTAAGGATTGCCATCTGAACATGGACTTACAAAGGAGGACACTATTTGTGTCAAAGGAGAGTGGGCAATGTGTTCACGTCCTAGTAGCAGGTGTCGTAGCTCGCTGAATCGAGTCTTAGGCAGTTACCTCTTTGCAATAGAACGGACTGACATGCCACAGGATCGGAGACGCACGGAAGGTCTAAAAGTGGGGGAGCTCTGCCCTAGAGTTGTCATGCAATATGGACCTAAGTGTTAGGATTTACAAATGGGAACATCTACCTAATGTTAGCATGCAAAGAAATAAGGGAATTCTACTTATGTTATCATACAAAGAATAAGGGAATGCTACCTATGTTATCATGCAAAGGATAAGGGAATGCCACCTATGTTATCATACAAAGGGTTCTACCTAATGGGTGCTACCTAAACGGAACAAGAATCGACGAATGGAGCAAGAAGAGGAGTGGGGTAAGGGTAGATGGCGATGCATGAAGCAATCGACTTACAGGTAGATGGCGATGCCAGAAGCAATCGACTTACAAGAGAAATGGCGATGCATGAAACAATCGACTTACAAAAGAATGGATGAATACATGCTGGTTTTGTTAAGTTTTGAAAATGATTACTCGACGTTGGATCGAGGTTTTGATCTTGTTTTGAAATGGTTATCGGATGTTTGTTTTAATTCTCGTATTAACAGATGAATAAAGAATGAAAGAATAAACATTATGCACTTCATGGGAGAGGGGTACATTTGTTATGAATGGGGGATGTTCATGGCAATCACACAATAAAAATATATGCCTCATACATCATACAAGTAGGCCACAGTTAATCAAACAGATAAGATAAACAAACATGTATATGATCAAATCAAAGAATCAAAGAATGAAATAATGAAGCATTAAACAATGCATGGGATGTATAAACATGTTAAACAATCAAACAATAGAAGCATGGATGAAAGAAACAAGTATAAAAAATATCAGATGAATCAGACAGATGAAACTATGCACACAAAGGATCACTGAATAATTTAATCGGGAAATGATGCAAGGATCAAATAAAATCAAAATTAAAGGCCTCTAATACATGGCATATGAGATGAACAGGGGAGGATCAAAAGATCTCTTCAATTTCCCTAAGCAATCCCTAAGTCAAACATCAATCATAGAGAAGTCAACTGAAAAGTCAAGTCAACTTAAAAAATATGAAATAAATAGCAAATTAATCAAGAAAATTATGAAAAATTAAACTAAGTAAGGTGGGGTCAGGACATCATCATCCCCCAAAAAGATTTTAAAAATAATGTGAATTAGTGTATAAATTAATTGAGATAAAACAGAAGTCAAATGAAAAGTCAACCAAGCAAACTAGGTCAAAAATAAATCCAAAATAAATTAAAAATGGGAAATAAAATTCCTAGAAAAGGTCAGGTTGACCATGAGACATTGGTCACCCCTCTTCCTAAAAATCAGAAGTTAAAAATAAATTTAAGCTATGAAAATAAAATTAATAAAAATATGTGTGTTAAAATGATCCACTTGAAATAAATAATTGAAATAAAATATTAACATTAAATAAATATGAAAATAAAAATTAAATAAAATTAAATAAAACATTAAGGAAAGTGAAAAATATTTTTTGTATTGTTATGAATAAATAAAATATTTTTATTAATTACAAAACAAAACAGAAAAAAGAATTTAATAAAAAAGGAAATGACAATGGATTATTGGTGGGCCTTGAGTGGAGGTGTGTAAAGAGCAATAGCGCGCAGGCCCACGATCCAACTGATTTATTTAAGTGTGACACTTAATAAAATGTGCATTTAAAATAAACTATATCACTTGCCATCGATCGGCCATGTTCATTTTAAGTCATAAAAGACAAAACAGTAGTGGACGGTTAGGATAACAAGTGATGCGCACGATCCAACAACCTACGACGTGACACGTCTAACTTCTTCATGCAACGTAAAAAAAACCTAACAACATGCAGCAGCCATGCGAAAATACAGACATATTTCTTCCATTTTCAACAACAAAATGCAAACTCCATGGTTCACCAAACGACATGGTATAAAAAGCAAAGTTCTAGTATGGAATGAGTAGATCATCATGGTATCTTATTTTGAAGGAAATGGTAACTTGAACATGGTGAAAAGTGAACAACAAGGGACCCTCATGAACACGGATACAACAAAAAATAATGTCACAAACTCAAACCTAATAGCGATGCCTCATGTTGAGGGCTTCACAAACAATCATGGCATATGGAAAACAAAATGAGGCAAGCATGGTTATGGCATGATAACAGTTATGAATAAGTATGACAATGGCATGAACAACATGATGAACAAACATGGCAAGCATAGCAAAACAGTAATGAACAAGTCATAAAATGCTTACCTAGTGGAAGTCAGTCCACTGCTTCTTGATAGTGGAGGGAAATGGAAGAAGATGTGTTGCTCTTGGTGCTGCAAACTTGAGAAATGGAAAATGAGAATGAATACCAGCCTTGCCCTTGCTCGAAAATAGTAGCAGCCACCCTTCAGATTAGGGTTTAGATGTTTAAATAGGTTGGACCAAAGTGAAATGGGCTTGAAATATTTATTTTGGTTATGTGCAACATGTGCCAAAAGTGAGGTGTGAAAGGAAACTCTAATTGTGGAAAAACTTAAGTTAGTGGACATAAAAGGTACATTGCCAAATGAGGTAAAGAAAGGGCTGGTCGATTTTGGGGTCTAGCTGCAGCATAAAAACAATCCAAATGGGTGACTTTGTGACCTTGTATCTTGATGAATACATGACCAAATGACAAGGCAATGCAAACAGTAGGAAGAGGGCATGAAGATTAACATTTTTCATGTTGAACACAAGTTGAAATGATGAGTGGAAAGAGGTGAAAATGGCCATAAAGTTCAGGTTTCATCATGCCAACAGGTTGGGCCAGTTTGGCCTAAATGCTGCCTAAAAATTCAGTTCATGATGCCAACTTTAGATGAGTGCATCTCTCAAACCAATGATCCAAATGGGATGATTCCAAAAGGAAGTGAAAGAGGACATGGCAAGGTACAATTGTCGTGAATAAAGTATTTTCAAAAGATGCCTTGAAGTGCAAGAAAACTGGCCCATAAGTCTTGACAAATGTTGAAGATTTTGGACTTAGAAAATTTTCTAAGTGTCCTAAAATAATGTCCCACTTTGACCAAGCATAACTTTCTCAATTCTAATCCAAATGGAACAAACTTTATATATCTAGAAAGCTTGGAACAAGAGGAACAACTTTCATGTTGGATAAAGTTTCAAATGGAGCTTGCATCTTGATGGAAAATAGGCTCAAAGTGGGTGCAACAATCATGAAAACTTGCCCTAAATGGAAAGTCAACTATTTCCAAATTTAGTAACTTTTCCAACTCCTGATTAAATGATGAATCCATGATCCAAACTTGATCAAATTTCACATGTAGGCTCCCTTAGGCATGAATTTTGAGATTCCATTTTCAAAATGTCAGGAGTTGACTTTTCTGGCCCCACAGTTGACTTTTCCCAAACTGTCTGATTCCCGATTCCATTGATCAATTAAAGCACCTCTGGCTTAAATAAAGATCTGATTTTTTGTATGTAGACCCTTGTGGACATATGGAGGGCCATGGAAAATAGTTCCACCCAAGGAATCAGAAATAAACTGTTTTTATGCCAAACCCTAGTTTTAGGGCAAAATGATTAGGAATCGATTGCACTGATTGCCAATGGATCTTTCTGAGATAAATGTGAGTCTTTCTAGACCAAGATGCCTCTCCAATCATGACACGGATAAGCTCCTTCACTTCCAACCAAACCTTGCCTGTTGCAGATAGCCATGAAACCCTGATTTCTGATTAAATCCAGGTGCACACTCTGAGAGCTTTGAATCTTCCACTGATGAACTGGGGACCATAATAAGACATATGGAACCCCTTGAGACTTGTATATTTGGAGAATGAAGTTCAATTCTCAGTCTTGCTTTATGTGGGCTCCTTCTGTTAAGGAGTGAGCAATCAAACCCTGATTTCCAAGTCATTAATGCAGTATGCAAGGAGTATGACCTAGTGTGATGCTAATGCAATGTGAAGCAATCCCATGCTTCTAGAAAAAATGAAAGGGTAAATTTTAGGGTATTACAGCTGCCCCTGTTCAATCAACTGGAGATCCGAAAGGAAGATAGCAACGACTTTCGCACTTTCGAGGTATCAAGTGATTGAATACAAAAAAGAAGCCCGAAAATTTACACTGAAATGAAATGAAGTAACAATGCATGTCAGAATCGAGAAAGAGGTGGTCTTGAAAAAAGGATTCCGTTTGGTATGGTGAGAGTCGGTCAATCTGAATACTGGAAATGACTTCGATCTGAGCATCGGCAGATACTAGATTATCAAACATCGGTCTGAACACCGGGAAACTAGCCTGAATGCCACTTCGGTCTGAATACCGGAAAATTGGCCTGAATGCCACAAGTTGTATCGACCTGAACGTCGGAAACTTCTTCGATCTGAATATCGGAAAACTGGCCTGAATGCCACTTCGGTCTTGTCATACCCCGATTTTGGCCCTGAAAATTTTTCCCCATCAATCACTCGTTTGCATTCTTTCTTCATTCACCTTCATACCCTTCATTCATGTTCATGTTAACTATTTCATATTTTTTTTACGTTTTTCACATTCCAAATTTACATTCATATTTTCTTCATTCACATTGAAAAATATTCCATTCATATTCAAGAATTTCCACATACTCATTCATAGTTCGATTACTTCGTTCATTCATGCAATCATAATCATCCACGTACATGGCATATGAATAACTTATAATTAAAAAAAACATGTCATCACATGAATACATGAAGTCTCTAAGATACAAAGAAAGATTTTGGACTTGCTACAAGGACACCAATTTTCATTCACATCCAGTGTTATATTCATTACAAATCATGAGATTTTTCTAAGCTTACAAATTTACGGAATAGACATTGGGACCAAATTGATCTCACTCCAAAACTACCAAAAACTAATTCCAATTAATATGCCAAATCATCATCCAGCTTCAGCCTGACCACGACGGTTCCCATGTGTTATTGTCAAACATTTATGCTTCAAAAGGAAATTGGGGTGATGTTCTTGAAATTAGAGCATCTAGCTATGTCTAACACTACAATGGTTTTGGATCCTACATTCCATGGAGTTGGTCAAAGATTAGGAACTGAAATATGGAGGATTGAGAATTTTCAACCGGTTCCATTGCCCAAATCTGAGTATGGGAAATTCTACATGGGAGATTCATACGTTGTCTTGCAGACATCACAAGGCAAAAGTGTCGCAACCTGAAAAATACAGTGTGCGAAAAAAACAACCGGCGAAAGAGAATGACAGAAGAGTCGCCACCGTGCGTTATTCATCCCAAAGGAGGGAAAGGAAACGCTCGAAGTAAACCTGAAAAAGGAAAGGACAAGACGGGGTCTCGCAACCAAATCTTGGGTTCGAGAGTCGGTTATGCGAAGGGAAGGTATTAGCACCCCTACGCATCCGTAGTACTCTACGGGATCCACTTTTGTAGTTTTTGTCTAAAGGGTGTGGGTTTACCTAACGTGTTTATTTACTAAAAAGGTTAAGAGAAATGACTCGCGCGGATGTCGCATCCACTACATACGTATCTCATCTGAATATGAGAATCAGAGTCTTCGTAGCTCGGCTGACCTATGAGTTGGGGGGATGTGTGCTCGCTAAGACATCGCGTCTTATGCCTACGTATCTCATCTGGAATGAGAATCAGAGCAAGCCGTAGTTCGGCTAACTACGGGGTTATGAATTGGGTTTTGGACGAACGACGTCACTACACAATCTACCGGATGCTCGACCTTTGGAGACTTACTCGCTTGTAGTAGAAGGAGTAAACGTGTTGCTTTGGGTTTTAGGGTTTGGGATGCTCGAGGGCAAAAAGGCAGTCCTTGACGAAGGAACCGCGCTACCTGCAGGGATATGAATACAAAACACAAAACATGTATCTCAAAGTAAAATGCCACCAAGGGGCTCAAACATTGCCTCCTATCGAGGTCTTCCAGCTAAGAAAGCGATAAAGTATGAGAAAGGGAAAAAATTACCATACGGATAAAGATCCGAAGCTATAGCAGTTAAAGGGGCAAGAAACCCTGAAATGTCTCCAGCTGGACCGTCAAAGGAAATCAGTCAACACGAATAATCAGAATAAAACTCCAGGGGGTATCCCACAAATAAAATGGGAAACCACGCGAGTGTCTCTGCGAAAGCCATGTGAGCCCTCACAAAACTCGACAAAGGGTTAGAGCAGCAAGATGAAATCAAGAGAAAACAATGCCATGGAAACACAAGACAGGTTAGAATAAACAAATAGGGTAACCCAGAGTTGCCCCTAAATCAAAATGTAACCACATGAATAATTCCATCAAAATTCACAAAAGGGCTCACAAAAAAGGTATCAAATTCACCCATAATACCTCATACATTTAGAGCATTCAAATTAAAGGCATAAAGATGATGGATATAGGGCAAACCTGATTGGAGAGCTTGATTGAAATTGAGTTGCACCCGTGAGGTTTACAAGTTGATTTCCCTTCAGGGTTTGGAGGTTGCTCTGAACTCTGTTGGCTTTTCTCTCACTATCTTTTCCTCAGAGTTTTGCTTCTCTTCCTTCTTTCTCCAGTGAATCTCCCAGTGTAACTCCAAGTGTGTTTTCCTCTACTGAAACTTCAGTATTTATAGACTGATTTTCGTGGGTAATGGGCTCAAATGAGGGAGACCCAAGTCCAAAATAATTTGTTATATTTTATTTATTTATTTTATTTATTTATTTAATTAATTAATTAATTAATTAATTAATTAATTAATTATTATTAATTAATTAATTTTTTCCAGGAAAAATGAAGGGTAAATTTTGGGGTATTACAGCTGCCCCTATTCAATCAATTGGAGACCCGGAAAGAAGATGGCAGTTGCTTTCGTATTTTCGAGGTATCAAGGGATTGAATACAATAAAAGCCCAAAAATTTGCACTGAAGTGAAGTGAAGTAACAATGTCTGTCAGAATCAGCAAAGAGGTGGTCTTGAAAGAAGAACTCGTCATGGCTTGAATACCGCTCATCAGTCTGAATACTGGAAAGGATTTCGATCTGAACATCGGAAAATGGGCCTGAATGCCACAAGTCGCATTGACCTGAACGTCGGAACCTTCTTCGATCTGAACATCGGAAAATTGGCCTGAATGCCACTTCGATCTGAATATCGGAAAATTGGCCTGAATGCCACTTCGATCTGAATACCGAAAAACTGGCCTGAATGCCACAAGTTGCATCGACCTGAACGTCGGAAACTTCTTCGATCTGAACATCGGAACACTGGCCTGAATGCCACTTCGGTCTGGATACCGGAAAACTGGCCTGAATGCCACTTCGGTCTGGATACCGGAAAACTGGCCTGAATGCCACTTCGGTCTGGATACCGGGAAAACTGGCCTGAATGCCACAAGTTGCATCGACCTGAACGTCGGAAACTTCTTCGATCTGAACATCGGAACACTGGCCTGAATGCCACTTCGGTCTGGATACCGGAAAACTGGTCTGAATGCCACTTCGGTCTGGATACCGGAAAACTGGCCTGAATGCCACTTCGGTCTGGATACCGGGAAAACTGGCCTGAACGCCACTTCGGTCTGGATACCGGTAAAACTTCATGCCTGTCAGCATTGGCAGAAATAGGGAATGATAATAGAGGCGGCGCATGGGCCAATGACACTTGCTGGGGATAACAAAGGTAAGTCATGAACAATCTTCAGTCTGAGTACTGGAAACAACTTCTAGCTTATCACTTGGGATACTGAGAATGTTTTATGCTTACATGCGTATGTTTGAATTTTTCAATGGCGTAATGCTCCATGAAAATGGAAATGCTACGCGATTTGGAAGGATGCAATGCAATATGATTCTACATGCAGGGATGCGAAATACTGGGTAGAATTCCAAGCCGAGGCAAGGGGATCTGCTGGGGAAATGATCACCATCTTCTGGACCCTGGCAAGGCTGTTGGAGATGCACAGCGCGAAGAACTCTGTGGGGAGATGACTAGCCATGCGGTGTTCTGGCCATACCGAGACTCTGATCGGGGAAAGAATGGCATTGGAAGCCTGCTGCTGAGGAAAGCTACAATGATTCTGGCAACCACGGTTTGCGAGAGATGACTCAGTAGGGGGAGCAAACACTGATACGGTACCGAGGTTCTGCTTCAAGGAATGAAACCATGGATCTGGCATTGGGATTATCGATCTGGCATCGAACTCTAAGGAGCAGCCACTTCTGCTGGAAAGATACAGTCTGGCACTGTCAACTCCGCTGGGGATATATAGTCTGGCACTGTCAACTCTACTGGGGAGTGTATGTCCTGAAACAACCGCTTGGGGAAGTACGGTGGTGAGAAACTGCTGGGGATTGAAGAATCCAACACTCTGATCAGCTCTGCAGGGTCAAGACACCGAATTTGTCTGTTGGTGACTTCACTGGGGAAGATATTCACGATCATCTGCAGGGAATTTTAAGGAAATGCTCCGAGGGTATCTGTTCTGAATAGACGATCCAAAGCACTTAAAATTTACAGCAATTTTAAATGTTTATTAAGCATGTATCTGTAAAGCCCTTATGTGTCATGATGCAATGTTTATCAAAAATTCGGACGTCATTTTTGCAAACAAAACAGTAAAATGAAAATGAAAACAGAGATATACTGAATAACATGATTTTATTGATTGAATGGCCTCTGAATAGGCATTTACATTAGGAAGCAATCCCTGGAAAGAGGTAATCGCACAAAGATAAAAACAGAAATTAATCTAATGGCAATGTGAAATGGATTTCTATTGGGTTCCAATTCTGCTATGACTTGCTCGTCTTCAAGATCCTCCAGATGATCAGTCTTCTGAAAAGGTGATTGGACTGTTTCCTACCTTTCGAAAATTTCCAATCATCGACACGAGATGAGATTCAGAACTACTCAAAACGCAGTCATTCGCTTAATCCCTAACTTTTGCCTGGATCGCCCTTTTCGGGTTTTCAATCCACCGGGATACCCATTTTTGCCTAAGTTGCCTTTTCAGGTTTTCAACTTACCGGGTGTACGATCTTTTCATCTTTAATCCCTAATTTTTGCTCGAACCCTTTCATTTATTTGGTTCGCCGGGACGCCCATTTTTGCCTGGACTACTCTTTTTTACTGTCCAGCGGGTCTATTTTATGCGAAGTATTTTTTAACTGCGTCTGAGTTCACAGGGGAAGTGAAGTTTTCACCATCCATAGTTGCAAGCATTAAAGCCCCACCATCAAAAACCTTGGTGACAATATACGGTCCATCATAGTTAGGAGTCCACTTGCCCCTGTGATCTGTCTGAGGAGGAAGGATCCTTTTCAACACTAAATCTCCGACTTGGAAACAACGAGGACGCACCTTCTGATCAAAATCTCTTCATCCGACTCTGATACAACTGCCCATGACAAATGGCTGCCATTCGCTTCTCTTCGATAAGACTCAACTCATTGAACCTTGTCCGAATCCATTCAGCTTCATCTAACTTGACATCCAACATGACTCTTAGAGAAGGAATCTCCACTTCAACAGGTAGGACTGCTTCCATACCATACACCAGGGAGTAAGGGGTTGCCCCGGTCGATGTACGTACTGAAGTACGGTACCCATGCAAGGCGAAAGGTAGCATCTCATGCCAATCTCTGTACGTGACGACCATCTTCTGCACAATCTTCTTTATGTTCTTATTTGCCGCCTCAACAGCGCCGTTCATCTTAGGGCGGTAAGGGGAAGAATTGTGATGCTGAATGTTGAAGTTCTGACACAACTCCTTCATCATTTTGTTGTTGAGATTAGAACCATTATCAGTAATGATTCTTTCGGGAATCCCATAGCGACAAATGATTTCTTTCTTGATGAAACGGGCAACCACATGTCTGGTGACATTCGCGAACGACGCTGCCTCGACCCACTTGGTGAAATAGTCGATGGCAACAAGGATGAAGCGATGCCCATTGGAAGCAGTCGGCTCAATCTTTCCAATCATGTCAATGCCCCACATGGCAAACGGCCACGGCGAAGACATCACATTCAGAGGATTCGGCGGTACATGCACCTTATCAGCATAAATCTGGCATTTATGACACTTCCGAGCATACTTGAAACAATCTGATTCCATGGTCATCCAATAATAACCCGCTCTCAACAATTTCTTAGCCATTGCATGTCCGCCGGCATGAGTACCGAAGGAACCTTCATGAACTTCCTGCATTAACATGTCCGCCTCGTGTCTGTCCACGCATCTGAGCAAAACCATGTCGAAGTTCCTCTTATACAGCACATCGTCTTTGTTCAAGAAGAAACTGCCTGCCAATCTTCTCAAAGTCTTTCTGTCATTGTTGGATGCCCCTGCAGGGTACTCTTGATTCTTCAGAAAGCACTTGATATCGTGATACCAGGGCTTGTCATCGACTACCAGTTCAGCAGCAAACACATACGCGGCCCTGTCAAGGCGCATCACATCGATCCTGGGAGCATGGTTCCAACGAATTACCTTGATCATGGAGGATAGAGTAGCAAGTGCGTCTGCCATCTGGTTCTCATCACGAGGTATATGATACAATTTTACCGTTGTGAAGAAAGTCAAAAGTCTTCTCGTGTAATCTCTGTAGGGGACCAGAGTGGGCTGGAGAGTATTCCAATCACCATTCACTTGATTGATCACCAGAGCTGAATCTCCGAAGATGTCCAGAGTCTTGATTCTCAGATCAATGGCTTGCTCAATACCCAAGATACAGGCCTCGTACTCAGCTTCATTATTTGTGCACTCAAAAGTCAAACGAGCGGTGAAAGGCATGTGGGCACCCTTCGGAGTAGTAATGACAGCGCCAATTCCACTACCTCTAGCATTGACAGCCCCATCAAACAACAAAGTCCACTTTTCGTTTGGATCAGGTCCCTCCTCAACAACTGGCTCTTCACAGTCTTTCATCTTGAGGAACATGATGTCTTCATCAGGGAATTCAAACTTCATTGGCTCATAATCATCAATCGGTGCTCGGCAAGGTAGTCTGACAGAATACTCCCTTTGATGGCCTTCTGTGACGTGTTGAATATCATACTCTGTTAAAATCATTTGCCAACGAGCGACCCTTCCGGTGAGAGCTGGCTTCTCGAATATGTATTTCACTGGATCCATCTTAGAAATCAACAAGGTAGTATGGTTCAACATATACTGTCTCAGTCGGCGAGCAGCCCAGGCCAAAGCACAGCAAGTTTTCTCAGGCTGCGAATATTTGATTTCACAGTCGGTAAACTTTTTGCTAAGGTAGTATATGGCATGCTCTTTTCGACCAGACTCGTCATGCTGTCCCAATACACACCCCATCGAGTTCTCGGTCACTGATAGGTACATTATCAGAGGTCTCCCAGGAACTGGAGGTATAAGGATCGGAGGTTTCTGTAGATACTCTTTTATCTTCTCGAAAGCCCTTTGACAATCTTCATTCCACCTGATAGCCTGATCCTTCCTCAGCAATTTGAAAATTGGCTCACACGTGGTTGTTAGGTGAGAGATGAACCTTGCAATGTAGTTCAACCTCCCTAAGAAACTACGGACTTGCTTCTCTGTTCTTGGCTCAGACATTTCCTGTATTGCTTTTACTTTGTCAGGATCCACCTCAATCCCTTTTCCGCTAACAATAAAACCCAGCAATTTTCCCGATCTCACCCCGAAAGTGCACTTATTCGGATTAAGTCTCAGTTTGAATTTCCTCAAACGCTCAAACAGTTTCTGCAAATTCAACAAATGTTCTTCTTCTGTCTGAGATTTGGCAATCATATCGTCCACATAAACCTCGATTTCATGATGAATCATATCATGGAACAGAGTCACCATTGCTCGCTGATATGTTGCTCCGGCATTTTTCAGACCAAACGGCATCACCTTGTAGCAGAAGGTGCCCCATGGGGTTATGAAAGTTGTCTTTTCCATGTCTTCTGGTGCCATCTTGATTTGGTTATAGCCAGAAAAGCCATCCATGAAGGAGAATACCGAGAACTGAGCTGTATTATCCACCAAAACGTCGATGTGAGGTAATGGGAAATCATCTTTAGGGCTAGCTCTGTTCAGATCCCGGTAGTCGACACACATCCGTACCTTTCCGTCCTTCTTAGGTACTGGGACGATGTTTGCAACCCATGGCGGATAATTGGTGACTGCTAGAAACCCTGCATCCAACTGCTTTTGCACTTCTTCCTTTATCTTGACAGCCATCTCTGGTCTTGTTCTTCTGAGCTTCTGCTTGACCGGGGGACAACCTTCTTTGAGAGGCAAGCGGTGCACCACGATGTCTGTGTCCAGCCCAGGCATGTCCTGATAAGACCAGGCGAAGATGTCAACGTATTCTTGCAGCAATTCAATCAGCCCTTTCTTCACATTGTCTTCTAAAGCAGCCCCTATCTTGATTTCTCTCTTGGTGTCCTCGGTGCCGAGATTAATCACTTCAACAGACTCTTGATGCGGTTGAATAACCCTTTCCTCTTGTTTTAATAACCTGGTAAGCTCTTCAGGGAGTTCACAGTCTTCATCACCCTCTTCTTCAGCTTGAAAGATTGGATTTTCAAAGTCGAAACGAGCCATAGCAGAACCGTTATCAATAGGATCCGGTGTTGTGCATCTGCATGAGTGATGGTATGTGCTTATGAGTGTGAACAAGAAGTGAAAACTAAACAAAACATTGCCATTTTTTTATTTTGAAAAACTGCAAAAATAGAAAGACAGGGAACGAAATATTTGAATGCAAAAAGACGTCCTTTATTTATGATAAAAAATGCAAGTGTCACATAGGTGGGCCCTACAATGAGTCATTACGCCCTGGGCGGAACGTAAGACTTGGATATGCATGAATAAACAAAGAAAATTACTCTTCAAGAAGAGTGACTTGGATAATCTCTTCAGAAGACCAATTGTTGAGAACTTCACCCGGGATCCTCGGACGCACCCAGTTGTCAATGTCACAATCACTATCCCCATCTTCTTCGTCGACTGCAGAGACTTGACCATACTGAATGATGCCAGCACTGGAGAAAGTGATCGGCCCCTGAAGTGTTGTAGAAGTCAAAGCTGGCTGATATCCAATCCCGAACTTATCTTCTTTCACTGGTAATTCCAACAGACGCCCCCAACCGGAGCAACACCTGAATCCACCATGGCCCGTGCCTGCTTAAAGGATGAGATAGAGGCACCCGCTTTAACCTCTTCCACAGACTCTTGGACAGACAAATCTTCAACCTAGAGGATACCTTTGTCGAGCAAGGCCTGGATACCCTGTTGTAGCTTCAAACAACCTCCGCCCTGAGTAGCACAATCCAAACAACCCTTCCCACAACCGGGGAAGACATCGGCCTTCAGCAAGCATCCTTTGATATCCAACAATGGAGTCTTCAACTTCAACACATCCTTAATGGGCTTGGCTTTTCCCTCTACCAAATTAACGTTCGCACCACCATGCTGGGGCATGGGATTGTTGACGACATTCGGAGCTGGTGCAAGGTCGATGGCCTTTGAATCTATGAGATCCTGAACTACGTGCTTAAAAGCTTTGCATTTCTCAATGTCATGGCCAGGTGCCCCAGAGTGGAAGCTACACCTAGCGTTGGCGTCGTAACCCACCGGAAGTCTACCAACAGGAGGAGCCAGAGTGCGCAGTTGCACAAGCTGTAGTTGTTGAAGACTAGAAAGCATCTGAGCGTACGACATTGGAAGGGTGTCGAAACACCGGTCCATCATCCTTTGCCTCTGTTGATAAGCGGGTATGTTACCCGGTTGTTGCTGCTGTTGATACTGAGTTGGTTGACGTTGTGATTGTTGTTGTTGTAGTGGTGTTGCAGCTGGAATGGTCACAGCCGCAACATACGGTTGCTGATGATAATTCTGAAAATTATTCCTCCGGTTATCCCTGTTATGATAAGAAGATATGGCACTTGCATCCCCTTCTCTCCTCTTCTGTCCCTGAATGAACGGCTTCTTCACCCCTGATGAGGATCCAACTCCATTTTGGCTCTTATAGGTCTTTAGGTAATTCTCCACCCTTTCTCCGGTAGAGACCACATCAGCAAAGTTGGAAGCATTGCACCCCACCAGACGCTCCAGATAAGGTCCAGGCAGCGTATTCATGAACATGTTGGCCATTTCCTTTTCCAACATAGGAGGCTGAACACGGGAAGCTGTATCCCTCCAGCGTTGAGCGTATTCCCTGAAGCACTCATTGCTTTTAAGAGACAGATTCTGAAGTTGAGTTCTGTCCGGAGCCATGTCTGCATTATACTGGTACTGCTTCACGAAAGCCTCCGCCAAATCCCTCCAGCAACGGATGTGGGCTCTGTCCAGCCTCATATACCATTCCAAGGATGCCCCAGCCAGGCTGTCCTGGAAGAAGTACATAAGTAGCTTCTCGTCATCAGAGTATGCAACCATTTTACGGAAATAGGCTTGCACGTGAGTTTTGGGGCAAGAGCTGCCATTGTATTTGTCAAATATCGGGACCTTGAATTTCGGTGGCACTTGCACACCTGGGACCAGCCCCAAGTCAGCAACATCTACTCCCAGAAGATTCTGTCCTTCCACTGCTTTCAACCTCTCTTCCAATCTTTTAAACATGGGGTCCATGCCAAAGTCTTCCTGAAGCAAAGGGAACTGATCATCCTGACCATCCTGAATGGGTTGTTGATCTAGGTTGATATGCGGGATCGGGATAAGCCCTGGTCCATTGGGACCATTAGCCTCTCCAGCTGGAGGATCAGCCAACGTCTCCGGTTGAGTAATAGGGGGATCCTTCTGCACCAATAATCTAAGCTCCTGCTGTCCTTGAGCCACCCCTTGAACCAAATCCATGAATTGATTCATGCGAATCTTCATCTCGGCGAGCTCTGCTTGTAGGCTCTCCATTGCTCTCTGTTGATTCCTTCGGGTACCGTATCGGTGAATGCCTGAGTCAGCTATCCTGCTGATGGGACACCA
The DNA here is from genome assembly GCF_024323335.1 of Lathyrus oleraceus. NCBI lineage: Eukaryota > Viridiplantae > Streptophyta > Magnoliopsida > Fabales > Fabaceae > Lathyrus > Lathyrus oleraceus. Next base: position 523,587,677 of record NC_066585.1, on the reverse strand, counting down.
AACAAACTGAGAACACTGTGGCGGTACCTGTTATGCAAGACATGCGGATGACTATGCAAATGCAATGACATGTTTATCAATTCCAAAAGGTATTCTACCTCCTTGATTCCAGTCTCACATTTGATAAACAACGTAAGAAGAAAACCCCGACTAGAATCAAGAAGAAGATTTAAACCCCTTTGAAAAGGATAAACATGTGTTAAATGTTATGAATGCAAATGATGTGATGATGTGAATGCAATGCAGTGGTATGTCAATCAGGATTGCTATATCTGCTTGAACATCTGTCAGGTTGCACTGTCTGGAGAGAAATTAAGAGCACACCAAACAAAGGTCATGGGATGGATCATGTTATCCTTAATATCAACCACCCATTTTGGCGGATTATGGTTTACACCTTATCAACACCCGAGTTTCATTGATATTAAGGATACCTGATCGGATCAACCATGAATCAAGGGTTTGTCGCAAGTCACGAGCATGGAGTTTAGGTTAAGAACCACCCAAAAGGAGTGTACTAAGGTTTAAACCTGCCAAACATGTTCTACAAAAAGGTTCCCATAGTCATAATCCCATCTTTCGGATATTATTAGAGGAACGACTACTCGTATTCCAACAATATTCTCAAGAGAGACTCTTATGAGTGTAGTATCGTGTAACAATCGTATCAAATCTTACATTTGAACGACTTTCGCACTACGTCCTACGAATAGGCCAAGATGGGTTAGGTAAACTAAGGTCCTTGGCTTCTTAGGTCTATATTGGAACAAGTAATGTCTAACCACAACTTACTTATGTGACATTATTGATCTCAACATGACCTCCACCAAGTGAATGGGCTTGCAAGTCAACTCGCTAAGGAATACTCCACACAAGTTGACAGGACTATGCCATTCTCCTATCTTAAGTGCACTCGAGTTCGGGTATAGAACTCATCTCACAAAGATCACCAAGCAGCCAGCCAACAGAAACAGATACAACAATGATATGTACACAATGTAATAAGGTAAAGCAGGTAAATAAATAACTGTACAAAAGCATGAACACCCAATAAACAAACAAACTACAAAAGCTAGGAGGGACTCGCTTAGGGAAGATGGACCAGCAAGAGGTCAACTTCTTAAATTCCCCAGCAGAGTCGCCAGCTGTCGCAGCCTGAAAAATACAGTGTGCGAAAAAAACAACCGGCGAAAGAGAATGACAGAAGAGTCGCCACCGTGCGTTATTCATCCCAAAGGAGGGAAAGGAAACGCTCGAAGTAAACCTGAAAAAGGAAAGGACAAGACGGGGTCTCGCAACCAAATCTTGAATTCGGGAGTCGGTTATGCGAAGGGAAGGTATTAGCACCCCTACGCATCCGTAGTACTCTACGGGATCCACTTTTGTAGTTTTTGTCTAAAGGGTGTGGGTTTACCTAACGTGTTTATTTACTAAAAAGGTTAAGAGAAATGACTCGCGCGGATGTCGCATCCACTGCATACGTATCTCATCTGAATATGAGAATCAGAGTCTTCGTAGCTCGGCTGACCTATGAGTTGGGGGGATGTGTGCTCGCTAAGACATCGCGTCTTATGCCTACGTATCTCATCTGGAATGAGAATCAGAGCAAGTCGTAGTTCGGCTAACTACGGGGTTATGAATTGGGTTTTGGACGAACGACGTCACTACGCAATCTACCGGATGCTCGACCTTTGGAGACTTACTCGCCTGTAGTAGAAGGAGTAAACGTGTTGCTTTGGGTTTTAGGGTTTGGGATGCTCGAGGGCAAAAAGGCAGTCCTTGACGAAGGAACCGCGCTACCTGCAGGGATATGAATACAAAACACAAAACATGTATCTCAAAGTAAAATGCCACCAAGGGGCTCAAACATTGCCTCCTATCGAGGTCTTCCAGCTAAGAAAGCGATAAAGTATGAGAAAGGGAAAAAATTACCACACGGATAAAGATCCGAAGCTATAGCAGTTAAAGGGGCAAGAAACCCTGAAATGTCTCCAGCTGGACCGTCAAAGGAAATCAGTCAACACGAATAATCAGAATAAAACTCCAGGGGGTATCCCACAAATAAAATGGGAAACCACGCGAGTGTCTCTGCGAAAGCCATGTGAGCCCTCACAAAACTCGACAAAGGGTTAGAGCAGCAGGATGAAATCAAGAGAAAACAATGCCATGGAAACACAAGACAGGTTAGAATAAACAAAATAGGGTAACCCAGAGTTGCCCCTAAATCAAAATGTAACCACATGAATAATTCCATCAAAATTCACAAAAGGGCTCACAAAAAAGGTATCAAATTCACCCATAATACCTCATACATTTAGAGCATTCAAATTAAAGGCATAAAGATGATGGATATAGGGCAAACCTGATTGGAGAGCTTGATTGAAATTGAGTTGCACCCGTGAGGTTTACAAGTTGATTTCCCTTCAGGGTTTGGAGGTTGCTCTGAACTCTGTTGGCTTTTCTCTCACTATCTTTTCCTCAGAGTTTTGCTTCTCTTCCTTCTTTCTCCAGTGAATCTCCCAGTGTAACTCCAAGTGTAACTCCAAGTGTGTTTTCCTCTACTGAAACTTCAGTATTTATAGACTAATTTTCGTGGGTAATGGGCTCAAATGAGGGAGACCCAAGTCCAAAATAATTTGTTATATTTTATTTATTTATTTTATTTATTTATTTAATTAATTAATTAATTAATTAATTAATTAAATTATTTTTTATTTTTTTTCGTTTTTTTTTTCAGGAAAAATGAAGGGTAAATTTTGGGGTATTACAAAAAGCTTGTGAAGAATTTTGTATTGCTTTGTCACTTTTGGAAAAAGGGGAAAAATGGAACATTTTCCAGGTTCAGTCCCCCGCCCACATTGCAAGGATGTAAAAGAGATAAACATTGATAGAGTTCTCTATGAAGTTAATATATTGAAGATAAAAAAAAGATGAAAAGATAACTTCCATCGAGCTCATGGCTCTAGATGTTCTAATTGAGGCATGTCAAAAGATAACACCAATGGATGTAGAACTGTATTTCAATTGCCATTACAGAAAACTGAAAATACTCATGGCATTGATGGGTTTGAAGTACAAGTATTACATCACTTAAATCTTCTGACCCAAACACATGGTTTCAGTACACCTTTTAATGACTCAAATGAAAGCTCTATCTAGCACTATAGCCACTTGGTTGCGGAGGAAGTGAAGGCCCTCTCTGACTGTATATCACAAGTGAAGAAGATTATTGATCACTATGGAGATTCCGACGGCCTCGCTGTTCCGACAAGCAGCATTTGTCAAATGCAATCTCTGATGCTGTTAACCATGGGCTATGTTGCGAATGTACTCATGTGCAACATAACCTCTGCACAAGTAATATCTGATCAAGTGGAAAGCAACTGTTTTGTTGATGCCGCCGTTGTTTCTGCAAACTTCAGCATCATAGCCGGACCACACCTATCGAAACTCAAGTTGATTTAATTGTTGCAACACATGACATGCTTGCTGAATATGTGGTTTGGATATGAAGTTCAAATCCATCTTTAACCTTAAAAATAAAGAACCAATGTGATGCGAAGAAGCATCCAAAAACAGTGTTGTCAATTTATCTATGGAAGATTCAATATAAGATACATTAGATTTCCAGATTGATTGGACAATCATCAATGCCAAACGTGACCTGCAACATGGACGTTGATTGTGGAAAACTTCTTGTCCAAAACAGATCATACATCAAATGGTCAAGCACACATATAAATGACAAACCAAACCATAACAGTCAATTTAAAATCATCTGGTTACAATTTACAGAGAATGTCCAAGATGCATGTGTTGAAGCAGCCAGCATTGCTGAACAGGCAATTTCCTATGTCTTGGACTCGTGTATGGACTTGCAATATGTTCTTGTGCATTACAGCTTTGGGTTGGAAGACTCTTGGTTATTCACGGAAAAACACTTGGTGGTGATTTTGTAACTGCTTCTTTTTGTTGTAACTTTAAGTGGCCTGGGATTGAATCAAGCAGCAACAAATTTCTACTCCTTTGAACAAGGGTGAATAGCTGCTTATAGATTATATGAGATGATAAGCCGATCCTCCTCAACTGTTAATCATGACGGCACTTCCGCAGACCCCAAGACTGGCGCACGATGAGACCGACTTTGAGTGTAAGAGTTCAAAGCCAGAGTTATCCTGCATAAATGAAGAAAATACAAGCTTGAATGATAAGATATTGGGATTTCCAAAAAGAAATAGAGTGATATTAGGACGGCGTTACATGAGCAGACCATGCTAACCTTGTGAAATGGTCTATTCACTAGCCGGCACACCAAGAAACAAAGCCTGCAGCATCCCGTTGCCAAACCTACCAATTCACAATGCAATTGTCAGTTAAATATCGCACCAACAACAGGTTGTAGCCGGAAATTATTGCAATCCTGTATCAGTTACATTTCCTACCTTTTCACTTGAACCACCACCATTTTTCCAAGTGCTAAAGCGACACCGAACCTCAAGGTTACAAGAGCCTTCACTGCAGTAAAACACAAGCAATTAGCAGTAAGAAATATCCTAAAATGGAATGGAGACAAAGTAGAAGAAAAAAGCCTAGGTTCAGAATACCTTTTCCAAATCCAAACATCAAGTAGGGCGACCAAAACCTGACAACCCAAAAGAGATTTTGCAGAGATACTCTTTTGAACTCCATATACCAATCCGAAACCCTAAAGCTGTAGAGATAAATAGGAGCGGGAGGGGTACTGTGAAAGAGAGGACGAAAAAATTGAGAGGCGGACAAAACACCACAAAAACCCTAATCCCAAAATCAAAACAAAACCAGTATTTGAAGAGGCGAAGGAAGAAGATTCAAGCATTACCTGAGCCGTCGTCGTCGCCGAAGGTGAGCTTTTACTTGAGTCTCTTTGGAAACCATGGATTTGTGCATTTGTGGGTGAGGATAGTATCATGAGAGTTGAGGGTGAAATCGGGATTGAGAGAAGGGAGATTGAGAGGACGCGAGAGCGATTGGGAACGGTGATTGTGAGAGAGCAAGAGAGACGCGGTTGAGAGGTGAGAGAGAGATTGAGTACGATGAACTTTTCTGGGTTCTTGTTACAGTACCTCTCACCTTTTTCATTTTTTCCTTTTATTCATTTTCTTTTTATTTGTTAGAAAAAAACCAACGTTTAAACCATAAAGATTTCACGTTTAGTCTTCCTATTTCTTTTATTTAATAGTGTATTAATGCTTTTTTTGATATTCCCAATCCATTAGCTCTAGAACCCAACAGCCAGGCGGCTGGGTTTAATTTCCTGCATTTTTCTTGGTAGTCCAACAGACTGTTTTTTATCTTAGTTTTTATTTTTAATTCTAATTTTTAATCTATCTTGGTTTACTTATCCGAATTAGCATTAAGATAACAATTAATCATAAATGGTCTAGTGGAGAGAGGGCAGTTTCATGGTCTTTAGTGGAGCGGGTTCAATACTTGGGGATAGCCAATTTTTGTGTTTATATTTGTTATGTTTATTATTTTATTTAATTTCTTTTTCTATATAGTACCTTGCTATTTATTTTAATTTTAGGTTATTAATACCCATTTCCGTACCCTTGTAAGTCGATTGCTTTTTAAACATCGACATCAACCTCACATAGCTTACTCTTGGGCTTTCTTACAATGAGCCAGTTCTCTTGCACTTACACTCATACATTGCATTATTTGTTGTTTGGGCCCGATTTAATTATTTCACGATTTTGAATCCCCATTTGGCAAAATGTACTCCACTCCCCCGATGTGTAATAATTTTGTACTGTTTTATTTCTTTATTTGTTTGACTGTTGATTTAGATACTAACACAAGAATAAAATCAACCATTTCCAAAAGATCAAAAATAATGACTCGATCCAACGTCGAGTATTTTCTCAATAAACAAATCAATTCATTTCTCCCTCCTATTCTATTCCATTTCTTTCAAACTTTCATCAAACGCTTGATTCAACACCAGGCCAGTTTTCTTAATAAAAAACTCAAAAAATATTAATTCATAGTTAAGACCTTTTCAATAAGATGGAAGTGGAACGTGGTGTATACCGCGCACTCCTGAGATTAAGATTCGAGACGCATGCCTCGCCTATCTTAGCTCTCACCATCATCCAAATTTATCCACTTTGTTTTCTCTCAAACACTCATTCAAATTTCTCTTAAACGTCCATCAATACTTGATCTAGGGTCAAGTCATTTTTCACAACAAAACTTAAAATACCTAATTCTTATTTGACATTTTTGCAAACAAGATGGAAATGGAACATGGTGTATACCGTGCACTCCTGAGATTAAGATTCGAGACGTATGCCTCGCCTATCTTGGCTCTCGCCATCGTCTAAAATTGTCAATGCGGTTTCTTCAAACCCTTTCTCAATCAAATTCCAAAATACTTAATTCATATCTTAACCTCTTTCAATAAAGATGGAAATGGAACATGGTGTATACCGTGCACTCCTGAGGCTAGGAATCGAGATGTATATCTCGCTCATCCAAGCTCTCGCCATCACTCAAAATACATCCAACCAATCGAACTCTTTTCTCGCCGCCGTGCGATTAATCAAAAACCTTCTTTCATAAATGAAAGATATATTGTCTTAAGTGATACAAAACAATGTTTCGGCCACGATTGTTGAGTAGAGATAAATGACGCTTTTCCGAATGTAGATTTATAAATCCGTTCGATGTGTGGTATGCGTCCACTCCTCATCTGTTTTGGGTAAAACAATGTTTTCGTCGATTAATACAATATAGCTTTCGCTAAAATCGACCAACAAACAAACATTTTTCTACCCAGAACTACGTAAGCCTTGATTTCTCTGTTGAGATACGTAGGAACAGGATTTGTAAATCTTGTCAGGCCCACTAATAAAAAACTTAGGTTTAGTCCTTCGTTAAAAAATCCAAAAACATTTCTCCTCTCTTCTATTCTTTCTTTCCTACCTAATAAATTGAAAAGCCTAATATTTCAACTAACACTAACGCACACAACTAACCTAATGGTTCCCGTTGAGTACAACGGACGTGAGGGGTGCTAATACCTTCCCCTTGCGTAATCGACTCCCGAACCCTGATATTGGTTGTGATGACCATATCTTATCTTTTCTTTTGTCTTGGGTTTTATCGATATTTCCCCTTTCCTTTTTAGGAATAAATAAAGTTTGGTGGCGACTTTGTTCAGTCCATCATTGCGAGCGTGCGATCACGCTTCGCTTTGTAGTCGTATCCCCATTTTTTCGAGGTGTGACAGGTCTGAATACCGGAAAACTGGCCAGAATGCCACAAGTTGCATCTACCTGAATGTCGGAAACTTCTTCGATTTGAACATCGGAAAACTGGCCTGAATGCCACTTCGGTCTGAATACCGGAAACTAGGCCTGAATGCCACTTCGGTCTGAATACCGGAAAAACTGGCCTGAATGCCACTTCGGTCTGAATACCGGAAACTGGCCTGAATGCCACTTCGGTCTGAATACCGGAAAAACTGGCCTGAATGCCACAAGTTGCGTCGACCTGATCGTCGGAAACTTCTTTGATCTGAATATCGGAAAACTTTTTCATGCATGTCAGCATCGGCAGAAATAGGGAAAATGATAATTGAGGCGGCACGTGGGCCAACGACCTATGCTGGGGATAATAAGTCATGAACAACCTTCAATCTAAGTACTGGAAACAAGCTTCTGGTTTATCACTTGAGATACCGAGAATGTTTTATGCTTCACATGCGTATGTTTGAATTTTTCAATGGCGTAATGCTCCATGAGAATGGGAATGCTACGCGATTTGGGAGGATGCAATGCAATATGATTCTACATGCAGGGATGCAAAATGCTGGGAAGAGTGCCAAGCCGAGGCAAGGAATTCTGTCGGGGAAATGATAACAATCTTCTGGACCCAGGCAATGTTGTTGGAGGTACACAACATAATAAACTTTGTGGGGAAATGACCGGCCACGCGGTGTTCTGACAATAACAAAATACCGAGACTCTGACTGAGGAGAGAATGGCACTGAAAACTTACCACTGAGGAAAGTGACAGTGGTTCTGGCAACCAAAATCTGCGAGAGAGACGACTCAGTAGGGGAAGCAAACACCGATAGGTACCGAGATTCTGCTTCAAGGAAAGAGACCGTGGATCTGGCGTCGAGATCATCGATTTGGCATCGAACTCTGAGGAGCAGCCACTTCTGCTGGGAAGATACAGTCTGGCACTGTCAACTCCGCTGGGGATATACAGTCTGACATTGTCGACTCTACTGGGGAGTGTATAGTCTGAAACACATGCTTGGGGAAGTATGGTAGTGAGAACCTGTTGGGGATTGAAGAATCCAATGCTTGGACCAACTCTGCAGGGATAAGATACCAACTGTTGAAGCAAAACATCTGCGATCATCTGTTGGGAACCCCAAGGAAATGCCCCGAGTGTACCTGTTCTGAATAGACGATCCAAAGCACTTGAAATTTACGGAAATTTTAATTGTTTATTAAGCATGTACCTGTAAAGCTTCTTATGTTTCATGATGCAATGTTTATCAAAAATGCGGATGTCATTTTTGCAAACAAAACAGTAAAAATGAAAATGAACACAGTGATGTACTGAATAACATGATTTTATTGATTGAATGGCCTATGAATAGGCATTTACATCAGGAAGCAATCCTTGGAAAGAGGTAATCGCACAAAAGATAAAAAACAGAAATTAATCTAATGGCAATGTGTATACATGCGTTTTTGACGCCATGAGATTAGTATGCAGAATAGTTCTTTCGACAGATGATGCCATGAAATTAACAGTTTAGTTGATAAGTGTTTTTCGACACTTCGACAGATTGATGGTTCGATATTTCGACAAGAGAAGATGTTTGCAGATGAAAAGAAGTCTTTGACAAGTATAGATGATGTTATGGTATTTCGACAAATTCGACGAGTCTGAAGAGACGCATCATTTCGACGTAAAGCATAAATTCAAATTCAAAAGAGTCATGACGCTTGGCAGAAGACGCGTGGAAGCACCTGGCGAAAGGAAGTCACGCAGAAGAGCCAAATGTCATCGTTTTAGGATTTATTCGTTAATAACAGTTATTTTGTTTGTATATAAATAGGATAGTTGTTATCAGAAAAAGGGGTGTGAAAACCAATACAAGAATTCCTGCAAAATACTCAAAGTACCCGTGTGAGAGAAAAGAGTTTTATTTGGAAAATGTACGTGTGAACAAACACCATTTCTTCAAAGTTTTATTTTATAAATTTCAAAGTTCTTTACCAATGTTCCTTTACTTTTATCAGTCATTTACCCTTTGCATTTACTTTTCGATAATTTATGCTTCGTCATTTATATTTCGCCATTTATCCTAGTCTTGTTAAATTTATTTTCACTTAAAGCACTTCTAGTCAATATCTTTCGACATGAAAGACTTAGTGAACCAAATAAAAGATACAAAGGTTGTTCTAGAGATTTACAAAGTTATTTAGATTTGCACATGTCCTAGGATTTGTGTGGTTGATCCTGCAAGTAACCCAATTCGACAAGTTTTGGAAAAACCAGAGGTTGTTCGCCAAAATCAACAGCGAACAAATTGGCACGCCCAGTGGGACCTGTGCAAAAATCTAAAATTTAAATAATCTCTACTCAAGGTTTCTTCTTTGTTGTATGAGACTAAGAAGCGGTAGATTGGCCGTATCTGACATAGAAAGACCTAAACAAACGAGAGTAAGGAAAATGGTGAATCAGCCAAATAATCCAAACAATCCTAATCCGAATGAAGCAATCCCAGTATCCAACCCTATCCCTTCGACAGGAGGAAATGTGGGATTTGTCCCCGTGTGAGAGGTTGTGCCTTCGTCAACAGGGTTAATACTAGCGGTTTCAATATCGCAAAATGCGCCTAGTTCGTCCATTAGGGCGCAACAAATGCCTGTTGGGACACCTCCTCCCCTAGGGAATACTTCTAGGCCTTTTGTGACAAATTTCACCATGCCTCTGCCTGGTAGGGAACAACCATTTGGAATGCCAACTTCGGTAATGGCCAATTTACACAATTCGCCAGTATTGTATTCTGATTCTATGGCCAATATGTCTTAACCATTACAAGGGTCGGGATATGGCGGAAACATGAGTAGACTAAACCAACAACCACTTTACATGCCAGCAATAACAAATAATTCTGCGCAAATAATTAGACAACAAATGGACGAGAGTAATCATGATATGGTCCAAATGTTGACACAACAAATGGGGGCGGTGTTTAATCCTCTAATACAAAACACCACCCAAACAAACCAATTGTTGGCAGCGCAAATGACGCGCATTGCTGACTTTTTTGGGGTCCCTCAAACTCGACACAGAGAACAAGTGGTTCAGAACCCAGTGGTGGCGGTCCAAGAAGAGCCTACAATAAATCAAATACCGTTAGATAACCCCCAGGCAAACGTCAGAAACCAAGAGGATGTAGTCGAACAACCTCGTGTCGAAATCCCTATTCCACAAGAGCCTAGAAGGATAGTAATCCATAGAGGCCAAGACGTTGATGCTATGTTGCAACAGCGAATCCGGTATAATAACTTGCCTGCTGAAAATAATTTAACGGCCATGGTCGAAACGATAATGGCACAAAATGGGGTGAACATGGGATTACAAAGGCCCAATTACGCTTCCCCACTGTCGGAATATATTCTGCAAGAAGAATTGCCACCAAGATGGAAAGTTCCCAAGTTCACAAAATTCTCAGGGGATACTAGTGAATCTACCATAGAACATGTAGCACGTTATCTGATCGAAGCAGGAGAGATAGCCCGTAATGAAAATCTGAAAATAAAATACTTTCCTAGTTCCTTGACAAAAAACGCGTTTACTTGGTTTACATCTTTGCCTGCAAACTCAGTGTATACGTGGACCCAATTAGAGAGGTTGTTCCATGAACAATTTTACATGGGATAAACCAAAATAAGTCTGAAAGAATTAGCCAGTGTTAAGAGAAAACACTCAGAACCAATAGATGATTATTTAAATAGGTTCAGGTTGTAACACCCTTCTACCCAAACGACATATTTAAATTATTTATCAGAGTACAACATGTAGAAGAGTTTACATTTCATAACACATAACAATTATCATATCACAATATAAAATTTATTTTTCATTTTAATAAAACTTCGCAGCGGACAACACACAATTATTATAATTCATCATTTAACAATTCATAAAATGTTTCAACATTTATCTCAACAAAAGATCTCAACATGTTAACCATCATGAACAACGGAAATAATAACATAATATCTATCGAATCCCATAACCCCGGTGTCACATGACCAGAGCATTTGACTCGACTCTGTAGAATAACTCTACACTTATTCTTCAACCTCAACACTAGCTACTCCTCTTTATCTGCACATTGTTCATCATGGATGAACATAAACACATGCAGAAGGGGTGAGAATTACATTATTAAACAATAATATAACGACAGAATATAATATAATTATATTGCACACATGTCAACACAGTTCATCATAATCATCATTATAATCAACAAACTCATGAACATCAACAAAACAACACATCAATTGCAATGCACACACCCATGCATGACTCAACACGACTCGGTATACCCATTTTGTGACCACTACAGGATCACCACTCCCAGATTCATCACCATAGAATCCGAGTTCCCCGTAAGGAACCAAGCCTCTCAACAAGCCCGGAGTCAACAACATCATTGGAACTCAGTCCGTTCATCACTAGGCATCGGCCTTTCATGAATGCATGCACATCAAACATGCATAATAATCATCATAGCAACAACAACATCATATAGTCATGTTATCATCATCATTAATAACATGATATACAACTCAACAAAACAACAACAACATTTCATCGATTTCACATCATTACATAACACATTTATTATTAAACTTGTACATTCAACATGTAATCATCATAAACACCTCATACACCATCATATAATCACTATTAATTGTTATAATACAATTTCAGCGACCTACTAAGAGTCTCGCAACTCAACGTACTCCAAACTCATTAACATCAGATTCTGGATTTATCAGTTCGCGCCGCCAACATAGGTTCGCGTCGCGAATCATCAATTTCGCTTCAGTTCGCGCCGCGAACGAAGGATCGCGTCGCGAACAGTGAATTACAGAACTCCTTTGAATCCTGCTCAGTTCGCGCCGCGAACTGAGCTTCGCGCCGCGAACGCGCGCGAACAGAACTCCCCTGCTACGAAAACCAGCGCAGCTTCGCCTCTTTGCTCGCTATAACTCACACCACACGGCTAACAATCCAAAATCAACATTCAACAGTTATATATACACAACATACTTCGATTACAATACATATAACGTCACAAAACTCACAGATCGGACAATTTCCCTCAAAAACCCCAACTTTCCCAATCTCCCTAAAATTCCCAAAATCTATCAACGATCCAACAGATATCGCGAAATTGCTCGCATATTAACGTTTAATAAGATTCAGACCCCTTACCTCTTTGGATTGAAGGAAACTCTGAGCACTCTTTGGCCTTTTCCTCTTCCTTCCCTTTCTCTTCTGCAGTTCTTTCTCTTTTTCTGACTCTGAAGCAAAACACGTGAAAACCAACTGAGTTCTCCTTTTGGCCTCTTATATCCAATTCCACCTTTACCCTTCCACTCTTCATATTCCATTTATTTTATTTATTTAATTATTATTAAAATAAATAACATCTATAATAATAATAATAATTCCCAAAATTTCAACTTTATTTAATTAAATTAATAACATAATATTAACTTAATTAAATAATTCTCTTATTTTAAATCGGGGTGTTACAACTCCCCCCACTTTAGAAGTTTTCGTCCTCGAAAACATACCTCAAGTAAATAGAGCCGGATACGACTCCTTCATCTGATCTTCACGCTCCCAAGTCAAGCTCTCACCAGCTGGACCTCCCCAAACAACTTTCACTAGAGCAATCTTCTTACCTCTCAGGGTCTTCTCTTCTCGGTCATCTATCCGAATTGGCAACACCTCAACGGTCAAATTATCCCTCACCTGGATATCATCCAACTGAACAACATGCGAAGGATCCGCAATATATTTTCTCAACTGAGATACATGAAACACATCATGCAGATTAGAAAGCGACGGCGGTAAAGCTATCCGATACGCCACTTCCCCAACCCTCTTCAAAATCTGATACGGACCCACAAACCTCGGAGTAAGCTTTCTAGACTTTAAAGCTCTACCCACACCTGTCGTCGGAGTAACTCTCAAGAACACATGATCTCCCTCTTGGAATTCAAGTGCCTTTCTCCTCTTATCATGATAACTCTTCTGACGACTCTGAGAAATCTTCATCTTCTCCTGAATCATCTTAACCTTTTCAGTCGTCTGCTGCACAATCTCAGGTCCGAGTACAACACTCTCACCTGATTCATACCAACACAATGGAGTTCTACATCTCTTACCATACAATGCTTCGTATGGAGCCATACCGATACTAGCATGAAAACTGTTATTATAAGTAAACTCCACCAACGGCAAATAACTATCCCAAGAACCACTCTGCTCCAACACACAAGCTCTCAACAAATCCTCCAAGGATTGGATAGTTCTTTCAGTCTGACCGTCAGTCTGAGGATGATAAGCTGAACTCAACCTCAACTTGGTCCCCAACGCTTTCTGCAAACTTTCCCAAAATCTAGAAGTAAATCTGGGATCTCTATCAGACACAATACTTGATGGAATACCATGCAGCCTCACTATCTCCTCAATATACAACTCTGCCAACTTCTCTAGAGAGTGATTAATCTTCATTGGCAAGAAATGCGCCGACTTAGTCAATCGATCCACAATCACCCAAATAGAATCATTACCTTTCACTGTCCTCGGCAATCCCGTCACAAAATCCATGGAAATGCTATCCCACTTCCATTCAGGAATCTTCAAAGGTTGCATCACACCTGCCGGTTTCTGATGTTCAATCTTTGACTTCTGACAAGTCAAACAGGCATACACAAACTTAGCAACATCTCTTTTCATACCAGCCCACCAAAACAACTTCTTCAAATCTTGATACATTTTAGTTGCACCTGGATGGATACTCAATCCACTCCTATGGCCCTCTTCAAGAATACTCTTTTTCAATTCAGACACCTCAGGAACACAAACTCTACCTTTAAATCGCAGGATGCCATTCTCATCAATCTCAAAATTACCACCATTACCCTGGTTAACCATAGTAATATGATCAACTAGAGCGACATCAACTTGCTGACCATTCCGAATATCCTCCAGAATTCCACTAGTCAACTTCAGCATACCCAACTTTACACTACCAGCGGAAACTTCACAACCCAAACTCATATCACGGAACTGTTCAATTAACTCAAGCTCCCGAACCATCATCATAGACATATGTAGAGACTTTCTACTCAGCGCATCTGCAACTACATTAGCCTTACCGGGATGATAATTCAATTCAAAGTCAAAATCCTTCAGTAATTCTAACCATTTTCTCTGCCTCATATTTAACTCTTTCTGATCAAACAGGTACTTCAGACTCTTGTGATCACTGAACACTTCGAATCTGGAACCATACAGATAATGCCTCCACATTTTCAACACAAATACAACAGCTGCAAGTTCTAGATCATGCGTAGGATAATTCCTCTCATGAACTCTCAACTGTCTAGAAGCATAAGCTACAACTTTACCGTTCTGCATCAAAACACCACCAAGACCCATCAAAGAAGCATCACAATAAACAACGAAGGACTCACCAGGATTAGGCAAGATCAACACTGGAGCACTGGTCAACCGCTTCTTCAACTCAACAAAACTCGCTTCACAAGCTGCATCCCACACATACACTTGACCCTTCTTAGTCAACTGCGTCAACGGCAATGCCAACTTAGAGAAGCCCTCAATAAATCTGCGATAATAACCAGCTAACCCCAGTAAACTGCGTATCTCAGTAGCAGACTTCGGAGTCTCCCACTGTAATACAGCATCAACTTTAGCAGGATCAACAGAAATCCCACCACTCGAAATCACATGGCCAAGGAAACTCACTTCTTTCAACCAGAACTCACATTTAGATAACTTGGCATATAACTTCTTTTCTCTTAACACCTGCAAAACAATTCTCAGATGTCCTGCATGCTCTTCTTCCGTCTTAGAATATATCAATATATCATCTATGAACACCACAACAAAATTATCAAGGTACGGATGAAATATACGATTCATATATTCCATAAACACACCTGGAGCATTAGACACACCGAACGGCATCACAGTGTATTCATAATGACCATACCTCGTACGGAAAGCAGTCTTCGCAATATCATCTGACTTCACTCGAATCTGATGATAACCCGACCTCAAATCAATCTTACTGAAAACATGAGCTCCAACCAACTGGTCCATCAAATCATCAATCCTCGGCAATGGATACCGATTCTTGATAGTCACCTTATTCAACTGCCGATAATCGACACACAACCTCATCGTACCTTCTTTCTTCTTCACTAACAATACTGGTGCACCCCAAGGAGAAACACTTGGACGCACAAACTTCTTCTCAAGCAATTCTTCAAGTTGCTTCTTCAATTCAACCAATTCAGTTGCCGACATTCTATAAGGAGACATCGACACTGGACTCGTACCTGGTACTAAGTCAATGGCAAATTCGACTTCACGTTCTGGAGGTAAATCACTTACATCCTCCGGAAACACATCCTGAAATTCACAGACAACAGGCAAATCTACACTCACTACTTTCTTATCCGCTTGCAGAGACGCAAATAAAGCGAATATCTGGGCTTCATCTTTCACAAAATCCCCCACCTGCCTAGCAGATAGAAATCTTGCCTCATCATTCTCACCAACTTCAGAAAACTGCACCGTCTTTCTATAGCAGTTGATAGACACGCCATAGAATTCTAGCCAATTCATTCCCAGAATAATATCAATTTGGTGCAAGGGTAAGCACACCAAATCAACCACGAACTCTCTCTCAAAGATCGTAAAATGACAACCTCGACAGACAACAGAAGTCTTCACAGAACCATTAGCAGGAGTATCTATCACCATACTTCCGCCTAAGGATGACACAATCACACCAATCCTGGTCGCACACTCATACGAAATAAAAGAATGCGTAGCACCAGTGTCAACAATAGCAAGCAATTCAACATTATTAATCAAGCAAGTACCTTTAATCAGATTATCTTCTTTAGGAGCTTCAGCCCCACTCAGAGCAAACACCCTACCAGTAGTATGAGCTGCAGTAGCCGCTTTCTTCGGTTTCGAGCACTGCGAACTGATATGGCCTTTCTCGCCACAATTAAAACATGTCGGACCAGCATCCTTACATTCAGTAACTCTATGACCAGTCTGACCGCATCGGAAACATCTCAGCACTCTCTTGGTACAGCTATCGGCACGGTGGCCTGGCTCGCCACACTTGAAACACTTACCAGCTATGGGAGATCCTCCCCCACTTGGCTTCTTCTCATCTATCACTTTCTGCTTACCTTTACCATTCGGAGATGCATAAGGACTACCACGATCCTTACTCTTCTTCTCACTAAGACTCTTGTAATGAGCTGTCCTCGCCTTGCTATCTTCATCAAATATCCTGCACTTATTAACCAGTGTAGGGAACCTACGAATCTCCTGGTAACCAATGCCTTGTTTGATCTCGGGACGCAACCCGTTCTCAAACTTGACACACTTGGATTCCTCAGCATCAGCATTGTTATAATGAGGACAATACTGCACCAGCTCCTCAAACTTCGAAGCGTAATCAGCAACAGACATGTTACCCTGCTTCAGTCCTAGAAATTCCATCTCCTTCTTACATCGCACATCAGCAGGAAAATATTTCTCCAGAAAGGCCGTCTTGAACCTTACCCAGGTCATCTCCGTACCTGGTACTTCAATTCTCTGGCGAGTGTTATCCCACCAGTTTTCAGCCTCTTCAGATAACATATGCGTACCAAACTGCACCTTCTGTGCTTCAGTACACGTCATCACCCGGAAAATCTTCTCAATTTCCTTCAGCCAAATCTGAGCACCATCTGGATCATAGCGCCCTTTGAATGTAGGAGGGTTATTCTTCAGAAACCTTCCTAAATTCCTAAACTCGTCGACCGGCGGATTCTGCTGCGCCTGCATAGCCTGCGCCATAGCAGTCAAAGCCTCAGCAATCGCACGGTCATTCTCTCCAGCCATACTCTGCACAACACAACTACAACCGTTAAATATCGACAGTGTCATCTACACTAATCGACCAACAGGGAAACATCACATTATGACTCGACTGGACTGACCATGCTCTGATACCACTAATGTAACACCCTTCTACCCAAACGACATATTTAAATTATTTATCAGAGTACAACATGTAGAAGAGTTTACATTTCATAACACATAACAATTATCATATCACAATATAAAATTTATTTTCATTTTAATAAAACTTCGCAGCGGACAACACACAATTATTATAATTCATCATTTAACAATTCATAAAATGTTTCAACATTTATCTCAACAAAAGATCTCAACATGTTAACCATCATGAACAACGGAAATAATAACATAATATCTATCGAATCCCATAACCCCGGTGTCACATGACCAGAGCATTTGACTCGACTCTGTAGAATAACTCTACACTTATTCTTCAACCTCAACACTAGCTACTCCTCTTTATCTGCACATTGTTCATCATGGATGAACATAAACACATGCAGAAGGGGTGAGAATTACATTATTAAACAATAATATAACGACAGAATATAATATAATTATATTGCACACATGTCAACACAGTTCATCATAATCATCATTATAATCAACAAACTCATGAACATCAACAAAACAACACATCAATTGCAATGCACACACCCATGCATGACTCAACACGACTCGGTATACCCATTTTGTGACCACTACAGGATCACCACTCCCAGATTCATCACCATAGAATCCGAGTTCCCCGTAAGGAACCAAGCCTCTCAACAAGCCCGGAGTCAACAACATCATTGGAACTCAGTCCGTTCATCACTAGGCATCGGCCTTTCATGAATGCATGCACATCAAACATGCATAATAATCATCATAGCAACAACAACATCATATAGTCATGTTATCATCATCATTAATAACATGATATACAACTCAACAAAACAACAACAACATTTCATCGATTTCACATCATTACATAACACATTTATTATTAAACTTGTACATTCAACATGTAATCATCATAAACACCTCATACACCATCATATAATCACTATTAATTGTTATAATACAATTACAGCGACCTACTAAGAGTCTCGCAACTCAACGTACTCCAAACTCATTAACATCAGATTCTGGATTTATCAGTTCGCGCCGCCAACATAGGTTCGCGTCGCGAATCATCAATTTCGCTTCAGTTCGCGCCGCGAACGAAGGATCGCGTCGCGAACAGTGAATTACAGAACTCCTCTGAATCCTGCTCAGTTCGCGCCGCGAACTGAGCTTCGCGCCGCGAACGCGCGCGAACAGAACTCCCCTGCTACGAAAACCAGCGCAGCTTCGCCTCTTTGCTCGCTATAACTCACACCACACGGCTAACAATCCAAAATCAACATTCAACAGTTATATATACACAACATACTTCGATTACAATACATATAACGTCACAAAACTCACAGATCGGACAATTTCCCTCAAAAACCCCAACTTTCCCAATCTCCCTAAAATTCCCAAAATCTATCAACGATCCAACAGATATCGCGAAATTGCTCGCATATTAACGTTTAGTAAGATTCAGACCCCTTACCTCTTTGGATTGAAGGAAACTCTGAGCACTCTTTGGCCTTTTCCTCTTCCTTCCCTTTCTCTTCTGCAGTTCTTTCTCTTTTTCTGACTCTGAAGCAAAACACGTGAAAACCAACTGAGTTCTCCTTTTGGCCTCTTATATCCAATTCCACCTTTACCCTTCCACTCTTCATATTCCATTTATTTTATTTATTTAATTATTATTAAAATAAATAACATCTATAATAATAATAATAATTCCCAAAATTTCAACTTTATTTAATTAAATTAATAACATAATATTAACTTAATTAAATAATTCTCTTATTTTAAATCGGGGTGTTACACAGGTTGCTAAAGGCTAGATGTTTCACTTCGGTGCCAGAACATGAGTTAGTCGAAATGGCCGCAGGGGGTCTAGATTATTCTATAAGAAAGAAACTAGACACCCAGTATTTAAGGGATATGGCGCAATTAGCAGTTAGGGTGAGACAAGTCGAAAGGTTAAGGGACGAAAAATTCAGAGCAAATAAGAATAAAAAAGAAAGGGTGGCCTATGTAGGGGTTTGTCAAGATGCTCAATACGACGAAAACGAACCAAGTAACTTCACGAACAAGAGATTGACTTAGCAGAACTGAAGCAAGGCCCACCATATTCGTGTAAAGTACTAACTCCGTCGAATGGAAACCCAGTCGAAACCAATGATAAGTTTCCTAAAAGAACTTATACCTTCGACATCACCAAATGTGACGAGATTTTTGAGTTATTGGTTAAAGATGGTCAATTAATAAAACCGCCAGGCGCTAAAGAACCGCCTGTGGAACAACAGAAAAAAGAGGTTTTTATAAATACCATAACTTTCTGGGCCATAAAACGTCTCGTTGTTTCCTTTTCAGGGATCTCGTTCAAAATGCTATCCGTGACGGAAGGCTGAAGTTTGGTGATAAGCCAAAACAACAAATGAGGATTGATTCGAATCCCATGCAGCCAGTCGAAGCCCATTATGCTGAACCATCCATTGTGAATATGGTAGAGGTTGAAGTTGCTCCTGACGGCAATTTTGAAATGGTGGAAGCTGTTGGAGGTTTCGACACTAATGTCAACATGGTTGAGATTGCTGATGATCTTACAAACCAGAACAAAGTTGAAGTCACTGAAGGCTTTGACGACCAGAAAAAGTTGGAAACTACTGAAGGTTTCAATAAAAAGGACAATGGCAATATTGCTGAAGATGTTGTAGATCGACAAGGAGCAAATTGGGATTGCTTGGGACAACCAAGTGGGAAGTACGATTATCTCGTGAAATACACTGCACCGACAAGTTCTCGTATCGACATCAACGCAATCCAACCAACCGGTTGGGGAGATTTACCTTTGAGCAACAATGAAAAAACGATTGAGACAACTGACAATCTCCCTATCATCAAAAAGAAGGTTACTGAAGACCTCACTATTGAAAACGAGGCTACTGAAGGCCTTTATCCTGACCAAACGAGGGTAGGTGATGTCTCAAACTGCGTCAACATTATGGGACCTTTCAATGAAGAGGTCGCAGGGATCAAAGCAGAAGATGTGGATGGTCCTATGAAGCCTGTGACCCCTGGAATCCTACGTAGGGTAATGCAAGACCCCAGAAGAAATTCGAACAAATGTTGCTGCAAACATGGTCCCAGGAACATATGTTGGTGTTGCTGCCCAGAGAAGGAGTTTGACCAGATACCAAGAGATGTCGAAGTCGAAGAAGAAAGACTTATTAAAAAAATGAACGAATTAAGCATTGCTGACGGACGAAATGTTGGGGTAAATATGGTGGAAGTGTCTCAGAGAAACCAGGCAGAAGTGGATGAAGATCGTCGTCGAAAGGAGTACCAAAGGCTGACATATCCTAAAGAAGATGAAAAACTAGTGGAATTCATCGAGAGGTGCCAAAAGATGAGAACTGAAGTGATGTTATGCCCACGTTGCAGTGCAATTTTCGACAGGAAGGCAGCAACCAATCTGGAAGCTGTGGATAAAGCCAAGAGAAAAGAAAATTAGGGGACAACAGGATATGACCCAAGAAAAAGTGATCATCACAAATGGAGGCGTGGAGAAAGACACCATATCACTTACAAACCATCCAACAAAGCAACGGATGACAAATGGGTTCAACCCAATAGAGATGCTCAAGGACAGAAAAAATGGAGAAATTTTGAAGTTCAAAGAGGCACTTCGATGGAAGGTAAGAAGGAAGCGGAGAAGCACAAGCCAAGACCATATCCTTCAGAAAACTACAAAGGAAAAAACCCTATGTCAAGATCCCAATGGAGAAGATTCCAGAGGCAGAAGAGGGCAGAAAAAGAAGCTGCAGAAAAAAGCGTGAATGGAAAAGAGGCTGACAGCAAAGATAAAGCAGAATCTAGTAACAATTCTCAGATAGTAAACAGAAAGGAGATTTCCCACCAGATCAATCCTGGCAGCATCGTCGAACCAGTGGTGTCGAAAGAGAAGGTGCAAGAAGACGACGAAATAACTGACAACTTCGAATCTGACTCAGAAGCGTCCTTTGATGTGATCTGCAACATGGTTTCTGTCCTCCCTAGAGATTATGATAGAATCATGGAGATCGAAGACGAGGAAGATGAGATGGAAGAGGAAACAATGGTACACAGGCCCGTTTGCTACTACGTCATGAACAATGGTTGCGTCGAAGAGCAGAATGCTTTCTTCGAAAGGCCAGATGATTCCATGAAGGCACATTTAAAGCCTTTGTTCATAAAAGGAAAGGTTGAGAATGTTGGTGTAAACAAGATACTGATAGATGGCGGAGCAGCAGTAAATTTGATGCCTCATTTCATGCTAAAGAAGATTGGGAAGGATGATTCAGACGCAAAACCTCACAACATGGTGTTGTCGAACTACGAAGGGAAAGTAGGAACCATTATGGCAGTTATCCAGGTGAATTTGACTGTTGGAACCATAACAAGGCCAAGGATGTTCATGGTCATTGCTTCAAGGGCGAATTACAACTTACTACTTGGAATGGAGTGGATTCATGGTGTAGGAGCCGTACCTTCTTCAATGCATCAGCGAATAGCCATTTGGAGGCCAGACGGGATCGTCGAGAACATTGAAGCCGATCAAAGTTATTTCATGACAGAAGTGAACAATGTCAACAGTGGAAGTTTCGACAAAAACCTGGCTCACATACCTCCGTGCAGCCCAGCCAAGTTAGACCTAAAAGCAACAACAACGCCTACTGCTCCATGTACCTTCATCCTACACATGGTTTTCAGTGGGACAAAGAAGTAATTGGCGAATCTTACATGTGGGGAACTACTCATATAGCGCCAACAGGATGAGGAAGCAAATTTGATGATGACGAGTAAAGAATCAGCACTCGAAAGAATTATGGCTTACATAGCCGAAAACAAACTCAAAGAGGCCCTTTAGGCTGAAGTAAAATATATGGCTGTCGAAGCCAACAAAGAAAATTCCAACGAACAATGTCCCCAAAGAGACGTTGCAGAAGATTATGATAACAACCAGATGGGCGAATGGCAACACCAAAAGCTTGACGCCATTTATGACGACGAACCTCTGGGGTTCGAAAAAGATCCAGTGTCAACTAACGTGAAGATGGTGGCGCAGGATCCATTAGAAGAAATAAATTTGGGACTGGGGGCAGAAAGTAGACCCACCTACATAAGCGCAAAGATGGACTCCCAGTTCAAAGTCAAAATAATCCAGTTGCTGAAAGAGTTCAAAGACTGCTTTGCCTGGGATTACGACGAGATGCCTGGTTTAGATAGAAGTTTGGTCGAATTGCAGCTGCCAATAATGGAAGGGAAAAAGCCAGTAAAGCAGACTCCAAGACGTTTCGCACCAGAGATATTGTGAAAATAAAAGAAGAGGTCGAAAGACTTCTAAAATGCAAGTTCATCCGCACAACCAGGTATGTCGAATGGATTGCAAATATAGTTCCTGTAATTAAGAAAAATGGCAAACTTAGGGTATGCATTGATTTTCGAGACTTAAATTCTGCTACCCCAAAGGATGAATATCCTATGCTAGTGGCAGAAATGCTTATAGATTCTGCAGTAGGCCACGAGTATTTAAGTATGCTAGATGGATACTCTGGCTATAATCAAATTTTTATCGCTGAAGAAGATATTCCTAAAACAGCTTTCCATTGTCCTGGAGCAATAGAAACGTACGAATGGGTAGTAATGCCCTTTGGTTTAAAAAATGCTGGAGCAACTTACCAACGGGCTATGAATTCCATTTTTCATGACTTTATTGAAACTTTCATGCAAGTGTACATTGATGATATTGTGATCAAGTTTGTTTCAGGAAAAAGTCATATAGACCATCTTCGACAATCCTTTGAAAGGATGAGGAAATTTGGTTTAAAAATGAACCCCCTTAAATGTGCTTTTGGTGTGCAGGCAGGTGATTTCTTAGGTTTTGTGGTCCACAAGAAAGGGATTGAAATAAATGAAAACAAAGCCAAAGCCATAATGGAGGCGAAAGCGCCATCAACAAAAAGGGGGTTGCAGTCTCTACTGGGGAAAATCAACTTTCTCAGAAGGTTTATCTCCAACCTTAGTGGAAAAACGCAAGCCTTCTCTCCTCTACTTCGACTAAAGAAGGAAGACTTTGCATGGGGGCAAGAACAACAAGTTGCCTTTGACAAAATCAAGGAATACCTGGCTAGTCCTCCAATTCTAATGTCTCCTTGTAGAAAAAGAAGTATGAGATTGTACATTTCGGCATCAAACAAAACATTAGGAAGTATGATGTGTCAAGAAGATGAGAATGGCGTCGAAAGGGCCATCTATTATCTCAGTAGAATCCTAAATGATGATGAAACTAGATATAGTATTATAGAAAAACTATGTTTATGTGTATATTTCTCTTGTATGAAATTAAAGCATTATATAAAGCCTGTTTATGTGTACATTTCTTCCCATTTCGACGTTATAAAATATATGTTATCTAAATCTATTTTACATAGTCGAATCGGAAAATGGGCTTTAGCATTGACAAAATATTCCTTGAAATATTTGCCTTTAAAGGCTGTGAAAGGACAAGTGGTCGCTGATTTTATAGCTGACCACTCTATAGATGATAATGTAGAGTATGTCGAATTAGAACCATGGAAATTGTATTTTGACGGTTCCAATCATAAGAATGGAACTGGTGTTGGGATGTTGATTATTTCTCCTGACAGAATTCCAACAAAATTCAAGTACAAAGTTGAAAGTCTGTGTTCAAATAATGAAGCAGAATATGAAGCTTTGATTGTTGGACTTGAAATATTGTTGAAATTGGGGGCAACAAGAGTCGAAATAATGGGTGACTCTGAACTGGTGATAAAGCAGTTAACTAAAGAATATAAGTGCGTGAAAGAAAATTTAATCATGTACTTTGTAATAGCCAATAGACTTCTCAAGGAATTCGACAATGTGGCCTTTAGGCACATTCCCAGGGTGGAGAATCAAGAGGCAAATGACCTTGCTCAACTTGCGTCTGGATACAAAGAGTCGAAGAAAAAGTTAGAAGAGGCCATTGAAGTCAGAGGAAGAGTCATATCTACCAAGTTGTCCCCATCAGATTTGGAGTCAATAAGATTGGGATATGGTGACGAAGAAAATTTTGAGATATTCAATATAGATAATTCAGGAATTGAAGACCGGAGAAAGCCCATCAAGGATTACCTGCAAGACCCAAATCAGAAAGTCGAAAGAAAGGTAAAATACAGAGCTTTAAGTTATGTACTTTTTGGAAACGAATTGTTCAAAAAGACTGCAGAAGGAGTTTTGTTGAAATGCCTAGGTGAAGATGAAGCTTACATAGCTTTGTCGAATGTGCACAATGGAGCATGTGGCGCACACCAAGCAGGTCATAAAATGAAATGGTTATTATTTCGACAAGGAATGTATTGGCCAACAATGTTGAAGGACTGTGTCGAATTTGCAAAAGGTTGCCAGGAATGTCAAGTACATGCAGGCATACCACATGTTCCTGCAAGTGAGTTGCATTCAATTATAAAGCCTTGGCCATTTAGAGGTTGGGCTTTAGACTTGATTGGTGAAATTCGACCAGCCTCTTCAAAAGGGCAAAAATACATTTTGGTTGGAATAGACTATTTTACTAAGTGGATTGAAGCCATACCATTGGTAAATGTGGATCTGGAAGCAGTTATAGATTTTATCCAAAAGTACATAATTTACAGATTTGGGATACCTAAAACAATAACAACAGATCAAGGATTTGTGTTCACTGGTAAAAATATGCAGAAATTTGCACAAGAAACAGGATTTAAACTCCTTACTTTGACACCTTACTATGCTCAAGCCAACGGGCAAGTTGAAGCAGCCAACAAGGTAGTGATAAATTTGATCAAAAAGCATGTGGGGAAAAACCTAGAAACTGGCATAAAACTTTAGATCAAGTTTTGTGGGCTTGTCGAACATCTCCAAAAGAAGCAACGAATTCGACTCCGTTTAAGTTGACCTATAGACATAATGCAGTTTTACCAGTCGAAATATATTTGCAGTCAGTTAGAGTGCAAAGGCATCATGAAATCCCATCAGATATATATTGGAGTATGATGATGGACGAATTAGTTGATCTAGACGAAGAAAGGTTGCGTGCGCTGGATCTAATAAAGAGACAAAAAGAAAGAGTCGAAAAGTTTTACAATAAGAAAGTAAAATTCAAGACCTTTTTAATTGGTGATCTTGTCTGGAAAGTAATCCTTCCTATGGATCGAAAAGATAGATTAATGGGAAAATGGTCTCCTAAGTGGGAAGGACCTTTCCAGATTTTGAAAAGTTTTTCAAATGGTGCGTACGAGATTGAAGAGATAGGATAAGACGAAAGAATCTTAAAGATAAATGGCAAGTATTTGAAAAAATATAAGCCCATATTGCAGGAAGTAAAAATAGCAGTAGAATAATTGTAAACATAATTGTGATAGCATTGCCAAACAGAAATGGCATCAAAGTTATTACAAAGAAAGCCTCAAAGGGCTGAGAATGGTTAAACTAATTCGACTACAATTTGATACTAGCAAAAGTTTCCTTCAACATGGCAAATTTCTTTTTCTGAAACTGGAGTCGATGATCACAAAGATTCTTGTGGGTAGAGAGAGTCTCGATCTCTTGACTAAGTTGCTGAGCCCTTTCTGCATGTCGAATACCCACCTTAAGTTCGTCGTCAATCTCATTTTGCTTAGGTTGCTGTATGGATGCTCTGCGCTTTTTCTCTTGGGAGATTTTTTCTTGAAGAGCTGCTATTTGTTTCTCCCATTTCTGGATATTATCATCACAAGCAGCAACTTCTTTGATATAAGTTTCAGAAAGCTGCTGCAGCTTTAAGACTTTGTCAGTTGAAGTTGCAATAGCATCCCATTCAGCAACTTGAGTCTCAGATTTTGTGGAGATTTGCTGGGAAATATCTATTCGACGATGAAGGTCTGCGGTCGCCAAGTCAATAAGGGTCATCAGTTCCATCACAAAATTGCTGACCTCAACAGAAGTTTCCAAGATGTTTATTTGTTTCAAAATCTTCTTGAGTTCAATATGAGCAATGGCATTCTCTTCTAAAACTTTGAACAAATCAACATCAAGGATTTTTGTCTTAATCTTGGTCAAGAGGTTGTCAAGAGATTGCGCTTCAGAAGTGGCCCCAGAGGTAGTCGAACTTCTTTGCGAAGAATCTTGAAAATTAAAACGAGCATTAAACATGGCCTTCAGATATTCTAAAGGTTTCTGCACCTTGAGACTCTCAAGCTCTTCGCGAGAGAAACCAGTCGAACCAGTTGATATGGCACTTCCTTTGGTCTGGTCGGGAGCAGGTTGAGCGTTTCGTCCTGAAGTTTGCCCAGCATCTGGTTGTTTCGACTGGTCATCCTCATCTTTAGCACCTTCTTCTTCATGGTCATCTTCGACTTCAGTTTCCATGTCAGTATCATCGCCCTTATTCGAAACATTTAATCCTGGATGAGGAGGAGAATCATCTCCAGAAGCTTCACTCATTGGAGCGTCGAATTCTGCTACAGTCTGCCTGTCATGATCATTCTTGGGGACATCTTCTTCTTGGACTGTCTCTTCCAGGGTTTTCTCAGGGCTCCTTTTGACAGCCAGTTGTTTCTGGAAATAATTATAAGTTAGAAGAAAGAAATGCAATGAAGATGAACATAGATTATCGAAATAAGGATTTACCTCAGGAATCTCAGTGTTAAGACTAGATTTCCCACTCTCTGTATCTTTCGATTGAAGTTTGGCAGTTGGAGAATCTTTGTGAGCTGACTTAACAATGGATCTTTGGGAAGAGACTTTCTTGATTTTCTTCTTCTTCTGAGGAGGGGGGATTGGCTCTGGAGATTCGTCATCAGATTCTTCATTAGGAACTTTCTCCTCTTCATTCTTTCTTTTTTGGACTGATGGGGGTTTTCGACTTACCTAGTCATACAGACCAAAGCCAGTTAGTTTCCTAAAAGGAAAAAAGACTAAATGGAAAGAGTGAGTTTTGTACCTTTGTCGAAGGTTTCTTAGCAACACTTGGTGACGCTTCGACAGAAGTTTTCTTGGTAGAAATCTTTACGGCTAAGGAAAGAAAGGAAATTTAGAAACAAATATAAGAAATACATGATAATACAGTTAGAATAACAAAGGAAAAATCATGTTTTCTGTGAACACCTTCAAGAATGGGATTTTCCACGCGAACGTGTTCTATTCCAATATGAAGGTGTCCTTGGTAATCGTCCAGATGATACTTAGTCAGAACCACACGCTCAGCAGGTTTTTTGTAATGTTGACGAAGAATGTTCATATAGTCCCCACAAACGAACCAATCTGGAAATGGAGGGCTAAATGCCACGCCAAATTCAGCAGTTGGCAGAGGAGGAAACTTTGGTGGATGACAACTGAAAGCCAGGTCATAGCGCGCCTCTGGTCGAACATTTGAAGGCAATGACAATTTTTCAAACTTCTCCGTCAATTTACGTTTTAATTCTGCTGCTGCTTCGCGTATGGTTCGACTAAGATCATCAGGTCTATATGTAGTTTCGAAATATTTTTGAAATTTTTGTATTTCTCTAATGTGTCTTTGAATACCTTTTTTGGTCTGATCCTGCACGAAAGCAAAAGCATTTGTTAAATGTGTAGTGAAAGTCGTTACGTCAAAAAATCTGGTAGAATAATAATCCTTCCACCACTCATCAAACTCAGGAGAATAGAGAAAAGATGGTCGAAAGATCACTGGTCGAATATCAAGAGAGTCATCAGTCAGCTTCTTCGACAGCTCCTTGCTCTCCTCTTCATTATGAAGGGAGTTGTAAAAAATGATAGACCCTTTCTTTGGGAAGATGGGTCGAGGTTTTATTTGGATCAAGCCAAACTATCTCGCAACTAGATTAGGTTGATAGACTATTAAAGCTATTTGGGTTTTGGTTGCGTTATGATGGGAAAAAAGGAGCCTGGGGGTTAAAAATGATTCCCAAACATCCAAAAATATATTTTCATCCTTCTGCATTTCCAAGGGCAGTTATTGGGTAAACCATTCAGGTCCAATTTTCCTGCTAGCAAAGGGTGCCATGGTCGAAGTAAAATGATACCTCTTGGCAAACATCATGACATAACTTTTGAAAGCTTGTCGAAGGCTAATTCCTTCATCAGTTGGCGTTAGTTGCACCAACCTATGCCATTCGACAATTTTGTCCTTCACTTGTTCTTCGTCCACTTCTTGTTCTACAGGAAGAGAGGCTTCAAAGGTGGCATTAAGCCATAATTGTAAACGCCAGAAAGGTTCTGACAAATTGATTTTACCTTGATCTTTGATGGTTTTCAAAAGATTTACACTCTCACTCAAGGATTCGTAAAGATTCGCCAAAATCATTTCACTTAGGCATAGTTTGGTTCTTGCGTGAAGCTGATTGGCCATGGTGATGAATCTCTTGGCAACTTGGAGGGAACGAGAGCAAAACACATATTTTGATAGCCACAGAGTCAAAAAGGCTATATGTTCGACATCCGAGACTTCTGTGGTATCCTTGTCATGATAATGAGACATGAATAAGGAGTATGGAGCAAAGCTAGTGTCGAAAGCTATAGTGTCTTCATTTAGGTTGGTGGGGTTGAAATCTATCCCATTGGGGCGAAGGCCAACGATGGCTGCTGCGTCAAAGAGAGTGGGCGTAACCATCCCACAAGGAAGGTGAAAAGTGTTATAGGTACTGTCCCAAAAATAGAGGGAAGCTAACAGCATATTGGGGCAAATGTTGGGTCCTGCTCTCGACAATTGAATAAGGTCGAAAATACCTACTTCCTTCCAGAAATCTCCTTTAATCTTTTCAACTTTATCTAGCCAAGATAAATAGTCTGAAGGGTCTTTCGACCATGGACAAGTTCTAAAGATCCTAGTGTGATTCAAATAAGTTAAACTCAACTTTCCATCATCGGTTGAACTTTGTGGGTCATTTTGTTCTACAGCTTTCTTTTGAGGTTGAGGTTTCACTCCAGCACCTATGGGTTTGGTATGAAAATAAGTAGGAAAAAATTCTTTCAAACGATCTGGCTTAATATCTTGTTTAGGGAGTGGACCTAACATAGCGTGACAAATTCCAGAAACAAGAACAGGAATTAATACCTGAGATTTATAGATACATTCTTTCTCTCTCTCATTGGGAGGTTCAGGAACATATTGTTGGTTTCCAATAGTCATTGGTCCCTTCAAATCATGCGCAGGAGGAAGAGTTGAATCTTGATTCTTCTTAGAATGTTTGCTGCTGGAAGATTTTTGAGGAGCCATTGTTGAGAAGAACAAATAAACTTTTTCTCAGGAAAGTTGAAAGTTTAAAAAAATGGGTATGAAGAAAGAAGTTCTGAAGCGTTAAAAAAGTTCAGAGAAAATAGGTTATGGGTATTTATAGAAGGAAGATGATAAAAACGCTTTGAAATTTTAATGATGATCGTGGGACACGTGGCTGAATTTCATGGTGATGATGAAGAGGTGGAAGTTGAAAAAGGCCATGATGTTAGGAAATGATGGAGGTAAGGTCTAAACGTGGGCCAGACGTGACATCTTGGACAAAGTGTAATGACGAATCCGTATGGGAACTTGAGATTACAAAAACTTGGAAATAATGAAGTTAAATGACATGGCATCAAAACACTGGTTATCAACAAATGACTGTTTCTCCAAAATAGTTGAAACATCTTTGCTGGGGGGCAATTTGTATACATGCGTTTTTGACGCCATGAGATTAGTATGCAGAATAGTTCTTTCGACAGATGATGCCATGAAATTAACAGTTTAGTTGATAAGTGTTTTTCGACACTTCGACAGATTGATGGTTCGACATTTCGACAAGAGAAGATGTTTGCAGATGAAAAGACGTCTTTGACAAGTATAGATGATGTTATGGTATTTCGACAAATTCGACGAGTCTGAAGAGATGCATCATTTTGACGTAAAGCATAAATTCAAATTCAAAGGAGTCATGACGCTTGGCAGAAGACGCGTGGAAGCACCTGGCGAAAGGAAGTCATGCAGAAGAGCCAAATGTCATCGTTTTAGGATTTATTCGTTAATAACAGTTATTTTGTTTGTATATAAATAGGATAGTTGTTATCAGAAAAAGGGGTGTGAAAACTTGTACAAGAATTCCTGCAAAATACTCAAAGTACCCGTGTGAGAGAAAAGAGTTTTATTTGGAAAATGTACGTGTGAGCAAACACCATTTCTTCAAAGTTTTATTTTATAAATTTCAAAGTTCTTTACCAATGTTCCTTTACTTTTATCAGTCATTTACCCTTTGCATTTACTTTTCGACAATTTATGCTTCGTCATTTATATTTCGCCATTTATCCTAGTCTTGTTAAATTTATTTTCACTTAAAGCACTTCTAGTCAATATCTTTCGACATGAAAGACTTAGTGAACCAAATAAAAGATACAAAGGTTGTTCTAGAGATTTACAAAGTTATTTAGATTTGCACATGTCCTAGGATTTGTGTGGTTGATCCTGCAAGTAACCCAATTCGACAAGTTTTGGAAAAACCAGAGGTTGTTCGCCAAAATCAACAGCGAACACAATGTGAAATAGATTTCTATCGGGTTCCAATTCTGCTATGACTCGCTCGTCTTCAAGATCCTCCAGATGATCAGCTTTCTGGAAAAGGTAATTGGACTGTTTCCTATCCTTCGGGAGTTTCCAGTTATCGACACGAGATGAGATTCAAAACGACTCAGAACGCAGTCATTCGCTTTATCCCTAACTTTTGCCTGGATCGCCC
Organism: Lathyrus oleraceus; assembly: GCF_024323335.1. Taxonomy (NCBI): domain Eukaryota; kingdom Viridiplantae; phylum Streptophyta; class Magnoliopsida; order Fabales; family Fabaceae; genus Lathyrus; species Lathyrus oleraceus. Next base: position 523,556,550 of record NC_066585.1, on the reverse strand, counting down.
TTTCGGGTTTTCAATCCACCGGGATACCCATTTTTGCCTAAGTTACCTTTTCAGGTTTTCAACTTACAGGGTGTACAATCTTTTCATTTTTAATCCCTAACTTTTGCCCGAACCTTTTTTTTTCTCATTTTCTTGGTTCATCGGGATGCCCATTTTTTGCCTGGACTATTCTTTTTATTGTCCAACGGGTCTGTTTTATGCGAAGTATTTTTTAACTGCGTCTGAGTTCACAGGGGAAGTGAAATCTTCACCATTCATAGTTGCAAGCATTAAGGCTCCACCATCAAAAATCTTAGTGACAATGTATTGTCCCTCATAGTTAGGAGTCCACTTGCCCCTGTGATCTGTCTGAGGAGGAAGGATCCTTTTCAACACTAAATCTTCGACTTGGAAACACCGAGGATGCACTTTCTGATCAAAGGCTCTCTTCATCCGACTCTGATACAACTGCCCATGACAAATGGCTGCCATTCGCTTCTCTTCGATAAGACTCAACTCATTGAACCTTGTCCGAATCCATTCAGCTTCGTCTAACTTGACATCCAACAGGACTCTTAGAGAAGGAATCTCCACTTCAACAGGTAGGACTTCTTCCATACCATACACAAGGGAGTAAGGGGTTGCCCCGGTCGATGTACGTACTGAAGTACGGTACCCATGCAAGGCGAAGGGTAGCATCTCATGCCAATCTCTGTATGTAACGACCATCTTCTGCACAATCTTCTTTATGTTCTTATTTGCTGCCTCAACAACACCGTTCATCTTAGGACGATAAGGGGAAGAATTGTGATGTTGAAGTTCTTGCACAACTCCTTCATCATTTTGTTATTGAGATTAGAACCATTATCCGTAATGATTCTTTCGGGAATCCCATAACGACAAATGATTTCTTTCTTAATGAAACGGGCAACCACATGTCTGGTGACCTTCGCAAATGACGCTGCTTCGACCCACTTGGTGAAATAGTCGATGGCAACAAGGATAAAGCGATGCCCATTGGAAGCAGTTGGCTCAATCTTTCCAATCATATCAATGCCCCACATAGCAAACGACCACGGCGAAGACATCACATTCAGAGGATTTGGCGGCACATGCACCTTATCAGCATAAATCTGGCATTTATGACACTTCCGAGCATATTTGAAACAATCAGATTCCATGGTCATCCAGTAATAACCCGCTCTCAACAATTTCTTAGCCATTGCATATCCGCCGACATGAGTACCGAAGGAGCCTTCATGAACTTCCTGCATTAACATGTCTGCTTCGTGTCTGTCCACGCATCTGAGCAAAACCAGGTCGAAGTTCCTTTTATACAGCACATCATCTTTGTTCAAGAAGAAACTGCCTGCCAATCTTCTCAAAGTCTTTCTGTCATTGTTGGATGCCCCTGCAGGGTACTCTTGATTCTTCAAAAAGCACTTGATGACGTGATACCAGGGCTTGTCATCAACTACCAGTTCAGCAGCAAACACATACGCGGCCCTGTTAACGCGCATAACATCAATCCTGGGAGCATGGTTCCACCGAATCACCTTGATCATGGAGGATAGAGTAGCAAGAGCATCTGCCATCTGGTTTTCGTCACGAGGTATATGATGCAGCTTTACTGTTGTGAAGAAAGTCAACAGTTTTCTCGTGTAATCTCTGTAGGGGACCAGAGTAGGCTAGAGAGTATTGCAATCACCATTCACTTGATTGATTACCAGAGCTGAATCTCCGAAGATGTCCAAAGTCTTGATTCTCAAATCAATGGCTTACTCAATACCTAAGATGCAGGCCTCATACTCAGCTTCGTTATTGGTGCACTCAAAAGTCAGACGGTGGTGAAAGGCATGTGAGCACCTTTCAGAGTGGTAATGACAGCACCAATTCCACTTCCTTTGGCATTGATGGCCCCATCAAACGTTAAAGTCCACTTCTCATCTGGATTAGGCCCCTCCTTAACAACTGGCTCTTCACAGTCTTTCATCTTGAGGAACATGATGTCTTCATCTGGAAAATCAAACTTCATCGGCTCATAATCATCAATCGGTTGCTGAGCAAGATAGTCTGACAAAATACTCCCCTTGATGGCTTTCTGGGATGTATACTGGATGTCGTACTCTGTCAGTACTATTTGCCAACGGGCAACCCTTCCGGTGAGAGCTGGCTTCTCGAATATATACTTGACTGGATCCATTTGGAGATCAGTAATGTTATGTGAGTCAGCATGTATTGTCTCAATCGCTTAGCAGCCCATGCAAGTGCACAACATGTCTTTCAAGCATTGAGTATCTCGACTCGCAATCTGTGAATTTTTTACTCAGGTAGTAGATGGCATGCTCTTTCCTACCCGTCTCGTCGTGTTGACCGAGAACACAACCCATGGAATTATCCAGTACTGTCAAATACTTAATCAGCGGTCTCCCTGGGACTAGAGGCATAAGGATAGGAGGATTCTGCAAATACTCTTTTATCTTTTCAAAAGCCCTTTGACAATCATCATTCCACCTGATAGCCTGATCTTTTCTTAGCAATTTGAAAATTGGCTCACACGTGGCGGTTAAGTGAGAGATGAACCTTGCAATGTAATTCAACCTCCCTAAGAAACCATGGACTTGTTTCTCTGATCTTGGCTCAGGCATTTCTTGTATCGCCTTCGCTTTGTCAGGATCCACCTCAATCCCTTTTCCACTAACAATAAAACCCAGCAGCTTTCCAGATCTCACCCCGAAAGTGCACTTGTTCGGATTAAGCCTCAGCTTGAATTTCCTCAAACGCTCAAACAGTTTCTGCAGATTCACCAAATGTTCTTCTTCTGTCTGAGATTTGGCAATCATATCATCCACATAAACCTCGATTTCATGATGGATCATGTCATGGAAAAGAGTCACCATAGCTCGTTGATATGTTGCCCCAGCATTTTTCAGACCAAACGGCATCACCTTGTAGCAGAAGGTGCCCCATGGGGTTATGAAAGTTGTCTTCTCTATGTCTTTTGGTGCCATCTTAATTTGATTATAGCCAGAAAAGCCATCCATGAAGGAGTATACCGAGAACTGAGCCGTGTTATCCACCAAAACGTCGATGTGAGGTAATGGGAAATCATCTTTAGGACTAGCTCTGTTCAGATCCCGGTAGTCAACACACAGCCGTACCTTTCCATCCTTCTTAGGTACTGGAACGATGTTTGCAACCCATGGCGGATAATTGGTAACTGCTAGAAACCCTGCATCCAACTGTTTTTGCACCTCCTCCTTTATCTTGACAGCCATCTCTGGTCTTGTTCTTCTAGGCTTCTGCTTGACCGGAGGACAGTCCTCTTTGAGAGACAAACGGTGTACCACGATGTCTGTGTCCAGCCCTGACATGTCCTGATAAGACCAAGCGAAGACGTCAACGTACTCTTGCAGCAATTCAATCAACCCCTTCTTCACATCATCTTCTAAAGCAGCCCCTATCTTGATTTCTTTCTTGACGTCCTCGGTGCCAAGATTAATCACTTCAGTAGACTCTAGATGCGGTTGAATAATCCTTTCCTCCCGTTTTAACAGCCTGGCAAGTTCTTCAGGGAGTTCACAATCTTCATCACCCTCTTCTTCAGCTTGAAAGATTGGATTTTCAAAGTCGAAGCGAGCCATAGCAGAATCGTTATCAATAGGATCCGGTGACGTGCATCTGCATGAGTGATGGTATGTGCTTATGAGTGTGAACAGTGAAAACTAAACAAAACATTGCCAAAATGTATTTATATTTTTTTGATTTTTGAAAACTGCAAAAATAGAAAGACAGTGAACAAAATATTTGAATGCAAAAAGACGTCCTTTATTTATGATAAAAAAATGCAGGTATTCACATAGATGAGCCCTACAATGAGTCATTACGCCCTGGGCGGAACGTAAGACTTGGACATGCATGAACAAACAAGAAAAATTACTCTTCAAGAAGAGTGACTTGGATAATCTCCTCAGAAGACCAATTGTTGATGACTTCACCCGGGATCCCCGGACGCACCCAGTTGTCCATGTCGCAATCACTATCCCCATCTTCTTCGTTGATTGCAGAGATCTGGCCATATTGAATGATGCCAGCGCTGGAGAAAGTAATCGGCCCCTGACGAGTCTGAGGCGCTGAAGTTGTAGAAATCAGAGCTGGCTGATACCCAATCCCGAACTTGTCTTCTTTCATCGGTAACTCCAACAGACATCCCCAACCGGGGGCAACACCTGAATTCACCACAGCTTGTGCCTGCTTGAATGACGAGATAGAGGCACTTGCTTTAACCTCTTCCACCGGAGCTGCATCCTTGATCTGAACTGCCTCAAAGGCCTGACATAGGGTCTCATGAAATTCACCTTCTACCTCTACATACTTGAATGTAGATAGGTTACTGACCAGAATGTCCTCCTCACCACAGACAGTGATAATTCTTCCATTGACTGGGAACTTAATCTTCTGATGCAGAGTTGAGGAGACTGCCCCAGCATTGTGGATCCAAGGACGACCCAGCATGCAGCTATAGGAAGGACTGATATCCATCACATAGAAGACGGTGTTGAAGGTTTGTGATCCAATCAGAATTGGCAATTCCACCTCTCCGAACACCAACCTCTTAGAGCCATCGAAGGCTCTCATCACGAGATCATAAGGCTTCAAGACTAAACCTTCTACTTCTAACCTTGACAGGGCTCTCTTGGGTAGCACATTGAGAGAGGAGCCTGTATCCACCAGAACATGAGATAACACAATGTCTTTGCATTCCATCGAAATGTGCAAAGCCTTGTTATGATTGCATCCAGCTGGTGTTAAGTCAGAATCAGTAAAACCCAACCCGTTGCTTGCATGAACATTTGCAACGATCCCTTCTAGTTGGTTCACTGAGATCTCCTAAAGCACATAAGCAGCATTAAGAACCTTCAGAAGTGCCTCCCTGTGTGCCTCCGAACACAACAGGAGTGAGAGAATGGATATCTTGGACGGCGTCTGAAGCAACTGATCGACTACCTTGTAGTCGCTTTTCTTTATAATTCTCAAGAGCTCGTCCACATCCTTCGCAAAAGTAGGCTCAGAACCAGCCTGTGGTGCAGAGGTACCCTCATTCACAGCTTGTTTGCCCTTGGCTTTCGCCGCGGCGTCAGCACTATCAGCTTGGGTAGCAGGTGGTGAGAACAGTCTACCACTCCTGGTGAATCGCCCGATTCCACCAACATTGTCCACTGCGGGATCTTTTATTTCCACTTCAGATTCAGACTTATGATTCTGCACCTCTTCTACTTTCAGTGGATGCTCCACTCCGTGATCATGCGTGTATACACTCCCCCCATAATGCCACGGAATGGCCCTTTCGCTGGTGAAAGGCAAAGGACCAGGGGTCGTGATGGTCATAGTGGATGGTCGCACTGGTGGCTCCGGTCGCGCTTCTGGCACATTGATTTGAGCAGTTGGGTAGAAAATGGTGATAGTAGCAACATCACAGTCATACTCAGAAATCTCATTCATTGAAACATAAACATCCGAAACATCGGAATCAAGTTCAAGAGATACATCAGAATTAAAAACATTATTTGGGATATCAGCAACAACATTGGAAAAATTAAATACATCAATGGGAATCACACAATCAACAGGATCAACATTTGTGAATTCTTCAATAGCATCTTCTAACACCTCTTCCACAACCCCTTCAACAGTCTCTTGGACAAACAAGTCTTCAGCCTGGAGGATACCATTGTCAAGCAAGGCCTGGATACCCTGCTGCAACTTCAAACAACCTCCGCTCTGCGCAGCACAACCCAAACAACCGTTCCCACAACCGGGGAAAACATCGGCCTTCGGCAAGTAGTCTTTAATCTCCAATAGCGGAGTCTTCAGTTTCAACACATCCTTGATGGACTTGGCTTCTCCTTCCACCATATTAACGTTTGCACCACCATGATGCGGCATGGGATTGTTGACGACATTAGGAGCCGGCGCAAAGTTGATGGCCTTTGAGTCTATGAGGTCCTGAACTACGTGCTTAAAAGCTTTGCAGTTCTCAATATTATGGTCAGGTGCCCCAGAGTGGAAATTACACCTAGCATTGACGTCATAACCCACCGGAAGCCTGCCAATGGGAGGAGCCAGAGTGCGTAACTGCACAAGTTGTACTTGTTGAAGGCTAGGAAGCAACTGAGCGTACGACATCGGAAGAGTGTCGAAACGCTTGTCCATCATCTTTTGTCTCTGTTGGTAGGCGGGTCTGTTACCCTGCTGCTGTTGTTGGTACTGAGTTGGTTGGCGTTGTGGTTGTTGTTGTTGTACTGGTGCTGCAGCCGGAATGGTCACAACTGCAACATACGGTTGTTGATGGTAGTTCTAAAAACTGTTCCTTCTGATACCAATACTCTGATATGAAGACAAAGAATTTGCATCTCCCTCTCCCGCTTCTGTCCCTGAATGAACGGTTTCTTCACCCCTGATGATGATCCACCTCCATTCTGGATCTTGCATGTCTTCAAATAGTTCTCCACCCTTTCACCGGTAGAGACTACATCAGCAAAGTTGGAGGCGTTGCAACCCACCAGGTGCTCCAAGTAAGACCCGGGCAGAGTGTTCATGAACATGTTGGCCATTTCCTTCTCCAACATCGGAGGCTGAACACGAGAAGCTGTCTCTCTCCAGCGCTGAGCATATTCCCTAAAGCATTCATTGCTTTTGAGAGACAGATTCTGAAGTTGAGTTCTGTCAGGCGCCATGTCTGCGTTGTACTGATATTGCTTTACGAAAGCCTCAGCCAAGTCCCTCCAGCAACGGATGTGGGCTATGTCCAGCCTCATATACCATTCCAAGGATGCCCCAGCTAGGCTGTCCTGGAAGAAGTACATAAGCAACTTCTCATTATCAGAGTATGCAACCATCTTGCGGAAGTAGGCTTGCACATGGGTCTTTGGGCAAGAATTGCCATTGTATTTGTCAAAGACTGGGACTTTGAATTTTGGTGGCACTCTCACACCTGGGACCAACCCCAAGTCAGCAACATCGACCCCTAGAGTATTCTGTCCTTCCACAGCCTTCAGCCTCTCCTCCAATCTCTTAAACACGGGGTCCATGCCATGGCCCATGACAAAGTCCTCCTGCATCAAGGTGAACTGATCCTCCTGATCATCATGAATGGGTTGTTGATCAGGGTTAGCACGTGGGATCGGGATAGGCCCCGGTCCGCTGGGTCCGTTAACTTCTCCAACTGGAGGATCAGTTACCGTCTCTGGTTGAGTAGTGGCGGAATTCCTCTGCATCATCTGTCTGAGCTCTTGCTGTCCTTGAGCCACCCCTTGAACCACATCCATGAATTGGTTCATGCGAATTCTCATCTCGGCGAGCTCTGCTTGTAGGCCTTCCATTGCTCTCTGTTTATTTCTACGAGTACCGTACCGGTGAATGCCTGAATCAACTATCCTGCTAGTGGAACACCAAATAATATGAGAACACCGTGGCAGTACCTGTTATGCAAGACATGCAAATGAATATGTAAATGCAATGACATGTTTATCAATTCCAAAGGGTATTCTACCCCCTTGATTCCAGTCTCACATCAGATAAAAAGGTGGAAGAAGATCGAGCCGTGGATAATCTTCGGGGACCAAGATGTAATAAGGAAAACCATCATACAAATGAGTTCAAAGAGAAGGGCCTTAGCCAAAGTACATCCAACGAGGATCTCCACAACAAGCCTGTGGATCATCACTAAAAGCAACAACACAATAAGTAAAGAGAGGAACAAAAATCAGGAATCAGCCTCCTGTATACAACCCATAAGGACTGCTCCTCACTTCAGCCAGTAATGCCACCGTGTCAGGATGATCTGGACATTCTGTCAAACGCCGGATAAGCAAATTCCTCTTGTGAATAATCCCATCCAGTTCGTTGATGTGCTCCATGTAGTAATTCCCATCATCCTCTCCGAAAACCTCCTCAAGTCTGGATTTCTTCAAACCCGCCAGCACCCTGAGTTCTTCAATCTGTTCTTAAGCCTTGTCGAGTTGATCTGTGATGTAACCATTGGTTGAACGGACGCACAGAAGCTCGTTGTTCTTCTCTTTCAGCATAGTCTTCAATTTCTCCATCTGACTAGTCAGTTGAGCTACCATCTCCTCCTCTTTTGCTTTCCGAGAAGCTGAAAACGCATCCCACTATTCTTGCCACCCAACTAACTTACCATGAGCATCCGTTAACTACTGCTTAACTCGTCTCAACTCAGAACTGGATGATCCCAAGGCTTTGTCTGTCTTCCTGAAGAAGTCCACCTCCACAACCAATTTCTTCTCTGCTTCCTCTTACGACTTGATAGTTTCCCGCTTCTGATATTCCGCCTCATGGTACAGGCGCATACAGTCTTACAACTTCGCACTCAACTCCGAGTTTTCAGTTTGAAGTTCCTCCATGGCTTTCTTCAATTTGTCATACTCCTCTCGACTCACCATTGTTGACTGCTCAGGAGTAGGTGGATACAAGGGTTCTTCAATAGGAAACGGCAGACCAAACTCTTCAACTCTTCCCTGAAGCCAAACTTCATACTGAGGATAAGTCCTACAATCTTCTTTTCCAAGCATAGTCCTTCCTCTCTTGATCACCTTGAGCCAGGCCTCAGCTGCCTTGCGGGATACAGTCAAATCAGATGAAGAATGGAAAAACAGAGATTCTTCCACATCCTTTTCCAAAGGCGGAGTTCTTAAAGCATATCCAAACTGTCTGACTGCTAGAGAAGGATTATAGTTGATTCCTTCTCTTCTTCCTACCAGCGGTACATTCGGGAAGTTCCCACAACTGTGAACAATATCCGCCCGAAGCAAGTTCTGGTCTGACCACCAAGAAATATCTTTATCTCTTATCCCCATCAATCTCTTCGACCAACTCAACGAGTCCTTGAGATCAACGAACGCTCCTGACTTGGGTAGGTGAGAACTGAACCACTTATGAAACAAGGATGCACAACAATTCACCAATCCTCCTTTTCTATTCTCATTCCTATGATGCACCGAATAAAAGAAACCTCCCAATAAGGTCGGCACCGGATTACCCAACACGAAGAGGCGTATTGCGTCTACGTCCACAAATTTTGCAACATCAGGGAACAGGATGATCCCATACACACAAAGAGCCAACACAACATTGAAACCCCTCTGATCACCATCTTCAAGCTTCTTCTTGGCTTCTCCCACTAAGAAACTCAAATGAAAACCACTGACTTCTCCCTTCTGACACATATTAGACTTCAAGACTGACTTCCCCAAATATGTGGCTGAAGCAACCATGCTGAGATCAGGCAGAAACTCAGAACTGTAGAATAGCAACTGCGGCTTGATAGGAACTCTGAGAAAACTGGCAACCTCCTCCAAAGTAGGGACCAAAATATAATCCGGGAATGTGAAACACCTCAATGGAGGGTCATAGAACTGCAGCAATGTAAATAGAGCATCATGTTGATCTTTGGAGAGAACCGTGACGAAACTTAGAATCAGCCCGTAATCCTTCCAGAATCTTTCTAGAGAATCACTGCCCATTAACCTCATCAGCTGTTGAATGGGCTCCAAACAAACCACATGAAACTTATAGGCGATATGTCTCTTTCTGCCAATATCCATCTTAGGAGAACCAGAAAACCCCGACCGGAATCAAGGAGAAGATATAAACCTCTAGAAATGGATAAACATGTGTTAAATGATATGAATGCAAAATGATGTGATGGAATGCAGTGACATGGAAATCAGGTTTGCTGTATCTGCTTGGACAACTGTCAGGTTGCACTGTCTGAAGAGAAAACCCACTAAGGAATATATACGAAATCAAAGCTCTGCTCTAGAAAACCGGGTTGGTTGAAGGTTAAGGTTTCCTGAATTTAGCCCGCCCCTCACTAGTAGGTTCTAAGAACAGAAGTTTGTCAGCTTCAGCCTTTCAGTTGAGAATAATACGTTTACCACTGAAGGTTTGGCATTATTACGGGATAAAAGACCTCCACTGACTCCCCTCAACAAGACATCCTAATAGCAAGTTCCCAACCTCGGGGTCCTCGGATTGAGCAGCGAGAATGCGCCCACCAGAGCTAACATAAACGCGTCTCGGAGGAGAGGCCTCGACTGAGTTCTCGGGAAATGGTCACCAGAGTCGACGATTTCTAAATGAACATCTGTCGTTATGGAACACCCATAGGACAGAATATATCCAAAAGAAACCTCGTCTGGATGTGGGTCTCATGAACGACTTAACATAGCAACATGCCACGCAAGCCTCATGACTATCCACTCTAAAACCTGTGTGTACGCTCAAGCCTGGGTAGTGGGCTTATCTCTCATAAAACAACCCACCCCAACAAACAACCAACCCACAGAACCCACAGATACAGCAGACATATGTACATGAATGCAAAAAAGGTAAAGCAGGTAAATGCTGAAAGTAAATAACTGTACAAAAGAATAAACACCCAACAAACAAGAAACCTACAAAATCTAGGAGGAACTCGCTTAGGGAAATCGGGTCCCCAGCAGAGTCGCCAGTTGTCGCAACCTAAAAAATAGACGCGAAAAAAACAACCGGCGAAAAAGAAATGACAGAAGAGTCGCCACCGTGCGTTATTTATCCCAAAGGAGGAAAAGGAAACGCTCGAAGAAAACCTGAAGAAAAAGGAAAGGAAAAGACAAGGTCTCGCAACCAAATCTTGGGTTCGGGAGTCGATTATGCGAAGGGAAGGTATTAGCACCCCTACGCATCCGTAGTACTCTACGGGATCCACTCTTGTTGTTCTCGTCTAAAGGGTGTAGGTGTATCTAATGTACTATTTACTAAAAGAGGGGTCAAAGAAAATGACTCGCACGGATGTCGCATCCACTGCATACGTATCTCATCTGAGCATGAGAATCAGAGTCTTCGTAGCTCGGCTACCTATGGGTTAAAGAGAAGTGTGCTCGCTAAGACATCGCATCTTATACCTACGTATCTCATATGGAATGAGAATCAGAGCATAATGTAGTTCGGCTAACTACGGGAACAAGGGTCTCGATTGCAACTAGGGCAAGAGAAAGGGAAGGTCTCAATCGCAACGAGGGCGAGAGAAAAGAATCGCAACGAGGGCGAAAGCAAACAAGGATTAGTTGTTAGTTGTCAGTCAAAAAACTCGGCAAGACATCGCATCTTGTGCCTACATATCTCATCTGAACATGAGAATCAGAGTTGTCGTAGTTCGGCTAAACTAGGGGTTAAAGATTGCCATCTGAACATGGACTTACAAAGGAGGACACTAGTTGTGTCAAAGGAGAGTGGGCAATGTGTTCACGTCCTAGCAGCAGGTGTCGCAGCTCGCTGAATCGAGTCTTAGGCAGTTACCTCTTTGCAATAGAATGGACTGACATGCCACAGGATCGGAGACACACGGAAGGTCTAAAAGTGGGGGAGCTCTGCCCTAGAGTTGTCATGTAATGTGGACCTAAGTGTTAGGATTTACAAATGGGAACATCTACCTAATGTTAGCATGCAAAGAAATAAGGGAATTCTACTTATGTTATCATACAAAGAATAAGGGAATGCTACCTATGTTATCATGCAAAGAATAAGGGAATGCCACGTATGTTATCATACAAAGGGTTCTACCTAATGGGTGCTACCTAAACGGAACAAGAATCGACGAATGGAGCAAGAAGAGGAGTGGGGTAAGGGTAGATGGCGATGCATGAAGCAATCGACTTACAGGTAGATGGCGATGCCAGAAGCAATCGAATTACAAGATAAATGGCGATGCATGAAGCAATCGACTTACAAAAGAATGGATGAATACATGCTGGTTCTGTTAAGTTTTGAAAATGATTACTCGACGTTGGATCGAGGTTTTGATCTTGTTTTGAAATGGTTATCGGATGTTTGTTTTAATTCTCGTATTAACAAATGAATAAAGAATGAAAGAATAAACATTATACACTTCATGGGAGAGGGGTACATTTGTTATGAATGGGGGATGTTCATGGCAATCACACAATAAAAATATATGCCTCATACATCATACAAGTAGGCCACAGTTAATCAAACAGATAAGATAAACAAACATGTATATGATCAAATCAAAGAATCAAAGAATGAAATAATGAAGCATTAAACAATGCATGGGATGTATAAACATGTTAAACAATCAAACAATAGAAGCATGGATGAAAGAAACAAGTATAAAAAATATCAGATGAATCAGACAGATGAAATTATGCACACAAAGGATCACTGAATAATTTAATCGGGAAATGATGCAAGGATCAAATAAAATCAAAATGAAAGGCCTCTAATACATGGCATATGAGATGAACAAGGGAGGATCAAAAGATCTCTTCAATTGCCCTAAGCAATCCCTAAGTCAAACATCAATCATAGAGAAGTCAACTGAAAAGTCAAGTCAACTTAAAAAATACGAAATAAATAGCAAATTAATCAAGAAAATTATGAAAAATTAAACTAAGTAAGGTGGGGTCAGGACATCATCATCCCCCAAAAATATTTTAAAAATAATGTGAATTAGTGTATAAATTAATTGAGATAAAACAGAAGTCAAATGAAAAGTCAACCAAGCGAACTAGGTCAAAAATAAATCCAAAATAAATTTAAAATGGGAAATAAAATTCCTAGAAAAGGTCAGGTTGACCATGAGACATTGGTCAACCCTCATCCCAAAAATCAGAAGTTAAAAATAAATTTAAGCTATGAAAATAAAATTAATAAAAATATGTGTGTTAAAATGATCCACTTGAAATAAATAATTGAAATAAAATATTAACATTAAATAAATATGAAAATAAAAATTAAATAAAATTAAATAAAACATTAAGGAAAGTGAAAAATATTTTTTGTATTGTTATGAATAAATAAAATATTTTTATTAATTACAAAACAAAACAGAAAAAAGAATTTAATAAAAAAGGAAATGACAATGGATTATTGGTGGGCCTTGAGTGGAGGTGTGTGAAGAGCAATAGGGCGCAGGCCCACGATCCAACTGATTTATTTAAGTGTGACACTTAATAAAATGTGCATTTAAAATAAACTATATCACTTGCCATCGATCGGCCATGTTCATTTTAAGTCATAAAAGACAAAACAGTAGTGGACGGTTAGGATAACAAGTGATGCGCACGATCCAACAACCTACGGCGTGACACGTCTAACTTCTTCATGCAACGTAAAAAAAACCTAACAACATGCAGCAGCCATGCGAAAATACAGACATATTTCTTCCATTTTCAACAACAAAATGCAAACTCCATGGTTCACCAAACGACATGGTATAAAAAGCAAAGTTCTAGTATGGAACGAGTAGATCATCATGGTATCTTATTTTGAAGGAAATGGTAACTTAAACATGGTGAAAAGTAAACAACAAGGGACCCTCATGAACACGGATACAACAAAAAATAATGTCACAAACTCAAACCTAATAGCAATGCCTCATGTTGAGGGCTTCACAAACAATCATGGCATATGGAAAACAAAATGAGGCAAGCATGGTTATGGCATGATAACAGTTATGAATAAGTATGACAATGGCATGAACAACATGATGAACAAACATGGCAAGCATAGCAAAACAGTAATGAACAAGTCATAAAATGCTTACCTAGTGGAAGTCAGTCCACTGCTTCTTGATAGTGGAGGGAAATGGAAGAAGATGTGTTGCTCTTGGTGCTGCAAACTTGAGAAATGGAAAATGAGAATGAATACCAGCCTTTCCCTTGCTCGAAAATAGTAGCAGCCACCCTTCAGATTAGGGTTTAGATGTTTAAATAGGTTGGACCAAAGTGAAATGGGCTTGAAATATTTGTTTTGGTTATGTGCAACATGTGCCAAAAGTGAGGTGTGAAAGGAAACTCTAACTGTGGAAAAACTTAAGTTAGTGGACATAAAAGGTACATGGCCAAATGAGGTAAAGAAAGGGCTGGTCGATTTTGGGGTTTAGCTGCAGCATAAAAACAATCCAAATGGGTGACTTTGTGACCTTGTATCTTGATGAATACATGACCAAATGACAAGGCAATGCAAACAGTAGGAAGAGGGCATGGAGATTAACATTTTTCATGTTGAACACAAGTTAAAATGATGAGTGGAAAGAGGTGAAAAATGGCCATAAAGTTCAGGTTTCATCATGCCAACAAGTTGGGCCAGTTTGGCCTAAATGCTGCCTAAAACTTCAGTTCATGATGCCAACTTTAGATGAGTGCATCTATCAAACCAATGATCCAAATGGGATGATTCCAAAAGGATGTGAAAGAGGACATGGCAAGGTACAATTGTCATGAAGAAAGTATTTTCAAAAGATGCCTTGAAAAGCAAGAAAACTGGCCCATAAGTCTTGACAAATCTTGAAGATTTTGGACTTAGAAAATTTTCTAAGTGTCCTAAAATAATGTCCCACTTTGACCAAGCATAACTTTCTCAATTATAATCCAAATGGAACAAACTTTATATATCTAGAAAGCTTGGAACAAGAGGAACAACTTTCATGTTGGATAAAGTTTCAAATGGAGCTTGCATCTTGATGGAAAATAGGCTCAAAGTGGGTGCAACAATCATGAAAACTTGCCCTAAATGGAAAGTCAACTATTTCCAAATTTAGTAACTTTTCCAACTCCTGATTAAATGATGAATCCATGATCCAAACTTGATCAAATTTCACATGTAGGCTCCCTTAGGCATGAATTTTGAGATTCCACTTTCAAAATGTCAGGAGTTGACTTTTCTGGCCCTACAATTGACTTTTCCCGAACTGTCTGACTCTCGATTCCATTGATCAATTGAAGCACCTCTGGCTCAAATAAAGAGCTGATTTTTTGTATGTAGACCCTTGTGGACATATGGAGGGCCATGGAAAAGAGTTCCACCCAAGGAATCAGAAATAAACTATTTTTATGCCAAACCCTAGTTTTAGGGCAAAATGATCAAGAACCGATTGCACTGATTGCCAATGGATCTTTCTGAGATAAATGTGAGTCTTCCTAGACCAATATGCCTCTCCAATCATGACATGGATAAGCTCCTTCAATTCCAACCAAACCTTTCCTGTTGCAGATAGCCATGAAACCCTGATTTCTGATTAAATTCAGGTGCACACTCTGAGAGCTTTGAATCTTCCACTGATGAACTGGGGACCATAATAAGACATATGGAACCCCTTGAGACTGGTATATTTGGAGAATGAAGTTTAATTCTCAGTCTTGCTTTGTGTGGGCTTCTTCTGTTAAGGAGTGAGCAATCAAACCCTGATTTCCAAGTCATTAATGCAGTATGCAAGGAGTATGACCTAGTGTGATGCTAATGCAATGTGAAGCAATCCCATGCTTCTAGAAAAAATGAAAGGGTAAATTTTGGGGTATTACAATGATTCGGCGCCATTTTTCATCATGGTTGGAATTCCAATTGTAGTTAAAAGTGACACCTTCCTATTTTTCACCACGATTGTTATTAAGGACCGTAGTGAAAAGTCTTTTAACAAAATAAAATAAAAATGCAAGCGCCTAAATATCATCTATTACTTCAATTGATTGAATATCCGAAGTAATAACATATTATAAAAGGTATATTTTATAATAGTGATTGAAGTGTGCTTGAAAGTGCATTTCTGTATTTTAAGATTTTTTTTTTTAATTTATACAAGAGTGTCTGAGCATCCTTAAGGATGAGAAAAGTAATACCTTTTTTCTTAAACCTTTTATACTATTAGAGATTACTAATCAACTTCTCATTCTAAAATTAATGTTAACAATATTAATGTTTATTATTTAAAAAAAAACAGTGATATATATTAGTGTTAACGATATTAATATTGATAGTTTAAAATAAACTATTTTCTTAAAATAACATATGAACTGTCTTTCTATATAACTCTCAATTTATATAGTCTTTAAATTAATAAATTTTAACTAAATTCCCTAAAAAAAGTCTTTAAAATTAAAATTAGCCCATAAATCTAAAATAAAAAAAAATAGAGAGAAGAAATTAAAAAAAAATCATTTTAAAATTTTTCCAACTTCTTTTTCTCAAAGAAATTGAGCATTAAGCATCCTTATTTAGACAAAAAAAACACATTAAAGGGCTAGGGTAAAAAAAATCTCTTAGTAGGATATAAAAATAAATAATTTTTTTAGATAAAAGGGCAAAGATCTCAAATGGATTAAAAAGGAAAGGAGTTACAAGGGTGGGGAGAAAATAAAACAAACATCCTCGAGGTTAAGAAAATATAAAAGAAGGTAAGTCAAGTCTATTTCTAACACATATGCTCATAATAATAATAGGGTAAGAATCAAACCAAACTTGTCCAAAATTGAAAGCACTGGATCAACAAGTTTATCAACATAATACTCGCCTTAAAGATATGAGAGACAATAAAGATCATGTCAGTGATAAGAATAAAACAATTTGACCATATGTTTCTTAATCTCCAAGGAATAGAGGAAGAAGACTTAAAAGGCAATGACACCATAAGGAAATCAGTCTCCAACCAAAGGTTGTTGCAGACTCTTCAATGAGCAATTTCAATGGCATTAATGGAACCAAGAAGCTCAGTAGAGAAAATATCATTCCACTACATATTAGAAGCAAAGTAGCCTAGAACCATGCCATAATTGTCCCTAACAATCCCACCATAAGCATATGGACCTGGATTGTCTTGAGAAGTCTCATTCTAATTGCATTTCACCCCAAGCATAAATGGGAAGGTGCTAGAAAATTTCTCTAATAGTTGGTCCCCTAGGAGGGTGGGTATGAATTGAAAATGGCTTTAGAATAGAAAAATCCAAGATTGAATAACCTGCAATTGAATTAGTGGATACCTTGAAAAGAAGCATTAAAGATAATAAGGGAGATGGAAAACTTCCAATTGATATATCTTTTGTTGAACCTGCTTTGGTTTCTATAGAGCCAGATGGTGTTAAAGGTATTAACCATTGTAGAGGTAACTAAATTTTTACACTGAAGGGACAAATTCTAAGTGAAAACCTTTAAGATGTTAGTAGGAGAGGATAAAGGGATAGGAACTTGGATGGTATTCGAGATCCAAATGCAAATCTTTTTAGAAAAACTATAAATAAAATAAAATATGCATAGAGGATTCACAATAAGAAGAGAAAAGAAAACACATAGAGGACATGTGCATACCCCCCGTAAAAATATTTTCATCTATAGGTAGTCTGTTGTGGCATAACCACTACTACAAAATAAACTCATTGTAACATCTTATTACCTCGTTATTCAATCAATCAAAGTAATAGCTCTTTTCCAGGCGTCTGCATCTTTTTTTATTAAAATACTCTTCTCTATGGTGCATACTAATAACCATGGTGATATGTTAAGGCTTATAGGCTTCGAAGCACCAACATTTTTCCATTTTTTCTATACAAAAAAGGTAGTGTCCCTTAATTTCTATAGTTATACTAAACTTAAAATACTTTTCACTATGACCGTTTCTAATAACTGTAGTGAGAAGTGACGTTCACGAACTCAAAGAGAGTTTATTTATCATAAAAAAAGGAAAAAATAACTTATTTTCCCTTTTTGTATAGAAAAAATGAAAAAATGTTAAGTTTTTAAAGAAAATCACAGTTTTACAATCCCATATATGCTTTGTGAATAATATATTCATTCATTCATCTTATACCTTGAAAATGTTGGCATTAAAGATCAATGTTAAGATTCAAACTTATCGTTTACTTGATAAAATCAATCTTAACATTAATCTTTAAACCAGGTTTTTCAATATACAATATTAACTTTTGAAGAATGGAATATGAAGGTTGAAAGTGGAATGATTTAGGTTTAATAAAATGGCGAATAACTCGTTTGTTTAGTTTTATACTAAAACATGTAAAAGACAAGATTTTCAATGATCGGGGCTTTGGTATGTTGACTATCCTCCAACTCTGTCGAATTTGGCCAAGTTTCTTTAAGGAATCTCTCAAGAGAGTCAAAGACAAGATTTTCAATGTCTTTAAAATAATCATCATTGAACTAAGTAACATCCACGAACTCATAAGCTTTTGAACTTGAGTCATCATCAATACCCTAAGAAAACTATTGAAGAGCATTCTTAATTGTTTCATCCCTATCAAAAGCATGGATTGCATGGGTTGGTATGGTTTTGGGGTTAACATCCTCTAAGGACTCCGTATTATCCCATGTTGGAACATAAACTTGTTTTTATCTTAGGATCATTTTTTGCTGCACCATTTTTCTCATCTTTTTCAGATGATATTCTTTTACAAACACTCACATGATGACCAATGATTTTACAATGAGAATATTGGCCAGGTAGGTTTTCATACTCGGAATCAAGAAAACAACACAACCTTGGTGTTTTGCTAAAACCTTAAACTTAGGTTCTTGCATAAGATTAATATCCATGAAGACTCGAGCGAAATGTTTGTAGTCTCTATCAAAACTAGACTTATTAGTCGTCGCATAAGTACAGATAGGGGTCCCAATACTAGTAGAAATGGTGGACATAATTTTAGGTCTCCAGTATTCCTGAGATAGACCATAGAGTTCAATCCATACCTAATCACTTAATTGTTATTAAGCACTAGGATTGAAATCTTTCAACCAAGCAAAAAGTTTCAGAAGACTAGGATTAAAATTCCACGAACCAGTTGCTCTGACCTTTTGAACATCTTCCATCGAAGAAAAGGCGAACTCATAAAACCCTTTTCCAAGTGAGGTCAAACCCCATTTAGAAAAATATTTCCATATGTGAGATAACTTAGTGCATAAGGCATTAATTCTTAATGATGTTGCACCCTTCGACCAAATGATTCACCCATGAAGATTGTGTTTACAGGCTTCAATACCAGATTGACATTCATCCTCTAGAATAGCACTGGCAATTCGACCCCCTTTAAGGCAAGGTTTAGACAGTTGACTTAAAGGAATGTCACAAATGTTATTTACGATTTTAACAGAAGTCTTTGATTTTAAAGTCGACTCTTAAAAGTGTGTTATGGGAGTTTTATTGAGTGACAAGACAAGTATAAGGAACTAGGTTGGTTCTGACTTTTTAGAGCCTAGGGCAAATAATAAAAATGGACCCCTAATAAAAAATATAAGTTTTTAAAAAAAAGAACAATCTTGTATTCGTCAAATAAAAAGATATTATTGCACTCACTTCTCTTCCAAATGTGTATATTCGTCAACGTCGACATTAACTATAATTACTTCCTCCTCTAACTTGAATATTGAAAAAACATTTTCATAAGTCTAAATAAATAGTATAAAGAGTATAATGATAAATCTTGATATAGTTAATCATAAGTGAAAATTACCAAATTAAGATTATAAACTAACTATGGTAGAAGTCTTAGACAAGATAATATCCTTACATAAGCAAGAGCCTTGCAATGACCACACTTAAATACAATAATGAATTTGTCAAGAAAATAAGATTCAGAAACACTAAAATGAAAAAAGATCACCATATCATAAAGTTACAGAAGATCGCATTAATCTATACATACCATGATGCATAGAACTCAATTAGAACATCTTTTGTTTCATCTAAAACAATCTTTTTAAAGTTATCAGAAAACTATCACACTAGATGGAAGAGAAAATATCTTCACGATGGTACCTGCACTAACAATATATGTTGTATTAATTATAACATATAAGATATCGACACTAACAAAATGAAATTTAAAAATATTCAAAATGTTATGAAGAACATAATAGATGACTAACTACCAAGGAAATATATACTATAATAGTGACAATCTATAAGCCATGAATAAAATAGAAAAAAACATGGGGTGGTTAGATTATACTACTAAGTATTCATAACATTACTCAAAATTGTAAAAGTAAATAATTGCAAAAAAATGTGTATGAAATGATGAAATTAACAAAGAAAGAACGATTTTATGCTAAAGATTCTTGAAAAAACATACAAGAATCTTCTATACAGTTCACATAAATAGCTCCTTCCATGTTTACAAAATCAACAAAAGTTTCAAAAGTATGGGTGTCTTCAACACCGTACATGACATTGACACGTCAACAGCTATGGAACATTAATTAAAAAAGTATTAGGAGGATTGAACTCACAACTTTTACCACCGTGTTTAAAAATCATTCGTCTATTGCTGGACCAATGACAAATTCATATTTATTTTCTATTTCATAATTTATTTAATATATATCTTTCTTTTTAAAATAAAATAAAACCCCTTAATTTGAAAACCTGAAGAAAAAGCACAAGGAGGAGGATGGCTCAGTGTTGATGTACTCAATGAGCTTTAAAAAAGTGGAGTTTTTCAATGGAGAAAAACTTTAAAGTTTCTCTCTCCTCTCTCTAACGTTTTATATTTATCCTTTTATGATACTCATGTGAAACTTTAGAATTTAGAGTGTTTTAAACCGTTTTTCACTTCTATATTTAGTTATAATATGTAAAACAAAATGATATTTGGACATCACATTTTTTATACTCATTTTCCACTTTATATTTTCCTATGCTCATTTAACATATCATCTTTTTTCACTTATCCTATCACATAATTGTTTTTTATCTTTTTTTCTTACAAGGTACATACAATCATATGAGGTATACGCCAAATATTTTTCATTTATAAAGGTTAAACATAGTTTTAGTCTCTATTAAATTACAAGTTTTCAAATTTATTTTTTCAAAAAAAAAGTGTTCACATTATTAAATTTGTATCTATATTGTCTATTTTAAAAACTAAAAAATATCTAATTTGCAAAAAAATGTTTTTAAAATAAGGACTATTCTCACAATTAACAATATTATAGAGGAGTACATTTCAATTTAATTATAATAGAGACTAAACTTAAATATTTACAATTTTATAAAGGTTTAAAAATATATTTAACTCTATTTAAAAAATATTTATTCTTTAGTTTAAATTTTTTATTTGCAATGACCAGTTTATAAATTCTTCTATAATAAAATTATAAATCATAAATTATTTTATCATATCAATAAAATATGAAAAATGCTAACAAATATTTAAAAAAATAATTTTTTCTTTAAAATTTATATATTTAACATATTAAAAATTAAAATAATTAATTTTTTTTATATATGTTATTTTATTTAGAATCCTTATAGAGTGTTTTACGGCACTCGTTAGCAAAACTCATAATATATATATATATATATATATATATATATATATATATATATATATATATATATATATATATATATATATAATATATATATATATATATATATATATATATATATATATATATATATATATATATATATTATTTGTCAATATCTTCTTCTAACTTTATTAATTTATCTTTCTCATAATTATTAATAAATTATTACTTTGCAAAATAATTTTTTTAGATAAAATTAACTATAATTATTAATTTATGTAAAATCAACTTATAATTTGAAATCTACCATATAATTCTAGGACCACTATAATTACAGCCACATTATTTTCTTCAGTTATACTCAAAGTGAAGAGCCTATTAGTACAACATGGTGAAGATTAAGTATTCATAATCATAATCAATATTAGTTGTAATTTGATCATAATTGTACAATATTCCTTGCTTAAAGATTCAAGGAACATGAGTTGTTAATTAATGTGTTACTCAATCTTGTTTCCCAACCATTCCTACCTAAAAAACTGTTAACTGAAACACACCTTCATTCTCTTGTTTTTGTTTGCTTCTTTGTCGTTAATTAATTTTAGACACAAACTATATTATTCTCACATGACTTGTTCTTATGATTTTGACATATTAACTACCCTTTTGTATTTATTCCAATCTTTTATCTTTTTATTTTAAATGAAAAATTGTTCCACAATGTGAAGGCTAACAACATAATTTTAAATTTATCTTTGGTTTGTTCCATTTGTTCTATTTTTGGAATAGATAAAAATGATTTTAGAAATGTTGACTATTTATTTTTCTGCATGCGTAGTAATCTTTCTCTATTTTCATTAAACTGACATTAATTAATAAGAGGGCATCCTCATAGTTGACACTTCATACATTAGATGAGATTGTCATTTTACCCTCTTGTAGAAAAAACGATAAAACTATCAAATTAGATTTATTTTTCTGATTCTTTTAAAACTTTAGTTAAATTTTTGAAATTTGACAAATATTCACAAGTAAATATTTTTTTTTCCTGTTTTTCTTATTGTATATATATTAGATATTTAAACTTTTTGTAACAAATTTGATATAAATGCAACAATTGTTTGTATTTATATCAGACTAGCATCTAGACGGGCACTCAGTGTCCGTCTGTCCGCTTTTTTAATAAACATACGTGAAAACATACACGATATTATTTTATTTAATATTAATTTTAATTGAAAGTTATATAAGAAATTAATTGTAAAAAATTATGTGAAAGATGTTAATAGTGGTTTCAATAGAAGTTATTAGAAATTATTAGAAATTATTAGAAATTATTAAGTTATTACATAAGTTATCTAGGGGTAAAATTGGTAGAAAAATAGGATATACCAAAATCAAATTTTTCCTTTATATATTGTTATAGACGACTAATAAAACCAATATAAAAATTAATTTTTTATTAAATATTTGATCAAATTTGATGTATTATGTGGGGGTGACATCGAATTTTCAATAAATTCAATAAAAATGTATAAATTTCTATCGTATTATATATAAAACCTGATTTAAACGTAAATAAGATGTTGAATTTATAATAAAGAAACATGTATAATATTTTCATTTGCCACTCCACTTTGCAAATAATCTTGAATGGGCGAGTGTGGCACTAAGTTTGTATAATATTTGAGAGGGTTTTTTATTAATAATTTAATTTATTTGTTTATTAGCTAGACAAAGAGACATAGAGACGGTAGTATTGTAAGATTTTATTTTTTATTAGTAAAATAATACAATAAATTAGAGTACATTTTTATTTAAGGATGTCACACATTCTCAAATAAAATATATATTATTAACTAAATAATTTATAGTAGAAATATAAAACATCAAACAACACATTCACATGATCTCATAAACAAAATTACTCAATTAAAATATCAGTTGCAAAAAAATAACTCAACAATTATCTAAATAAAAGAAATAATGTCTCATCCTTCATGTTACAATACCATAACGACACGAAGGGTACTAAATAAAATGGAAAACAAAGAAGAAGGCAATAATCGTCATTCTCCAACGCAACATCACTACATGCTACCTATATCTACAACATGAGTATAAAAGTCACACACAAACAAAAAGAAATGGGTGAGAATAATCCTTACAAATGTTAGTGGTGAAAGTAAATAGTAGGACAATTATAAAAATATGCACATCATTCTCATACAACAACAACAATAATAATACAATTTATAATACAACACGAAATGCACCAACTTCTCCTCAAATGTGCATGTGGTATCGGGTTTTGGGTATCAGAAGTGTGTGTATGATTTATCTCTGACTCTGGTTCCTCTTTGAACTGTGTCCATCTTTGGACATGAGACCGAGACCGTGATGGTTTCTCTACCTCACTAGACCGAAATCCTACCTATCTCCAATATATATGTATGCATGATTATGGCAGAAAATAATAATATAACTCAAACAATTATCAAAATAATTTTTAAAAATTTCATACTCAAACAGGTTCCACTCTTGAACCATAAATTCGTCAATTATCTGGCCTCATTGTAATTCATCTGAATTACTACTCAAAATATAATTAATTTTAATAATTATATTATAACTCAAAAATTATCAACAACTAAGTAAACTTGTGTTATTACTCATCAGCTCGAAAATTCATCAACATGCTCAAACATCTCAACATAGTATTTTATTATATACTCATAGCTCATCAAAGGTTATAACAATTCATATATATAACTCAACAGAGTTCTCAAAGAACTCAAAAACATCTCTACAATAACTCATAACTCTCAAAATGACTATAGAGTACTCTAAAATGCTTAAAAATACTCTAATGACAACCTTTCACATGTGATAACTCTACTGAATTCTAAGGGTTGACAACTTAACTCAAACTTACTCAAACATACCTCATAGATAGAAAAAAGGTCACAGAGCACTAAAATTGCTCAAAAATCATCGAACTGACCCTCAGACACTAGAACTGTTGAAATCGTCGTAATTCGTCGAACCTCCACCAGACCCGAACCGCGGTCGTACGATCGCCGCCTCACAGCTCATCTCCGTCGCCGACCCACGCCCAACCGGCATCATCGCGGAGCGGCCCTCCGTCGACGTGACTCCCCGACTTCTGACCACAACCGCCACGATAACCTGAACTCTAACCGCCGCCATCGTTGCTCGACATCACAACCTCAGGTCACCTCCATCGCGATGCAACTTTAATTTTTCCAGTCGTTGCGCAACATTGTTCACCCGTCGATTTTTGCCCCCTCCCCCATCGATTTTTGGATAAATATTTCAATTTTAGGATTTTTTGACATTTTAAAGAAATTGGAAAAAATATGCCAAAAAGGTTTCACGAGAATTCATCGATAAATACATTAACAGTAACATTCATCACAAAAATCCCAAAAGGGACAAACACATATCAACAAGGTTTGACAACAACTTATAGCGTCATATTTTCATTCAACGCTCAAAACACATATCAACAGCAATTACATATATGTCATGATTTCATTAATGAAAACTTTCTAAAAGGCACAAACACATGTCAACAATCAATCGGTAACCTCATGGGTTTTGGACAAACCTCTTTGGTCACCAACAATGTCACAAACAGTGCAAAGTGAAATACAAATATAGGAGAGTAAAAACTCCTCACCATTCTGACTTCTTATAGTCACCTATGAGTAAAGAAACTTCCCTCAAAGTTTGAAGGTTGATGAAAATTCTTCACTTTTTTCACGATCGCTCCAACGATACTCTCTTCTTCTCTCTTCAGATCCGCCTCTTTTCTCAAATTTCAATTTCTCATGTATTAACTCACAAGCCTCTCACGTTAGTTTATATGTAATCCTAAAAAGTTTCAAATTATTCTCCCTAACACTAATAATTATTTTATTTCATTTAAATAAAATCCCACAAAATAATTATTTAACAAAAACCTAAATTATATAATAATTATAAATACTTATTTTCTATGTAATCTGATAGTTTCTCTAATTATATCTAAATAATTAAATTATTGAATTATTTCTAAATTAAATAATTCTATTTTATTTCTCCGCACTCAATATTCTATATTCCTATTATTTTTTAAATTATTAAAATACTCTTAAATCCTATAAAACACGTGAAATAACATATGATAACAACAATTCAAGCAATATATATATATATATATATATATATATATATATATATATATATATATATATATATATATAGAGAGAGAGAGAGAGAGAGAGAGAGAGAGAGAGAGAGAGAGATATTAATTGAAATACACTGTCAGTGTAGAAGGATTTTACACCATCGCTTAATTATAGACGTTGGATATTAAAAGAAGTTTGACTTTTATTTTAAAAATCTATAAAGTAATACAAACGGGTGATGGTGATGAATCGACGGTGTAAAACTTTTTACACTGACAGTGTATAGTAATTAATCTTATATATATATATATATATATATATATATATATATATATATATATATATATATATATATATATATATATATTCGCTCAATGAAATCTAATGATTTAAATAAATAAATAAATTAATGTCGAGATGTCACAAGTATCATATTCAATTTATGTGACAGACCAACCAGCTAAACTATTGAGAGATTTGTCGAGAACCTCAAATGATCTTGGTGATGACACTTTGTGTACTAGGGAATGATGATGACACACAAGTTAAAGTGTATGGTCCTGATCATGCTGATACAAAGACACGTCTTGAAGTGTGTTATTAGATATGAGAGTATGTCAGGTCAGTCTATAGAGACCTATAATATAGACTAATTAAGTCGGATCTGATATATTTAATAAAAAGACTAGGGTTAGGCTTGTTAAAAAACCTATTTAATTAAATAAGTAAGACTTAGACTATTAAAAAGTCCATGAAATCTAACAAAGAGACATATATATATATATATATATATATATATATATATATATATATATATATATATATATATATATATATATATATATATATATATATATATATATGCATATCTTTTATATAATAGTCCAAATAATATATAAAAGGTAGTGTAATTTATTTTTAAAAATATGTAAGATAAATTAATTGAAAGCCTTAATGTAAAATAGAATTTTAAGTAGTACGGACTTTAAAAGGTCATACCAAGCAAACAAATATCTATAATAGGCCATAAGTAAGGCTTAAGAGTTAAAAATTTATTGTAGGATAGACTTGGATCTTCTAAATCTTAGTATGGTCTGACTTATTTCCACCCTCATGTGTGACCATGATCAGGTTGATACATATAAATATTCGATTAAATTTAAACAATTTTGCTAAAAATAAATTGTACAGGATTTAAAAAAAAACTACTAAATTTGTTATTTTTTTTACTAATTTATGGAGAGCAGTTATTTCAAAATTTGTAAGATAAATTATGAAAGAGTCAAAATTGATATTTAAACGAAGGTCAGGTGCAACCACGAGAATGTCACACAAAAATTTCCATTAATAAGACTCATTCAAGGAAGGTCTTTTGGTCCAACCCTCTCTCTTTTTCCTAATCTAATAGTTAATTGTTACATAAAGAAAAAACAATAATACAAATGAGAAAAAGAAAAAAAAGATGAATTAATGGTTGAGAGCTCGACAGAAACATGAGAAAAAGAGCTTGACAGAATCGAAATCCTTCAAAGAACAAGTTGTCCAAACTAGAGCTTTAAGACTAAAAAAGTTGTTAAAAACTTATTTTTTAATGTAATTATGAATAAATCTTATAAATTAATTTAATATATTTTCATAGTTAAGTTGTTTTTTTAATTAACTACTTTAGTGATTTTTTTTATAAAAATAATCAAAATTTTCAAATATAATACCAAAATAATCATTATTTCAAAATATTTATCAATATAACCATTTTTTAATTATCCCTCTAAAGTATGTGTCAATTGGTATGACGCATGCATATTGTACTTGCACCAAGGCGCCAATGTACATGGCGTTAGCATGCAGATCAAGTCAATACAAGGTGCATGCATTATGACATGAAGAGCATGTGTCATTGCATGTGGCGCATGTTTTGATTATTCTTTTTTTATTATAAAAAATTATGTTATAATTATATAAAATTGAAATAAAATAAATAAATGAAAAATAATTAATAATATTATGATATAAAGCTAAAATACACAACAATTGATAAGAAAATCAATGACCCGTCCGATTGAAACGCTCATATGTTCCACATCCCGGTGCGTTAGCCTACCTTTGAGGTCTCCCACGATTTCTCTGAGGTGTTTGGGGTCTTTGAGTGCTGACATGATGCGATGGTGGCTGGTGTGAAGGTTCGGTGGAAGGTCCAGCGGTATTTGACAAATTTGTCATCATTTATCTCCAATGGCTGGGGGGTTGCCGTAATTAAGTTCGGTGCCCATGTTGTCGTAGTTGGATTGTTGTGGTTGGCTTGTTTGTGGACGATATGGTTGCCCTAATTGGGACATTGAATCTTTTTGAAAAAGAAGAAATGGTTCTTATGGTGTAAGAAAGTCAAACAATGGTTGAGTAGTATGGCGATGGGTGTTTGGGGGTTTATTAGTGGGGGGCTATGGTGGGATGAGGTTGAATCGTTGGACAGAGAATAGGGAATCATGGCAGAGATTCGCTGTAGTCTGAACCATAGACTCATGCATGCAAGATTCTTTATAGTCTGAACCATATACTCATGCATACAAAGTTAGAAGCCACTGCAAATGGCGCCTAAGTTAAAATAATAGAGCATGTGCCACACCTTATGGCGCATACCTTGCTTTTTGGAAATTCATCCTCATCCCTATTTAACTGCATGCTAATACGTGATCAATGCCCATCACCACAATGTACTAAACTTGCATTGCATCTTACAAAAATGGCTTCATCACCATAATACATGATCAATGCCAATATCGATGGTAAAATATTTGAATGTGAGTTATCCGGTTTTAGTTTTTGTAACACAGAAGTTACTCGATTTACAATAAATAGACGATCAAATTTTTCACATTTGAAACAAAGAATGGAAAAGAAATTGCAGTGTAGTTAGGTGAGATAAATCATCTACAAAAATCCGATGTTTTTTGCAGACAACTAAGTTAAATTTTATCAGCTGAAGATTTAGATGATGTCGATGTTCGTAATATGTTTCTCAGTCATGAACAATTCGGGTTCAATGATATTGAGTTATATATTTTAAAACAGCAAAATCAATTATCTCAATTAATTGATCCGTCATAAGTGTTTTGTGAAATTGATGATGACGAACAAGCTGAAGTCGATGTTGTTAACGAGGAAGAAGAAGAAGACGAGATATTGGTTAATGAAATGGTGAATGATCAAACTGTTGTATATTGTCCACCTCAACACATGACTGATTTGAATTTGGGTGCAGATGAACCTTTGTCGGATATATTTCACAATCCTTATGTGCAAATTCAAGGATCATTGAAAGAAGGAGACAAATTTCGCACTAAAGAAGATTGTGTCATAGCCATTAAAAAGTATCACATGGAATTATCAGCTAATTATAGGGTTGATTGAACTAATGCAACAAGGTATAAGATCTATTGTCGTAATGAGCTTTGTCTGTTTCGGTTGTCAACATCTTACCGGAAGAGGAGTGATTCTTGGGAGATAGGTTCTATGGGTTCAGTTCACACTTGCTTAATCACCAACCCTATGCAGGATCATCGTAAACTCATCTCTCAGTTAATATGCAATGAAATTTTATTTGTCATTAGCGTCAATCCGTCGTTAAAGGTGAGCACAATAATCTTGTATATCGTTACACAAATTATACTCCATCATACAAGAAGGCATGAATTGTTAGGACTAAGGCAGTTGAAAAAGTGTTCTGCAATTGGGAGGAGTCATACAAAGAACTTCCAAAACACTTGGTGACACTAAGGCATTATGCTCCAGGGACTATTGTCAATTTGGAAAAGTTGTTGGCATATACCCCAGACGGGACTTGTGTTAGTTGTAATGGCATATTCAACTGACTCTTCTAGGTGTATGAACCATGCATCAAATGTTTTGCTTTCTATAAACCTATTATACAAATTAATTATACATGGTTGTACGGGAAATATAAAGGAAGGCTACTCATGGCAGTGACACAAGATGACAACAACAATATTTTTCCAATCGCCTTTGCACTAGTTGAAGGGGAAACTGTTGGGGGATGGGGTTTTTTCCTAAAAAATCTCCGATTGCACGTTGCTCCTCAGCCTAACTTATGTTTGATCTCAGACAGACACATATCAATTGTGAGTGCCTATAAAAACATTGATAACGGCTGACAGGATCCTCCTTCGACACATGTCTACTGCATTAGACATATCGCTCAAAATTTCATGTGGGAGATCAAAGACAAAACATTGCGGAAGAAGGTTATCAACGCAGGGTATGCATTAAAAAAACCTTCCTTCAAACACTATCGTGAAGACATCAGATTGTCAAACGCAGATGCAACAAGGTGGATCGACAATATTCTATTGGAGAAGTGGGCTATGACATACGACAACGGCCAATGATGGGGCCACATGACAACAAATCTTGTGGAATCAATGAACTTTGTCTTCAAAGGCATCTGAAACCTACCAATAACCGCTTTAGTGCGAGCAACCTATTTTAGGCTAGGAGGCTGTTTAAGATCAGACATTTCAAATGGAGTTCAATGTTACAATATGGGCAGTTGTTTAGTGATGCTTCAATGAAATTCATTAAAGAGGGAGCTTCCAAAGCTAACACACACGTGGTCAGAGTGTTTGACCGTACTAAAGGTTAGTACAGTGTTGCTGAGTCAATGGATCACAATGAAGGCATACCGAGGGGACACTATCGAGTGGAACTAGATATAGGTTGATGCGACTGCGGAAAGTTCCAAGCCTTTTGTATGCCCTACTCCCATGTCATAACACCTTGTTTGAAGGTTCGATAGAATCCTTCCAACTTACTATATGCCGTTTAGAAAGTCATAAACCTATGCAATATTTACAAAATTAGTTTTTCGGTGGTAGAAAAAGAGGATTATTGGTCTGCATATCAAGGAGACATATTCTGACACAATGAAATAATGCGAAGAAAGAAAAATGGTCAGCCAAACAACACTCGTATTCGAACCGAAATGGATACAGCGAATAAAATGGTGAGATTATGTAGTTCATGTCGTCAGCCTGGTCATAATCGTATAAATTATCTCAATGTTGGATCAAGCACAACAACATAATTGTAATTGTAACCCTTTTGCTTTATATTAAAAACAACATTCATTTCATAAATATCATAAGATTCGGTTATGATAACTTGAAAACAATAATTTAAATAACAACACAAACAACTACAACAATAAAATAACATCACAAACAAATATAACAAATAAACAACATAACTATGCGATTACAACCATCAAAACAATATTGTGAGAACTATACATCATCATGTGAACATCTATGTCAGTTTTAATATTCATCCAGAAACGAACTTCTTCATTTTTGTTGAACGTGGTATCAATCATTTGAATTCTTCTGATCTTTTCATCCTCTGCAATTTCTCCATCTAACCAACGGTTCAAGATCCTATTAAGATGTTTGAACGTATCTACATTCCAAAGTCGGATTTTCGTCGGAGGTTGCACTGCTGAAAAAATTAAATCAATATTTCTCTTGTGAATATAAGGACACATATATGAAGACATTTTAAAGAAAAATGAAAGGAGATTGAAGAAAAATGAAAGGATAGTAAGAAGATGTGTGAAAAATCATGGGAAGGTGATATTGTATTTATAGACGTGCAAATGGAGCAGTAGCCACATGCATTGGCGTATCCACTTAATGGATTATGCATGTGCCATTGCATGTGGCGTATTAGACATGTATGCGTGACGAAATTGACATGCATGCGTCACTTCAAGTGGCGTCTATGTTCAACAGATTCATTGCATGTGCCAATTCAAATGGCGCCTTGATTTTTTTTTGAAAAAATAATTATATTGATAAATATTTTGAAATAATGATTATTTTAATATTATTCTTTTAAAATATAATTTTTTGAAGAAAAAAAATAATTAAAATTCACTTTTTAAGAATGAATATATGAGATACTGCAAGTCCAAATTGATATCTCAAACTTAATATCCCTACAGAACTAACAACTAAGTTTAAATTATTAAAAGAATTTGTATTTGATTCTCAATCTATTCTATTTCTTGAATAAGAGAAATTCATCTTTAAATTAAAAAAAAAACTAAATCAACATTTTATGTAGAACCTGTTCCCAATTCATGAATAAGAGAAGTTCATCTTTAAATTTAAAAAAACAAAACAAAACAAAATCAACATTTATGTGTAAAATTAATTCAATTTCATCTTAGGAAAGTTCGATATAACTAATATATTAATAATAACTGCCTCTCTTCTCTTGCATTTGATACCATGAAGTTCCTAGGATGTTCCTAAAGTCGTCTGCAAAAATTATTCTTCAGATAGATATAAACTTATAAAGGGAATTTTTTTTATTTTAAATCTATAATGACATTGGTATAACCACTTCCACCTAAACATAGGACAATAATTTAGTTAATAAAAATGATTTAGTAGTTAGAACCACCAAATAATAATAATAAAAAAAGGCTAAATCATTATAAAAATTTCATTAGCATTCCAGAGTTCATATTATTAGTCCAAATGGTTCATGATTTCTTTCGTATTTTTTTCCACGTTTTGTGAATTAGGATTTTAATTATGTTTAGTTGATGAATATTCCCAAAGACAAGTCCATCATTACAAGAAACTAGTGTGACATGACGACACCACTTGGATTAGTATTAAATTG
This sequence comes from Lathyrus oleraceus, assembly GCF_024323335.1. Classification (NCBI taxonomy): domain Eukaryota; kingdom Viridiplantae; phylum Streptophyta; class Magnoliopsida; order Fabales; family Fabaceae; genus Lathyrus; species Lathyrus oleraceus. Next base: position 523,524,559 of record NC_066585.1, on the reverse strand, counting down.
TGTCAAAGAAGCTTCTAACTAAAACTTAACAAAAAGTTTATGACTAAAAAAGAGAGAAAACAATTTGTCGTAGAGAAAAGCTAAAAATTAAAGTAATAAAAAACATCATAAATTTGGTATGGGGTGTTGTTTTTTTGGTTTTAGCTTTGGGAAAATTAGGAGCTCTGATTTTGAAGTGTAAGAAAAGTCTATAGCTATTTAAAAGTTATTTTAATTAGAATTCGAATTCAGACAATTTTAGTTCATTTGATTTTTATTACTATCAACCACTTGATTCTAAAGGACTTGTTGAGAATAAGTTGATATAATAAAAACAAATTACACTAATTTTTTTTTTATGTATTGGACAAAATAAATCAATTAGTTAAATAGTGTAAACATGATAAAAAAATAAGATAGAAGACGAATCTATAAATTCAAAATATTTATAGAAGTGTTTCTTAATTACTTTATCCAAATTTCATTAACAATCAATCCTATAAATTTCTATTAAATATTTTAAGTTTTTTCTCATTAGGATTAACCCATTTTCTCTTTTTCTACCCTCTCTAAAATTTGAATTATTACTAAATAAATTATTTGAAGCTTTATCTAGGCCCTTACACAATCACCCTTTATTTCTCTGGTAGTCTCACAAGTCCACAAACATGGTTATTCGTTAGTGAATGAATCTCATCATTCACTAACTTCAATCATTTTTTATTTCTTTTGATTTTGAATGTCTCCTTAAAGGTTTTTGGTTATGATTCATGCAATCTTTTTGTTGAACAAGTGATTTCAAACACAAAAGAATCATTTGTGTATATAAAAGGTTTTTCAAAAAACATTACAAATTAAAAAGTTTTCAAAAAGATTTTGCACATAAAGAAGATGGGGAGCAAGGTATTAGATAAAAAGATAGAAATTAAAAGAGACAAAGGAGAAAATAAAGAACACAACAAAATGTATCCTAGTTTGGCCAAAACCATGTGACCTACGTCTAGTTTAGTTCTCAACGAGGGCGCCTTGAGTAGGCATGGTAACATAACCCGTACCCGCGGGTACCCACCCGAACTCACCCCGAAGTTGACGGGGAAAATCCGTTTTGATTGGGTTTGGGTTTGTCATACCCTAAAATTCACCCTACCCTTCACAAGTTCATCTAGGTCACTAACCATGATCATTTGCATATCCTGATAAGCAATCATCTCATCCACATATCCATTGTATCATAACATATTCCACTTGCATTTGAAAAACATAAAATCATGGGTTCAAGGGTATTCATCAGAGAGCATGTTGGAAACCCTAATTCAGGGAGGTTGCATCTGATTCGTTTGGTTCATTATAAATGATTCAATTGTTTGCTTAAGATTCATTGGTTAAGATTCATTCAAGGTGTTACAATTGCTTGATTAAGTATCATTTGGTTGGCTTTGATTAATTGGATTTTGAGTCTTGGAACATGGCACGTTTCATCTAGTCTAAGAGCACTGTGTTATTCATTAAAACTCATTGCATACAAGTCATTACATATCATTTCATCCAAAATTACACATTTCTACCTAAGTTGACTTTTTGTCGAGTATTGACTTTTTGGTCAACCAATTGACCAAAGCCAACCTTCTTTTCCAACCATTTTATTTCTCAATACGATATATTACCATTTCTCTCATTTGGGGTTTTATCGATATTTTCCCTTTCCTTTGGAATAAATAAAATCTGGTGACGACTCTGTATTTTTTGCGGCGCTTCAGCTGACGACTCTGTTGGGGATAATATTCCTCAAGAGAGTCAAACCTAGCTTTCCTGTATTCTTTTCCTTGGATGTTTACTTTTGTTATCATTTTCTTTATTTATCTGCTCCTGTTATATATATTCATGTTATTTACATCTTGTTGTGATGTTGTGGGATTGGATCTAATGTTTGAGTGAAAAGCCCAATACACAGGCTTAGAGAGTTCACAAAAGATAGGAGGGACTTCGTGCCGACCTGTCGGACGTAGTTGTCTTGAGAGGGAGACACAAACATCCCGCTTGGAATAGATTCTTTTTGGAGTTTTGCTGGCACGTGAGTCACGTTCGCGTTGACAGTCATTCTTCCAAGGAGAACCCATGACTCCAAGGACCTTAGACAACCCCTGACTTTCGAATTTGAGGGAAACCTCACTTAGAGGAGATCATCCTGAGGGTATTGTTAACTCACAAGTTATCTTGTGGCGACAACGACACTTTCGCCTCATGATCCGTGAATCTAAGCATCCTCATAAGTCTTAGTACTCACCTTGTGAGGGGATATAGTTGTTTCTTGTAGGGAAATAAACCTTCAACCTACCCTGAGCTTCACGGTCATATTTTCCAAGACGATGTGACCCTTGGATCCATGATGTTGCATGCCATTTCATCACATCATTCAGCATATCCATTCCTTCGGGAACATAAAAACCTATTGCATTCATGCATCATTGCATTTCATTAGACCTATTCCAGAAGACTCGCTATTGTTTAGCCTTTGTCCAGAACCTGCTACAGTTAAGCTGACTTCCCGACATTCATACAACACGTTTCACGCTAGCTGTTCCAAATGTCATGAACAACCTCGCGCATGCTAGTACATCTGCAATGGCGTAGTCAAAGCAGTGGTAGATCTGAAGAAGTTGCGTCTACGACTACTTCATCAGCTTCTGCAAGCACCCAAACCCCAAGTTATGGGAGGAATAAGGCTGATCACTCCAATAGTCATTAGTTTGTTCAATCATTTTTCATGTGTAATTTTTCTTGTTTGTCATTTGTAAACATTCACTTGTAATAAACTCGTTTGTTTTAAAATAATAATGACATTGAAATAAATATGCATATTTCGAATAAATCCATTCGTGTCCATTCATACTTCTCGTTGATATCAAACTTTTGTTAAGAGAAATAAAAAGGAGAATGATGAAATTGAAAACACGATATCATTGCACGTACGCTTTTGAATAGAACCATACTGATGATGTAAGGCATTGTTTCGAATCCTAAACATCGGAGTTATAAGGAAGATAACCCCTAGTTAACCCCTTTGAGCCAATGAGTAGGAGTTTCTTTCTAAGTATAAAACCCTCTATCTTAACTCGGGGCAGGATAGTTTTCAGTTAGTTTGACCAGGCCTTCAAACTTCAAAAGAGGAGTGTCCTATCTAATGATCAACCATATGTTATCCCTCACAAGAGGTCGGAAATAATAAGTCCACATTGGTTGTCCCTCACCCACATAGGCACGAGGCAGTCACAACCCCTTCCAATCAATCGAACAAATGTCACACAATTTGTTCCCAAAAATTAAAAAATAAAAAATAAAAAGACGAAAAGCCCGCTAAGTCGAAACTTGAGAACAAGTGACTTAGGAAAAAATTAGGGCATCCCTGTGGATCGTGAGTCGGGGCCAATCTAGCAAGAGTAAGGAAATGAAAAAACAAATCAACAAATAGGAATCATAAGTAAATCCTCTGCGAGAATAAAATCGTGTGACTATAAACCAAACAGGAGTTGCATGACTGCCACTCTAAAAACCTTATGGGTTCATCTCCACTCCCAAATCCCTTTCTCAAGAAAAGCGCTTGTATCGAACTAAGTTGAACATAGGACTGGAGAACATCACAAAGAGTGGGTGGGTTAGAATAGGTTTAGAGCCATAAATCCTTTCTTTCTGAAACTGTGAACCAGGCCACGTTACAACTCTCAAAAGACCTAATTGAAGCATGGTTTAGTTTGAAAGCGTACTATAGTCAGTACAATCGTGTTAAAACTGACTTCTTAATTATTTGCTTATCATTTTTGTTGGTATCGACATGACATTCTCATTAGTGATCTATTCACTATATGTCATAATTCCAGTGAACATAATGGGATTTCAGAACTAGCATAAACATGACATTTGCATTATCATTTACAAAATGAACTTGTCTTACTCGTAAGTAAGCATCTGACATCAAGAAATCTTCTACAGTGAACATGACTTGAGGAACTTGATAATATCAAAAGTGCAGAACGCCTGAGAACTCCGTTAAGCAGGGGCAAACCACTCCTTTGGTCACACCAGAGCAAAATTCTAAAGACTCTGTGGAGTCGAAAGATAAGATTGCTATAAGATCCAATCGATCAGAGGCAGTCACATCGAGAAGATATCTACAAGATTTAGTCGATCAGAAGTGGTCACGTTGAGATTCGATAAATCTCTCTGAAGACCGGTTAATCAAGGGCACTCCCTCAAAGATCATCCAAATGCAAAGTTTCTTCAAGGCTCACACTGAGGCAGGCCACCCTAAGAGCACAAGAAGTCAATCCCTCCGAGATGGTTAATCAGAGGAATGCAGTTCCAAGACACGCATGTCAGGTTAAGATAATCTACGACAAAGTTGCTTCATAACCTGTGACTAGGACAATCTGTGCAGATACTCAATAGACTGGGGCAAGATTGTCCAGAGAGAGGAAGGTTCTCTCCATGCCTGTGAAGGCTTTTCAGATCCAGCCCGGGGCATCAGAAGGTCCATGTCAGATTCTTCCTCCAGCAATATCAAGAAGTCAGATGTCGGGAAGTCATGTGAGACGCATCCCATACCCCATAAATTAGAAGCCTTACAACCCAAGCTAATTTTTCTCAGCATTCATTACATCGTACCCAAGCTTGGGGCATCCGTAGACCTTCATATCATTGCATAAACATGTCATGCATAATTCATATCATCCCATTCATGCATATCATCTAGCATAGCACGAAGCTCTCTAACAAGAAAGAAGCAAGCCCAAAACTCCCTTGGCACTATTCAACAACTCATTTTTGTTGGCATCTTTTCATAGTCCACCCCGTTGGCATTACAAAAAATAGAAAATAAATGACATTTTTGACCCTTGAAGGACTCCTAGTTGGCAACCCCGACAAGATTTTTTAAGTCATCCCTTTTCTCTTATTTGTCGTAAGCCTTTTGCCTCCTTCATGGAGATGATTTCATTGAGATAACTCTCCTTTCGTGAGTTTATTTCGTCACTTGGTGCACGAAATCACGTCTCTCCCTCGTTACCTTTTGCACGAGAAGGGTTGTCTCTGTCAAGATTTTGCCTTTTGATTTGTTTCAAAATACCCAATGTAAGTTTGGTGAGTCCCGGGAAGGGTAGCCATATTTCGAAAACTTCATCCCCGATGTTGTGCCTGTGGGACCTCCTGAGGTTTTCGTGCCTACAGCAAAATGCCCAATTGACATAGCCTTCCAAAGCCCGAGCCTTGTTTGGAAAACCTCTCACAAAGTCCAATCCCCATTGGCAAAACCCTTTTTAAACCCAGCTCATGTCTGTGGTGATTCCTCTCTCAAACCCGAGAAACCAATTAGGCAGTCGTCAGTGTCTATCACTTTTTTTTTCAATACCCGGCGGTATTGATATCCCTTCACTCGTCAATGTCAATCACTTTTTTCAATACTCGTCGACGTTGATATCCCTTTTCTCCAACCACAGAGTTGCAGATAATCACCTTTTTTCTAGGTTTCAGACTTGATGATACTGTTACTTCTAACCCCAGAGTCGAGAGGCTATTCTATACCCAGCCTCCGAGTTGATGTTAGTTCCTACTCCAACCTTAGAGTTGTTGCTCCTTCCTTATTCCCAACCTCAGAGTTGTTGTCTATTTCATTTATTCCAATCTCATAGTTGTTGTCTTTCTCTTATATTTGACCTCAGAGTCGAATGTTTCTCATTCCCAATCCCAGAGTTGATGATAACCTTTCTTATTTGCAGCCTCAAAGTTGTTTCCCCTTTTGCAGCCTAGAGTTGTTCCCCCTTTTCCAACCTCAGAGTCGTTTTCCCTTTTGTAGTCTCAGAGTTGTTCCCCCTTTTTCAACCTCAAAGTTGTTGCTCCTTTTCCAACCTCAGTGTTGTCGCCCCTTTTCCAACCTCAGTGTTGTCGCCCATTTCCAACCTCATAGCTGTTGTCCCTTTTCCAACCTCAGTGTTGTTGCCCCTTTTTCAACCTCAGTGTTGTCGCCCCTTTTCCAACCTCAGAGTTGTTGTCCATTTTCCAGCCTCAGAGTTGTTGTTTACCATTTAGCTTCCAACCTCGGTGTTAAGTATCTGTTTGTTTCCAACTTCGGAGTTGTCGTTTACCATTTTTTGCTCCTAACCTCAGAGTTGAGCAGTTACATTTTTTTCAACTTCGGAGTTGATGTATCTCTTTTTCTAGTCTCAGAGTTGAGTATCTACCTCTTTCTAACCTCAGAATTGACGCTTATCCTTTTCCACCCCTAGCCTCAGAGCTGAAGGTCTATCTTTTTTCATCCTCAGATTTGAACGTCTACCTTTTTCCCAACTTTCGAGTTGTTGAACCCTTTCTTATCACCTGGCCTCATAGCTGATGCCTGTAAATCCAACCTCAGAGTTAACGCCTACCTTTGCTCCCGGCCTTAGAGCCGATATTCATCCTATTGTACCCAACCCCAGAGTTGATGCTTATCCCTTTCCCAACCTCAAATCCGACATTGATGATAATTTGTTTCCAACCATAGAGTTGAGAATGTCCAGTTTTACCCCAATCGCAATATTGAGGCCAAAATATTTCAATCCCCAGCAATCAGTGTTGGTCATGTTCCTGTCCCCAACCTCAGAGTTGACGACTGTAGCACCTCAAATTTGCACCTATCATTGTACATACATTTTCATATTAGGTCCTAGCATATCATGGTCCATTGCATAGCATTGCATTGCCTCATTTGCCTCAAGTGCAAGCCAATCAAGGAATTAGGTCAAACTGATCAGGAGATCAGTCAACCAAGCAAGCAAGTGCATTTCTCAAGGAGCCAAGGCCCTAGGGTTTGTCCAACAAGATCACATGACTTGGGGGTCCATTTGAAGTGTTCAAGTCAAGGGTTGAAGGCTCAGAGGTCATCAGTTCACACACAGACAGTCAAAAACCCTAGACAGTCAACAGTCAGTCAATGCAGTGGATGGTGGCCATTCTTGTGGGATTTGGGCACCATGATCAATAATCTAGAGGTCATACAACTTGGGACATCATTTGAAGTCAAGTTCTCAAGGAATTAGGGTTTGGAATTCATCAGTCATGGTTCAGTCAGGCAGAAACCCTAAAAGTCAACTGTTGGTCAACTGTCCATTTAATCAGTGATTTGATGATTGGAATTGGTTTGTGAGAGCTCATTCATGTCCAAATAGTCCTCATATATCATGTCACACACCATCATGGAAGAATTTGAAGCCAGATCAGAAATTTCCAAAAATGGAAACTGGACCTGTAACTGAAACTTACCAAAAATGGAAAGTCTTGATCCTCAAACTTACATCATGATACAAGCTTCAAATGAATTTTTGCCCAACATGAAAGTTGAAGATATTGTTCTCCCATTTCCAAAAAGTCCAAGAACTCTCAATTCCCCTGTGTGGTTGGCAAGTTATGATCGAATCGATTTCAGAAAATCTTGAACTTCAAAGGGCCATATCTCTCAAACCGTTTGGCCAATTTTGGTGGGTTTTTTTCCTACAAGTCACATTTGATCCCCTCTTTCCAAAAATATAAATTTCATGAGCCAAAACTTCACCAATCAAAATGGCATTTTTTGACCTATCTCATTTAAATGCAAGTTTGACCAATGTTTGACTTTTTGATATAAACATTTTTCTAGCATTTGGCCAATTGGAACAGCTCAGAAATATCATTTAAAACATGTTTGCCAAGTCAAATTATGCAGTACATGGAGCCCATGCTAGTTTGCTTGAACATTGGAACAAAAGTACAACTTTCTACTAACTCTATCCCACCATTTCATGGACCATGCTTTGTACCCTTCAAACAGAGTTTTATTGATCATTTTTTTGTCAGTATGAAGCTCCATTTTGCAGCCTAACACAGCAAAACAAAGGCCATGTCCTACTTGCTTGAATTTTGGAACAAAAGGACACTTTCATCCATACTTTCACACCTTGCTTTGTACCATGACAGCAGACCTTATGCATCAGATTTTCTGTCATTTTTGAAATTCAATAGCAGGCACACAAGCCACATTGGACAGAAAAAACCAATAGAACTTCATTCATGCTAAAAACCACTTTGGCCATTTTGCTAAAAAAGTTGTCAAGACTCCAAAGAGAAGAGTCATGCCTTGTACTGTCCAGCAGAGTTTTGTTCATGATTTTCCTGTCAACTAAGGACTAGTAGCAGCTGCAGCCATCAGAGATTGCAGCAGAAAATCATTTATTCACCTTGCTTTTGACACACTTGAAAACTCTGTCAAAAAGCAACTTCCAGGAGAAATTTTCTGAACCTGATTTTCCTGTCATGAGGAATTAAGGGCCAACCTAACCAACAAAACACAAGCCATGGCTCACTCATCCTAAGAAGAAAAACTGCATTGACTTTGCATTGGCATTTCAAAACCTTTTGTCAAACACAAAAGACCAAGCCTGGCCCTTGCTCTCCCACACAAACACATCAAACAAGACTTTCAAACCCATCTTTTCTGTCATGAGGAATCAATAGCAACAGACCAACCAAAAGCCTCATTCACCTTGCCTTGACATTTTTCAAGAGGCTGTCAAAAAACTCTAAGGTTACAAGGCTTGGCATGACCACACTAGGCAACATCTAAAAGCAGAGTTCACTCCTCCTTTTTCTGTCATGGCAGCCACAAACCATTTGGCCTGAGCAGCAGCCAAGATTGCACACAAAACACTTCACACTTGCATTTCAAAAAAGCTGTCAAAGCTCAAAACCACAAAAAGCCACATCCAACAGCAGAGTATTTTTTCATTTTCCTGTCATTGAAAAAAACCAATAGCAACAACTAACCACCTCCCACTGCAGCAAGAAGACCCTTGGCTATCATTCTCTCAAAAAAACACATCTTGGCATTCTTGCAAAAAGGCTGTCAAAGAACTTCAAAAAGGAGAAAACCTTGCCATGCTTCTAACAGCAGATAAAACACCATTTTCTGTCATACATTGAAACCTCAATATAGCAGACCAAACACTTGTCCTCTTATTTCTCTCAAGCCTCAATCCTTGCATTTACCAAATCAGTCCAAACTCACAAAAAGAATTGAAGCCTAGCATTGTTTTTTCCACCACCATTTCATCATTTGGAAACCCTGCCACAAGCTACAAGAGACCACAAACCGACAGAAGTCCTTACTCCCTCTCATTAGGCACTCTTTTCTCCAAATGGCAAATGCTGTCCAAAAACAAAAAGAAACCAAACAGAAAATCAAAGCCTCATTTTCTGTTATGGAGTAGCAGTAGCAGCCCACACTGCAGACCAAAATCACTAGTTCACCTTGCTATTTGCATTTCAAACTTTCTGCCAAAACTCCAAAGTCACCAAGCCTTGCCTTGCCCTGAAGACAATCCAAGCATCCTTTTGAACCACTAGAGGCAGCCACAAGCCAGCATAAACCATGGTGTTCCCAATCTCATTTTCACATTTCATTCAAAAAGCCACCAAATAGCCAAAACATGACAGCTCTTGTTCTAAGCACTTGTTGATCAAAAGAGCATTGCAAACACATCTCAAATATCACATAGCAAGTGTCCAAAGCCTCAAAACCTGCAGAAAACATCAAGAACTTAAAATCACTTTTCAACTTGTCACATTGTATCAAATTTGCATTTTTCAAAGCCACTTTCACTCTCAGGCCATTCCAAGCTTAGCAAATTAGTTTGTCATGATCCATAGGGTATATTGAAGCTGTCTCAAACCTCCATTGCTCACTGTTTGAAAATCAAAAACATCACCTTTCTCAAAATCAAGCAAAAACCAGTTCAGTGGCCATCTTCATTTCCAGCTTGATTCAAGTTCAAGTAAGGTGTCAAACAGCTTGCCTTGGACCCTTTGAAGCTATTTGGATACCTGTCAAGCATTGAAAGCATCTCCAGCATCACATTCAACATTGCCCTGTTCAGTTTGGTAAATTTTCGAGCTCCATTATTCTTCAAATTACTACATGCTTTGGATAGGTCCTTTTATGCTGAGCATCATGATGTTTTTATTTTTGAAAATGGCTGTGTGTTCATGAAGTTATGTTGAAAACAAGTTTGATGTTGATTTATGTTTGTGCTCGATTCATGATACATACAAGGTTTTAATGAAAATGGTTGATAGACTCTTGTTTGCCATGATTAGATGAACATTTGTGTGCATCCAATTTTAATTTCTGGAGAAAAATTGTGAAACTCAAATTAGGGATGAATGCTACAGTAGAAACCCTAGGTTCCCATTGCCTTGCCCAGATTTTCTTTCATTTCCACGTGCATGGCTTGGCTTTCCTCAACAACCAATCAAAACATTTCATTACCTGGCCAAAACGACCGTGTTTAATTAAGTGAATCATGGAATTACAACTTTGCCATTCTTGCTTCATTTATTCCATTTTAATTTCACATTTTATAACCAATCTTCCAAAAATCATAAATGCTCCAATTTTAATCCAATTTGAATGGGATTTTTTGTGTTGTGTTCATCATGATCTCTACTTTTTTATCATTATTTTTCCAGAATTTTTGGATGAGTGGTTTTTAAATTTTGTTAGGGTTTGTGACATGTGACCAAATTTTGTACACTTTGCCAAATCAATTGTGAAATGATGAGAATGTATCCAATGGCTCCCAAATTTTTTGTGCTTAAACTAGACACATTCATGGTGATTTTGGTGTAGAGTTTGTGAATTTATCATTGCTGGTTTGTGAGATATGATTTTTTGAATTAGGGTGTGACAATTTGTGTCACACCATTGATGTCCAACTTGATGATTTTTGATACCATGCTTCTTGACCTCCAATTGATCTGGTGTTTTGCATGAACCTACTTTTGTATGTCTAGTTTACATGTGAATTTTCTTGGAATTATTTGTGGCATTTCCTAATTTTTTGAGATTTTCTCCCCTGTTTAGTCATATGTTGACTTTTTGTGACACTTGTTCCCATTCCATTTGTGAAATTCTCATACTTTATTGGATGGACATGAAATTTCACATGAGATAACTAGACATCCTCATCTTTGCCATGGTTTTAGTCCCATTCATTTATCATACACCATTTCTGATTTATGATTTTTCTAAGTTGATGCATGTTTGGTTGACTTCATTGAGCATGTTCAAAATTGCTTTGACTTTCTGATTTTCATTGACTGCCTTCCACTTGTCCAAATGGGATGAAATTTGACATGCTTACCATGCTATGTGTTAGGTTTGATCATGATTTATTTGGTGATTTTTGGAAAATGTTTAGATTGCTTTTGAGTTAAGTCTTTCTGTTGACTTCTATGAGCTTCTGTTTGCCATGTTTTGACCTAAATGGTTCATGAAATGATGATAGTGATTGATACGGATGTGAGCCCAATTGGTTTTGTTTCCTAATTGTTTGAACATGATTTTGGATACTTACCCCTTGCTGTTTTTACTTTCTCATTCACTTTTGACCCTAGGCTTGTCCTAGTGGTCCTGTTACTCACGTTTGAGCTTGTGTTTTCAGGTTGACCATCAAATGGCCATTAAGACCAATTCATTTGACTGAGCTTGCTTAAATATCATTGTCCAACCTCTTTGTTTTGTAGGTGGCTTGGCTCACATGCCTTAAGCCTTGTGCCTTGCACATTCACTTGCTTGTGTTGACTGGTTGATGTCTGTTTCATTTTGATTTAACTCTGACTTGTATACTAACATCTGCTTGACTGTTCCAGGTGCTTTAGTTGCTTAGTTCCTTGTGAACTTTTTGCTTTGCTTTGCTTGTATAAGCAATTTGCATTGAGGTATAACTTCCTAACTTCATGTAGTCTGGAAGACCTGGCCTGTTACTTGGCCAGGCAACTGTCTGAAGTCCTCCTTAAGAGGCAATGTTTGTGGATGTTTAACTTTGTCCTTGCATAGAGTCAAAGTCCTCCTAAGTGAAGAGGCAATTGGTGGAAGGTAGGGATATGCAATCTATCCCCCACTATTCAGTGTGTCATTTGCTTTGCTCACACCACTGTGTTGATGCATTGCAGATACAAACCCAAGATCTTGTACAATTGTACAGTTGAGTCAGTTTTAAATGTGTAGAAGGGTTCCCACTTTCTGAACCCACACATTCTTGTCTTGAGCTCTCCCAGGCCAGAGATTAGAGCTGTGAAGTCTTATCTTCACTCACCTTTCATCTGCTTCACCTTAGCCCCTCAATGGCAAGGTTAAGAGCAACATTCACCCAGTTCCAGAGATTTGTTTGTTGAGGTTGATATGACCCCTCGACTAAAACCTAACCCTTGTTTGAGCCACTTGCTTAGGATAGGCTGGCTCCCTGTGCCAGTTAGCTAGAAACCTTAACTTAGGGATGATTTGCATGATAACATCTAGGCTCGAGTCGTAGTCTCCCTAGTTGTGTCTCCCTCTGTTATCTGGTTAGGCTAGTCCTTTATCCCTGCGTAGGGGAACTACATCGCCCTGATCTTCATACCAGATGAAGTATGTAGGCAGGAGATTGAGCTGATCTCTCCGGGCGCCTTTTCTTTCTTTTGTGTGTGTTGTCTGACCTTTGCTAGGCTCGAGTCTGTGACTCCTTAGCATTTGCTGTCCGTCTGTTTGTGTGTGTTTGACAGTTATAGGCTGAGTCCCCGACTCCCTATCAACCTGTTGCGTGTGTTTGGTTCGGATGCTGATGTAAGTCCAGTGATTGGCGTTCAGGCTCCATGTTTGCCTTCTTGTGTGTGTTTTGGTTCGGATGCTGATGTAAGTCCAGTGATTGGCAGTCGGGCTCCACGTTTGCCTTTGCCTGTGTTTGTTTGTGCGCGTGTCAGCCGAGCTACGAATGCTCTGATTCTTCTCTCGTCCGAGAAGATACGTATGCATAGGATGCGACATCCTAGCGAGCATGTGTCGTTTCCCCAGTCCGAACTACTTCGACTCTGATGTCTATGCCTGATAGACTAAGTAGGCCCAGGATGCGATATCCTGCCGAGTCAGTTTCAGTCAGTTTCTTGTGTCTCTTTCAGCCAGTGTGTGTGAGTATTTAAGCAGTGTTTAGCAATCAATTTTCCTTTCTATTGTGCGTGGATCCCGTAGAGTACTACGGATGCGTAGGGGTGCTAATACCTTCCCTTCGCATAACCGACTCCCGAACCCATTCTCTTTGGTCGCGAGACCATGTTCTTTCCAGGTTTACTCTGAGCGTTTCCTTTCCCTCTTTTGGGATAAATAACGCACGGTGGCGGCTCTGTTGTTTCTTTCTTTTCCCGCCGGTTTTTCGCGTGATGCGACAACGACCAACTATTTACTTTCAAATTCCCGAACTGTCTTCCCCAATGAAGTTATCTATCACCCCAAAGTCCAGGTTTTGCCTAGAAAACCATTTCCAAAAAAACCCCACAATATATCCCCCAGCAGAAAAACTTCTTTCTCAATGCCTGCTAAAGCTTGTTAGTAGAGATAAAACAAACCAAAAAAAGAATAATCATACTGCATTAGCATCTTGCATATGTCATGCATCTCTAACCTTTTATAACTATCCATTTCACCAGAATAACTTTTTGATCCCCAGCAGCTGCCTTGCACAAAAGCTGCTTTGTTCATCCTATACCTCAGTGGAGAATTTCTTTGTGACCTATCTTCACATTCCATTTGTTCTTAGTGGACAAATTTTCCGATATTTTAGTATTTAATCCTCTCCTACCTTGAATGTATTGAAGTTGTTACTCTCCATACATTCAGGTTTGAGAAGATTAAATAGGGGCAACTGTCATACCCCAAAGTTCACCCTACCCTTCACAAATTCATCTAGGTCACAAACCCTGATCATTTGCATATCCTGATAAGCAATCATCTCATCCACATATCCATTGTATCATAACACATTCCACTTGCATTTGAAAAACATAAAATCAAGGGTATTCATCAGGGAGCATGTTGGAAACCCTAATTCAGGGAGGTTGCATCTGATTTATTTGGTTCATTATAAATGATTCAATTGTTTGCTTAAGATTCATTGGTTAAGATTCATTCAAAGTGTTACAATTGCTTGATTAAGCATCATTTGGTTGGCTTTGATTGACTGAATTTTGAGTCTTGGAACATGGCACGTTTCATCTAGTCTAAGAACACTGTGTTATTCATTCAAGCTCATTCCATACAAGTCATTACATATCATTTCATCCAAAATTGCACATTTCTATCTAAGTTGACTTTTGGTCAAATATTGACTTTTTGGTCAACCAAATGACCAAAGCCAACCTTCTTTTCCAACCATTTTATTTCTTAATACGATATATTACCATTCCTCTCATCAATCTATCTCTCATCATTGGTAATTATATTAAATCATGTATTTAACATAATAAACAGTGAGCGGTATATAGCAACACATCACTGCTACCCAAGATACAAAAATGTCATGTGATCTGAAAAATCCTTTTATGATAATACTTATGTGTACAATTACCCTTTTGCCCTTATGTCTATATTGAACGCAAGGCATAGACCGTGTCATCCTTGTTCGGTTCAATATTTGGCCCTTAGACATTTATCCTGTTATGCAGGATGGACAAATTCCATCTAGGTCACTCATGTCCCTCAACATGCTTCATTGAGTACCTATCAACTGTCTTTATGGTCATCCAATTACGGACAATGTTTGATCAACAATAAGGCACTCGACTCTACATCTAGGATCCATAGTGGTTTCAGGTCGAAGGGTGGTATACACTACTATCACCATGCGAATAACTTATGAAACTTTTCATAACATTCTATATAGTATTCTCATAGCAAGTCAATCCAGTATAAATATTACTCCTAATATTCATACCTATGTTTAAGACTTGATAACTACTTATCCATGATCCATGAGATGTGATCATCAGTCTATATACATAATAGTCTTAATGCTTTAATGTTATCCTACTTCATAATAAAGCTCGACTATAGATACTTTAAGAATAATGTCCTTATGTTTAATGGGATCTCATGATTAAGTCACACTTGATACATTAAACGGACTAGCTATTCTAGGGACTTTATTAAACAAACATAATAAAGAACAAAACCTTTTATTATTAATAAATAATTCAATACAAGTACAAAAAGTATTGACCTCTAGGGCTTACACCAACACAGACTTCCCTCTGGTGACTTCCCTTAAAAGTTTATCTCTAGGGCGTAAGATAATCATGTTTCTTGCCCTATCCACCATCTTAGTCTTCTCTACTTGTGTTAGGCATATGCATGCATCAATTTCTAATACTTCAATGCTTATACACATCTTTGTTGAGTTAAGATTCCTTGCATATTCATTTTCCACAACCTAAAGTTGTTGTCTCCTAAGAACTTCTTAATGTCCCATTTAAAACTCATGGTGTTCACTTGTAAACTTAACCCATTTCCCCCATGACGGGTTCCAGTTGTAGTGAATAAACTAATATAATGATTTATTTAACAACAAGGTATTTTTATTTGTGAGATAAAGAAAAATGACATCCAAAATAAATGGTCTCAAGCAAAATTAATCGATCTGTTAAATAGTGTAAGCAATTCCACACGAGCAAAAATAAGATAATAGACGAGTACACAAAGAATTTATTTATCTAGTTTGATCAAACCAATCTACTCTAATGAATAGAATAATTCTCTAATTCATTATACTTTAAAAGTTATTACAAGAGATTATAAGATGAGTAATAGAAAATAGTCTTCCAAATTTCCAAGAACAAACTCTATATTATCTACAAGTGTTTCTCAATCTCTCTAACTCTCATTATATGAATCGCACAAACTCAAAGTGTTTCAAAGTGTTTCCTATTCCCTTTAGATATCCCCAAAGCTTTTTCAAATTCCAAAAATAACTAATCTTAGAAATTTCTACCACTGACTCTCTTGTTTCTCTCATTAAGTATCACTACGTCTTCCTTCTTTCTTTTATACTAACCAAAATGATAGAGAACTATATTTATAAATGTCAAAACCCTAAAGATCCAAAAGGGGCCCAAAATGAACCAGAACTCAAACTAGTGCTCGACTCGATAAACGCATGACCCATAACTCGATCGCGTCAACATCGCGACCATTGAACATCGGACTTCGTCGCCTCCCGACCACCATTGCCAACCTCCACCTTAGACTTGTCGTCGCTGCCACCATGACTCCTCTGACTTATGACACCCACACGGCTGCACTGTGTTGCCACGCAGGAAATATCAAGCAAATCTTTAAAATATAATTTTTTCTCTTTATTACTTGAGATTTTGAAACATACTTCTACAAGATTGATTATAACTTTTTTTGTTAAAACATTTAAAAAATTCAATATAACTTATTTTCTTATATAGTATTTTTGTTTATTTTCAATTATTATTTTAAAAATAGTTTAAAAATAATAAAATTTATTTTAATTATTATTTACTATCTTATTTTATCTTTTTCTTTGTTTGGAATAAATAGTTAAAGGAAAATTTGAAAAATCCATAACCAATGTTACTTTATATTTGAAAATAATAACTAAAGAAAAATGAAAAGTTAGAAATTATTTACTTATATAAAACAGAGAGTATTAATCAAGAGGTTATTACCTAAATTAAAATTATGATAAATAAATCCGATAACTATTAATTTAGAATTATGTTATAATATTTGTATTTTGCACTCGAACATAAAATGATGGTAGATTAAAGATGATCACTATGAGAGATCTTCTAATACGATGATAGAAGTCTATAGTGATTAGAAAGGAGTATCTGTAAGGTTAACACTCCAACATACCAGAGGTGGAATTTGCGAGTGCAAAATATGAATATGAGTGTGGTAGTAAGTGCGCTACTTTCCACCATGGGTTAAGGTTAGTGGTGGAAAACTGGATAACGCAGTATATTTTACCACAATTGGAAATTCCAATTATGGTGACATGTAGTCATCCCACTTTTCAGCACATTTGGAATTTTCAATCTTGGTGAAAAGTCAATCATCCCAATTTTTCATAGTTGACACATACTTTGACTGACTACATTGAGAACGTCATCCATAATATAGAATATTAAATATTTATATCACAACAACAACAAAAACAATAACAACAATAATAACAAGAACAAGAACAAGAACAACAAGAAAAAGAACAAGAACAACAAGAGCAACAACAACAACGACAATAATAGGATCTTAAACATTAAATCTCAACAATAACAACAATAAAAACAAAATCAATATAATCGTGGAATATTTAATCTCAACAAGAATAACAAAAACAACAATAAAAATTAAATTAATAGAATTGTTAAACATTAAATCTAAACAACAACAACAACAAAATCAATAAATTTGTTAAACATTAAATCTCAACAACAACAACAAGAACATTAAACATTTTACCTAACACAACAACAACAATTAACATTACTAACTTGAATCCATATTTTTCTTGCCTCGTTCAAGTTGGAGAAGAGATGATGGAGTTCTGGAACTCGTTAATGAAGAAAATGATATTTTCGAGATTCACTTATGGAAGAAATGATGTTTTCAAGTTTGGTTTAGTAGAGAAATAGAGTTTTGTAAGTGCAAAATGAAGTTTGGAGGTAGAATATGAAGTTCGTACAAGTTCGTTTAGGGTAAGAGTGAATGAACATGGAACGTTATATATCTTGAAAATGTAATTCATTTTTAATTTTAAAAAAAAAAGGAAGACGTCATTTTTCATCATAGTTGAAATTTCAATCGTGGTGAAAAATGACTTAAAAATAAATAAGAAACAAAATTGTTAGTGCTGAGATTCGAACCCATGATCAGACGCCACTTTTCACCAGGATTGAAATTCCAACCATGATAAAAAATGACTTAAAATAAATAAAAAATAAAATTGATGGTGCTTGGATTGGAATCTATGACTAGATGCCATTTTTTACCACAGTTGGAATTTCAACTATGGTAAAAAAGTGACTTAAAAATAAATAAAAAATAAAATTACTGGTGATAAAATTTGAACCCATGGCCAGACGATCATTTTTCATCACGGTTGAGAACTTTGATCGTGGTAAAAAGTAAGATAAAAATGAAATAAATGCGTCTAAATGAATAGGTTCAACCACAATGGATATTTTGGCCGAAGTGAAATTTTGTTACAAAACCTATTTGTGTTGGAAATTCACCAAAACCTATGGAGAATTTTGCTGCACAATTGATAATTGAAGAAAGAGAATTAGGGTTTTATCAAAGTATGGGAAGAAGAAGAAGAGTTTCTGCAGAGTAACTCTCTGCTCTCAAATTGAGATATTTTCTTTACAACTGCAAGTTCAAGTATTTACAATAATAGGGGTTGCTCCCTATTTATAGATTTTGGGCTTGCTTGTTTCTCAAGCAAGACTAAAAACTAACCTAACTAATTCAACTAAACAAATAAATAAAGTTAAGTCTAACATCACTGTCGAGATATTATTCGATATTTCAACACCTGGATGATTTGACACTTCATTTGTTCTATCGAACAACCTACTTTGACACAAAGAATTAAAATTCAACAATTTATTTGTAATAATGGCTCTTATATAGGGATGACAATTAAAACTATCATCGGTAGGTCTTACATATAATGTGAGGGGTTGTTGGATAAGCATCGACATTTGAGATGAATACATGTTGCTTGTGAGTAATGCTTCGGTGTGGAGGTTTATATTTTTTGTCAATCAACTAATATAATGTTTTTGTTGGATTGAGCCTTAAGATTAGACCGGTCTTATTAAGTTTTTAATCAACCCAAAATATTTTTTTTTTAAATGTATTTTGTTTTTCAATTGCTAAGCAAAATGGAAAGCCAGAAAACAAAAACTAACTGTGAAACGAGAATGAAATATTTAACTATAAGTCTAAATGTTTTATTGATAGAAAAAATCAAAAGATCTTGTAAGTATTAGTTTAACATAATAAATTATTAGGTTGGACATTTTTTATATGTGAATTTCTAAAGGGTATTTATCATTTTTTTTCTACCACAAAAAGAATTTAGTTGAGAAATAAAGGAACAAGACTACCCCTTTGAATTTCATATACATAAACTTCATCAAGAATTTCTAACACGATGTGCTTCAAATATATTTTTCACACACCAAAAACTTTACATCCTATTGTAACAGAAAAGAAAAAGAACTAAATATCTTGCACCTTAGAATACTACAAACAAATTAAACAAAACAAAAAATGAGATGATGTACAGCTGGATTATCGCGTTTGGATGTAGCTTATGATTATTGGATAGAGAGAAAGAGACAAATCAAATAAACTTAGAAATGTGTCATTCTCAATTCTCATTCTTGTATTAATCTATAACTGTCATTCGATTTAATTCATGGTTGAGTTCAAGATATTGATTAGTATTATTATGACTTCTAATTTTCTTCACTTCGCAATCTCGAAATGAATTTAATTAACTTGATCAACTTTTTTTTAAAACAAAATATTATACTCAAAAACAATATCAATCATGACATGAAGAGAATGCTTAGCCAAATTCACAATATTAAAGAGGTGTATCATTCCATCAAGAAGATTAAAGAGTTTGAAGAGGCTTATGATTTGATCTATCGAAATCCGATATGTCCGATATGTGTTTATTTAAAAGGTTAAACTTAAATTTTTGAAAAAAAAATAATATTTAATTAAATATATTATATATTTAAATTTTAAAAAAAGTCAATGAAATCTAATAAAACAACTTATATATACAATTATAATAATTGTTATTAAAATTAAAATATTTAAACATTTTTTATTTTTGTAAAATATAATTTTTAAAAATACTTGACATTAGGATCTTTTATCTAACACTGCTAATAGTTATTTAATGTAAATTTTAAAGTAATCTAGAAATTAAAATTAAAAGTCATATTTTTGTTATATACATCATTACTATTTATGCTTTACAAAACATTAGATGTGATACTTATGAATTTCTCCGTATAAAATGTTTATGTTCCTAAGTCTCACATTAAACCCAGAAAACAAATATGATGTCTTCACATTATTCAAAATTATCTTACTGAATAAGTTGTCTACAAAAATATAACAATCAATTATAATAATAAACTCCCTCTTTAGTTGTTTTTTTGGCAAAGCAACGATGCAAAGATTTCAAACATATCTTCTAGATTAATGGACAAAATAGAGCACACTCAGAAGATCAAACAAACAACTAACATTCGACATTCATCAAACATAAGTCAAACTTTCATCAAACATAAGCTAGATTAGATTTCCCATTCCTCCCCATATTTGCCTCAAAAGAGGCCAGAGAAAATAGAAGTCAACACAACATCATCACCAAAAAATTCAAACAAATCCAACCATAAAAGCTCAATCCTAAACAACAACAACAACAATAAACTAGTAGCATAATGAAAATAATCAAATAGACGGAGTAACATAGTTATTGGTAGAGGCAATTTTCTTCATGTCATCGTCATCATATTCCTCTCTAGAGCTGGACATACATTCAGTTTGATCCACTTGAGCAGCATCCATTTCAAAATTAGGACAAAAAGTTTAGATGAGGATGCTCAAATAGTTCGAGGGTTCGATATTTTGATGATGCCTTTACAAACACTTTTCCTAGTAGTGGACGTGACAATAATCTTCTGCATGACCTTTTTCATGAATTAAGGCTTTGAGAATATGAATTATCACATCTCCAGAAAGGGGAGAAACATATAACATTTCATAATCACTGCCCAAACCAATTTCCCCAATTGGAGTAACAATGGGTGTCAAGGCCAGCAACATATTTCCCAAAAAAACAACTTATAATTAAAGTCAATACACTTGGGACAACACCGACCTCGTCCTCACTAGTAACAATATAATTCTTTTTGCCACTATAAATACCACATATTAAAGAAGGAAAACTAATCAGTACCTTGCAGCATACGACTTAACATGTTTAACAAATTTTTCAAAGACATATCCTCCAAAGTTGAATGCATCACAAGTTCATATTTGGTACATAAGACCATAAGGGGTATGATTGATACCTGATCAATGAGATGAGGGATTCCATTTAGTCACTCCAACTTGTACAAGATGACATACCTCACACTCAAATTTGTAGCTACCAAAAGGCCTTTTGAAGGCTAATCTTCACCATATTTCTAATATCTTTCTAGCAATGGTCTTCAAAAAAGGAAGACGACCAACACTTATCGATCTACCACAACAAAGATAGTCATTAATTATAGCAAGATAGAAAACAAAGAGATTCCCTAACATGGACATTCCAATATTCATAACTCCCAGCAACATTAAACTTACTACGAAGACTAACAACACATTCATTCACCAATTTAGAATAATATGGTCCAACATTCATCATTGTCTTTAACAAATGAGCATCCCTAAAGAGCTCCAAAATTTCGATGCACTTATGTTCATCAAAAGAGCGTTCCCTTTCACGAGTCAACCTTCTACGAAAAAAACAAATATCTATTTGGCTACACTTTCTTCATAATGAAAATAAATACTGTCAAGGAGAATGGGTGGAATGTTATTTTGAAGCTTTTTCCCTTTATTAGACATTCTAAACTCCTTTGTAGGATGTTCAACCAAATTTTATTCATCTACAATGTCATCTATGATGTCATTGGCATGATATTCAACAATATGCTCCATAATGCTATGAGTAGTTTTCTTTCTTTTCATAACTTTGTTCTTGTCAAACTTCTTCTCAACACTCTTTTTCTTCTTCTTCTCAACACTTTTCTTCTTCTTATCATTACTTTTATTTTTCTTTTGAGCCACATCCTTTTTCTTATTAACCATAGTTTTCTTTTTCTCAGCTCTTTTTTTCTCCTTCTCTATCACAACCTTTTTCTTAACAACAAAAGTCTTCTTTCTTTTCTTCTTCATGTAAACTAAAGAGGCTAAAAGACCTTATTCTTTCGTTACCGTCTTCATGTCTCAATAAATTTTTTGTGTGAATTATCATTGGAAGTATATTATCCTTGTTGATTTGCATTCAACTGGTTCTGATTAATTGTGTTTGGTCAATTTGTGATTCATTATCATACAATGATTACAATTACGCATATCCAAGCTATTTGATAGTGGGTTCGGTTAGACAATTTGATCTAAGATACTTCCGCGCGCCACAAATTTTTCAAAATTATTTTCTTGTCAAAGTTTTAACTAGTGATATATTCACCCTCCTCTAGATCAAAGTCTATCATCTAACACTATCCATGCCATTCTTGTGAACTCATCCACAAACGACACAAAGTATTTGCTTCTTATAAGTGAAGATACTTCAAATGGTCCACAAACATCAAAATGTACTACTCCTAAAGCATCTTTGCTCTTTGGGGCTACTTCTGATGCAAATGACAATCTAGGTTTCTTGCCTTTCATGCATATCTCACATGACTTCTCAGGCTTCACAATCTTGGAAATGCCATATATCAACTTCTTAGAATTCAGATGCCCTAAGCTTATGAAATTAAGATGCTTCAATATCTTGTGCCACAACTCACTCTCACATTCAATGTCTTCTGCACTAAGGCATTTAGTTTCAGCTGTCTCAACATTCACCTTGAATGTTCTGTTGCTTCCTTGCTCATATTGCATAATCAATTTCTGATCATAATCATACACCTTCAAGAGATTCTTCTTCATAGTAATTGAGAAACCTTTCTCAATGAGCTGACTTACACTTATCAGATTGCTCTTCATGCCAGAAATATACCAAACATGCTTGATCATAACAGTTTTACCATTTTTCACCTTGACTTTGACATTTCTCATACCTTCAGCGTTGAGGTATTAATCATCAGCACAATTTATCTTTGTCCTCTTTCTAGAGTCAAAACCAACCAGTTATTTTTGTTTCCAGTTAGGTGATTTGAGCTGTTAGTGTCCATACACCACAAGTATACCAAATACGCACCATCAGATTCATAAGCCATCAATAGCACAGGTTCATCATCAGAATCTCCTCTGGCTAAGTTTGCTTCTTTTGATTTCTTTCCTTGTTTGACCAACATCCAACAACAAAATGGCCAAACTTCTTACAACAGTAGCATTGAACCTTCTTCTTGTCAAACTTCTTATTTCCATTATGATGTTTCTTCTCATCATAATTGGAGGCTTCTGACTTCTTAAAACCACCACCATCTCTTCTTGGCTTTTGACCAAGACTACTTATGACTCTTCTTCCCAGAAGACGCCTTCAGAGCTTACTCTACCTCTCTTTCAAAAGTTCTATCAGTCAAACACAACTCTTATGTCTCTAGACTGCTTTGTAGTTCTTCATTCCTCATGATACTTAGGTCTTTAGAATGTTCAATTGCTACAACAATATAATCAAATTGAGGAGTAAGAGATCTCAACACCTTCTCAATGATTACTTGTTCTGACAAAGTTTCTCCACAGGCATTCATCTCATTGGTGATCAAGATCACTCTAGAGATGTAATCAGGTATCTTCTCATTTTCCTTCATGTTGAGATTTCATACTACTTACATAGAGACTGAAGTTTCACCTTCTTCAATGATGCATCGTTGTCATAGCATTGTACCCGTGTGTCCCAAGCACCCTTCGTCGTTGTCAAATCAACGATTTTCTCAAACACATCCGCATTCACACACTGATAGATGTAGAACAACGCCTTTTGATATTTCTTCCTCGTTTCTCTTTGTGCGTTTCTCCATGCTTCCATCACATCCTCCGCAACCAGAACATAACTGTCATTGACGAGATCAAGAACGTCTTGAGCGCCAAACAACACACGCATCTGAATCGGCCACCAATTCCAATTTTTTCCATCAAACACTAGAAGCTTTGTATTCAAGATACTGTTTCCGCCATTCATCTTCGATTTTGTGCACTATAACTCACATAGATCTCGCCAAACACTTGTGTTTCTCAATCCCGTAAAATCAAGAAATGTGATTCTGTTACAATTCTTATTGTGAATTCAACACGAATTTAAGAAACGAAATCAATCACACACGTTTTACCGTACACTTGTTTTTCCCTGTGAATCTTCTCTGTGAACCGAACCAGAGCTCTAGATACCAATTGTTGGAGTACAAGATAAAGAAGATGAAGATGATGAAGATGGAGAGAGAAAAGAGAGAGAAAAAATAGATATAACTAACTTTTGGAGAGAAACTCTGTTAATTGCATTTACACTGAAATTCTATTACACGTTTGATTTATATACACAAATAATAATGTCACGTAGGTGAAAATATTAACCTACAGTAGCTAGGTTAAGTTTAACAAAACTAATATTACAACCCAGAAGCTAAAAACACACTTCTGAAACATCAATCTTAAAAGCTTCTACTTCTGAATCAAAACACTGCTTCTGAATAAGAATTACTTCTAACATATCATTTATGGTACATTTTATTTGCATTGTTAGTCTTAAATTTTGTTTTAATTGCGGTACAAATCAAATATATCTAAATTGTTATATAAATTTATAAATTATAAGTTCGAAAATATAGATTATTTAGATTAGTCGAACTTATAGTTGGATTTTTTTTATAAAAAAACTAAAGGATATTAAATATAAAATGTTAGGTGAACATTTTCTTATCACGGAAGTTTAATAGTAAAATATATCAACCCAACCCAACAATCAATTATTCCATACGTGTTGTTTTCTTATTAAATTTATTTTAAACTTGGTATCAAATTTTTTCATAATTATGTTTCAAATTATTTCAATCATTCGTGAAGACACGAAACCGATGAACCCTCGAAGCAGTAGCAGACAAAAAAATCTGTTCAATATTAACAGAATCCAGCTGTCATATGAGGGTATGGTGCAAAGCATAATACATACACCTAACAATCCAATAATATTCTTACAAAAATCTCAATAATATTATGGTGAGAATTCATAAATAAATTAAAAAACAAAAAACAAAACAATAATTAGAAAACCTAGGATGATAAGATATACTCCACATAGATTGTAAGATTATCTTGATAAAAATAGATGTAGCTAAGCACCACTAATCATATTTAGGGACAATATAAGATTATCTTAAACAAATTCTAAAATTATCTTAATGAAATAGATGTTACACCTACTAATTATCAAATTAGACTTTTATTATTATTATTATTATTATTATTATTATTATTATTATTATTATTATTTGTAAAAAAGAGGTGTCTATCAATTTTATTAATGACTTATAGAAAGAAAGTAGACACTTAAACCACAATTGATTAAAAAAACACATGAATGTATGGGTTTAATTAGAGCTTTCTTGTTGGTATATGACAAAGTACTTAAGATTTTACTATCCGGTAGATAGTCCTTGAAACACGGTCGTATTTGAAGGTGTACAAGATGGGCTACCACAGAGAGATTTGAATTTGTCACAATTAATCTGTGAATAAATAAGATCTCATAAAATGTTTATAATGGCTAAATTGTGGTGAATAAGACCTCTATTTTTTCATGGTTAAATTACGACTAATCCACAGAAGACCTCTAAAACCACTTAAGACGGCTCTGCCTTAAAATCACTTTAAGTAAAATAGTCAAACATAAGAATGTTGGGGTTGGTTGAAAAATATACACGTTGAAAAAGTTATGCATCCCTTAGTTTTGTAACGGAAGAGGTAGTTTGATACTATATATAGAATACTATTTCTTTGAAATCCCATATCGCTTAGTTTTGTGAAGGAATAGGAAGTCAAATGATATACATATGATTCAAATTCTTCGTTACAAGATGCATCAGTCAAAAATACTTTAAGTTTGTATTTAACTTTCTTTGTTCTCTTATACTTTTGTATTAAAGTGTTGTAAGATGTAGTTAAATATTTGTTTTGGAGAGTATGAGTGTATCGGGGGGCTTGAGTTAGTTGATGGTATATTATGTGTTGTAACAATTTGCACATAGTGTTATTCTCTGGTTTTCTATTGACAACAGTCGTAGTTTTTCTCTAATTTTAGAGTTTTCACGTTATGTTTTTGTGTTCATCTTTTTTCTCTATATTTTTTTCAACAACTGATATTAGAGCTTTTGGTTCGATCCGAGGATAAGTGTCCTTAGTATGCTATGTGGTTGTAGTTTTGTCCAATTTTCCATATCAGAAAAGAATGACAGTGTTGTGAAAGAGTTGTTGAGCTGGAGCATTAGTCTTATTGGTATTCCCGACTCTCCAACACTGTTATCGGAGTTGTGGTTCGACTTGGTGGGAGAGCGGGAGTTGGATCCGGTGTTGGATCCTATTATAGGATGTGGGAGACTCACGCTTGTGAGGTTGAATATTGGGTGTAAGTGTGAGTGGTTAAAGTCTCTTATCGCATATGAATGAGTGAAATGTTGAATTATAAGAGAGATAACTTATTTACCTAACACCTTAAGATTTTGGATTGTGATATAGCATCTCCCTCTATTGTGATCCTGGAGCATGGGTCAGTTTAATACTCCCAACTTTTTCAGACTCCTCAACAGAAAAATCATATTTTGACAATCAACATATTTTATTTTATTTATCTTTGATATTTTTAATTTTTTAATATCAAAGAGAGTTGATCTTTTTCGAAATTTAAAAAGATTAATTTTATCATTTAAAGAAACTCACTAAATATTTTGTTGTAGTTATATACGAAAGGATTAAGATGAACATCATTTTCATCAAAGTTATTGATAAGTACTGCTCCTACTTGATATATGATTTTTTATTAGAAAACTTAACAAATAGTTTGCTGTCGTGGAATGCCAGAAGCATTGATTGCTTAATTATTTATATTTGGCAGCTGGCCTTTACCATGAAACAACACACTTAGTATATGTTATTTTTATGTGTTTAGATAAATAAAATATTAAAATAATATTTAAATATAGTACAATAACTGCATGTATATATAAAGACTGGTGCCTAATATACAATTATTCCATCTATCCTTTTCTTTTCCTTTTTTTACACTCCAAGAATTTTACCTACTATTTTAATTCAACATGTTTTTCAGATTCAAATTTCATTGGTTTTCCTCTCCATGTTAATTATTATATCTTCACAATATTAGCTACAACTTTAAATTTATTATTCAATTTTCATAGCATGTAAGTGTAAAAATTTGTACACATAAAATTAGAATCAAATAAATGATTTTAATATTATAATGATTATAATTTATCTATATAAAAATATTTACTTTATCATTATATATAAATTAAATTTTAATAATACAATTCTAGTTCTACAGTATGATCTAATTTAGGTAAGAAAACTAGTTCCACCTAAATATGTGGTTATTTATTGAAGATAAATAAGCAAAGTAAAAAGGAAAGTGAGTTACTATGTTTTATAAATTATCCCATAATGATTAACTAACTTGCCAAATTTAACTATATGGTTATTTTATGAACATACCAAACTTAATTAACTACCATACCAAATTTAAATAGACAAATAAAGCAACACACATATACTTTTAAACTATTCAAAAGAAAAAGAAAACAAATATGAAGATTACTGTCTCGAATTTAAACAAAATAATATATTTATTGCATTTTTCTGGTGAATTATTTTTATAATCTTAAATATAATCATCGCTAAAAAAATTATAAACAAAATTAATATTTTTATTTATTTAACAACATCATTCATAAAATAATTTTTCTTTTTCAAACAAATTATAAAATATTTTTCAATTAATGTAAATCTTATTATTTAATTACTTTGTTATTTTCATAAACTAAGTTTTTTTATATCAGATAATTTTTAAAAAAATATTTAAGAGATATGCCTTAAATTTAGAGGTTTCAAATTCTAATCTCACTAATACTCATATAAAAAGGTAGAATTAGAGGTTAATGGTCTTAAACTAGTGAATTTGACTATATTCTAAGTGAAAGTGGAGAATTATTGAGGTTAGGTTGTCTTTCAGGAAAGACATTATTTTCTTTAGGTATGGAGCTCAAACGTGTAATTCCTTGTTGGGTGGTAAGGAGATCAACCTATGATAAGCCTCACATTGGTGGAGAGGGGTGTCCAATTTAGGTTTATCTTCAGATCTAGACTCAGATTGGTTTGCCTCTTCTTGTATCAAAGTAGTAGGGGATGAGTTGAAATTCAAGTTCTGGCTTGATGTTTGGGTTGGGTCAAACTCGTTTTGTGTTTCTTTTGAGAGGCATTTCCTCATCTTTGAGCAATAATTTTGGGTTGTGGGTCTGATGGGTAGTTGGTGTCTTGGTTTGGAATCTTAGTTGGAGACGTTCTCCCTGTGTATTATGTATAGGACGAAGAGTTGTTAGAGGAGTTTCTTATTTTGATAGGTGATAAGGTTTATCAGGGTTGGGAGCATGTATGGGAGCGGACCCTTAATACCATGAGAGAGTTCTCAATGTGGCCAGTTTATGCTATGCTTTCCGTTTTAACGGATGGTGCAAAAGGTAGGCCGACTCGAGTGATCCTGGATTTGGCTAGGATCTAGAATAGTCAGAAGCCTTTTAAAGTGGTGGTCTTATCTTGATAGTTGCTTCAAAATAGGTTACCGATCAGATAAAATATTTCTAGATGCTGAATAATGTATATTATTAGTGGGGTGGAATGTGTGGTTTGCTTAGGTTAGTTGGTGTCGGTGAGTCACTGTTCCTTCATTATGACGTGGTTTTCTCCGTATATTATAAATTATTTAGGTGGGTGGGTATGTTCATTCCTCTATCGGATTCAATCTTAGAGATTTTTGATGTGCTCTAGAGTTTTGGGAGTGGTAAGAAACTCCCGATTAGGTCTGGTTTTGACCTGGCATATAATCTGAATTATCTAAAAAATGCAGAATATACAGTTATTTTTTGTCTGAAACTGAGGACAATCAATCACTATATGAACTTGATTATTGGTTTGACATGGAAGTTGGTTTAAACTCATGCTTCATATTCCAACTTTTCCCTCCTTGATTGGGAGTGATATCCACTATAATGCCTTCATTTCTAGGGGTGTGCAAGGTGGTCAGTTGTCCTTCTCTGTTTTTTCAAATGGTTGTGTTTACCTCCCTTCAGAAACATAAATGTTTCTAGTGGTGTTGTATATGGTGTCTTTG
Source organism: Lathyrus oleraceus (assembly GCF_024323335.1). NCBI lineage: Eukaryota > Viridiplantae > Streptophyta > Magnoliopsida > Fabales > Fabaceae > Lathyrus > Lathyrus oleraceus. The sequence continues at coordinate 523,495,544 of NC_066585.1, read as the reverse complement.
TGCAAGCTTCTTGTTGGTGTGGGTGGTAGGTGTAGTATTTTGGTGATTTTTATTATGGATAGTTATTTTTTCGATCTTTCAATTTTTTAAACTAGTTTCTTTTTTTAAGTACACGTTTGATCCTCTTATTTATTCTATGTTGTTGATTATATATATATATATATATATATATATATATATATATATATATATATATATATATATATATATATATATAATATATATATATATATTATATATATATATATATATATTTATTTATTAAAAAACACGGAAAACGGTAAATTTATTTATTTTTGAATGAGTTTTAAATTTGAATTAGTATATCTATTTTCATATGTTAAACGAATAGAATGGTGAGTAAGAAAACTCATTCTCATTCAAAGAAAATCAAAAGAAAGTAAAGAGTCTTGAAATACAATAGTGATTGTATATTTATAGAAAAACTAGAAGCTAGAAGCTGTTAGAAACTAACTCTAACTAACTAAGATAAACTATTAAATACCAATCCATTGTTACTTGTATATCTAATAAAAATATCGATTAATTATAATTTATAATATCATTTTAATTTTTTAATATTTAATTTTTTTTTGAGAATGTTATTATTAAGATAAAAAATAAATAAATATTTATATTAAAATGTCAAAATTTTAAATAATAATATATTTAATAAAATTGTTAAATATTATATTTTAGTATTTAATTTGAGAGTTTTTATACTATCTATTATAAATAATTTTTGAGAGAGAAAATGGTAGTACTTAGAAAACGTGTAAAATGGCACCAATAGCGATGAACGAAATGAAGCATACACCAAAAGTTGTCAAACCGCAGCAGCACCATTTTTTTGATTGACGCGTATGACTTTCTCTTCCCGCCGCCCCTTCTCTCTCTACCATTCTATTTCCTCTCTCTCTCTCTCTCATCATTTATTTAATTAATTAATTCCCATATTAGTGTAAAATATATGAAAAGTAGAAACGTTATTAAGTTTGCTAACAATTCTTCTATTCTTTCAACAAGTTTGTTTTTTTTATAAGAGAAAATTGGTTTGTATTTTTAAGATAATATTTATAGTTGATTGTAAACAATAATATATGATAAATAGAGATATAATAGTAAAGTAACAATTAATTGGTTAAAAATTCAAACAGAGTTTGTAAATAGATAAAATAAAAAATTTAAAATGTTTTTTATTTATTATATTTTAAAATATTCATTATATCTTTTTAAGGGTAACTTATTTGTTTTTTTGACTCAAAAATATTCTCTAGTAATAAAATAAAATATATAATTTTTTTTTTCATTTCATTTTTTTACTATTGAACAATTTGGATAAAATACCAGTTAATACTTTTCAAGTGAAAGAATAATTCCATTAATTTAATTTTAAAAATTATTTATTTATAAATATCAATAATTTATTTACTATTTTATTTTATCATCCATTAAAATTAATTATTTTGATAAATAAACATAGAGATGAGTAAGAAAGATATAAAAAAAATATTAAAATAATTTAATTATAATATTTTATTTTATTTTTAATTATGATATTTATGTGTCAAAATAATTAATTTTAATTGAATGGTCGTAAGGTGATTTTATAAGTGTATTTTAATTAATCTCTTTAATTAATTAAAATTAAATGAATTTATAAAAAAAAATTGAGCTGACTAATGTATAAATATAACATTAATTACTCTCTTCATTCTAATATAAGTGTCACGTCTGATACTTTTATATATATTAAAACAATATAATAAATAAAAGAAAATAATAATTTTATTAAATTAACTATTGGTGCATTTTAAATATTATTAATACAAGATGAGAGAAATAACAAATTCAACATACTAATTAGAAAATTAATTAAAAGATCAAAGGTAAATTTACACTAAAATTATGTGATAATTATTTTGCTATATATAATTTTTACAAACATGATATTTATTTTGGAATAGAGGAGTATTATCTATGTCTTAAAAAAACTACCAACACTTCTTTAAAATTTGAAAATAAAATAATAGAAAACACCAAAAAAAAAATTCCAAGACCAAGGAAGGAGTATATAGTAAAATCACTTTAACAACTCAGAACACAACATGCTTTGTTGTAAAGAGAGACATTTTCTTTCTTTCTTATATAAAATACCAAAAACCAAACCATTCTTTGCAATTTCAATGGCTAAGTCAAAGAACAATGCAAAGAAACTCTCATACATCTCAGTTCCTTCTCAAATCATCAATTCCATTTCATCATCTTCTATTCAATCTTTACTTGATCAAACCCCAAAGAAATCATCCAAAGCTTCCTCAAAGTTCTTCATCACCTTAACAACAAAATGGAAAAGGCCAAGACTGTTTTTGTTCTTCACACTCTTTTTACTTGGTGTATTTTCCATGTTGAAGTTTGGTTTCAATCTAGAAATCCCATTTTCTCTCTACCCTTGTGCTACAAACCCCTCCATCTCAAATGGGTTTCATTCAAAATCTGAACTTGGGTTTGTTTCAATTAATAAAAATGAGATTTTTAATGCTGCTCTTTTGTCAAAATCTGAACTTGGGACTGTTTCAATGAAAAAAGATGAGATTTTGAATGATAATGGGATGTTGGAAGATAAGGGTCCTAGTGGAGTTGACTTGATGGATCAGGAAAAGGGTGAGTTTTGGAAGCAACCAGATGGGTTAGGGTATAGGCCTTGTTTGGATTTTAGCAGAGATTATAGAAGAGACAGTGATGGGGTTTTGAAGAATAGGAGAAGGTATCTTATGGTGGTTGTTTCTGGTGGGTTGAATCAGCAGAGGAATCAAATTGTTGATGCTGTTGTCATTGCTAGGATTCTTGGTGCTGCTTTGGTTGTTCCTATATTGCAAGTTAATGTGATTTGGGGAGATGAAAGGTAAACTATACTATTCTAGCTATTGTTTCTATCTTTTGTTATTGATACTGGTTATGGTTCTTTGTTTATGTTGATTAAATTTGTTTCCTTAATTGTGGATGTTAGAAGAGAGCTTTCTGTAATTTGTTGTTATTTACCTTATCGGTATCGGTTTTGTTTTGCAGTGAATTTGCTGATATATTTGATTTTGAGCACTTCAAGAATGTTCTTGCTAATGATGTGAGGGTGGTTTCGTCGTTGCCATCGACACACCTGATGACAAAGCCGGTGGAAGGAAGCCCTCCCCTTCATGTCACTCCTAGTTGGATCCGTTCGCGCTATCTCAGAAGAGTAAGATTTTTCGTCAATGAATTTCACAAAGTGATCGTTCTGCGGATGAGAAAAATGTGGACGGTGTCATTGAGTGAGTGCTGACATGAGTTTAACATGATTCTTAATGTTCTTTGCAGTTCAATAGAGAAGGTGTTTTGCTTTTACGCGGCTTGGATTCAAGGCTATCGAAGGATCTTCCTTCGGATCTTCAGAAGCTTCGATGCAAGGTATTGCACGGTCTCTATCGTTTCTTCAATTGTGCGACAATTGATATCATATTCTAAATGTTCTCATCTCATCTATTTTCAGGTTGCTTTTAGTGCATTGAGGTTTGCAAAACCAGTTCAAGAACTCGGCAACAAGATTGCGGAGAGAATGAAAAGCAAGGGACCCTACCTTGCCCTTCATCTAAGAATGGAAAAAGACGTGTGGGTGAGGACTGGTTGTTTACCTGGTCTGAGTCCTGAGTTTGACGAGATCGTAAAGAGTGAGAGGATACAACGGCCGGAACTCTTGACCGGAAGATCAAACATGACTTACCATGAAAGAAAGATGGCTGGTCTTTGTCCCTTGACTGCCATGGATGTTACCAGGTAAATATTAAATTCTCGATCCTTCTACTTTTGAGTAGGAGTATATTTAGAATGACTTATTTGAGCTTATCTATTGACATAAATAAACACCAATGAAACTGTTTGGGAGAGCTTATGGAGATAGCCTATGACATGTCCATAGGTTGTTTTTAGCTTCTTTCTATGAAGTTCTCCATAATAGCTTATGAAATTACTCATGAAAACAATTTGATTTTCTTTTATTATAGAAATAACTGATACATAAGCACTTATATGATAAGCGCTTAATTAAGTTGTTTATCCAAACATCATGTAGGTTTCACTTTTAGTGGTTTTCTGAGTATTAGTCTAATGGATTTTTGTTTCACGTTTATAGGTTGCTTAAAGCTTTAGGAGCTCAAAAAGACGCAAGAATTTATTGGGCCGGGGGACAACCCTTGGGCGGAAAAGAAGCATTGCATCCATTAATCCACGAGTTTCCACATCTTTACAATAAGGAGGATCTTGCATTGCGAGGTGAACTAGAACCATTTGCAAAGAAAGCTTCTATAATGGCTGCCATAGATTACATAGTTTCTGAGAAGAGCGACGTTTTCATGCCGTCTCATGGAGGAAACATGGGTCATGCAATTCAGGTAAGATACACACATTGATCAATGTTGCATACTACTCTGGTCACTACTATAAGCAAATATTCTCTTTTCAGGTTCATTGAATAATTAATGTATCTGGTTTGTACCTAGATCAGATGCACAAGTTATTCAATGAACCTGAAAAATGGAATCATGGATACACATTATTCATTTGACGATTTCTAATATCGGAAACTAAATTTCATTTCAGGGTCACAGGGCTTACGCCGGACACAAGAAATATATAACCCCGAATAAAAGACAGATGCTTCCCTATTTTCTGAATCCTTCCCTCCCTGAGGCAGAGTTTAACAGCATCGTCAAGGAACTGCATCAGAACTCATTAGGACAGCCGGAGCTCCGGACTAGCAAGGCCGGAAGGGATGTCACCAAGTATCCGGTCCCTGAATGCATGTGCAGCTCACAGTCGGATTCATGATCGAAGACTCAATACCAAAGCTTCTGGTATAAAAAGTTTACACGGAAATGGAAGAATGGAAACTAAAGCGCACGAGTAGAAGTTTCGGCAACCTGTACAATTTTGATCCATTGAAAACTACTTGAAGTTGAATTTTCGGGAAACCATGGTACTCAAAAGCAACATTTCGAAGAGCTCTATCGACATCGATCACTCCTCTTTCCTCGAGTGTACTCACATGCGCGAAGTAGGTTTCTCTGATACATTAAATTGATAGATATACACAAGATAATTCTTTGATTCTTTAGGTAGAGTTTGTATAGGATACATGTTATTTTTGTTTGTTATGTGATTCTTTCTAGTACATAAAGCCATGTATATATATTTGAATGAAAAAATAATCAGTTTTGTGTTCAGTTATTTGAATATGAAAAAATAATCAGTTTTGTGTTCTCAGTTATTTGAATTGAATATCATCTTATGCTACTACTTAAGCAGAAGGAGTGTTGTATTATCACAAGTTGCATATAAGAAACTAAACATGCAGCTGAAATATCAAAGCTCTTTTCGGGTTATGTGGGTACATGTCATGAAAAATTCAAAAGCCGATTATTGAGCTTCTTCCTACCATCAATTATATAGGATCCATAATTGATTATATGTTGAATTTTACTATATAATCAATTAAGTATTGTCAGAACTATTTTTAGATTTTTTTTTAAATAACCATTATTTTAAAAAAAATAATTCAAAATAACTATTATTTAAAATAAAAAATCCAAAATAATCATCTTTCAAAACATCATTTATTTTGCATTAGGAGGAGGCGCCAACATCACTGGCGCATACTTTGGAAGCATTGCATGCTGGTGCTAAGTAAGCTGGTGCATGCATTGGCCAATTGGTGTGTCAATTCATCTGACGCATACACCTTTGTATTTTTTTAATATTTTTTTTAATAAATAATGAAATATGATGTTAAATTTTTTTTATTCATGATATAATATAAGTTACGTGGGATTGACAAATATTTAATGACCGGCCCGATCAAAACGTCCCTCTGTTCCACATCCAGGTGTGTTAGTTTGTCGTCGAGGTCTCCCACGATTTTCCTGAGGTGTTTGGAGTATTTGCGTGCTGACTTGATCCAATGATGACTGGTGTGAGGGTTCGGCAGAAGTTCCAGCGGTATTTGATAGATGTTTCATCTGGGTTATAGACGGTTGTGGTTGATGCGTATGGTTGTTGGTGGATAGGGTTTGATTCTTGGTTTTATGGTTGGGTGGGTGGCATGAATGGATTGCGACGTTGGGTGTTTGGTTGTTGGGTGGATGTCATGAATGAGTTGCGAAGTTTGGTGTATGTGGTAGGTTGATGGTGTGAGGTTGGTTGTTGGGTTTGAGTGGTTTGACATTGGTGTTGGACGGGGACTTGTTGTTGGGCGTATGATGACGAAGCTAGTTGGCGTGGATCAATCAAATATTATGGCTCAGACACAAATTATTGCGTTGTTACCGACCTAAATCATGCCATATATTGTTGAGTTGGTCTTGCACCATGGATGATTGGTTCGTTTAAGATGTGTTGTCGTCGATTCCTCCATTGACGATGCATCTCTTTTGCGAAGTCTCTCTAGTCGGAATAATCTCATTGTGCATCAACTTTTTTTTGATGTCAATCTCCCAAACACGTCGGAGGTTCTGGAATCTGTTGCTGTATGCTGAACTGCAGTTTTACCCGGGCACTCTGGTGCATCTCCACAGTAGTGAACCAGATAATTTGTGTCTTTGTTGTCCAAACTGTAGCATCGTCATGGTTAACCTGATGATCAAGACCCAAATATGACCTCCAGATAAACTGTACAACAATACGACACGATTAGATGATAAATAATTTGATAAGTATTTTTAAATTAAAATAGAGTTGTGTAAGAGTATTACATCGTCTGGTCCAATGTGGTCCAATAGATTGCGAGAAACTATTATAGCGTGTTTCAGACACCTATTGTAGTTCATCCCCCTAACTGACCACCTAGGTAAAAAAAATTAAAAAATATTATTTACAGTTAATTGTAATATAAAGTATAATTAATTAAATGGTAAAGTGTTAAACTTACTTTGTTGCAAATGGGAAGATGAATGAGTTCTCGTTTTACCGGGGCGAGTGACGACATTCTTGACCAACCCCATGCTTGTAGCAAATACGCACATGAATAAAAATACAAGTACTTTTTTTTGTGGCATTTTTACACATTGCACTATATAGATGGGCCAACACAGCTGAACCCCAACTATATGTGCTTACCTTATTAATGTGGTGTAACAACGGTAAATACATAATATTTACTATATTACCAGTACTTTCTGGAAATAAAAAATTACCAAATAAAATCATAATATAACACCGAACTTTAATTATTTTTTCATACTCGGTTGATTCTTCGGACAATATTATACTCACATAATATTGTTTAAGATGTTTTAAATTTATACCTCGCCCCCTAGCTTGACTGGATGACTCTCCCTCAGTTTGGTCGTCACACAAAGGGGCACCCAATAATTCATTGCAGATAGAGTTGTCCTGGTTAACTCTACCATTCACGACCTTACCATCTATACAAAGACCTAACAACATGTATACGTCCTCAAGTTTGACGGTACACTCACCGAAAGAAAGGTGAAATGTGTGAGTCTCGGGTCTCCATCTTTCCAACAAAACAAAAATAAATTTTGTAGTCCACCGAATACGAGACTATGTTAAGGAGATTTCCAAATTCACATCCTCTAATATATGGTTCTATCAAAGGATCGTGGGGTACATATTCATATACACGACATCAAAATCGTTTTGGATTCTAATAAAATATAAGTAACAAATACAATAAGAAGAAGTAATATATAATAAAAACATAGATAAGAAAGATATACGAAATAAATATGAAATAAGTAAAAGAAGAGTAATAACATACAAATGTCGAGATATTCTCGAGTGTTCCTCTGTGTTCATCATCTATAGTCAACAAATACATAATGTTGTAGAGGTTGAGTGTTGCAGAGCTTGAGTGTGACAGAGAAAGAGTGTGGTAAAGAAAGAGTGTTGCAAAGATTGAATGTTAGTGTTGCAGCTGAGGTGAATGTTGTAGATGACGAAGAAGAAGAAGCCGAGATTTTGGTTGATTCAATGGTGAACGCTGATGCATAAGAGGAACCATTACCAGCTAGTCATGTATATTGTCCACCTCAACACATATCAAGGTTGAATTTGGGTTCCGATGAACCTTCATCATATATATGGTACAATCCTTATGTGCAAATGCAAAGATCTTTGAAACAAGGAGACACATTTCACACAAAAGAAGATTGTGTAAAAGTTATTAAAAAGCTTCACATGGAACTATCAGTTAATTTCAGAGTTGGTAGAACTAATGCATTGAGGTACAAAATTTATTATCCGAATGAGCACTACCTTTTCAAGTTGTTAGCTTTGTACCGGAAGAGGAGCGATTCTTGGGAGATTGGATCCATGGTGTAACACCCTTCTAAAATACCCCAAATATTTAATTAAAATAACAATGTATCAATCAGAGTAAATATGCAATTAAGGGTGTCACACAATCATTTCACACCATTCACCATGATAACTGTCATGCTCTTTTATTAATTCAAAACATAAAGCATTTGTACAATACGCAGCGGATAGAAATCAAATCAATCATGCAAAACATGTAACACATTACATGTAAAATTATTCAACAAGGTAAAACATCCCGTCCCGATGTTACATCTATCAGAGCATGACCCACTAAGGAGACTACACTAGACTCCAAGCACTAGCTTCTACTCAATCACTGCTCGTTACCTGAAAAATAGTTGTAAGGGTGAGTTCCTCAATCGATATAATAAGCATTATAAAATATCATGCAATGTTAAGTAATTTAACACATTTCATCACCTAAATCAGATTACACATTCAGCAACGACAATATCAACTCAATCATACTCAACATCAACACAACACACAACACACAACACACGTATAATACTGGAATACATCCATTCATATCATACGCCATACATACATTATGCAATGAGACTCCATGCATGCGGTACCGACTATTCGTGAACATATAGTTCACCTCACCGATCAAATCCAGATACGGCTACCAAGCCCACTAGTCCCACTCATTTGAGACCTAGTGACTCACTCACTAATTCCTCACCACGGGAATTAGCTACCACCAACTCACTAATTCCTCACCACGGGAATTAGCTACCACCAACTCACTAATTCCTCACCACGGGAATTAGCTACCACCAACTCACTAATTCCTCACCACGGGAATTAGCTACCACCATAAAGACTACAATATGCATGCTAAATCACCTAGCAATGCAAACTCATCAACAATAATCCACAATGGACATATGCTCACACTCTAAGCCATAAACAGTCCATTCACAATTGCATACATAACATATACATTCACAGCATTATGCATACCATCATACATTCATCAACACACGTATCAAAATATCATATCATGTCAAATAATTAATCACAGTATTAGCACACTCCACTAATACCTATACTGCTCAAAACAGCGGGAATTAATCCCTATTACATCATACGCCAATATAGGCCAAACACCAATTATGCACACATTATTCAAATATTAATTTTTCACTTTTCCAACAGTGTTAACCGGTTAACGCCCTGGGTTAACCGGTTAACGCAACACAGAACACGCTTTCTGACAAAATTCAACAGTGTTAACCGGTTAACGCCCTGGGTTAACCGGTTAACGCATACAGAACAGCAATATTTTCACAACTCACAACAGTGTTAACCGGTTAACGCCCTGGGTTAACCGGTTAACGCAAGCAAAACAGCAATACCTCACAATTCCTAACAGTGTTAACCGGTTAACACCCTGGGTTAACCGGTTAACGCAAGACAGAAAGCTGTTCCTGCGCTAACACGAAGCAGAATGCAGAATTCTCCGCATTTTCCGCCGTTGGAGGACTTCCGGACCTCCGATTCCGATTCCGTAAAAAGCTATACGTTCGGGAAATCACAACTCACACAATACAGATTCAATTACAACTTTAACACAACTTATCCAACACAATTTTTCAGCATTCAACATCCCAATTAGGGTCAATTCAACGCTTTATCACTACCCATTACATGTTAATCCATAATACCCATTAAACGACGATAAACCCCCCTTACCTGAGTTAATCCGGCGAATCTTTAAGCTTCAAGCTTTTCTCTTCTCCAACCTTCTTACTCTTGCTCTGTCTCTTTGCCCTTTTCCTCTTTTTGAGCCGCTTCTCTGTTTTCACGTGAAAACCCTCTTTACCAAAATGAAACTCTTTTTCTTATTTCCAACTTATATATTTTCCAATCATTATTATTCCAATAATAATAATAATATTCCAATAATTCCAATTATTTAATTAAATTAATAAATATAATATTAACTTAAATTAAATAATTATCTTATTTTTATCGGGGTGTTACAACTCTCCCCCACTAAAAGAGTTTTCGTCCTCGAAAACATACCTTAAGCGAATAACTCTGGATAGGACTCCTTCATCTGACTCTCAAGTTCCCAAGTCACATTGCCACCTGCTGGTCCTCCCCAAGCTACCTTTACCAAAGCAATCTCTTTACCCCGCAACTGCTTCAACTCTCGATCCTCGATCCTCATAGGTGATGTTTCAACAGTCAGGTTATCTCTCACCTGTACATCATCTATTTGGACTACATGCGACGGATCAGGAATGTACCTCCTCAACTGAGACACATGAAAAACCTCATGCAAATTCGCAAGTGACGGCGGTAAAGCGATACGATAGGCTACCTCCCCTATCCTCTCCAAAATCTGGTAAGGACCAATAAATCGAGGTGTCAACTTCTTCGACTTCAAAGCTCGACCAACCCCAGTTATCGGAGTAACACGAAGAAACACATGATCTCCCTCTTGAAACTCAAGTGACTTCCTTCTCTTGTCGTGATAACTCTTATGACGACTCTGAGCAATTCTCATCTTCTCCTGAATCATCTTAATCTTTTCCGTAGTCTGTTGAACAATCTCCGGTCCAACCACAGCACTCTCACCGGACTCGTACCAACATAAAGGCGTCCGACATCTCCTACCATACAAAGCTTCAAACGGTGCCATACCAATGCTCGAATGAAAACTATTGTTGTAGGTAAACTCAATCAAAGGTAAATAACAATCCCAAGCACCTCCCTTTTCCAAAACACAAGCCCTCAAAAGATCCTCTAGTGACTGAATCGTCCTCTCAGTCTGACCATCAGTCTGCGGATGATATGCAGAACTCAATCTCAGCTTAGTTCCCAAAGCCCTCTGCAAACCTTCCCAAAACTTCGATGTAAATCTAGGATCTCTGTCCGAAACAATACTCGACGGAATACCATGCAAACTTACAATTTTCTCAATATACAGCTCAGCCAATCTCTCTAACGGATAATCCATTCTGATCGGAATGAAATGAGCCGATTTTGTCAATCTGTCAACAATCACCCAAATAGCTTCAAAATTCTTATTTGTCCTCGGTAAACCAGAAACAAAATCCATACTGATACTATCCCACTTCCACTCTGGAATAGCCAACGGTTGCATTAGCCCAGACGGCTTCTGATGCTCAATCTTTGACTTCTGACAAGTCAAACAAGAATAAACAAAACTCGCAATTTCTCTTTTCATTCCCGGCCACCAAAATAGCTTTTTCAAATCACGATACATCTTCGTAGCCCCAGGATGAATACTCAGGCCACTACGATGTCCTTCCTCAAGAATACTCTTCTTAAGTTCGGTAACATCCGGAATACACACCCGATTACCAAATTTCAAAACACCATTCTCATCAACTCTGAATTCACCACCTTGACCTTGATTCACTAGAGTCAACTTATCAACCAAAAGCACATCGGATTTCTGACCCTCTCTGATCTCATCCAGAATACTACTCGTTAACTTCAACATTCCCAATTTAACACTATTGTGAGTACTCTCACACACCAAACTCAAGTCTCTAAACTGCTCAATTAAATCCAATTCCTTAACCATTAACATAGACATATGCAATGATTTCCGACTCAATGCATCAGCCACTACGTTTGCTTTACCCGGATGGTAATTCAAATCAAAGTCATAATCCTTCAGAAACTCTAACCATCTCCTCTGTCTCATATTCAGCTCTTTCTGATCAAACAAATACTTTAAACTTTTATGGTCACTGAAAACCTCAAATCTTGACCCGTACAAGTAATGCCTCCATAACTTCAGAACAAAAACCACAGCTGCCAACTCTAAATCGTGTGTCGGATAGTTCCTCTCATGAACCCTCAGTTGTCTCGAAGCATAAGCTATAACCTGCTTATTCTGCATCAACACACCACCCAAACCCAACAATGAAGCATCACAGTAAACCTCAAATAGTTCTGACGGACTCGGTAATATCAGAATAGGAGCAGTAGTTAACCTTCTCTTTAACTCTTGGAAACCTTCTTCACATTTTGAGTCCCAAACAAACGCTTGCCCCTTTCTAGTCAACATCGTCAACGGTAACGCCAACTTAGAAAATCCCTCAATGAACTTCCTATAATATCCTGCAAGTCCAAGAAAACTCCTTATCTCAGAAACTGACTTCGGAGCTTCCCACTTAGATACCGCTTCTATCTTAGAAGGATCAACAGCAACACCATCTCTTGAAATCACATGACCAAGAAAACTAACCTCTCCTAACCAAAATTCACACTTGGACAGTTTAGCAAATAACTTCTTTTCTCGTAGAACTTCTAAAACCATTCTCAAATGCTCAGCATGCTCTTCTTCCGATTTCGAATACACCAAAATATCGTCAATAAACACCACAACAAACTGGTCTAGGTACGGATGGAAAATCCTATTCATATACTCCATAAACACTCCAGGCGCATTAGTCACACCAAAAGGCATTACAGAATACTCATAATGTCCATACCTCGTTCTGAAAGCAGTCTTCTGAATATCCTCAGTCTTCACACGTATCTGATGATACCCAGATCTCAAATCTATTTTGCTGAACACACTCGCACCAACCAACTGATCCATCAAATCATCAATCCTCGGCAAAGGATACCGATTCTTGATCGTCACTTTATTCAGTTACCTGTAGTCTACACACAACCTCATAGTACCTTCTTTCTTCTTAACCAATAACACTGGTGCACCCCACGGTGACACACTCGGACGAATAAATTTCTTATCCAACAGATCTTCCAACTGACTCTTCAATTCAGTTAACTCAACAGCAGACATACGGTACGGAGCCATTGACACCGGCCTAGTACCAGGTACCAAATCAATCGAGAACTCAACTTCACGCTCTGGCGGTAATTCATTCACTTCTTCCGGAAACACATCAGGAAAATCACACACTACGGCTAGATCGCAAATCACCAGTTTATCTTTAGCCTCCAAAGTCGCTAACAGCATAAACAACTCTGCCCCATCTGCTACTGCCTCATTCACCTGCCTTGCAGATAGAAACAAACTCTTCTCTTTTTCAATCTCAGGAAAGATCACAGTCTTATCAAAACAGTTGATATAAACTCGGTTACACACCAACCAGTTCATACCCAGAATCACATCAATCTGCACTAGTGGAAGACACACTAGGTCCATCCCAAAGTCTCTACCAAAAATACTCAAAGGACAATTTAAACAAACTGAAGTAGTAGTCACTGAACCCTTCGCAGGAGTATCAATCACCATACTTCCATGCATCTCAGATATCTCTAACTTAAGTTTCACAGCACAATCCAAAGATATAAAGGAATGAGTCGCACCTGTGTCAATAATAGCTACAAGAGGAAAGCCATTAATATAACACGTACCTCGGATCAAACGATCATCTGCAGAAGTCTCAGAACCCGATAAAGCAAAGACCTTGCCTCCCGACTGGTTCTCTCTCTTCGGCTTAGGACACTGTGGGCTAATATGACCCAACTCTCCACAGTTGAAACAAGTCACAGTCTTCGACCGGCACTCTGCAGCCAAATGACCACCTTTTCCACACTTGAAACACTTCCTCTCAGCACTGGTACACTCATGGACACGATGTCCAGCCTGACCACATCTGTAACACTTAGCAGGGGCACTAGAGTCTCCCCCACTAGGCCTCTTCATCCCACTCTGTCTCTGGAAACCTTTGCCAGCTGCATACGGTTTCCCACGATCATTCTGATTCTTGTCTTTCCTATCAACCCTCTGCTGATAGCTCTCCGCTCTGGCCTTGGTATCCTGTTCAAAGATCCTGCAACAGTCAACCAAATCAGAAAACACTCTAATCCGCTGATACCCAATAGCCTGCTTGATCTCGGGACGTAACCCGTTCTCAAACTTCACACATTTTGAGAATTCCCCAGTAGCCTCATCATAGGGAGTGTAATACTTCGACAGCTCTGTGAACTTAGCAGCATACTCAGTAACAGACCGGTTGCCCTGCTTCAATTCCAAGAACTCTATCTCTTTCTTTCCTCTGACATCCTCTGGAAAGTACTTCCTCAGGAATCTCTCCCTGAACACAGCCCAAGTGATCTCAGCATTCCCAGCAGATTCCAACTCAGTGCGGGTAGCAACCCACCAATCATCTGCTTCTTCTGACAGCATATGCGTACCGAACCTGACCTTCTGGTTATCGGCACACTCAGTCACTCGGAAGATCCTCTCGATCTCCTTCAACCATTTCTGAGCACCATCTGGATCGTATGCTCCCTTGAACATTGGAGGATTGTTCTTCTGGAACTCACTCAGTTGACGAGCAGCTCCCATTCCCACAACGTTCGGATTCCCTCCAAGTACTCCAGCTAGCATACCCAGAGCCTCAGCAATCGCAGCATCATCTCTACCTCTTCCAGCCATCTCTATTCTGAAAACCCAATCAAGCTAAAACAATAAGTACTGATAGGGTTACACAACACCTATCCCGTACAGGGGAAACAGAATAATTACGACTCGACTCGATCGACTATGCTCTGATACCACTAATGTAACACCCTTCTAAAATACCCCAAATATTTAATTAAAATAACAATGTATCAATCAGAGTAAATATGCAATTAAGGGTGTCACACAATCATTTCACACCATTCACCATGATAACTGTCATGCTCTTTTATTAATTCAAAACATAAAGCATTTGCACAATACGCAGCGGATAGAAATCAAATCAATCATGCAAAACATGTAACACATTACATGTAAAATTATTCAACAAGGTAAAACATCCCGTCCCGATGTTACATCTATCAGAGCATGACCCACTAAGGAGACTACACTAGACTCCAAGCACTAGCTTCTACTCAATCACTGCTCGTTACCTGAAAAGTAGTTGTAAGGGTGAGTTCCTCAATCGATATAATAAGCATTATAAAATATCATGCAATGTTAAGTAATTTAACACATTTCATCACCCAAATCAGATTACACATTCAGCAACGACAATATCAACTCAATCATACTCAACATCAACACAACACACAACACACAACACACGTATAATACTGGAATACATCCATTCATATCATACGCCATACATACATTATGCAATGAGACTCCATGCATGCGGTACCGACTATTCGTGAACATATAGTTCACCTCACCGATCAAATCCAGATACGGCTACCAAGCCCACTAGTCCCACTCATTTGAGACCTAGTGACTCACTCACTAATTCCTCACCACGGGAATTAGCTACCACCAACTCACTAATTCCTCACCACGGGAATTAGCTACCACCAACTCACTAATTCCTCACCACGGGAATTAGCTACCACCATAAAGACTACAATATGCATGCTAAATCACCTAGCAATGCAAACTCATCAACAATAATCCACAATGGACATATGCTCACACTCTAAGCCATAAACAGTCCATTCACAATTGCATACATAACATATACATTCACAGCATATGCATACCATCATACATTCATCAACACACGTATCAAAACATCATATCATGTCAAATAATTAATCACAGTATTAGCACACTCCACTAATACCTATACTGCTCAAAACAGCGGGAATTAATCCCTATTACATCATACGCCAATATAGGCCAAACACCAATTATGCACACATTATTCAAATATTAATTTTTCACTTTTCCAACAGTGTTAACCGGTTAACGCCCTGGGTTAACCGGTTAACGCAACACAGAACACGCTTTCTGGCAAAATTCAACAGTGTTAACCGGTTAACGCCCTGGGTTAACCGGTTAACGCATACAGAACAACAATATTTTCACAACTCACAACAGTGTTAACCGGTTAACGCCCTGGGTTAACCGGTTAACGCAAGCAAAACAGCAATACCTCACAATTCCTAACAGTGTTAACCGGTTAACACCCTGGGTTAACCGGTTAACGCAAGACAGAAAGCTGTTCCTGCGCTAACACGAAGCAGAATGCAGAATTCTCCGCATTTTCCGCCGTTGGAGGACTTCCGGACCTCCGATTCCGATTCCGTAAAAAGCTATACGTTCGGGAAATCACAACTCACACAAATACAGATTCAATTACAACTTTAACACAACTTATCCAACATAATTTTTCAGCATTCAACATCCCAATTAGGGTCAATTCAACGGTTTATCACTACCCATTACATGTTAATCCATAATACCCATTAAACGACGATAAACCCCCCTTACCTGAGTTAATCCGGCGAATCTTTAAGCTTCAAGCTTTTCTCTTCTCCAACCTTCTTACTCTTGCTCTGTCTCTTTGCCCTTTTCCTCTTTTTGAGCCGCTTCTCTGTTTTCACGTGAAAACCCTCTTTACCAAAATGAAACTCTTTTTCTTATTTCCAACTTATATATTTTCCAATCATTATTATTCCAATAATAATAATAATATTCCAATAATTCCAATTATTTAATTAAATTAATAAATATAATATTAACTTAAATTAAATAATTATCTTATTTTTATCGGGGTGTTACACATGGGTCCAGTTCACACATGCATGCTCACAAACCCAATGCAAGATCATCGGAAACTAAGCTCTAAGCTAACATGCGATGAAATATTATCTGTCATTGGCGACAATCCGTCGTTAAAGGTGAGTACAATAATCTTTCATATGGTAGCACAATACCACTACACTCCATCATATAGGAAGGCATGGATAGCTAGGACAAAGGCTATTGAAAAAGTGTATGACAATTGGGAGGAGTCTTACAAACAACTTCCAAATACCTGTTGGCTCTAAAACAATATGCTCCAGGGATATTGTCAAGTTGGAAACGTTGCCCGCGTATACACCAGACGGGACGTGTGCTATTAGAAATGGAATATTCCACCTTCCCTTTTGGGCGTATCAACCATGCATCATAGGTTTTTCTTTCTGTAAACCTATTATACAAATTGATGGTACATTGTTGTACAGGAAATACAAAGGAACGTTACTGATGGAAGTGGCACAAGATGGCAACAACAACATTTTTCCAATCGCCTTTGCCCTTGTTGAAGGGGAGACTGCTGAGGGATGGAGTTTTTTCCTAAGAAATCTCCAATTGCACGTTGCACCTCAACCTAACTTATGTTTGATCTCCGACAGACACCCTTCATCATCAGTGCATATAATAACATTGATAATGGCTGGCAAGATCCTCCTTCGACGCATGTCTTCTGTATTAGACATATTGCTCAGAATTTTATGCGGGAGATCACAGAAAAAAATATTGCGGAAGAAGGTTGTCAACGCGGGTTACGCATTATCAGAACCTTCTTTCAAACACTACTGCAAAGAAATAAGATTGTCAAACGCAGATGCAGTACGGTGGATCAAAAGTATTTCAGGTTAGGTGCGTTGTTTGAGACCAAACGTTCCAAATGGAGTTCAATGTTGCAATCTGGGCAGTTGTTCAGTGATGCTTCAATGAAATTCATTAGACATGAAGCTGCCAAAGCAAACACACACGTGGTCACGGTGTTTGATCGCACTAAAGGTTGGTATAATGTTGTCGAGTCTATGGATCACAATGAGGGCATGCCGATGGGACAATACAAAGTCGAACTAGATAGAGGTTGGTGCGACTGCGGAAAGTTCCAAGCCTTCCGTACGCCCTACTCCCATGTCATTGCGGTATGTTCAAAGGTTCAAATGGATCCATCCTACTTGCTATCTGACGTTTACAAAATCACCAGCCTATCAAATGATTATAAAATTAGTTTTTCCGTAGTGGAAAAAGAGGATTACTGGCCAGAATATCAAAGGGACATCGTCTGGCACAACGAAGTTATACGAAGGAAGAAAAAGGGTCGCCCAAACAACACCCGCATTCGAACCGAAATGGATACGGCGAACAAAAGGGTTATATTATGTAGTTCATGTTGTCAGCCATGTCACAATCATACTAACTGTCCTAGTGTTGGTACGAGCACAACCAGATAAATTCACATGTACCTTTGTTGCAATATATGAAAAATTAAATGTATTTCATATTATAAGTTTGTGAGGAAATACCATTACATAGACAACAACACAAACAACTAAAACAATTAAAATACAATAACTAAGCGATTACAACCATCAAAACAATTTTGAACATGTAATGCATCATCCTATAAATGTCTCGGTCAGTCTTAATATCCACTTGTTCACGCACTTCTCCATTTTGGTTGAACGTGGACACAAGCCATTGGATTATTCTAATCCTTTCACCATCTCCAATTTCTCCATCTAATCAACTGTTCAATGTACGATTAAGACGTTCAAACGAATCTATATTCCAAAGTCAAATCTTTATCGGAGACGCAACGACAGAAAATATTAAATCAGCATTTCGCTTAAGAATGTATTCAGACATGGTTAAAACTTACAAACTTGAAGGAGAGTGAAGTTGAATGAAAGAAAATGTGGTTGTAGGGTAAGAGTTGTGTGAAAAATATTGAATGTTGGGCGAGGTATTTATAAAGGAGTAAGAAAATGCATGCGCCAAAGGGCTATGCGCCTCACATGTCAAAACATGTAGGCGTCAAATGAATTGACGCCACCTAATGGCCCCCAATGCATGCACCAACTCACTTGACGCCAACATGCAATGCTTCCAAAGCATGCGCCAGTGATGCTGGCGCCTCCTCCTAATGTAAAATAGATGCGCCAGTTCATCTGACGCATCTGTTTTGAAAGGTGGTTATTTTGGAATATTTTTTGAAATAATGATTATTTTGGATTTTTTTTTAAAATAGTGGTTATTTTAAAAAAATCATTTTTAGAAATTATATATATATATATATATATATATATATATATATATATAATATATATAATATATATATATATATATATTGATTTACTTATCATTGTCCCCGTTTGATATTCAAGAGAATTATTTTTTCATTCAACTATCCCGTTTTATTGTGGAGTTTGTGAACAAGAACAAATATATTTTATGTTATTTTCAATACAAAAGTTTTTTAATTCAACAATTTTAAAATTCATCTCTGTGATCACTTTAAATAGAAGGAATATTTAATCCATTTTTTTAAATTTTTTATCTAATTTCTGAAATGCAATGAACACATCATTTTATAAAAAAAAAAGTGTCCAAATATAGCGTGAATAGTCATTCAAAATTCATGGTTTTGGATAGAAAAAAAAAACATTGGTGTGTAAAAGTTGTAAAGACTTATCTGCAGAAATAGCATTTTTTTTAAAAGGAAGCTTTTACTTGTTTCCTGTTTTAGCACACATCACATTACTTATTTTTTTTAAAACACAATTTTCTGATTTAAAAAGATTACATTGAAACGGATATTGAAACATTAAAGTGAACGGTAATTTTGGCTACATGTACAACTTTGATCCCTTGAAAACTCCTTGAAGATGATTTTCATGGAAATCACAGTTCTCAAAAGCAACATTTTGAAGAGCTATCATCAGTTAATTTTAGATATAAAAATAGATTTTTTATAAAATAATTCTTTAAAATATTGAAAAAATTTAAATTCATTTTTATAAGTTAAATTTTAACATCCTATAATATAAATATATTATTTAAAATTAAAATATAGTTGAAAATTTTTTTTCTTTCAAAAAGATATATTTCAAAATACTTTTTATAAGGTTTAAATATACTTTTGATCCTTATAATTTAGACATTTTAAATAATTGATTCCCTTATTACAAAACCAAGTATTTTGATCCCTTAATTTTGATGACATTTGCACTATAATTTTTCTAGGTCTTTCTCTAACTCTTAGTTATTTGAGTTCTCTCCATCTAATCTACTCTCTTTACTAGATAATCTACATGTCTTCTATCTACATGTCCAAACCACCTAATATTGTCATTTATACTATAGGTGTTACCCCAACACTTTCTCTAATATTGTCATTTACAATCTTATTTTGTCTAGTCTTATTACACGTCCAACACAACATCTTCATTTACTTTATTCTTGTGTTGATTCTTAATTGCCCAACATTCTGTATCATATAATGTCGCAGATCTTTACATGTGTAATGTGTTTTGATGTTTGTTTGTAACTTTTTTGTTTTACTATAAGTTGATTTATTGCTTTGTTAATTTGTATGTAATTTGAACATTCATTTTAGATTGTGCCTTGTATCACTCTTCACATTCAATAAAAAAAGATTGGATCCATTAAAATGGATTTTTATTATGAACAAGTTAGTGCAAAGTCAACACACACATGCCTTGAATCTTAAGTTAGAAAATTTAAAATATAGTGTTTTTTATGCAATCAAGCATACAGCTGATTCAAGTTCAATTGAAAATCAGGATTTTGACTCTATATTCTGATTTGTTTTCTTTGACTCGAATTAGAAGACATAATAACTCAAATTATGAATCCCTTTTACTCAAATCGTGATTAAACAAACTATTTAAAGTTAGCCATGATTCGAATCAAGTAGTTACTTGACTCAAATCATAGGTAACACATCATGATTCAAATCAAAATTTATCATTTCCAAATTTTATTACTTTGATTCAAATCATTCTTTCATTTGATTCAAATCATAAGTGTGTGATTTAACTTAACTCAGTATTCATTTTTCTGACCTTTTGTACTTAACCTCTAACACATATATAAATATTCTTTTGTGTTTTTCTTCATATACATGTATGATAATAATTATAATTCTTACATATTCAGCAAAAACTTGGTAGTGAGTTTCTTCATGAACTTGAGATCAAATTCTTATTTTCACAAATCTTGATAAAAATCCATGCGCGTTCTTCCTTTTCATAAACACTTATTCTCCTTGTTTCAATCTTGTAAAAGACTTCATAGAATGTTGTTCTTGTAAGATATAAATTGTGTTGTATGAGATTCTTTAGATGACCACAATCATCTTCTGCCGAGCCAATAAACCATTATTGTTGTAATCATCTCAAAAGATTTAGTGGTAGATATAAAGTACATTTGAGAAGCTAATGTTTTTTTTGTGAAATTTTGTTGTGTGTATCATGATAAAGAATTATTTTGTGTCTATGGTGTCTAGAAACTAACTTCTAGCAAAGAGAAAGTGTTATTTGTACTCCATTGAAAATTTTGATAGAACTGTATAAATGTTGTTATGGAACCGGTGAGATCGGGTAAAGGTTGCCACAAAAAGGAAGCTTGGAGCAGGATATTTGGGTCTAGCGTGATTTTGTATCAAGATCAAGTGAAGATCTTGAAAGATGGGTAGTTTTACTATTCTACTATAATAGAAGGAAAATTCAATTTAGACATATGTTTGGCTAAAGATTTTTTTTTGCATGTAGTGTCCAAAGTTGTTCATTTGTTGTACCAAAAATACTCATGTATTAATTTTCATAATAGTGGAAGACCCTACGAATTTTCAACGGTGAAACCATTGAATAGTGGCTTAAGCTATAGCAAGGATGAATAAATCATGTGTAATCTCTCTCCAACCTTATCTAATTTTATTTCTTGCATAAATTTTTTTATGCTTATGCTTTATTGTTTTTTTAGAAATTGCATGTGTTTCGGATTTACTACTTTCGTAGCGATTTCTTCTGTAAAAGTAGGTATCTGTTAGACTAAGCTCTGAACAATCTTCTAGGTTATTAAACCTAAAAATTGTATTATTAGAATCTCCGATCAATTAAGTAAGTTCAAAATACACTTCTCGTCCACGTTCGAAGTTAGATTAATTGCTACTTGATTGGTTAGTAATTTCATCCTGATCTCATTCTATTATCTAATTACTATGTCCTTATCTATAATGATTCTAATGCATCTATTATATCTTTTTTCCAGTGCGTCAAACATTTTATAAAATTGATTTTGAAAAGCAAACATTTTTTAAAATTGATTTTTAGGGAACAATCTATTCAATCCCCAACCCCTTCTAGACCATTTGACTACCATACTCTCCCTCAATATTACCGCAGTCCGATAAAAATTTCCTTCAACTTGTACGGTATCTTTTTGTCACATAAGACTCCCGAAACCCTCCTCCATTTCACCCACCTAGCTTGAACTCGATGGTTTACTTTGTCTTATATTTCTCCATCATTTTGTATTACGGATCCAAAATATTTGAATTGTGTGACTTGTGGGATGAAATGATTCCCAGCTCTCACCTCTAGGTTAGAAACAATTCTTCTTTTACTGAACTTACATTCCATATACGTTTTCTTACTTATGCTCAAGCAAAAACCATGTTTTGGTAAAACTCGTCTCCAAGTCTCTAACCTCTCATTTAAATCCTCATTCGACTCTCTAAGTAAGACTATTATTTAAAATAAATATGCATCTTGGTACTAGTTCTTAGATGTGTTCTGTGAATACATCCTAAATTAAAGTAAAAAGATAGGGCCTGGGGTTGAATTTTGATGCAAGCCCCATTGTAATAAGGAATTCATATGTCTCTTCATCCTATGTACGCACACTAGTCAAGAATGAATAATATAGAAAGTATCTTGAACATTTCGCATGGACTTCTCCACTTAGACGACCCTTCCCACATATGCTAGTTGCAAATTCTTAATGTTGAATTCACATTGAAGTTGTGAACACTTGATTTTTTTGACCTGATGCTAATTATGTTTTCTTTTGACAAGCCATTTTATCCCCAACCTTGGCTTATGTCATAGGAAGTTGGAGTAGATAGAACCAGAATCCCATAAGAATTTTTTAAATATTCGTGAATGTATATATCCTCCCGCCTTCCTTAGAATAATACAATCGATAGTTTAACCTCATAAGTTCCACGTGATCTTCATTAAAGTTGTTACAGACTTCCTATTTTACTCTTAACAATTGGAAGTTTAATGGAGAAGATATTCATGGCATTCTCTCTAACATTGTGGCTTTCAATAGTATCCCAAGGTTCATGCTTGGTCAAGCTGAATTACTTGGCCCCTCCTTAAACTTGTACCATTTACAAATAAACAATAGATTAACAAATTATTGTTCGAAATATAATACGAAAAGACAAAATAAAATTAGGAATCTAACTAACTCAAAGCCAAGTTCGAATAGTTTGCAAATTTTTGCAAATGTTTCCATCGACAACTTATAGTACAACATAACACTGTTTTTTATAAGCATACAACATATCAATTTTCTGAAACGAAAATACATCACAAGGACTTCATCAGTATGTAAAACTTACAAAGGCATCGCATCAAACATTAATTTGACTACAATTCCTCTCCCGATGCAAGATAAAAAATGGAGTGATGTTAAAGGAACGAGATCATACCTGAATGGAATACCAGACAAATCCTCTCCCGATGCCATTATCATTATTGTAGACATAGATGCAAGCCCTTAAGTTATAGACCTTCTACCGACACAACATTTGTGAAAAAATTTATAAATCTTCTGCCAATGCCACTATCCCACTACAATTCCTTTTCCTTTATTCTTGTAATAATCATGCCAATTCTGCTGTACAATTTTTTACAAGATGAGCAAACTTGTTTGACAAGCCACCAACCCCACATTAATAACTTCCTTATTATTGGTATTCTATAAAAGTAAACGCATACGTATACAATGAAATGAAATGACCATATAGTTAGGGCAAGAAGAACAAAGATTAAACCCCAAAAACATGTCCTCAGTATGCGGAAAGGTTCGTCTTCTGCCCTCATCTTCCCATAAGGTGTGATCTTGAACTTGGTCGCTGATCCAAACATTGTCAATTTTCCCAAAACCATTAGTCTTCTGAAGACTAATGCTTCCAATAGATGATTTTCGGAAAATGGCTCATCAGTTTGAACAATAGATGCCTTCATTTTCCCATAAGATTTATTCAAGTTCATAGCATCTTGCTCTATCCTTCTCATTAACTCTTCCAATTCAGGATTGTAGTTTCCTTCCTCCAAGGATTCTTCAACGCCAGAGCTTGAAGCTTCCTCTGTACCTGCAGGCTGGCATTTCAATTCAACAATTATCACCTTTAGGTCAGACGTTGAGGCTTCATTGCTAGTCCCAAGTCCCCAGGAAAGTTGGTTTTGCCTCTTCAACACTGGTTTGTAAAATGGATCTCCCAGTTTTATCTCCATGGTTCCCCAAAAGCGTCGGTTTTTTGCTCCTAATGCATCAGTATATTCTAGAATAATAGGCATACCAATGTCCAAGCTACCGTCTTTCATTAATTCTACCCGTGCCCGCAATACTCTTTCCGCAACTCCGCTTGCAATTTGAAGATCTTCAGGAGATAAATCAGCAAAATGTTCTGATAAATTCTCTTTTATCATCTCTAATACTTGAATCACATGCTCTACAGAATCTTCATGATCTTGCTTTAGACTTGCCCCATAGGCAGAGAAAGAAGTCTTTTCTATAACTTCCACCTTGGCATTCCGCAAAGACCGCAAAAGCACTTTTAAAGACCTTACTGGACCTTCTTCTGATTCTAATAGAGGTAAATACTCACTAAACATGTCTTTTGGATTGAAATTTTCTAGCACATGTTTCATTTGCTGCTCTGGTGATCTCTTTGGAACCAAATATGACGATGGCATGTAGGAACATGAACTGCGATTGGGAGGTATGAATTGGATATCATCCATGCTTGTTTCTTGCTTGTACACATAAACTCCCCACTTGGTCAGAATCAAGTCCGAATCATATTGAACCTGAATGGCCTTCCAGTCATCTCCAAGACTTGCATCAAGGTCTTGCCACTCTTCGTCATTAAACAAAAATCGCAGGTCACACAATAGCACATGATCTTCCCCAACATTGAAATAATGGAAATCCCTGCCACATATTTGTTGGCCATCAATAAACAAATGGAGGCTAACAGTGTGCCAGTCTTTGACTCCAGTCAACAAATTTATATAATCAACAATTTTTAAAAAATTGTCTGAATTGTCTGTCTTTTTTTGGAACACTAATGCTAAAGCAACAACGGGAAACTTCCGGCGAGCCCAAAAAAGTGGAATCTCTTGAGTGCAAACACAGTCAAACCATTCTGGAATCTCCATTTTCGGCATAGGCATCACAACTTGTATTCTTTGGATCTCTTGTGAAACCTGTGATGCCAAAAGACATTAGTGTGTTTGCATCAACATACTACTTACAGACTGAAAATATCTTCTATCATGTAAATAATGGAGAAAGAAGTAAAACCTTTGACCATAGCAAACTCGATGCCTCTGAAGTTAAGGATTGACAGTGTCTTGCATCGATTTTCTGAATACTTAATGGAAGTTCTGGAACTCCTGTAAGATTCCTGCAAAAACTCACATCAAGATTTTTCAAGTGCATAGATCCGCCGATGCAACTTGGGAGGGCTACAAACCCATTGTGTGAAACTTTCAAGTCTTTCAGCTTTGGAAATATTTCAATAATGGCATTAACATCTTCAAATGATAGATTAGCCTCGCTAAAATGAAGTGTTTCTAAATTTGGATAGCCTTTTGCCACTGAATGGCGCTCTTTGAACCTTTGAAATGATTCTCCTACTTGAGAGCATCCATCAATTTTCAAAGAGATCAGTTTTGGAAGCAATAAGAAGCTACTTGATAGATCTTTGAGCCCTTTGCAAATTGACATGTCTATATACTCAAGGCCTGTAAGGTTACCAATAGATTTTGGAAACTCCTTAATGGCGGTACTTATCATGTGAATCTTTAATGGCTTATCCATCTTTTGCATTACTTGTGGGAAGTGTTCAAGTTTTTTGCAGAAATTAAACGAAAGCACTTGAAGGGAGGGCAAATACATTTTTGGCACAAAACTTTTGAGCTCAGTGCACCCCGAAGCACTTAAATACACCAGATTAGGCATAAATCCAACAGATATATCAAACTTTGCCAGTTTATGGCATTTATCAAGTGTAAGCACTCTTAAGTTTTTAGCTCCAGATAGATCAGGAATTTGAGTTATGGATTGACTATGGGAGAGATTGATGAATGTTAAATCCCCAAAAATCTGCAAAAAATAATATAATCGAAATGACTAGAGCACAGTCAACTATGTTAATTTTTAAAGCTTGCTAGTTACAGTGACAATTTTACCACATCTTAAAACAAAAAAGTCGAAGCAAACGTGCGTACCTGAAAGGGCTTTTTCAATATCATCGAGCTATGAGGTAACTTGAAGTCAACAATTCTGTATGGATAAAAATCTGGTGGGAAATTCTTTGATGGGTACCACTTCCAATCGAGTAACCGTAAACTATTCGGAAGATTACTAGGTCCTAATGAAAACAATGTATTCCTAACAATTAAAATTCTAAGGTTTTTCATCTTCTTAAAGGCATTACAAGCCCAATGATCTACTTTTTCTTGTTTTGGGGGATGAAGCATTATTCCTTCAACCTTAGCACTTCCCTATAGAAAATACATGAAAAATATAGATAGTATGAGAATAAATATATATCCCAAAGTTCAAAGATAAAAAGGTATATTAAGAAAGTAAAAATGATATAATTCTTACGAAATTTCCTCGCAGTACATCAAGAACTTCTTTATGAGACCATAATCTGGTGCGTTCCCCCGGGTTTGATGTTGATTCCTTCCGAACAATCTCTCTACCCATTTCTTGGATTAGATCATGCATTTCTAAACAACCGTTTTCATCAACTGTCATGAGACATTTACTAACAAATACTCGAATAACTGGGAAGAAATCACAAGCATCTAGTATCCTTTTAACATAATCCCATCTTTCCCCTTTGAAAAAACAAGCAATGTCTAGAAAAATTTTCCGGTCCAAGTCAGATAGACATTTGTAGCTTATTTCTAGTACACCTTGAATCTCAGCATCTGGAACCTTTCTATATTTCTGCAGTTCAATATCCCACTCCTCTATGCTCTTACCTTTCAGATTGGATCCTATAACTCTTAAAGCCAATGGAATACCCTTTGCATAACTTATTGCATGAGAACAGATTTTTGCAAAATTTTCTTCAGGTCTGCTCATATTAAAGGCATGCCAACAAAAGAGTTCAATGGATTCGTGATGGTTTAGCTCTTCGAGTTTATATGTTTTTATTTTAACATCATGTTTATGTAAAACATCTGTATCTCTTGTTGTTACAATGATTCTGCTACCAGAACCAAACCAATCATGTCCTCCAGCTAGTGATTCCAATTGTTTTACTGAATCAACATCATCTATTATCAGAAGAACTCTTCTGTGGGAAAGACTTTGTTTTATTTCAGAGCTTCCTCTAAATGTGCTTCCCAACATGGTTTTTGGTTCCTCGCCCATCTCATACAGAAGTGTCCTTTGGAGATCTTCCAGACCTGTAGTGCTTTCATTTGATTTTTCTCTTACATTAGCAAGAAAACTTGCAGCTTCAAATCGATTTCTAATTTTGTTATATATATCCAAAGCAAATGTGGTTTTGCCTATTCCACCAGCTCCATAAATCCCCAACATGCAAACATCATCATCAGAATCAATATCAATAAGAGATTTCACTTGTTCGAAACGAAAATCGAGTCCGACTAGGTGCTTGATTTGAAAAGGCATGGGAGTTAGTTTAGCTGAGATGTCTCTCACAATCTTCTCAATAAATTCAGATTCATAACTGCATAGAATACAAAACAAAGAATGAGAAATCAAAAGAGAACGAGGAGAAAATGATTCAACAATTCATTGCTCGACTAAAAAAAGAATCTAAGAAAGATGATAACTTATAAGTCACTGCTCCCAAAGAACAAAGGACTTATCATAAAGTCTAAATATCACTTTTTTCATACAAATCAATTTGTTTTCATCAAATAAATTGATTTATACAAAAATTAGTTTGTTCATATTAAATTACTCACTTTAATTGGAGTGTTTGAATCGATTTAAGTAATCGTTTTAGTAGCCAAATGGCTGAACTTTCACCATTTAAAAATGAATAAGTGAGATGTCGCATATTCAAACCCACACACATAGTCTTGTTCATGGTACAGTTCAGTCAGAAATCATAACCGAACCAAACCAAACTATAGTAAAAGTCACTCGAACCGAACCAAACCGTTTCAATTTACTCATAACCGAACCGAATCAAAATTATTGTTTTGGTATACCGTCTTGAAACTCCAAACTATATCAACCTGTTAGAAGAAATTGTCCCAAATCGAACCATTTGTTAAAGAACTGAACAACCATACTATTTTTCAATTTTTTTTTATAATTTAAAACTTGTTTTTAGTATTTTTAGTATTTTCAGTTTCAATTTTGGTTCGATTTATTTGCCATATGGTTCGATTCTAAAATTGTTAGTGTAATATAATTCGGTTCCTTTACCAAATATAACAGTTCAGTTATTTTAACTTCAGTTCGGTTCAACTCTGTTTACGGCAATAGTTAGATGTCTCTGGATTGCTATCAACTAACTTGAGTCGGCCTTCATGAAAGCATAGACCACCATTATAATAATAAATATGGAGTATAATTTAAGGAAACATATTGATGTAACTATTTTTCTTCTATAGTAACAAAGTCTCATAGTAATTAGTAACTGAAATTACTATTTTTACTAAGTAATCAAAGATTTGGGAACTTTACCTATCGTCCTTGCAATGCAATCCGCTAAGAGCACAAACTGAATTCAAAGCCAATCTCCACGCTTTCACCTTCTCCGATTCCCTTCCAAATCTCTTCTCATGTTCAACCATAGCAACTTGATAACTATTTCTCTGATGCCTAACATCTGA
Source organism: Lathyrus oleraceus (assembly GCF_024323335.1). NCBI lineage: Eukaryota > Viridiplantae > Streptophyta > Magnoliopsida > Fabales > Fabaceae > Lathyrus > Lathyrus oleraceus. Next base: position 523,466,528 of record NC_066585.1, on the reverse strand, counting down.
AGGTTCCACCTTATAAAAAACAACAAAAACTATTTTACCTTTCATTTCATAATAACAGTGAACGATCTTAACAAGTTCGTCAAGGCACCAAGTGGAAGAAGCGTAGTCACGACAAAGCACAACGATCGAGATTCTAGAAGCTTCGATTGCATGAAGAAGTGAAGGTCCAATTTCGTTGCCGATTTTGAGGTTTTGATCGTCTCGGAAGACGTTGATTCCGTGACGGAGAAGTGAACGGTAGAGATGATCGGTGAATGAATAGCGAGTTTTGCCTCTGAAACTCAGGAAAACGTCGTGTGTGAAATCATCATCGTGATTCGCCATGGATGAGTTTGTGTGAGTGGAAGTGTTCAAGTGTTTGAATAATAATAAAGGAAGGTTTGAGCTTCAAAAGTCAGAACGCGGTGGGATTACAAAGAAAACGTCTACATGCTGCCAAAATACTTTGAGGTCTAAATTATTTCAAATATATGATATCATTAATTTCAGCTTACTTGTAATTTTGATTTTGTTTCTTTATATATTTTTGGAAAACAATTACGAATTTTAGTTTATCTATATGATTAAATTTGGAAAAAAAATTGTTTTAAATATTTGAAAAATATATATTATTGCTAAAGGTTTTCTAATATAAAGATTCAACGTAGAAATACTTAAATGAATAAAACAAATAAAAAAATTATTAATAATAAAGTGATTAGATAAAAATGTTTGAATTAAAGTGGAACCCAAGTTCATGCATTTTTCATAAATTGACTCGGATGTGCGAATTCTAAAGAAAACATAATCAAATGTGAATCCTCGTTACAAAATTGAAATCTATTTATATATAAATAATTATCGACGACGATTATCTCTCTAGAATTCAACACGTATCCTGCTACGTGGATTTTTGTCTTCTGGTGTGTTTCCACGTGTATTTGGTTTTTGAACTGTTTTAAACTGTTATTATTATTATCGAAAAGGTTTTCAAGTTTCCTAATCATATACTACCTCCGTTTTTTATTATAAGTCGCTTTGAAAAAATATTTTGTACACAATATAAGTCGTTTTATAATATCAATGATTCATTAATGTTCTTTTTCCTATTATACCCATAAATATTTATTATTCTCTCTCTTTTCAATTATATCAATTTATTTTTTCAATATCATTAATAAAGGACAATTTTGTAAAATCCTTAATAATTTCTCTTTTTCATATCATAATTATTATCTTTCTTAATACGTGTGAAAAGTAAAAAACGACTTATAATAAAAAACGGAGGGAGTATGTCGAAAAATCCACTTGTAGAATTTGTGAAGACTCGTGTCGAAAACATAACTTAGCTATTTGCACTTAACATTTATATATATAATATATATATATATATATTATATATATATATATATAATATATATAATATAATATATATATATATATATATATATATTATATATATATATATATATATATTTCGATCATATTTATAATATGACAGAAATGTGGTAATTTTTAGTAAACTTAGAGCACTATTCATACCATTATGCATATGTCATTATCATCATGACTACTTTCACTCAAAAATCACGTCTGCAACGTGCCAGTAACTTTCATCATGGGTCTGATTTTCAAGGTCATCGTAGGCCACAAAAATTAATCATATTAAATAAAAGAAAAATCATTAATTTAGTAATGATTTAGAATATAAATAGAAAACGTCATTGTTTAAATTTTGGGGGGAAAACTGAAAAGTCTCACTTCAATCGCTATATAACATTTTCCCTGGGTAAATTTTGTCTTTCCCTCATTGTAACCCTAGGAGTCAAAACTTAGCCCCTATATCCCTCTCAAAACTTCCTTTTTCCTTCAAACTCTTCAATGGCACCTCAAGGCAAAAGCAAGGGAAAAGAAAAGGCATCAAGCTCAAGAACTCCTTTGGATCTCTAAAGGCTTCTCACTTCTCCAAAGCAACAAGAGAGATATAGTGAACATTTTCTTAACAAGAAGCTTGTAACACCTAAATACTATGATCTTGAATCCTTTCTCTCTGAATGTTCATATTTTCAGCATGTATTTGCATCTCTTGGGTTAGAGAATTTAGTCACTAGTAGTGGTAGATATTATCCTGAATAATTTAAAGTTTTCTACGACAATATGACTCTATGAAATAACAAATTGACATCATTTATTAAAGGATTACCAATTTATATGCCAGTTAAGCAATTAGGAGAAATTTTGGAAATCCCTTATGTTGGTACTAAAATTAGGGCTAACTAGGAACAAGCCTGGAATGACTATAGTAAGAGAGGGTATTACTGTAGTATCAGTAGAATGTTTGAGGAAGAATTTTATAGCAAAAGAAAACGAGTCAATGGAGTTGACCAAGAATGTAATCTTTGATCCCCTGCTATTCTGACTATTGATGATCGTATACTGCACTATTTTCTGGTTCATGTGTTTGGTTCCAAAGTACTCAAACCATTCTTCAATCACTGATGTTGAGATGAAGCTTTTATATTCCATAAAAACAATCTTCCGATAAATTGGGCATATATGATTATGTGTCATATGTTGTCACATAATACGAAATCAAAGGGTCTCTCATATGGTTATATTTTGACAAAAAAATTCAAGCATTTTAATGTTAATCTTGTCAATGAAGCATACACTAAGATGACCGAAAAACAGAATCAACATTAAAAATGTCAACCGAAAAATGGGCGTGTTGTATAACAAGATGACTAAGACAATCTCTTACTTATACATTGTTGAAGATGAAGAGGATGGAAGTGAAGAAGATGAACCTCAAAACTTTGCTCCTGATGAAGATGTTCCTTGACCTTTTGGACCAACCAATCAAGTGCTCTTGGACTATATGATGGGTTTTCGTCTTGAAGTAATACAAGAGATTGGGGAACTTAAGCAAATGATCGATATGATGGAGCTTCAAAGGGGCGACAATGATGGTGTAGACATGAATGAGGATTAGGCTTGGTTATTTTTCTTATCATTTCAAAATTTCTTTTTCAAACTAGTTTGTTATGTTTCAAAGTTTTAGTTTATTTTGTTTCAAGTTATATTTATTATGTTTCAAAGTTTAAGACATCTCTATGGCTCGCTGCACGACTTTAAGTTGTTTTGATATTATATCTTATGTCTTTTATACTTGTGTGTATGAATGGCTATATATGAATGTCTTATTTTGTATGGATGGATATGAATGGCCATACATGAATTTTTATGGATATCTTTACCCATCTTTCTCTTATTTTTGATAATGTCAAAAGGGGGAGAAGGATGCATTATGCTTGTTATTTCCTTGTCTCAATAATCAATCTAGGTACAAAAGATAATCAACCCAAAATATTTCAAAGTTTCTTCAATTTATGGGGAGATAATCAACCTAGAGGGAGCATTTTCGAAAATTAACAATCACTAACTTTCATCAACAAACTCAAATATTTGTCATCATAAAAAAGTGGGAGATTGTGAAGACAAACCTCTTATAAAGATGTTTTGATGAAGATAAATGTCTTGGAAAGAATAAAAAGTATGTTTCATGTTCAAGTGAAAATTTAATAACTCAACTTTCACAAGTTTGATTTTGATAAAGAGATGGTCTCTCAAGAAACTAGTTCATGATTTTCATCTAAGGTGATATTCAATTTATTATTAGGTGCTCAAGAAACGATTATGCATTTTAATCATTCAAAAACTTATTTTTTTACTTATAAAATTTTCATGGTCTTTACAACAATCTATTGTCGTAGATAAATAATGGATTGTCATAAACATGAGTTTAACTTAGAATTTTTTTTCAAGTTTTCTTTTACTACAATGCGAATTATGGAAGGAATTGATAGGCCACTTAAGTTATACTATGACAAAAAAATCAGCAGTTTTGTATTCCAATAACAATAGGAGTTCGACCAAGTCAAAACATATTGAGATCAAGTTCCTAGTTGTTAAGGAAAGGGTACAAAGTGGACAGATTTCCATAGAACACTTGGAGACAAACTCCATGATAGAAGATCCTCTTACAAAAGGTCTTCCACCCAAGGTCTTTCATGAGCACAATGCTCGCATGAGTGTTTTACCGTTAGAGGAGTCTTTGGTTTAGTGGAAGTTAGTCAATTATGAATTTTATGTTATGTGTTTGGTATTATGTATGCATACTATGATTTTTTTATATTTTTCAATTAATAAAGTTTGATATTCAGTAGTTTATCTTTTGTACAATAAAGTTATTGAATGATCTCAATAAAGTAAAGTATGACCAGTTGAAAATTGACATCTACATACCAACTTCATGTGATTTTCATGTTGCATATTTCATGATGGATCTATGTCATTTAGTTGTGTCACTATTGGTGACCATTGATGGGTTTAGTTATGATTGATATAATGAAAATTACCTTGATTTTGTATATTGGCATGACTAATTGACGATATAATTTGGATATGCTTAAGGAATATAATTGTGAATTTTGAACTCATAAAGTCTAACACATGTATATGATTACATATGTAACTAGTGGGAGATTGTTAAAAAATTTGGATCACAATTGTAATATTATATGTATTAGGGTCATTATGTAATTAGCTAAAGCTGTAGTGGTCTAATTAATGATAAATTTGTGAATTTTTTTTTTAAATATCCAAAAATTTCAAAAAAAATTCAAAAATATACCATTTTCAAAATAATTACACAAATGGCCATTTTTGGCCAATTTTTACCCATAGGCGCCACCCTAGTTGGCGCCTACCCTTAATGGGTAGGGCAAGTCGCCACTAGGAGTGGCGCCTATGCCCAATCCATTTTTTTTATTTTTTATTTTTTAAAAAATGTTATTTTATTTGTTTTTTTAATTTTTTTTAATTTATAAATTTATATTTTTTATTAATTATATTAATTTATATTAACACATATATATAAATAAATTTTTTTACAAGATATATATATATATACATATTAATTTACATATATATATTAATTTATATATATATATTAATTTATATATATATATATATATATATTAATTTAATTTATAAGTAATTAATATTATTTGTAAATTTTTGGAAAAAAAATTAATTTATATACGTGTAAATAAATATTTATACACATGTAAATAAATATTTTTAAAGATAAAGATAAAGATATAAAGATAATAAACAGAAAATATTTTTATTTTTAAATAATAGACAAGATAAATATTACAAAGATATGATTAATCACATATGATGCGGTCCCTGGTACGATCCGCACGGGGGAGGTCTAGTTACTCGCCTAGACGGTTCACGTGGTGGTGGTGCTTCCCTATTACCACCCCTTGCCCTAACGCGTCCCCTTGCCGTTTGCCGTTGTGGTTGGGTTGAAGTCCCTTCAGTGCTGTAGGAAAGACGGGTCCCCTCTGCCCCCTCAAAGCTTTGTCTCGGTGGGACAAACTGACTACTGCTGGGTGCGCCCTCGAATTGTGGTCTTTGGTAGTTTAGGGTTGAATCGGGTTGGCCAAAGTGCAGTGTTTGTTGTGGTGTGTAGTAGTCCTGTTGGTAGTCCTCTTGTATACCCGTGTCGGGGCTAGGTGGAGGACTGGAAGAGCTCGGGACATTGTCGTGATGGAAGTGTTGGGATTGGTGGAAGTGGGGGGATTGATATTGTGGTAGGTGTTGGGAGTGTTGATGGTGGTGGGAATGTTGAGTTTGTTGTTGGTAGTCTTCATGGTATTGGGGGGTGGACATGTGTTGTGGTGGTTGTTGTTGGTAATATGGTGGTGGTGGTTGTTGTTGGTAATAAGGTGGTGGTGGTTGTTGTTGGTAAAATGGTGGTGGTGGTTGTTGTTGGTAATAAGGTGGTGGTTGTTGTTGTTGGGAATAATGTGGTGGTTGTTGTTGTTGGGAATACTGTGGTGGTTGTTGTTGTTGGAAATATGGCTGTTGCATCCGGGGATCGTCCAAATAGAACGGGTCAGACACAATCATTTCTGGATTTGTATTTGCTCTATACCAATCCACGTATTCCCTTGTTGGCTTCATTTCGTTGGGCGCCACCGGAAATTGTAGGACATAGTGGGCACGGTCTTTCCACATTTTACGAAACTCCTTAGCAAATTCCTTCCAATTTTGGGCATACCACTGGTGGCTGACTTTTTTTAGATGCCAAGGTTCCATAGACATTGGGGGGGGGGGGGGGGTGGGATTTCTTGATGCATTCCAAATTGAAGCTTGACACGGTCACTTTGGTGCATTTTTACACAAAGAGCTATATAGGAATGCTAATACTGCAGAACCCCAACTATATGTGCTTATTCTATCAATGTCCCCGAGCAAACTCAGGTACATAAAGTTTATGCTATTTCCCGTCCCTTCGGGAAATAGCAAGTTCCCAAACAATAGCATAATGTAAACCCGGGTTTTTATGACTTTTTCTTGTTCGGAGGATTCCTCAGTCAAAGTTATGGAGTCGTGGTACAATTGTAGGCTAGATAATTTAATACCCTGACCCCTTGCTTTGGCAGACCCCTCACCCTCGACCAGATCTACCCCCAACATTTGAACACATATTTGGTTAGGCTGTTGAACATTTCCGGTGACAGGCTTACCATCTATTCTAAGACCCAAAAGCATGTACACGTCCTCTAATGTGACGGTACATTCACCAGTTGGTAGGTGAAAAGTGTGGGTCTCAGGTCTCCAACGTTCACACAGAGCCAAAATGAATTTGACATCAATTGTGGCATTTACGACATGCATAACATGACCGAAACCCGCACGCTGTATGTAAGGTACGCACCATGGGTCTGGATAAGGCATTGGGTGTGAACGTTGACAAAATTTTTTGGGATCCTTTAAAAACAAACAATATAAACAATTATTAGATTGGACTTTTAAAAAACTAATTACAAACATACGAAAGATGCAATGTTCAAGAAAAACTTACGAATGAGGCAATGTTTGCCCTAGTGCCTCTGTGTTCTTGGCCCATGGTAAGAAGAGACATGACTACAATGTAGAACGAAGTGGGGTGGATGAGAAGTTTCGCCGGAGTTCTCTGAATAAAAGTGTTAGTGGTTGATGAAAACTTGCAAGAATGACCCTCTATTTATACTCGTTTTCAAGTGTAAGGCTTGGTGGAATCTGATGATGCAAAAATGTGACAAGTGTAAGGCATGCGTGGGAATCTTGCAGAATAGGTGCAGGCTAGGTGGTAGTGTTGGCATGCATTGGTGCAGACTAGGTGGGAGTTGTCTTGTCTTGGGGAAGACTTGGTGGAATCTGATGATGCAAAAATGTGACAAGTGTAAGGCATGCGTGGGAATCTTGCAGAATAGGTGCAGGCTAGGTGGTAGTGTTGGCATGCATTGGTGCAGACTAGGTGGGAGTTGTCTTGTCTTGGTGAAGACTTGGTGGAATCTGATGATGCAAAACTTGGACACGTGGAAGGCATGCGTGGGAATCTTGCAGAATAGGTGCAGGCTAGGTGGTAGTGTTGGCATGCATTGGTGCAGACTAGGTGGGAGTTGTCTTGTCTTGGTGAAGACTTGGTGGAATCTGATGATGCAAAACTTGGACACGTGGGTGATAGGGTCCATATCTCAAGCTCACATTTGCGTCAACACCAACATGGCACAGGATCATCGCAAACTTAGCCATGATATGATCTGCCATTCCATATTACCTCTAGTTGAGGCTGACCCGTCACTGAAGGTCAAAACAATTATCTCCCATTGTGTGACTGTTTTCAAATATACACCGTCATACAGAAAGGCTTGGTTAGCGAAAACCAAGGCAATTGAACTTGTATACGGTAACTGGGAGGAATCATACAAACAACTACCACGCTACCTGGCTGCACTACGATTGTATTCACCTGGGACGGTTTCTATAATGGAGACCTTGCCAGCACAATACCCTGACGGAACTCGTCTAGAAGGTAATGGAATTTTCCATAGACTTTTCTGGGCATTCCGTCCCTGCATCATCGGGTTCACATTCTGCAAACCACTTGTTCAAGTCGATGGAACTTGGCTGTATGGGAAATACAAAGGATCGTTACTGATGGCGGTCGCACAAGATGGCAATTCTAATATTTTCCCAATAGCCTTTGCATTGGTAGAAGGAGAAACGGCTGCTGCTTGGAGTTTCTTCCTTAAGAATCTCCGAACGCACGTGACTCCACAAGCTGGCATCTGTGTGATTTCTGACAGGCACGCTTCAATAGACAGTGCATACAATAATCCAGCAAATGGTTGGCATGACCCCCCGTCTACCCATGTTTACTGCATCAGGCATATTGCTCAAAATTTTATGCGGGAGTTCAAGGATAACTTCTTGAAGCAACATTTGATAAACGCGGGGTATGCATTAAACCAACCTGGATTCCAATACTACCGCCGGGAAATAGTATTGGCAAATTCTGATGCAGGGAGGTGGATCGATAATATCGACAGAGCGAGGTGGACTAGATCATACGACGATGGGGTGAGGTGGGGCCACATGACAACAAATCTTGTGGAATCAATGAACGGCGTGTTTAAGGGCATACGTAACCTCCCGGTAACCGCATTGGTGAGTGCGACCTATTTTCGGATGACAACGTTGTTCGTAACAAGAGGCAGGCGCTGGAATGAAGTGTTGCAGACGAGTCAAGTATATAGTGATGCCTGCATGAAGTTTATGAGGCAGGAATCTGCCAAAGCCAGCAGCCATCGGGTTACGGAATTCGACCGCCATGGCCACACTTTTAGTGTCAAGGAAACAATAGACCACAACCAAGGGCTGCCCAGACAAGAGTATAGGGTCCTAATACCAGACCGTTGGTGCGACTGTGGTCAATTTCAGGCCTATCGTATGCCTTGTTCCCATGTCATTGCAGCGTGTTCACACAACCACTTCGATGCATTATCGCTGGTGTCTCCAATCTACAAAGTTGCAACATTGCTCAATGTATACGACAATCCCTTTCCGGTGGTAGCATTGGAGGCGTATTGGCCAGAGTATGACGGGGAAATTGTTTGGCACAACGAATCAATGCGGCGGAATAAAAGTGGTCGCCCAAATAGCAGGCGCATTAGAACTGAAATGGACGTCGCAGAGAAAATGCAGAGGAAGTGTAGCATATGTAGACAACTAGGGCATAATAAGAACAAATGTCCATATCGTGGATCTAGTTCCACAACTTAGTTTTCATTTTCATAAATCTGTGTACCAATGCTGTTTATCATTAAAGTTTACTTTTTATTCCAAATAGAAGATGACACTTGAACACAAAACAAACACATCTAACATTACAACACCAATTACCTGAGAAACAAAAACAAACACTAGAACAAAAACAAGTACTAAAACAAGAACAAGTACTAGAATAATAACAATACAACAACAACAACATGACAGACAACCATTAAAATCTAAGAAATTACAACAGTTAACACTATGTCGTCTGATCCATGCATCATTTGGATGCAATCAATGTCGCTTTCAACTTCAACCCACCAACGTATTGTTTCTCCAGTTTCAAGTGAGAACCTTGTTCTAAGCCTCTGAATCCTTCTTATGACTTCACCAGGTTGGTAATCTCCCTCTAACCAAGACATCAAGGACCTTTTTAGTTGGTCCAACGAACGGATGTTCCAAAACTTCATCTCCATTGGGGGTTTCAAAGGCGAAAAAATAACATGCCCATCCCTTTTTAAGATTACTTGTTCAGGATCCGGGCGCCTTGATGATGTTCGCTGCCATGACGACGGTCTTGGAGATGCCATGAACTCAACTTGATAGAGAAAGTGATAAGAAATAGTGGTGAAGCAAATGCAAGGAAATAACACTTTATTTATAGGAAAAGATCTGGGTTGTACACCAATCTACTTAACCCTAATTAGTGTCGCACTTGATTAATTAGGGTTTCAATTAGGTCATAACTACCAAACTCTGATTATAACCGATCAATAAACCCTAATTATAATTGATAGATTAACCTTAACATGATTAACCCTTATTCTCCCCAAAATTTATAAATAATATTATTTACTTATAAATTAAATTAATACACATGTAAAATTATAATATATATAATATATATATATAATATATATATATATATATATATATATATATATATATATATATATATATATCTTGTAAATAAATATTTATATATATAATTTACATGTGTATAATATTAATTGTTTATAAATTATATATATATAAATTAATATATATATCTTGTAATAATTTAATTTATATATAAGTGTTAATATAAATTAATATAATTTATAAAAAAAATATATTTATCAAATATCTAATATTTTTAAAAAAAAAAAAATTAAAAAAAAATAATAAAACATGTTAAAAAAAAAAAAAAATGGGAATCGGTGTAGGCGCCACCCCTAGTGGCGACTTGCCCTACCCATTAAGGGTAGGCGCCAACTAGGGTGGCGCCTATGTACACATTTAGGGCAAATTTTGCCCATTTGTGTAATATTTTTGAAAAAATGGTTAATTTTGAATTTTTTTTAAAAATTCTGGATATTTAAAAAAAAAAATTCTAAATTTGTGGCTAAAAGCATAAATATCATGAAAGGTAAGATTAATGTGTAGATACCATAAGTCAATATCTAATTTGATGAGGGGGGAAATTAGAATATTAAAAACTAAAAAATAATCATAAGGTTATTTGTAGAGAACATGAAAACAACTCATCAGAAAAATTCTCTCTTCATCTCCATCAAAGAAGATTCAAAGAGCCATAAGGAAACTCTACAAATTAGATGATCAAATACCTGCAAACCTTTATTGATTCATAATGGCAAACTCAGGTACACTTCCGCTTTTATTCACTTGTTTAATTCTGATATGGGTTATCGACTCATTGAGATTATTTTAGAGTTTTATTCTTGATTTCTATATCGATATAAATAATAACATTATGTATCAGGATCAAATGACATCAAGGTGTCAAACTTAGTAACATGTCACATCTGATATCTCTTCACCATACGTCCGTATAACAAAATCCACAGTTGGATCGAAAGATATTATCATATATATATATCATCTCTATAATTTTTTACATAAAACGTTAATTTTGATCTTTCTCTTTAACATATCAAATTATTTTCGATTGATGTTAAATTTTATAGAGATGATCTATATGATAATACCTTTCAATCCAACGGTGAATTTTATTATACGGATATGCAGTAAAGAGTTATCGGAGGTGTTATATTATTATGTTTGACACTATGATGTCATTTGATCCTGACTATATATATATATATATATATATATAATATATATATATATTATATATATATATATATATATATATTATATATATAATTTTTTTATGATTTTATTTTATAGATATTTTGATCTCTTTACTTAGAGAAATTGCTCATATGAATCAATTAAAATCATTGATTAAAAAGAAAATAAAAAGTCAAAACTAAAAATAAGTTTTTAAATTTTTAATATAATATTAAAAATTTATAAATCTCAATGGGAGGTGGAATGAATTTTTTCTATACAAAATATAATAAAAGCGGGGCATTCGAACAAAATCCCTAATTCTAAAAAAAAGCAAATCTATATCCACTTTAGGAATGGATTAGATAACTATGTAGCGTGCATCCAAGAGGCGAATAATTATTATGGAGCATTGTATACATGGTATTTTATTGTTAAAGCAGGTGAGCCTTCCAAACCGAGTTTTATCACGAGAGTAGGGAGAAGGAACATTTTTATTTGGTATGATAAATGTCTCTCAAATGGTAGAATTTGTGACATAATTCTTTTGGTGGATGAGCAGGATACACACCCGGATATATACAATTATGATACTTAAAATTTTTACATCATTTCCACCCATCTTCCTCATGACATAAAAATGGAGATGACTAGTGTCTTTATTAATGACGATTCAAATGATATTCTTATTTGGGAGTGTCTTTATTAATGACAATTCAAATGATATTCTTATTTGGAAACCTTCAGTATCAAATATTCACTCTACCAAATCAACTTATTCTTGGTTAACTTTGGAGGTCAATCCACCTCACATTCAGACAATGACTTGGTCTTAAACTTGGAACCTCAAGTTATATGAAAATGTGATTTCAGAAATGTGGTCTTTTAGAAACTCTTCTAGAGGTTCATAAGTTTTGTAGGAAGTTGTGATTTCACCTCTAATATTAATGTCGAACTTCAAACTGTTTCTCATGGTCTTGATATTGCTTGCAATTATGATTTCAGAAATGTGATTTGCAAGTCTGATTCTAATGACTCTGAAATTTATTCAAGAGGGTGTGCCTCCTACTCATCTTTATGTGTCTCTGGTGGATTATATACAATTTCTTATTCATAAAGAGTGAGAGTTTGTCATTGTTCACACCTTACTCAAAGAGAATGTAAGTGTCGATTGACTTGCTAAATTTGGATTCCTTTTTTTCATTGATATATATTTTTTAAATTTTAATTTATTTTAAAATAAAATAATATTAAAATTTGACATCACATAGTAAATCATTGTTTTGTTAAAAATGTATTATATCCAACTAAATTCAAGAGTACTGAAGTGTTTACATTTTTTTTAATAATTTAATATTCAAAGCTGAAAATGACCAAGGAGATTAAAGCTGAAAATGAATAAATTGCGAACTGTTTCTATATGTATACAACACAAGTCACTTGAAACTATATTATTATTTGTAAAATAGATTCACAGTAAACTATCTGTTCTTGCAGGAAGCCTCTTGAAGAAATTACTTGATACAGAAGGCAGTTTGTTTCTAAACTTTGGGTGTCTCAAATGATACAAACCTGTCACCAAAACCACAACTCTAAATGGTGTTGCATAGAAAATCACAGCTGCACAAAGGCTAAACAACACAAATAGTGTAGTTCCTCTTGGGTCTCTCCAGCTCAGTAGAGACATAAACCTCTCTCCTTGTGTAGCTATATCACCAACAATTGTTTGAATTCTACCCGCAACTGTTCTAAGCCTGTCATACCTCATTCTCACCATGTCGTGTGATCTTGATGTTGGAAATGTGTCAAACTCTTCGTCAAGTTCATCAGGGTGAACAGATTCAGCCCATGAGAGTTTAGTATCCATGTGAGGCGGTTGTCTCGGACGAAACCGATAGTTCCATAAGCCAATCAAGAACATGTAGAGAAAAAACGTTGGCAGTATCAGTTCTGGATACCATGTAAGTATCAAAAAGAGGATATGGACTAGTATTGATGTGATGTGATTCTTCCAATGACAGACATCATTGAACCATCTTCCAATTGTGATCAGACCGGAGAAAAGCGACATCACGCGAAAGAAATTTGCTTTGCTTCTTCTCATACTCCATATATTTGAATCAACATCTAACATGTACTCAACTACTTCCTTTCTGAGAGGTGGTTCGGCTCTACCAAGCCTCATTGCTACAATATTCATTGCTTGGTACCTTAAGTTGTCAATTTGATTAACCGTGAAAGGTTGTAAATAATGCATCTTTGGAAGCAAAGGTTGGCCATAGATATGAAAAATGTTAGCTAGTGAAAGTGCAGTGAACCTCACTGCAAGTTGAAGCTCACCCATTTTCTTAACTCCGTGTTGGTGTAAAACAAGTAGTGGAAAAGAATTGGTGTAAATTTTATTTGCTTCAAGTGTTGATAACCTAATCCGTACCTTTCCGATTCTTGAATCTTTGATTGAACTTCCACTAGGAGCTTTTTCACCTAACTGGCAATTGTCAAAAACACCTAATGTTATGACAGTGCAAGGATCATAAACCTCCCATGTGTATTGTTCATTCCATTTTGGATTGAAAGTGTCTAAAAGTGTTCTAGTTCTAATCCATTTCTGACCATATTTAGCAACACAGTATGCATCTGTGCTACCATGTCCATCCTTCATCTTCATAGGGAGAAGCCCTTTTGCTCCTAAGACGCCTATCTCAAGTATTCCGATAGGCTGCTTCCATAGCTGTCTTGCTGTTGGTCTTTGATCACTTATGTACAATGTGGATTCATCTAAGACATGGTATCCACCTTCAAGACAAACTCTAAGGTGAATCCTGCTCGAAAATTTAAGATCGTTTCTTCTATCACCTTCTAAGACTCCAAAACCAAATTTCTCGAGGTTAAACCAACGAGAATTAACCGGTCTATGGTCTAGCCTCTTATCAAAGAGGTTCAATGGTAGGTTTATCTTCCCTAGTACCTCATCTTTTGAAGGTTGCACATGATCCTCCACGGTTATTGTCAATTGCTCCTCAAATGGTTCAGCTGCAACAAAAACCAAATCTTCATTCCAAAGCGGAGTAGTTGTCCGGGTGGAGCAAATCTTTGTCTTCAGTACTTGGCATCCTAATTGAGCTTTCACAGAAACCTCCGGTAAGCGGTTTCTGTCATTTGGGATAACATCTTGAGCTTCAATGACATTGACGCGTAGATACCATAGTTTTGGAGAGACATAAACCTTTGATCTGATGTTGAAAACACCCTCACCATAGACAGTGGCAGCATCAGAGTGCCAAGCATCTGAGAAAGCTTCATCAGCTTGTGTTCCCATCCAAACTGCAAGCATAATATCGCCTCTCATCATGCCTTCGCCTCGCAGGTGTTGGAGTCTGTACCATTGAGGAGCCAATGGACTATCTGGTGGAACTCTTGTTGGAATCTCATTGAGGTCAAAGATCACCCTTCCTAGATAATCATCTCTTCCAATCATTTCCTTATCTTTCACAAAGACTTCAAGAACCGAAGATTGAATCCGGTCTTTGGAGAAAGCGAATACTTGGTTCCACTCTGGATTTAATTTCTTCTCCAAATGCTTTGTTCTTCCTCTATAATTCCCTAGCTTCACTTCCACATAAGGATCACAGCTTGAGGTGATGGTTCCTGGTGGAAGATCCTTTGCTTTCACAACGCGAACATAGAGATAAAACATCTGCTCAACAAGGTCATGTGTGGTAGTCGATCTTTCAGCACCACTCATCCATTTTCTTCCACTATAAGCTCCACCACTAGGCCACTTCTCACCGATTTGTGGTTTGGTTTCCTTGAGATCGTAGTCTTCATCATTGCTAGTGTGAACTTGCGGATCTACGTGGTGCCTTGGGGGTGAAGAAACATGCCGTGGTGTCTCTACTAAAATCCTTGGCTGTTGGTTGGTTCCCTTGAGATTGTATCTTTCATCATACCTAGGCTGGACTTGTGGACTAACTGAGTATGTTGTTGATGGAGGAGTACCTTGTGGTCGCGGCCGTCTCTTGATTGAAATCATTGGCTGCACGTTGGAGTCATTGTTGTGATTATAGTTTTCGGCACGACTAGATTGAACTTGATGAGGATCAACTGAATGCATTGTGAATAGATTATCTTGTGGTCTTTTCTTTATAGAAATCCTTGGTTGCTGGTGAACTTGATGTTTATCTAGTTGCTGATGTATATGTTGAAAATCTTCATTGCTTCCTATCTTTGGCTCTTGATCAATATCAATGCTGCTAGATTGATCTTCTTCAATGGAGTAATTCGATCCAGCAACAGGATATACTTTTTCTGCTTCTTCTCTTGTTACTTTTGGCGTGTCAAGTGCAGGATCTTCTCCTTTCGGATCAGCTTCTAATGTTTCTGCGGATGAAAGAAGGTTAGTATCAATGGATTCTAGGGCTTGTTTTGGATTAGAAGGGGAGAGTTTTTCTAGCTCTGAAGTGAAAGTGGGAGTAAAAAAATCTTCAGCTTTGGACTCTGATGCAATGTAAACTTTTAGGCCAATCTCACCCTTAACAGATGAAAAAAACCACTTATTTTCTAGCGGTAAAATCTGATACACTTCATCTCCTTCTTTAACAATATTTGAGCAAGGAATTCTTACTCTTCCAAGGAAGTTTCGGCCAGGTATCGGTTGTCTCCTCTCGTTGTAGACAGAAACTTCAATAGTTTTGTGATGGTAAGGTTTGGATGTGTCTAGATGAAAGACGAGTTTTTGATTCCAAGCAGGGTTGAGATTTTTAGGGACAGTTCTTGTTCTGCTCAATTGATTCTCAAAGTCTACTTCGACAAAGGTACTAGCTGATCCTTCGCCATCTTTTGGCATAAGATCATGAGCATTAATAACCTCAACTATCAGTTTCATATCCTTTTCTTTCTAGTGCTTATTTGCCGCAAGATGTTGCAGCTATTTGATATCTATTGGAAGTAACTGGAGATTTGAGTTTGAAGCAATGAAGTTTTACTTAAGAGTGAAATAGATAAAAGGCGGCGAAGTTTCGGTTAAGCAAAGAATAATTTCATGGAGAAGCTGCATGAGCTTTAGCAATATGAAGATGGAAAAATGAAAATGAATTAAGGAAAAGGTTCTGAGATTGTCTAACTTGAAGCTGACATTCTTGTTAGGATTCCATATCAATTCTTCAGTATATGTTTGTATAATGAGATTAAGGAAAGTTTGTTTGATTCCTAACTTACAAAAACAGCTTAAAAGATTCTTAACTTTCTGTCATGTAATAGTTAGTTAATATAGTGTATACTTAGTTATTATATGTGTATTTTAGTATCATTGTTACTTTCTTCTATGCACAGCAATGGCAAAGTGAAGAAACAAAAGTGTTTAAGCAAGGCATAAAACCATAGCTGCAGGACTAAAAGCAAAGGAAGATTGGCTTAGTTAGAGATTCTTTGCTTGTGCTTTGTTGTCCTGCACCTTTTGAGATTATAAATTACATATTTATAATTGTCTCTAGAGTTTTTACTAACTTTATATATATATAGAATAATATATATATTATATATATATATATATAATATATATATAATATATATATATATATATAGATATATATATATATATATATTATATATATATATATATATTATATAATATATATATTATATATTATATATATATATATATATATATATATATATATATATATATATATATATATATATATATATATATATATAATTTTTTAATTTTTAGCATTAGACATTTATTAATTTTTATTAATAATAATTTTTTATTCTTTATATTTTATAAAGAGAATATATATTATATTTTTGTTGAAACATAACTTCGAGGGTCAACATGAAAGAACATTTGTATATTGAAGATTTTTTGTATGACTAACGCTTCGTATGAGAGACTACATACTCATCCAAAATTTTAAGGTGGTAGATGTGTGAACTCTCTTACTTATAAATGTTCAAGTCTTCATATTTTTAATAAATGTAAGACTTCTCTATACTACTCATACTTGTTATTCTCAAAACTTTCCCTCAAGTGTGAGTTTATCTACCATAATCCATTTCAAGCGGAATCTCTTTTTTTTCATCACATGCACTTATACCATGTTGACACTCTTCAACAAGACACATCTTTATCCACCATCCCGTGGAGAGGACTTTCGATACAAGTGAACTGGTCATTCACTCGAATCAAATGCTCATGATATCACTGTTGGGGCTACAAATCAGAGGTCAACACGATGGAGCATTTTACACTTTTAGACTTTTCTTTAAGAGCAACACACCTTATGAGAGACATACCACATACTCGTCCAAAATCTTAAGGTGATAGGTGTGTGAGTTCTCTCACTTATAAATGTTCAAGTCTCCATATTTATAATCAATGTGAGACTTCCTCACACTACTCACTTTTGTTATTCTCAACAATATTTTGTTCATAATTTGGTTTTCATTAGGAGTGAGAATATGCCAGATAAGATCTTATAAGGTCAGATCTTATAAGGTCTGAACATGGTCTACGATAAATTATTAAGGTCTGAATTTGACATATAGCTTATGAATTTTTTTAATTGGTCTGTCCTGACCTTTATAAAAGACTGATTTGACTTGAAAGTCTATTTAAAAATCTATTTTATATTAAGACTTTTAAATAGTCTATTTTATCTATTTTTAAAAAATTAATAACACGGTCTTTTATATACTATTTAATCTATTTTTATTAAATAAACTTTAAAAAAATCTAAGCCTAATTTATTTTATTGTCAAATCAGATTTAAATAAATCAGACAGTAAACTCTATAGTCCGGTTTAGTCTATTATTATCTATCACATCTCTACTTTTAGCTAGGGGTGTCCAAAAAAACCGATTATTTATAATCAAATTGATATCCAAATTGTTCCACTTTTAAAAAACCAAACCAAATGCTAACATAAAAATTTGGATATCCATTTTATTATTGGGTATCCAAATTTTACTATATCTTAAATTTTTATATTTTTCTGTTTTCGTGTTTTATCACATTATAAATTAATTTTATATTTTATTATTTTAAATTTTATAAAAAAAATATTTTAAAAATAAAATTCAGAATTTTTTTTCTTTTCACAAAAAGTATTATATTCGGATTTTTTTTTTCAAAAAAATTATATTTGATATACTTTTTTCAATAAAAAAATTTAGATTTTTTTTTGATAATTTTTTTAATTTTCAAAAAGGTTATTTTTTCAAATTTTCAGAATAAAAAAAATATTTTCAAAAAAACAATTTTTTTTAAATAATAATTTTTTATTTTCAGAATTTTTTTATTTTCGATTCCCATTTTTTTAAATAAATTTTTTTCAGTTATTTTTAATTTTTGGAATAATTTATTTTTTAGATTTTTTTCATTTTCAGAATATGATTTTATTATTTTCAACTTTTTTTTGATATTTTTTTTCTTTTTTCTAAATATTTGTTTTTTTAAAATTATTTTTGTATGTTTTTTAAATTTTAAAATAAAAAATATTTTAAAACCTCATAAAATTTGTTTATGTTTTTAAATTTAAAAATTAATATTAATTTAAAGAAAATAAAATTTAAATTAAATTAAATAATTTTGATTAAAATCGAAACCATTTAAAACCGATTTTAAACCGGTTCGAAACCGATTCGGAATTAAACCGGTTTTAAACCGGTTCGAAATCGGTTTTAAATTGGTTTTTGTGAAAAATGGTTTGGTTTATAAACCCTAATCATAAAAATGGATTGGTTCATATTAAATGGTATCCATGCACATCCCTATTTGTAGCTAAATATATTAAGGTAGGGTCAATCTTTTGTAAGGACAATTAGATCTTTAAAAAATAATGTATTTAGATATGATCATTTTTTTAAAAATGTAATCAGATCTTTAATAAATAATATATTTTAATATGGTCATTTTTTGTAAGGCTAATGAGATCTTATTTTTAAAAACTTTTAAAATATATTTAATATTTTTCTTAAATACACATAAGGAATAATATATGACAAAAATACTTGTAACAGCCAAGTGGTAGCATTTCTAAACCTAAATTTTTTAGGTTTACTTTATAATTTTACTTTTATATTTGAATTAATAAATGTTACTATAAGTTTTTTAAAAACATAGATGTGATTTTTAAAAGACATTAACTTATATTGATGTGATAATCTGGTTAGTATAATTGATCAGAGTGAGTAGTAACAAATGTTAATAAAAGAATTTAATTGAAACAGATTGACATTATGAAAGGATTTTACACCGTCAATTAATCTTAGACGTTGAATATTAAAATAAATTTGAGTTTATTTTGAAAATCTATAAAATAATGCAAACGGGTGATGATGATGAATCGACAATATAAATATTTTTACACTGACAGTACATAGTAATTAATCTCTAATAAAATATATTTTCCACTTTCAATCATCTTTGCGCGTAAATGGAAACGGCTCGTATCAAGCTTTCTTGTTTCTAGGGTTCTCTTATAATTCTCCAAAATCATCCATTATCATCTTTCTCATTTTCGTTTGAAGCTTTCATCTTCCCCTATTTTCTTTTTCAACCTTTGTTGTTCTTGTGCTTTATTTTAAGATTTGTTCTCACTTAGATTTCATTTCATCTTTATTTTTAAAACTGTCAAATATTTTCAATGGTGGTTTGAAGTTAAACAATCAAATTTTGATTATGTTAGATATGCACTAAGAAGACACATGGTCAATTTGAATTTTGGAAAATAAATTTAAGATGGTAGAAATTACACAAAAGATCATAGTTTTCTCAAGTGATTAGATGAGACATTCTTGATAAAAGAAATTTAAAAATTGAAAGGCAATAGAAAAAATTTCAAATTGAAGAATGCTCTTGTTAACACAAAATGATAATCGAAGATGTCAATGGTGTTTGAGTTTATTAATTTAAGGTTGAATTTAATTTTATTAACAATGTATTTTAAATAGAAAACTTGTTAGCAAGTTTGTTGCAATCCTTATTTAAAAAATGAAAAATATTTTGAGCAAAAAATGTCTTGTGAGACTGAATAATAATTTTGAATAGTTAATGTAATTGTTTTTAATAACTAAAATATTCTGACACAATTAAATTATAGTCTGAATAATTTTATTACATCGATATATTTTTTTTGGAGTAATTATAGTTTGAAGATGTTACTTTAAATTATAGTTTGAGTAACTTAAATTATAGTTTGAAAATGTTACTTTTATTCGGAAATTGAGCGGGATAAAATAGCAAAACCCTCTTATTTTGTTGTTATGAGAAAATCTAATCCTAAATCAAAACCAAGATCTTCCATAAATAGAGTATCACCATCTCAACAGAAGGAGGAAGAGAATCGTTTCTCAGGTGACTTTGTGTTGTGTTGTGAGTCGACCAGTGATTCCGATGTTTTTCAAGGAAATCTTAGATTTTAGGACAATTTGGAATCTAACGTGGGAGGCAAACTATAGAAGGAAATCTCTAATCTTGGTATTGTTCCAATAGACAAGAATAGAGATTACAAGAGGAAGATCATGTAAATGGAGGCAAATGACAAAGTTAGAAAGTAGTCATTGAAGGCGTTATCCAAATTAGGAAAATGATTATAGATTCTCTCAATATCAAAGGAGAAGGAAACATAGTAAAGCGGAAGAGAATCAATTAAGATATCATTTAAGGTAAAGCGAACATCTTTCTCATCCAAAAATCCAAACTCAAATTTGTTGATTTTTCAGTGGCTAATAGATTTTGGGACAAGAAGAATGTGAGTTAGTCTTATATTGAATCAGTAGAGCAGTTTGGATGCTTGATTACAATATGGAAGGAAGGAATGTTTGAACCTGTGTTCAACTTCAAAGGGGGAGGCTTTATAGGAATGAAATTGAAATGGAAGGATAATTATTACTATGTGGTAAATGTTTATTCCTCTTGCATCTTATCGTTAAAAAGGAAGCTATGGAAGGAAATTATTGATCTCAAGCATAAGTATGTAGATGGAGATTGATGTGTCTGTGGGGATTTCAACTTGGTAGTCAGCTCAAAAGGAAAGGAAATGCAGTATGAACAATAATACGACAACTAAAATGAGGGGATTCTCTGACATCATTGAGGAATTAAATTTAATAGACTTTCCCTGTAAAGGTAATAAGTTCAATTGGTATAGTGGTGATGAGATCTATGAGCATGATAGATTATTTCCTTCTTTCAGGATCTTTGATTCATAGATGGGGAATTGTCAGTCAAATGATATGCAAGAGGGACATCTCTGATCATTGTCCAATCTAGGTTTTGATAAACAAATCTGATTGGGGGCATAAACCTTTCAAAGTTAACGAATGTTGGTTCAAAAACAAAGATTTTATTTTGTTTGTGAAGAATAAGTGGAAGAGCTTAAGAATCGAAGGAAGAAGCGATTATGTTATCAAAGAGAAAATAAAGCATCTTAAAGGAGCCTTAGAAGGTGGAATTCTGAATTTTTCTGAAGGGTTAATCTGGAAGTTGAAGAAGGCAAAAGTGAGATAAATAAAGTGGAAGCTTCTATCTTGTTGTAAGAAGGATCAAGTGGAGGAATTTGTGATTAGAAGAAGTGAAACGATTAGTCTAATGTGGAAGAAATTATTGATAAAAGAAAACACGGTCTTTCAAAAGTCGAGGATGAAGTGGAATAGTGAAGGTGACACAAAATACGAATTCTTTCACAATAATATGAAAGGGAGAAATAGGAGGAACTTTATAGGGTCTATTTCAACTGATAAATGTTTGCTAGAATTTGTTTGAGAGGTCAAGGAAGAATTCAAAAGGCACTTCAGTGAGAAGTTTAGGGAACCTGATTTTAACCGGCCTCGTCTTTATGGGATTGATTTTAGAGTTTTGTCTCAGTCTAGTTTTAGTTCTCTGAAAGTCATTTTTTTATCAAGAAATAAAAGATACGGTTTATGGGTGTTAGGAGTCGAAGAGCCTGGTTGTGGGTGGATTCAACTTTGTTTTCATAAGGAAGTATTGGCATTTCCTTAAAGGTGATGTTGTTATATTTTTCAAGGATTTCCATGGCAAAGCTAAACTATCTAAATCTATTACTTCTTCCTTGCTCACTCTGATACCTAAAAACAATAATCCCCAAGGTCTTAATGAGCATAGACCCATACGTTTAGTCGGTTGTTTATACAAAGATTTGTCCAAACATCTAGCCTCTATGTTGAAACGTGTGTTGGGTTATCTGATTTCTAAGTGTCAAAACGCCTTTGTGCTAGGTAGAACATCTTCTGGATGGTGTTTTAGTAGCAAACGAGAGATTGGATTATGCTACTAATGACTTCTCGGCAAATGTACCGATAATATCACAGTAATAAAAAAAATCAAATTCACAGGGACTGTTATTTAACAAGACAATAAATGTGCAATGTGTAAAAAAATACTAAATTGTGGGGTGGGGGGGGGGTCGAGTTTTTAAATGTGAAAAGAAAATAAAGTGTTTTGATAATAATGCGAAAGCGGTCAGGTTGTGTATAAAATCCCATATTTCCCTATTGTTAATGTTCGATGTATTACATGAATGGTATTGTCACTATAATCCCACGATGAATTAACAAAACTGTTATACCCAATCCCTTGGTGTATATCTTATTAATCTATACTCGAATTTTTCTATCCATAGTCCACCAGCGTAAGCAAGATTAGGCAATACAATATAATGTTAATTCCTAAGCCACTACTTGGAGTTTCCTATCCCTAGTGCACCAGCGTAAGCACAACAATTGCCCTAGGTCCAGCACATAGACTAATGATATGTATTTCCTATGTGTCCAAAATCACATTAAAAGAGTATTTCACATAAAAAGCATTAAGAACAAGGTGCAATTGAATAGAATTATAGATCAAATTATTCATGCAATATCAAATCAAACATATGTCCCAACAATATCAAAATAGGTCCATCAAACACAATCTAGCCTAAAGAAAATCAACTACTCATAGTGAAAATTACAATACCAAAACCAAATAAGAAAGTTGCATAAGAAATTCCTTGAATAATTAGCCTTCAATGGCTTCAAATGCTCTTCAAATATCATTTCTGGTGCTAAAAACCCTTCCTTCATGCGTACTGATTCAGAACTCTTGAAAAAAAATACCATTTTCCTGAAGCCTTTAGAGTGGATCAGAGTGCGTCAGAAAAATGGTCATCGCGCGCGTGATAACCTTCAGGGCGTGTGCAATACAGCCTTTACTTTTATATCGCGTGCGCGATGCTGCGGGTGATTATTCCAGTGACTGCATGTTTTTGCTCCCTTTTTCAACTTATTTTCAGTAACTCTCTATTTCTCTACACTTAGTCATTTTTTCCTCTTTCTTTGACCTTTGTTCTTCATTTTTGCTCCTCTTTAACTTGTTTTGATTTGTTTCTTCATTCGAAAATATGCAATGATAGAGTGTCATCACAACCCCACACTTGAATCGTTGTTTATCCTGAAGTAACTTGTTTGCACTGCTAATTCCAAACAAAAACAAGTTGCATAATAATAATTGAGCATCACCATATAACTTTTTCTTTAACTGACCATCGTTCTAACTTCTAACTTCCATCCGACAAATTTATAAAAACATCCTCAAACTTTAAGAAGTACTTAGACTATCTCTCATCTCACCTTGACTCACTCAATGGATAAGGTAGTGTCTCAATCAACATGCAAAATAGTTTCTACTAAGTTTGATCATGTTCTAATATCATTCATCAAAGAAATCAAAATACACACATTTGAGGGTTTTTTTTGTTGTATCTTGACTTATGTTCGGGTAGGATATTTTTGGGAAAGTAGGTTTAAACCTTTAGAGTTAGGTGCCTAGTTCTCCTTCTATTATCATACCCTTGTGGTCCTTATTATGCATTTTTCATTCTTTTAATCTTTTTTTTAAGAAATTCTTTTTTTCAACTTCTTATTTTCTCAAAACTTTGGATTTTTGACCATTTTTCTCTAGTACCCAAACTCCAAACTTAAAAATTTGCTCACTTTCAAAAGCAACCCCAAACTTAATCTTTTTCATATTACTTAAGAACTACAACTCTACTTAACTCCATAGAGAGGGTGGAAAGATAAGATCTTTCAAGTCATACGGCTAAGAATTAAGGCTAAGTCACTGAAAGAAAGCCTAAGCTCAAAGTTGTTAGCAATGGATGTACCTATTACTATAGGATGGTTCAAAAAAGCTCAAAGTTAAAAGCAAACAACTGCCTTAGTGTGTGTCAATCGAACCAGACAAATTTAATCGGAAATAGTTCAAACCTGATAAAATAATAATGCATGGGCACACTCAATAAAAATGAATAGTAAATAATGGAACTTATTTGGCTCAAACCTTACTAGTTGAGGTATCTGAAGGTTGAGTACAAGTCCTTTGATCCCTTTTTCTTCCTTATCCTTCAAGTTGTAAGTTGATTTCATAATGGTCAAGTTTCCTTTTGGTTCATTTGTTCAATTCTATAATTGCAAATTTTGTAAATTTGAAAGAAACAATAGCTACAAACTTGTTCATTAAAGACAAACATAAATAGTGATTGAAAGGCATGCTCGAATGGCTAATCATTCTTATTGACCTTCACTACTAACATAAAGTAAATTCTGCAAAACAAAAACTAGTTATAACATATGGGTTGTGTCGCATCCGCGAAAAACAACCGGCGGGAAAAACAAACAAACAGAGTCGCCACCGTGCGTTATTTATCCCAAAAGAGGGAAAGGAAACGCTCGAAGTAAACCTGGAAAAGACATGGTCTCGCGACCAGAGAGAGATGGGATCGGGAGTCGGTTATGCGAAGGGAAGGTATTAGCACCCCTACGCATCCGTCGTACTCGACGGGATCCACGCTCAGAAAGATAGAATAAGGTTGCTCAAACTGCTCAAAGAATGCACACACGCTGGAATACAACACAGATGGAAGAAGAGGGAACGTGTTCGCTAGGATATCGCATCTTATGCCTACGTATCTCATCTGGAATGAGAATCAGAGCTACCGTAGTTCGGCTAACGCACGCCAAACAAAACACAAACAGGAAACCGACTGCCAATCTCTGGACTTATGTCAGACTCCACACAAACAAGAGGTTAACCGGACGCTGAGTCGTCAAAAGCAACAAAAAGGTTGAACAAACAAACCAACAGGGAGTCTGGTACTTGAGCCTGCTAGCTGTCAAGCAAACACACACAAAAAGAAAAAGGGTGCCCGGAGAGATCTCACACGATTTCCTGCCTACGTACCTTATCTGGTATGAGGATCAGGGCAACGTAGTTCCCCTGAACAGGGGAGAAATTCTAACCTAACCAGAGACTGGGAAATGACAAACTAGAAGGGAGACTGACTCGAGCCTAATAGTTATCATGTAATCCGCAATGGTCCTAGGTTGAGGTTTCTATCTAACTTGCACAGGGAGCAAGCTATCCTAGACAGCACAGTCAAACAACACAAGCACAATAAACAATCACACACACTATATGCGATCAATTGGGCTCATACAAGGTTAGGCTGCAAAAGCAAGCCAACTGGAATGGGGTGTGGTTAGCTCTTAACCCTAACATTTAGAGTTAGGGTGAAGCAGATGAAATGGGAAGTGAGGGTAAGACCTCACAGCTCTTATCCCTGGCCTGGGAGAGCTTGACTCAAATAGAAAATGTAGGAGTTCAGAATGTAGGAACTCTTCTCCACAGATGACTGACACAACATAGATCTTGGGCTATTATCCATAATGCATCAACACAAGGTGTATGAGCAAAGTGAATGACACACTGAGTAGCAGGAGATGGATTACGCATCTCTTTTATCTGCCAATTGCCTCTTAAGAGGTTTTTACCTGCTTGGCACAAAAGTAAACATTCACAAGAATTGCCTCTTAAGGAGGGCTTCAGACAGGTGCCTGCCCACATAACAGGACAGGTCTTCCAGACTACATGAAGTCAAAGGAGTTATACCTCAGTGGTTAAGCAACCAAGCAAAGCAAAGTTCACAATGAACTTAAAGCAACTTAAGTACCTGTGGAAACATCAGACAAATCAGTACAATGTTCAGACAAACAGATAACAGTTAATAAGCAACAGACAATCCCAATGTACAAAAGGTGTAAGCCAAAAGGCAAATTCAAATGAGTTACCATCAACCTACAAAAACATACAATGTTAGTAATCACAAGCAAACATCAATGCTCAAATGAATGGAGCATCATTAACCATGGAACTTGAATGCTTAACCTGAAATCAAAGCTCAAACATAAGCAACAAACCACTAGGTCAAAGCCTAGGATCAAAGATGGAGAAAAAATTTAAAACAGGAGCTGAAATTTAACATGAATCAACTTCAATCACATCTTGACACAATCCAAAAGGTCTCACATCAATATCATTAACCAAAAGCATTTCATGATCAAATGAAGTTCAAGGCAATTTTAAGGCTCATATGTGATCCACCAGAATGAAAAATCTCAATTAAATCAGAAATGATTCAAATAAATCTGGAAAAATTCATGATCAACCAGGACATTCATAACATGCATCACACAAAAAATCATAAGCATTGGACATCATTTGGCATGGCAAACACATCATATAAATAGAACATCAAAAGGTGTGACACAAATTGTCACACCAACTTAGAACAATCATAAAACAGAGATGACAATTGATAAAAATACCAAATCAACCCCAAAATGTCAAGCAATGTGTCTAGTTTCATCATACAAAATTTCAGAATCATTGGATAAGAAACAAGCATTTCACAAAGGTATAAGCATGGCAAGGTCAAATAAGCATACATGTTCAAACATTCTAGCACAAAAAATTATCCAGCCAAGCACAACTTGCAAAATCATGATGATAAAAAACTAGAGAAACCAAGGATCACAATGCAAAAACCTGGTAATTTTTGGATAAATTTTCAATTTGATATGATTTTTTAAAGATTGAGAACAAAATGAAATAACATGTGACATTTAAAATGGATTAATATGAACTAATTAATTTGAATTTGAAATAATTGGCGCCAGCAAGTGAAACGCGGTCGTTTCACTAATGCGGTGGCAGCCAATGGCACGGTCAAGGCAAGCGGACCAATCAGAGACCAGCATGGCCAAACGCATGCACCAATCACACGCGTGCCCTAGCAAACACATTCAGCAACGGATTTTCGTGGCAATTGAAATCAAAACCGTTGCCTATGCTGAAACTTCATCTTCTTCTTCGTGAAGAAGATGAACAGTAACTGTTCATCAATGTCCAAGAACAAAATCTCCAGAATTCACAATTAAGGACATCATCATGTAGGATATTCCATGGAGATCAAAGATCAATGCATAACTAAGCTTAAATCATCATGCTAAGAGAGAATCGAGCAAATCTATTTTCATGCATGGAACTTTAATTAACCCTAATTAACTCAATTTTGCACCAAAAATCATGATTCAAAGCTCAGCATGATCAGCATAAAGAGATCTACAATAACATCACAATAATTTTGAGAATTAAGAGGATCGATTTTGTAACCTCTTGAAGAGCAGATCTGGATTTGGCTTGATTCGAGGCTTGTGATAGCTCAAATGTTCCTCTATGATGCTTGTATGAATGATTGGAGGAGAGATTAAGGTTCAATTGCTCTTGATTTCACCAGAATTTGAATTCACCATTAATGCTTCCAAGCTTCCATTATGAACAAACAGGCACGATTTCATTCCATTCCACGTCCAATCTTGCTCAATGATACTTCAGGATGATAAATCAAGCAAGAGAAATGGATATTGTTTGAAGAAATTTGAAGAAATTTTGAGAGAGAATTTTGAGAGATTTGGATCTAGATCTGAAATTATGAATCCTCTCCTGAAAACAGTTAGGGTTTTCTATATATATGCCTTGCTAATCATGTTTAATTAAGCTTAAACCAAATGCTAATGAAATTGATGAGTTATGGAGTGTAAGTGCAAATTTGCTTTTCACCCTCATGCATGGAATGCATGTGTGAACAGTGCACGATTTTGGTTCACTTTCACTTAAAATTCAATTTTGGAGCCAATGGTGATGGTCAAAAGTTCAAACAATGCACCAAATTTGAATTTTAAGTTTTCCCTCCAAAAATCCAATGAATTATCAAAGTCTCATATGAATATAATTTGTGTAATGCAATGCATGATTTGGAAACTAGAGGTCAAAAGAAGAATAATGCAAAAAGAGCCATCCATTTTGGAGTTTTGGTTGAGAAGTTATGTCCATTTGAAGTTCCATGCATAGTTTGCCATGATTTGATCATATCTCCTTAACCACACATGAGAAATTGATGATCTTGGACTTTTTGGAAATGGGAGAGAAAGATATACAACTTTCATGTTCAACAAAATTTCATTTGAAGCTTTCTTGATGATGTAATTTGAAGTTGAAGTTAGGCTAAAACCTTTCCATTTTTGGCAAATTCAAACTATAGGTCACTTTCTATTTTTGGAAATTTTTGACCTGACTTTAAATTCTTCAACGTTGATGTTTGAAATGTCAAATGAGACTCGTTTTCACATGAATGAGGCATCACTGACCACTTCCCACCTTTAAATCCATAGTTGACTTTGCAGTTGACTTGGTCATGCCCTGTGGACTTTGAGCCTTCAACACTTGATGAAATGGCTCCACCATGAAACCCCAGCTTATACAAGCTCAATAAAATCACATGAAGATCTCCATCTCAATAAAGACCTCATCTCCTTGCAGAACCCTGACTAGAAGAATGCAACTGATTAGGGTTGACCAGAGGTCAAAACCCTAATCCCAAGGAATCTGATCAGGAATAATGAATCATGATGATGATGATGTACCATTTCAACCAAGATAATACTCAACCTCCTTGAGGAACCAAGAAACCCTAATTGAAGCATAAACCTCAGATGATTAGTGATCAACTTATGAGACCCTCAGGCTTGCATCTCTTAGCCTCTCCATCTTCTGAGAAAGACCTAGGAGGATGACTTGCTTATCTCACATGATATGCAAAGATGTAATGCCTAAAGTCCTACAAAATGAAATGCAATATGCTAAGCTAGTCCCAAGAGAGGAGGGAAAATTTTGAGGTGTTACAGGTTGCCTCTCATCCAGTGCTTCTTTTTCGTCATTAGCTCGACGGCCCATGCCTAAGGCATGTTAGGCGCAAGGGATACCCCCATGTCGGTCAATTCACTTTCTTTATTCACATTTTCATCCTTGTTACCTTTTTCTTCCAATTGGTAGGATGTCTCTAGATCATCCATATACGGTGTCCATTCATACACATTAAACACCACTTTTTCCTTGTTAAACTTCAAGTTAATTTCACTCGTTTCTACATTTATTAACACCTTCTCGGTTGCCAAGAATGGGCGCCCGAGAATAACTGGCCCACTTGTCTATCCCTTTATCTCAACCACCATGAAATATGCAGGAAAAACTAAACTATCGACATGTAATGACATGTCTTGTAAGATAACGAGTGGATGAGTAACATATAATTAGCCAAAGTGAGAGTCATATTACTCGGTATGATCTCTCCCATGTTCAATTACTTAACCTTATTCGGTGGCATTACATTAATGCTTTATCATAAATCACATAAAGTGTGTGGGATCTTTACTCCACCAATGATACAAGCGATGGTGAACTTATCTGGATCCTTTAATTTTGATGGCAATGTTTGAGGCACCGTCGTCTCATCTTTTTCTGTCATGTTTACTTGTTCGTTGACCAACTTCCGTTTTTTACCCTTTATCAATGCCTTCATAAATTTAGCAAACTTGAGAATTGGTTCTACAACTTCAAGAAACGGAATACTTACTTGAAGTGTAGTGAACATCTCTTTAAACTTCGTGAACAACCCTGTCCCATCTCCTTGTAATGGTTTCTTCTTAATTATAGGATAAGGCGGTTTGATGTGATCAGGTAGTTCTAAATTGGAATCATTAAGAATATGTTTCTTAGTCCTTCTATAAGGTTTTTTTTATCTATTAATTATTCAATGGTGACTCCTCTCTCAGCTTGGTCACCCTGATTTTTAGTTTCCTCTCTTTCAGTCCTCACTTCTTCCTTTTCCATAAAATCCTCCTCCACTATTTCATATTCACCCATATTGGTGATCACCTCAAAACCTATTTCTACAGCCTTCCAAGACTCATTTTTAGGATTATCTACGGTATTATATGTAAATCCTCCACTCGAGCCAGGTAAGGCAGCCATTTTTGCCTAGATATGTGACCAATCTGCATCTCCATATTTTTTATAGACACATCATGGTTCTTACTCATTGTTTCATGTTGATTATTTACCTGATCAAAGCTACTATGAGTGTCATGGATGAAGTTTTGCATAGTCTCTTCTAGTTGAGAAAGTTTCCTTTGAGTTGGAGCTTGTTGACTTTGTTGAATCCCTTGATTTGCACATATATTCTGGTTATTGCTCCATCTGAAATTTAGATGATCCTTCCATTTGGATTGTAGGTGTTGGAATAAGGGTTATTTTTTTGGAAATTTGCAAATTGAGCCTCTTCACTTAATCCCTCCAAATAGCACCTTTCATTTGCATGTTCCTTGCCACATAAATCACACCTAAGTGCTTGTACCCGACTCACGTTAGCCTTACCCAAGCTGCTTTCATCTAGCTTTTTGTTTAATAATTCAATTTGGGCTAAAGGTGTAGTATTAGTATCAACAACTAACATACCTTTGGGTGTGCCTACAGTTTCAATTTTTACTGACCTGGCGCTCTTTGAAGGATATTCATTCAAGCACTTCTTCTCAATCAGGTCTTTAACTTGTGGTTCGGTCATGGTTCTGATCGTGCCTCTCGTTGAAGCATCTAACAACATGCGTGTCTGACTCTTGAGGCCTTTAATAAAATTCTGCATTTGCTCCATGTTATTCATATTATGATTTGGAAACATGCGTAATAAAATTTTAAGCCTTTCCCACGAGTCATATAGCGATTCAGTTTCCTATTGCTCAAAATTTGTAATTTTTGCCCTTTGCTCAGCAAATTGAGTGATGGTGAAGAATCTCTCTAATAATTTATCCTCTATCTCTTTCCATGTCTGAATAGTTCCTTTTGGAAGGTAAAGCCATAAATCATTGGCTCTTCCAATTAGCGAGAATCCAAATAGCCTTAGCTTGACTTAGTCTTTTGTAATGTCAATTGGTCTGCACATCGAATCGATTTCGTAGAGGCGAGCAAGATGCTCCCGCGGATCTCTAATTGTGTTCTCGTCAAAGGGATTGTCTCTTAAACCTAAATGCACATAATTTTTTATATCAAAGTTAGCTTATTTTTCCAGTATAAACCCTCTAGAAACCTGTCCTTCATCAGTCCTTTTATAGTAATCCCCTATAGTAGGTGGTGGTACGACTGCCATGGTGATTTCCTCTTCAGGTTCCGAAGAAATTAATGAGACGTCTTCTACTAAGATCCTTTGAGCTAGATTTGTTTCTCTAACTGCCCTCCTGATAGCACATGTGGTTCTTTCAATTTCTGGATCAAATTGTGTCAATGTTGATCCTGAGTTGCACATACACAAACAAGAAATACCTCAGCAATACGGTAATTAATGAGAAAATAAAGAACAAAACTCAAAAACTAAATAAACAAATGTTGCACCAGTGCTACCTTGTTGAAATTATCAAGAGTCCCTAGCAACAGCGCCAAAAACTTGATGACTTCTCGGCAAGTGTATCGATAATTTCGCAATAATAAAAAATATCAAATCCATAAGGATTGTTATTTAACAAGATAATAATTATGCAATGCATAAAAAAATACTAATTTTTTTTTGGAGGGGGGGGGGGGGTTGAGTTTTTAAATGCGAAAAGAAAATAAAGTGTTCTTACAATAATGTGAAAGTGGACATGTTGTGTATAGAATCCCCTATTTCTCTATTATTGATGTTCAATGCATTACATGAATGGTATCGTCACTATAATCCCACGATGAATTAACAAAACTGTTATACCCAATCCCATGGTGTATAACTCATTAATCTATACTCTGAGTTTTCTATCCCTAGTCCACCAACATAAGCAAGATTAGGTAATACAATAGAATATTAATTCCTAAGCCATTACTCGGAGTTTCCTATCTCTAGTCCACTAGCGTAAGCACAACAATTATCCTAGGTCTAACATATAGACTAATGGTCAGTATTCCCTATGTGCCCAAAATTATATTAAAAGAGTATCTCACATAAAAAGCATTAAGAACAAGGTGCAATTGAATAGAATTATAGATCAAATTATTCATGCAATATCAAATCAAGCACATGTCCCAACAATATTAAATAGGTCCATCTAACACAACATAACCTAAAGATAATTAGCTACTCATAGTGAAAATTATAATACCAAAATCAAATAATTAAGTTGCATAAGAAATCCCCTGAAGAATTGGCCTTAAATGACTTCAAATGCTCTCCAAATATCACTTATGGTGATGCAAACCCTTCCTTCACCTGTACCGATTCAGAACTCTTGAAAAAATACCAACTTCCTCTTTTAACGCCTTCATAATGGATCAGAAGCGTCAAAAAATCCCAGAAAAAGGGTCATCACGCGCGTGATAACCTGCATTGTGTGTGCGATGCATCCTTTACTTTCCTATCGCACGTGATGTTGTGCGTTATATTCCAGTGGTTGCACGCTTTTGCTCCCCTTTTCACCTGATTTTCACTAAGTTTATATTTCATCACACTTAGTCATTTTTTTCCTCTTTCTTTGGTCTTTGTTCTCCATTTTTCTTCCTCTTTAACTTATTTTGATTTATTTCTTCAACTGAAAATATGCAATGATAGAGTGTCATCAGCTATCAAAGCTAAGAAGGAGTGTTTGTTGCTTAAGGTTGATTTGAGAAGGAGTATGGCATGGCACGTTGGGATTTCCTCAGGTATATGATGAAGAGAATGGGTTTTGGTGTTGTGTGGATGAAGGTTACCATTTTCGCGAGTCAGATGTCGGTATTGATTAACGCGAGTTCAAATGAGGACTTTAAGGTCGGTAAGAGGTTAAGGAAGGTTTATCACCTTTCCTTTTCATGATCATTGTAGAAGGTTTAGCTGGATTGGTAAGGAATGCTCCTGAGATATGGGAGTTTAGAGGTTTTAATGTTACAGAGAAGTGTAAAGTGGACATTCTTCAATTTGCATACGACACTCTTCTTATAAGTGAAGGAAATTGGAAAAATGTATGGTCTATTAAAGTCATTCTTTGAGGATTCGAAATTGTGTCAGGTTTAAGAGTCAACTTTCACAAGAGCAAAGTTGTAGGATTAATATTAACATTCATTTTCTATCTGCAACTGCCAACCTTCAGTCTTACAGGATTAAAGAAAAAGCATTTTCTTTCCTTGGGATCCCAATAGGCACTAATCCGAGGAGAATCAACATGTGTAATCCATTGTTGGACAAAATTAAATTGAGATTAGCAAAATGGAAAGGAAGATTGTTAAGCTTTAGAGGTAGAATCACTCTTTTAAAGCCAGTTATGAGTAGTTTTTCGATTTTTCAATTATCTTTTTACAAAGCGCCAATGAAGATTTAGAGAGATATAGATAAAATTCAAACTAGTCTTCTTCAGGGTTAATCGGAGGAAAGAAGGAGAATATATTACGTAGGATGGAATCAAATTTGTAAACCAATCGGAGTAGGTGTATAGGAACAAATTTGGTTTGTACCATATCCCTTAGGTTTTGATGATAACCAAGTATTTTAAAAACAATTTGGGGTACTAATATTTGTTCAAATATGCAGGACCATAGGATAAAATTTCAGGAATAATCTAAGTATTTATTTAGATATTGAACATCTAAATATAAGCTTAAAAACCATAATATGAAGGATCAGAAGCCGAAGACCAGACTCTGAAGAAGTCTACTTCTAAAGAAGTATACTTCTGAAGAATTCAACGTCCGGAGACCAGAGTCTAAAGAAGTCAGCCTTTGAAGACCACACTTTGAAGAAGTCTTCCTTTACTGATCAGAACCTGAAGTTAGTCAAAGCGCAATGTCCAAGGTGACTCTGATAGGTCAGTGTCAAACTATAAGGCTACTTTGTCTTCTTCTGGTCACGTGAAGGCCTAAGCTTTTTCTCATAGAGTCGGTTGGGATTTAACTGACAATTCCTCTTGTAGCAAAGAAATTTCAAACAAGACTTCAACGACATTAACCATTTGAAGAAACAATCCCTAACTTCTCTATTCAAGTTTCTCAAAGACTCTCTTGTGCAAGCTCTCAACTAATTGTTTCCTTCTATATTTAAGGAGATGAAGACTTAAAGCACAATAACAAACTATTGACATTCAAGAGCAGTTACTTTGTCAAAACATAATCACAAGCTTAACTTAGGATTTCTTATCTTTTTATATTCTAGAAATTCCTAAGTCTTAAAGAGTCTTATTGCATTGTATTATGTTCGCACCTCTGATTGTATATCAAGTGTATTACCCTTAAACTATATGTTATTTGTTACGTAGATTATTCAAAGTCTCTACTTAGTGTTTGAGAATTTTAAGTCTCTTACTTATGTGCTTGAGCATAAAAGTCTCTTACTTTGTGTTTGAGCATTGAAAGTCTCTTGCTTATGTGCTTGAGCAAATTATAATCTTGTGTGATTATAGTGAAAATCTCTTGTAAGTATAAGGGGACTAGCCTACTCTCGACTTGTGAGAGGAACCATGATAACTTTGTGTGTCTCCTTCTTTCTTTCATTCTTTATCCGTTGTTTATCACTCACCTATGGTTGTTTCAGATTCTAGACTTTTTGTTTAGAGTTTGACTAGAGTTTTAAGAAGAAAGAAAAAGTCAACACAATTTAACCCCCTTCTTGTGTTTTTTCACCTCCAGTTGGCATCAGGGCACGGTCTGTGTTAAACACTTAACAATGGTACATAAAAGATCCTGAGAAAAACATATTGAATCATGTCTAGAGTATATGAGTCTGATAGTGGTACTCCTAATCCTCATGCTTATATTAACCATAATTATATCACTTTTGAAAATAATAATTATACTAGTAGACCTCCAACTTTCAGTGGAGACTCTACAGAGTTTAAATGGTGGAAGAGCAAGATGTACACTCATATCATAGGTCTTGATGATGAGTTAGGGATATTCTTGAAGATGGAATTGATATTCCAGTTAATAGAGTAGGAATGGTAGCTGACAGAAAAACTCTCACACCTGCTTAGAAAACTATTTATGGAAAACGTCATAGATTTAAAGGCATTCTGGTAGATACTCTAGATCACTTTGAGTCCATCATGATTATTGAAAAATATACTGCTAAAACCATTTTTGAATCCCTATATGCTACTTATGAAGGAAATCAACAAGTTAAGGAAGCTAAGGCTAACCTTCTGGTTCAACAATATGAACTATTCAAAATGAAATATGATGAAGATATTGAAACCATATTCTCAAGGTTTCAAATTATTGTGTATAGACTTTAGGTTTTGAACAAGATCTGCATAACCTGTGATGATATCAAGAAGATTCTTAGGAGTCATCCTATCAGATACAAACCTAAGGTGACAACTATTCAGGAAACAAAAGACTTAAACACATTAAGTTTTGAAAGTCTTATAAGCAATCTCCAAAGCCATGAGATGGAGTTCAATGGAGTTGAACCTACCAAGAAGTCAAAGTCTCTTGCTCTAAAAAATTTTGCTAAGACTACTAAGGCTCCTCAAGTCTAGGAGTTTGAAGAAGCTTCTCATGTAGAAGGTTCTGAAGATGATTCAGATTATGAGGATATGGCTTTTATTATCAAAAGGTTTCAGTATTTGGGAAAGAAGAACAAAAGATTCTTTGATATAAGCATTGACTTCAAAGGATTAAGCTCCATAGAAAAGAAATATGATCATAAGGGATACTTCAACAGCAAGAAGCCTAGTAACTTCGTTGTTGACTGTCCAGAACTACAAAAGGACAAGTGTTTAAGTCTTTTTTGTCAAGTTCATCTCATGAAGCTTCAGAAACAAGTCCAAGAAGAGTCTCATGGCGACATGAGATGAACTTGACAAAGAAGACGAATCAGAAAAAGATGAGGAAAAAGCCAATCTAGCTTTGATGGCTCTTACATCTTCAAACTCAGAATCTAGTTCAGACTCTGAAGAAGGGGATGGGGTATTTTCTAAATTATCTCATTCTTATTTAATTACTTTCACATGAAAATATTAAAAAAGCAATATGATCTATTGAAAGATGAATTAAATTCTTTTTTAAAAAAATATGAAGCTTTAGAAAGAGATCATATTGCTCTAGTAAAAGAAATGTCTGATAAACCCCTTGGTGAACATGAAATGACTCTTTAGAAATTTATCATAAATGACTTTAACATAACTAAACTTGCATCCATGATTTATGGTGTAAGTAGAAGCAAACAAGAAGGTCTTGGTTACTCTAAAAAACCATTTAATCCAAGGTTTGAAACCTTGATTAAACCAAATGAATATTTTTCTTTAAGCTCTGCACAAAAAGGGATAGACTCTTATTTGTACCTGTTGCTAATAAAGCAAAGTTTTTGAACCGGTCAAAACATAGAACTGTTTAGCCAAGGGTTCTGTAGAACCTAAGATTCTAAAGTCAAAGGTTGTGAAGAAACCAAAAACTAAGACATCATTACATAAGGTTCTAAAAGGTTCAAAACCAAAAGCAGAGATACATTCATGATAACAAACTTTTGAATCAAAAGTCTTAAATGATCCTAAGCTTTACCATATGAGAGTTAAGGTAAAGTAAGAAGAAACATGTCAAAACTAACCCCGAAGGACACATAAGACTATGGTTACCTAAATCTAAAATTGTTTTTACTACATATATGCTTCAAGGGAGAATCAAGGCAATTGTCATGGTACCTGGACGGTGATTGCTCACGACATATGACATGAGAAATCATATGTTCCAAACGCTAACTCTAAAAGAGGGAGGAACTGTAGGATTTTGAGGAAATCAGAAAGGAAATATCATTGGTATGGGTACTATTGGTAATTCCTCTGTCTCTATTAATAATGTTTGGTTAGTAGATGGACTAAAACATAACATACTGAGAATTGGTCAATTTTGTGACAGCGGTTATGAAGTCACGTTTAATAAGAACAATTGTATAGTCATGAATGAGTATGACAAGTCCATAGTGTTCAAAGGTACGAGGAAAGACAATGTTTATAAAATTAACTTTTTCTGAAATTATTGATCATAAGGTACTTTGCCTTCTATTAGTGAGTGATGAAAAGTGGCTCTGACACAGAAGGTTAGGTCATGCTAACTGAAAATTATTATCTAAACTTAGCAAGTTAAAACTTGTTAAAGGATTGCTAGAACTTAATTATCACTAAGATGCTCTTTGTGGAGCATGCCAAGTAGGGAAAATTAATAAAACATCTTTTAAAACTAAGAATATTTTCTCTACCTCCAGACCCTTAGAATTGCTTTACACTGATTTGTTTGGTCCAGTTGGTATTACATCAATCAATGAGAAGAAATGTGGATTAGTTATTATTGATGACAATAGTAGATGGATCTGGGTTAAATTCCTTAGAACCCAGGATGAATCATATGATGTGTTCAACATCTTCTTCATACAAGTACAAAATGAAAAGAAATAAAAAATTTAAAATTAAGAAGTGATCATGGAGGAGAATTTGAAAATGATCCATTTGAAACCTTTTGTGAAAAATATGGAATTATCCACGAGTTATCTTCTCCTAGAACTCCATAACAAAATGGAGTTGTAGAGAGAAAGATAAATATTTACAAGAAATGGCCAGTACTATGATACATGAAAATAATTTACCTAAGTACTTATGGGTAGAATCTATTAATAAAACATGTTATGTTCATAATATAATCTATATTAGACCTATTCTAAACAAAACTTCATATGAGTTGTTCAAAGGAATAAAGCCAGGCATTTCTTATTTCATCAATTTGGATGTACGTGTTACATCTTGAATAATAAGGTATATCTAAAGAAATTTGATGCCAAAGCTTAAAAGGATGTCTTTTTAGGATACTCTGAATGCTCAAAGGCATGCAGGGTGTATAACTATGAAATCAAAATGGTTGAAGAGTCAATACGCATAAAATTTGATAACAAAGAGCCTGACAGTAAAATGTTAGAGCTATTTAAAAACTTTTTCATAAATTTGTGTGTCTGAAGACACCTCAGAAGCTAGAGGTCCATAAGCTGGAATTCAAAAGCTAACAATCCATCAAAAGCTGGATGTTCACAAGCTATCAGAACTTTAGAAGTTGGTGGTCAGAAGATGATACCTTAGAAGCTCATCCTGATGATGAAGATTCTGAAAAAGCTCAAGATGGCTCATCAGAAGCATCATAATCCAATAAGACCTTTAAGTACAAGTCTTCACATCCTAAAGATTTCATTCTTGGAAATAAAGATAGTCCTGGAAAGACAAGGTCTGCCTTCAGAGAAGAACATTCAATGTTAGGACTACTCTCCATGATTGAACATACTTCTGTTGATGAAACACTTTTTGATGATAGCTGGATTATGGCAATGCAAGAAGAGTTGAATCAGTTCCAAAGGAATAATGTCGGGGGATCTAGTACACAAACCTTATTAGAAGAAAATCATTGGAACAAAATGGGTATTTAGGAACAAGTTTAATGGGTAAGGAGAAGTAGTAAGAAATAAAGCCAGACTTATAGTTTAAGGCCACAGTCAGCAAGAAGGTATGAATTTCTTTGAAACCTTTGCACATGTTGCTAGGTTAGAGGAAATCATGTTAATTCTTTCTTATGTTATTAATCATGACACTATTTTATACCAAATGGATGTTAAGAGTTCATTTTCAAATGAAGTTATTTATGAAGAAGTGTATGTCAAACATCCACATGGGTTTGAGGATCTAGTTTATCCAGATCATGTTTTCAAACTTAAGAAATCATTTTATGGACTCAAACAAGCTCCTAGAGCTTGGTATGAGAGACTGGGTAACTTTCTGTTAGATTTTTTTTTTTAAAAAGGGAAAGTAGATACTACACTCTTCAGAAAGACACTTAAAAATGATATCTTAATTGTCCAATTATATGTGGATGATATTATCTTTGGTTCTACTAATGTTTTTCTTTTCCAAGAATTTCAAAGTCAATGCAGGATGTGTTTGAGATGAGTATGATGGGATAACTAAAGTTATTACTTGGCATTCAAATAAATCAATGCAAATAAGGAGTTTATGTTCATCAAACAAAATATACAAAGGAAATTCTGAAAAAGTTCAAGCTATATGATTGCAAGATCATGAAAACTCTTATGCATCCAACCTATAATCTAAACAGAGAGGAAAGAAACACCAAAGTTTGTCAGAAGATGTATAGAGGTATGATTGACTCTTTACTTTATTTTACAAATTCTAGACCAGATATTTTGTTTATTGTTAGTTAGCGTGCAAGATTTTAGTCAAATCCTATAGAGACTCACTTAAGAATTGTTAAGAGGATCTTTAGGCATCTGAAGCGAACCATCAATCTAGGGTTGCTTTATAAAAAATTCCTATATTATAAGCTAGTTGGATTTTGTTATGTTGATCATGATGGGGATAGATTTGAGAGAAAACCCACTAGTGGAAACTGTTAATTCATAGTTGAAAACCTAATATCTCGGGCTAGTAAAAGACAAACAATTATTGTTTTGACTACAACAAAAGTAGAATACATCTCAGCTGCAAGTTGTTGCACACAACTACTCTGGATGAAATATCAGTTGGAAGACTATCATATAAGTGGAAGAAGTATTCCTATTTTTTGTGTTAATATTGCTACTATTTGTTTGACAAAGAATCCTATCCACTATTCTATAACCAATCACAGAGAAATAAAATATCATTTTATTAGAGATTATATTCAAAAGAGTGTGATAGATATATAATTCATTTGATATTGATCATCAATGAATTGATATATTTACCAAGCCTCTTACTATTGAAAGATTTAATTCTATTAAAAAGAATCTGAACATACATTTTGTAAAAGAATAATGCTTACTTTTGAATGGAGGATCAGAGTCTGATGATGATTAGAAGCTACTATGATCTGAAGCTCTGAACCAACTTCTGATGAATAGTAGCCTCTGAATCATCTCATCCTCTTATGCTCGGAATAAGATTAGTTATCTCTAATAGCATTTAAGTGGATTTTTTTTAAAATTCTTGTGACATATGTTTACTCATGTGTCACAAATCTGAAAGGTCTTCTAACATGTGGTCTTTAACTGTTGAGTATTTACCTTAAGCTTAATATGTGGTTCTGGATTATTTCACTATGAACTAGTTAGTCCTCTAAGTGAGAAGGTTCTCTAGTTTAGAAGGTCCTAAGTCAGAGTTCCTCTAGGAATTTTCTATCTTATGAACTCTAAGTTATATTGATGGGTTTAACCAAGCATTTGTTGTTAAGGCAAAGAAGTGTGACATTTGTCATATATATTCTTATTGGTGTCAAAAACATTTGTGTAACCTTTGGGAGTTACTTTCTTGGGTAAAATAAAACATGTTTTGGCGCCCCCTAGTCAATTTTTTCAGTTTTGTGATTTTTTTAATAAAAAAACTCACTATATCACTCTTAACACACACAACACAAAACACGACTAAAATTGTTGAAGACTTCTCTGAAACATCTATTTGGATGGCCCACTCTAAAGGATGTTAGTGGAAAATAATCATAAACAAATACAATGGGAAAAAGGATATGTTTTTATTGATTAAGAAATTATTACAAATCCAGAATCATTCTCAAAAGCTAACAGATGCACTACAAAGATTACAACTCTCAGATTATGTTACGATGAAAACCACCCATTATGAGGAAGGTCATACAGTCCACATCATAGTTTGATCTAATGTCATCAGCTGAATCCATCTTCTTATTGCTTTTTTCATCTTAGAAACGGAAGTCCTTCCTACCATAGAAGCTCCAACAGATAGATTGTGACTTTGCTCTTTCAGAAATCTTGAGTATATCATCTTTGTGCTTATTTCCCTCAGGCTCACTGGATTTCAAAATAACATTTCTAACTTCTTGGGAATAACCTTTCTTAGAGTTCCTGGACAATTTTCTCATATTTTTAGTTATGAAGAGCTAGATTGGAAGAATGAGGAATGTGACCCTACTAGTAGCGAAAACCTGTTTATATAGAGATTCCGGAATAAAGAAAAATCAATGTTGTTTATTATGCACCAATGGACACAGGATAAA